>NW_023425524.1:3075954-3775954 GCF_014108245.1 Pipistrellus kuhlii
CCCCCCCCCCCCCCCCCCCCCCCCCCCGCGATGTCTTGTCATGCCCAAGACTTCTGTTTGTCTCCCGGATCCATGAGTCCGCTTTGCGTGTATTCCCCGCCCCACTCCATCTCCCACAGGCCTTTCTGCACAGTATTGATTGTCTTGGAAATTAGTGATGATTGGGCAACAGATAGCACGCCCCACCCCTCCCCCTTCTTCAGATGCAAGCTTTTCTCTCTCTCTCTCTCTCTCTCTCTCTCTCTCTCCCCCTCTCTCCCTCTCTCTCTCTCGCCTCTCTCTCTCCCCTTCTCCCCCTCTCCCCCTTTTGCCCATCCTTTCAGTTCCCCGCGGGAGTGATGGGTTTTGGAGTGGAGATGGGTTTCCCCACTGGCCTCTGGGTGTCACAGTGGTTTGGAAGTGTGAATGAGTCCAAAGGTGGGTCCAAGGCTGAATGTCAAGGCCAGCAGGGCCTGTTCCTGGCTCTGAGCCTGCATGTGTGTGTATGTGTGTGTGTGTATACAGCTGTGTGTGTGTGTACAGCCGTGTGTGTGTGTACAGGTGTATGTGTGTGTACAGGTGTGTGTGTGTGTACAGGAGTGTGTGTGTGTACAGGTGTGTGTGTACAGGTGTGTACAGGTGTGTGTGTGTACAGGGGTGTGTGTGTGTACAGGAGTGTGTGTGTGTGTACAGGGGTGTGTGTGTGTGTGCGTGTGTGTAGGGGTCAGATAAGCTAGGAGGGATTTGGAATAACAAGCCTTTTTTTTGAGACCATTGGTTCTTTTTGTTTGTAGAACTTATACACAACACAAGGTTTCTTCTTTGAATGCAGGTGACTCCCTGAACATCCAGCAGGAGCCCGAGGAGGCAGTGAGAAAGGAGAAGAAGTCAGAAGCCCTGAATATCAGAGGTGGGATTGACCTTGGGACCCGGGGAAAGCCTTCCGGCGCTGCCCCTGGTCTGCGCTGCCCTCTCCGCTTTCTGCTCGCCTCAGAGCCAGTCAGAAAGCGTGCAGGCTGCGGGCGTAGACTATGACCCTGCTCTTGCCTCACCATCCCATCGATTGGGAGGGAGACGCTCATTGCTAACCATTGACCCTTGCTCGTTGAGACCCGCCCCAGTGCTGCCTGCTAAGAGCTTACAGATGGGTGACTCGCTCCTATTACCCTTGATTGTGCCCACCTGTGGGCATTGCTCACCTACCATGCAGCCCTTTCTCCCTGAATATCATCCTGGTAAGGTGGGAAGTGAGTAGGTGGTCAGCTATGCAAGGTGGCAATGCTGAATGACCCTCATGGCCTCCGTTATTTCTGCCAAAATTCTACTTTCTTTTTTTAAAAGTATATTTTATTGATTTTTTTCACAGAGAGGAAGGGAGAGAGAGAGAGAGAGAGAGAGAGAGAGAGAGAGAGAGAGAGAGAGAGAGAGAAACATTGATGAGAGAGAAACATCGATCAGCTGCCTCCTGCACACTCCCTACTGGGGATGGGCCCGCAACCAAGGCACATGCCCTTGACCAGAATCGAACCTGGGACCCTTCGGTTCTCAGGCTGATGCTCTTTCCACTGAGCCAAACCAGTTAGGGCTAGTTTTTATTTGCTTATGAAATTAACTAAGGGGAAGGTCTTAGAGTAGAGCAGGATATATAGGCATCTCTAAATAATGAAATAACATTTTTAAGCTGTGTAGTCAGCTTAATGACCCATGGAGTCAGCCAATGATGATGAAGGCTTAAAGCCTATTCAATAGTTTTGGGGTTTGAAATGATATATGACTCAGTAACATGATTTTGTTCTGGACAATAGATAATCTGCTCTTCTCGGGAGTTGGGAAATCTTTTAAGATCTTTAGTCCCTCACCCACTATTTTTTATTATTTTTTAATTTTTAAAAATGTTATTTTTCGCCGAAACCGGTTTGGCTCAGTGGATAGAGCGTCGGCCTGTGAACTGAAAGGTCCTGGGTTCGATTCCGGTCAAGGGCATGTACCTTGGTTGCAGGCACATCCTCAGTAGGGAGTGTGCAAGAGGCAACTGATCGATGATTCTCTCTCATCGATGTTTTTAACTCTCCATCCCTCTCTCTTCCTCTCTGTAAAAAAATCAATAAAATATATTTTAAAAAATGTTATTTTTCAACTACAATTTACAGTCAGTATTATTTCTTATTAGTTTCAGGTGTACAGCAGTGTGGTTAGGTAATTGTATACTTTACTACAGGAGACTTTCTAAAGAGTGGTGGCAAGTCTTTTTGGAAAGAGAATTTGTAATAAAAAATTACTATCTTTTTATTTATCTTTCTTGTTTTAGGTTCAGTTTAAAAACAGATACTGTAGGTTTTTAATTTTGAGTTCGCCATCACATCGCTTTAAGTCTCTGAAATCACTAAAAATAGTGATTTTTAAAAAAGAAATATTTTTATTGATTTCACAGAAGAAGGGAGAGGGAGAGAGAGAGAAACATTGATGATAAGAGAGAGTCATTGATTGGCTGCCTCCTGCATGCCCCACCCTGGGGATCGAGCCCGCAACCTGGGCATATGCCCTTGACCGGAATCGAACCTGGGACGCTTCAGTCCACAGGCTGACTCGCTCTATCCACTGAGCCAAACCAGCTAGGGTAAAAATATATTTTTAAAAAACGGAATCCATCCTGCCGCTCCTACCCAAAAGAAAACAAATAGCAGCAGATCTTCACAGACTTGGGACCCCGAGCATGGAGCATCGTGTGCGTGCCCCTGAACTTGGGCGTGTGCAGGAGGGTTCTTGCTTTCTCCCGGCAGGTGTGCTTTTGCACGTGATGGGCGACGCCCTGGGGTCGGTGGTGGTGGTGATCACGGCCGTCATCTTCTATGTGCTGCCCCTGGACCCGGAGGCCCCCTGCAACTGGGAATGCTACATTGACCCCAGCCTCACCATCGTCATGGTGATCATCATCCTGTCGTCTGCCTTCCCGCTCATCAAGGAGACCGCCATCATCCTGTTGCAGATGGTCCCCAAAGGGGTCAACGTGGAAGAGCTGAGTAAGTCAGACGGGTCTGATCTAGAACCGATGTCCACTTCCTGTTCTCCAGGCCAAAGGGCCCGCCTTATTTCAGAGCCGTGTCTGCTGCCGTGTCCTCAGTGATTCATCTCAGCTGTGGAGACATCCCTCGGAGCTTAGTGAGATGAATCACAGCTCCCGGAACCAAAGGTCCTTTGCAGTCTATGGTTCTGTGACTTACCTGCACATTTTTAAACCATGTATTTTGGCCCTAACCAGTGTGGCTCAGTGGATAGAGCGGTTTGGCTCAGTGGATCGAGTGTCGGCCTGCGGCCTGAAGGGTCCCAGGTTCGATTCTGGTCAAGGGCACGTACCTTGGTTGCAGGCACATCTCCAGTAGGAGGTGTGCAGAAGGCAGCTGATCAGGAGGGGTGAAGGAGAGAGAAACATCTATGTGAAAGAGAAACATCGCTCACGTGCCTCCTGAACGCCCCCTACTGGGGATTGATGCCAGCAACCCAGGCATGTGCTCTGACCTGGTATCAAACTGGCAACCTTTTGGTGCATGGGACGACACCATCACACTGGCCAGGGCACCCTGGGCATTTTTTTTCTTGTTCTTAAACTTACCTTCTTGAATTGCCTTTTATGGCCTAAAAATGTTCGGTAGAGGAATTCCAAGAGGAGAAAGATGATGGGGCAATGTACTAGTATAACTGAGTAGGTGAGGCTATTTTTCTTCCTGTTATTCTTTTAAAAAAAAAATTTATTGATTTTTTTTACAAAGAGGAAGGGAGAGAGAGAGAGAGAGTTAGAAACATTGATGAGAGAGAAACATCTATCAGCTGCTCCTGCACACTCCCTTCTGGGGATGTGCCACAACCAAGGTACATGCTCTTGACCAGAATCAAACCTGGGACCTTTCAGTCTGCAGGCCAATGCTCTATCCACTGAGCCAAACCAATTAGGGCCTTCCTGTTATTATTATTATTTTTAAATATATTTTATTGATTTTATTACAGAGAGGAAGGGAGAAGGAGAGGGATAGAGAGTTAGAAACATTGATGAGAGAGAAACATCCATCAGCTGCCTCCTGCACACTCCCTACTAGGGATGTACCTGCAACCAAGGTACATGTCCTTGTCCGGAATAAAACCTGAGACCCTACAGTCTGCAGGCCGACGCTCTATCCACTGAGCCACACCAGTTAGGGCCTTCCTGTTATTCTTAGTAAATACATCATTTGCTCTTCCTTGTCCTAGTGAGCAAGCTGGCAGCCGTGCCGGACGTCAGCAGCATCCATGAGCTGCACATCTGGGAGCTCATCAATGGGAAGATCATCGCCACCCTGCACATCAAGTGCCAGAAGGACAGGGGCTACCAGGACGCCAGCCGGAAAATTCGGGAGATCTTCCACAGGGCGGGCATCCACAACGTGACCATCCAGTGTGAGGCCGCGAACTCGCCGGAGCCCGTGGAGCAGCAGAGCGACACGCTGTCCCTCTGCAGCTCCCCCTGCGTGTCCAAGACCTGTGCCAAGCACCTGTGCTGCCCCCCACGGGCGCTGCCCCTGGCCCACGTCAATGGCTGTGCCGAGCACAACGGCTGTCCCCCTCTAGACAGGCACCAAAGCCAAGGCCTCGGGAGACCAGACATCTCAGAAGTGGCGATTGAAGTGTCTCCGGATGACCGTGTGAGTGGCCATGGACCAGCTTTCACCAAAACTCAGGAGGACCAATGTCATGTCAACAGCACCCATTTTTAACCCGGTCCCCGCAGAAGCAGACTAGATGGGCCTTTCCAATGACTTGGGACCTACAGCGTGGCGAGTGGGGGACAGCCCAATGGGTGGCAGGTGCTGACCAAACCCACGGTGTCCACTCTGTGGTCAGTGAAGGGTTGGCTGTTGGGGATGCCCTGGAGGTCTCAGGCTGCTATTCAAGAGTTTGCATTCGCTCATTGATGTTTCTGGAGCAAACCCGCAACCCAGTGTTGTGTAAGCAGGCTGGGACTCAGTGACTGTGTAGACACGGGTCTCAAAGTCATTTTTGTTTCATGAGAGCTTCCAGCTAACTCTCAGGTGAGCTCATTGCCAAGTATATCACAGAAATGTAAGAGCCATAATGGCTATTTTGGTTTTCTTTTTCTTTCTTCTTATTTTTAAAAATATATATTTTATTGATTTTTTTACAGAGAGGAAGAGAGAGGGATAGAGAGTTAGAAACATCGATGAGAGAGAGAAACACCAATCAGCTGCCTCCTACACATCCCCTTCTGGGGATGTGCCCGCAACCAAGGTATATGCCCTTGACCGGAATCAAACCTGGCACCCTTCAGTCCGCAGGCCGACGCTCTATCTACTGAGCCAAACCAGCTAGGGCTGGTTTTCTTTTTCATTCCACTGGAAGATTATAAAAGAGGAAGAAGAGTCTTGTCACTGCAGCAATTTTTTCTTGGCATTATTTTTGAATAAATGTGAAATGGATACCTATTAAGATAGAGACCACTTTCAGGACATGAGAAAAAGTGGGATTTATGAGGGGAGGGGACAGGAAGAAAATGCTATTGGGGCATTTCATTTGGTGAGGTGGAAAGAAAATGAATGTTTCCGCTGTGAACGGGGCATTTCAAATGTTTAAATATATAAAATATTTCCCTTTTTTTCCACTTGGAAATATAGGAATGTTTTTACGTATGACACTAGTGCTTTCATACTGTCTCTGAGATTCAGTCCATTGGGACTGCTTTCATTTATTTGCTTAATAATGACTTACTTATTTGTCCAAATTTCCTTTGAGTCTTTTTTTAACATTTAAAAAAAAAATACTATCACAATAATTTATGGCATTTACCAGGAGAAAAATGAGCACTTCTGGGTAGAAGAATATATAATATTCTAATCTCATTCCTGCAGCCAAATTAAGCTAGGTTGATTTTTCTTTAGTTAGACGTACTTAAAAATATTTATTACAATTGCCAAGTAATAACTTGATGGAAAAGTATAAGGAAATAAGGAGGAATTTCATTGCTGATTTTACCAAATGTGTTTTGAGAAGCTTAACCTTTTATATGCCTGACCTGTGTTACCAAGTTCAAATACATTTACTAGACTCTGATTCGGATCCATGACCATAACGAACCTGTGTTAGTATTAGAGAAGCATCTGCCTTGCATTTAACACATAGTTCAGGCAGAATACTTTCCTCAAAGCAGTCTCAAAGTAGGTTGGAGAAAACAGGAGGTACCTCACAAGAGAACTAGAATCTTCTATGATGGGTTGTAAAGTTGACTGAAAATCATCCCCGCTGAGGCCCTAAGCATTGAGTCCCGCAGAGTATTCATCAGAAATGCTGGGTTGGTAACAGAAAAATCTCTCACATTCCCAGCACAAATATCACTAAAATAATAATAATAATAATAATAATAATAATAATAATAAATTCTAAGACTAAAAAGTAAGTAAGCATCTATCCTCAGTAGGGTAAGAATAGTTTTATTCCTTGAAAATCTATTATCTGAGTTTATATTGGCCATGAGTTAGGTAAATTAGAAAAATACCTAAATATGTTTTATCTCTAGGAGTTTATTGGACTGGGCTATATAATTCTTATTGCTAAAAAAAAGGGGGGGAGGGGAAGAGAAATATATGACATCCTTTTATTTTTATTTTTTAAAATATATTTTATTGATTTTTTTTTACAGAGAGGAAGGGAGAGAGAGCTAGAAACATCGATGAGAGAGAAACATCCATCAGCTGCCTCCTGCACATCCCCTAATGGGGATGTGCCTGCATCCAAGTACATGCCCTTGACCGGAATTGAACCTGGGACCCTTGAGTCCGCAGGTCGACGCTCTATCCACTGAGCCAAACTGGTTAGGGCGCAAGTGCAATATTTATGAGACGGGTTCGGTGCATTACTTACCATGTCAGGCCCTGTGGTGCCTGGTGTGGGTGTTTTTACTTGGGTTTCCCTAAGCTTTAGTTGTCCTGCACTTTAATTCTCCCCAGGAAATGCCAAGGGCTCCGTTCTCCCTTGCTTGGTGGCAGTAGCAGCTGATAAACAGTGGATTTAACAACTCTGTTTTCATCTCTGAGATGAAAAAAAAAAAAAATACTGCCACTCAGTTTAGTGTCCCTGTGTACTTAGATGAATTCCAGAAGATTCTGTCTCCTTTTTTTCAGAACTGGAAATGATTTTTTATTTTTATTTTTTTAAAACATATTTTTTACAGAGAGGAAGGGAGAGGGATAGAGAGTTAGAAACATCAATGAGAGAGAAACATCAACCGCAACCACGGTACATGCCCTTGAACGGAATCAAACCTGGGACCCTTGAGTCCACAGGCTGACGCTCTATCCACTGAGTCAAACCAGTTTCGACTCTAATTTTTTTTTTAAATAAAATATCAATAAAATAGAGAAACATTGTTTGAAGAGCAATTACAGATATTCTCCACATTTAGTTACCTTTTTTTTTTTTTGGCTGCCCGCTAACTGAATTTTAATAGGAGTAAATCAGAACTCCAGGAGGAGCGGATGCTTTGAAACTCCAAGAGTTTATTAGGGTCGATTGTGGATTATAACACAGCAGCTGCCCTGTGAGGGAGTCAGGGCTTTGGGTCTGCCTGCTCAGTCTGGGCTTTGCTGACAGGTTGACCTGGCTGATTCCATGTTGTGTGCGCCTATCTTGTGCCTGGCAGAGTTTTAGCAGCTTCTCTGGCCTCATCCACAACATGATAGTATCACCCATTGGACAACCAACAATGTCTCCAGACATTGCTACACGTCCTCCGGGGTGGGATGGGGGGTGGCCCTTGTTCTGAACCGCTGACTCAATCTAAGGGTGCTAGAGGGTTATTGTTGACAAAAGCCTTGCCAACACCCAATAATGCTTGCAATATTATCAATTCTGCAGAATGCTCTCTTTTAGAATATATTGTAAAAGACGAGATCAAACTATTTATAACAATCGGGACTTGAAAGAATTATAATTTATAAGAATTATGGTTTATAAGAATTATAATTTATAAGAATTATAATTATAAGAATTGAAATTTATAAGAATTATAACTTGTAAGAATTATGATCATGCCATCCCTATGTAAGAACTTTAGATATTTAAAGAAAAAATACGATTTGTACAAAAGGCCTTACCAATTTGATTGTATAGAGCAGTCACTTCGACGTGGAATGAAATGAAGAAAAAAAGCATTGCTCTCACTAGTCTGTGATGATCTCGTCAACTCATGAATATTCTCAGCCTGATGCACCCACTACAAAGTGGCACCCAATGATATCAGACCATTGGGTCTTTGGGGTCAAGGTGCCTAATTCTCTGCCAGATTTTTTTTTTAATATTTTTTTATTGATTTCAGAGAGGAAGGGAGAAAGAGAGAGAGAGAGAGAGAGAGAGAGAGAGAGAGAGAGAGAGAGAGAGAGAGAGAGAGAGAGCGCGCACGAGCGCGCGCAATGATGAGAGAGAGTCACTGATTGGTAGCCTTTTGCACACCCCTTACTGGAGAATTGAGTCTGCAACCTGAACATGTGCCCTTGACCAGAATTGAACCCAAGACCCTTCAGTCCGCAGGCCAGTGCTCTATCCACTGAGCCAAACTAGCTCCGGTTCTCCACCAGTTTTAAACTTCATGCTGTTTCTTGTTATTGGTCTATGACAAACAACTTTGCATTCCAATAGGAATCACCCAACAAGGAGGATGCTTTTTTTTTTTTTTAGTACTGAGGACAAATTCAAGTTTTCATCTTTTATGGCTCACTTAACCCTTTGTCAAATCCTGTCCACCACCTCCACCACCCCCGCCCCCTCCAGAGGACAAAATGCATTTCCTGCTTTGAAAGTGTCCTGCCTTTAAATGTATCTCCACATTTTTGCAATTGAAGGCTGGAAAAAAAAAAGGGGTGGGGTGGGGTGGGGAGGCTGGTTGGGGAAAAAATGGGAGCATGACGTGTTTGTGTTTGGGAATTTAGGCTGAGGAATGGTCACCGACCCACTGTCAGGTCTATTGCCACCATAGACCTGATACATGGTCACCTATTTGTGCCTCTCCGTGTATTTGCATGTGAGCAGCCCCAGCAATGAAGCAGGAATTGAACCAGGAAATTGACTGCTCCAATGGAACTTGTCTCCAACCGTAACCCTCCTGTAATCTAAATGTTCTTCTATGAATTGGGAGTTTATGCAGACGTATCGTTTTTTTTTCTGGAACGTCCCTTTTTAGGCGTTTTATTCTGCACCCTTTTGTTTACACGGAACTTTCTGGAATGTTGCTGGATGGATGGACCTTCTCTGCTTGGTCCAAAGCCAGGCCGGAGACTGGGCACCTGCTTTGCATCCTAACGGGAATCCTTCAACAAGGATGAGAAAATTTTTTTTTTTTTTTTTTTTTTTTTTTTTTTTTTTTTTCAGGGAGAGCGACCCCCTCCGGGATGCCTCCAGTTATGTTACAATATTGTGGAGTTTTGTTGCTTAAAGTCTTCCCTCTGTCCCCACCTGCAATGTTTATCACAGTGTAATTGTCACATTTTGGGGGGAATTAGGAAAACGCTAAAATATGAAGTGGGAATAACTCAGTGCTCATTGTATGTGAAGTCCCCCAGATCAATGTATGCGTACCTCTGACAGTGAAAGATTTTCGATGGTGCTGTAAATAAAAACATTTTGAAAAGCAAGCACACGGCTGAGATATTTGTGGGAATTCACCAGATAGCTCAATGACTTTGTCACTTTACTCTGGTCAGTTTACTTATGTATTTTACTGATTCTCAGAGAGGAAAGAAGAGGGATAGAGAGAGAGATAAATGATGATAGAAAGATAAATCATGGATCGGCTGCCTCCTGCATGCCCCACACTGTGGATAGAGCTTACAACCCAGGTATGTACCCTGACTGGGAATCGAACCGCAACCTCCTGGTTCATAGGTCAATGACCAACCATTGAGCCACACTGGACGGGCCCTCTAGTCAATTTATCGTTCAGTATCTCTTTAGGTTGGTGTTACTAATGTGGGGCTTATTTTCTGTCCCTGGGCCATAATCATGGGTTCCAATACTGAGCCAAAATGCTTTTTTTTTTTTTTTTTTTTTTAAACTCAGATGCAAGATATAAATTTGCAGGGATTTATAACCACAGGGCTGGTGACGTTTTGCCTACATTTTCTCAGGGAAGGGAGGGTGGGGGAGGAGAAAATTCTCGAATTGGCCTGTGCTGATACAGGCTTGCAGGGGTGATGAAAATGACCAGGGCCCTTATCTGCCTCAGGAGACTGGGGGCCTTGAGACGGGCCTGCTGGAGGGCGGTGAGTCTGTGGCTGTAATTTCATGTTCAACGATACTCAGAAGAAGCTAATGTGGCATTTTAAAAGTATATATACATACGTTTTATTGATTTCCCAGAGGAAGAGAGAGAGAGAGATTGAGAGAGAATGATTGATCTGCTGCCTCCTGCATGCCCCCTACTGGGGATGGAGCCCAAAACCCAGCTATATGCCCTCGACTGGAATCGAACCTAGGACCCCTCAGTCTGCAGGGAGACGCTCTATCCCCTGAGCCAAACCAGCCAGAGTGAGTGTTCTTGTTCTTGTTGGTGCTTAGATGAGAGTACAGAGGGGCCTCCTGTCTGGCTGGGTCTGGTGTTTGAGAAATTGGGTTTGACAGGAGAACACCCCAGCCTAGCCCTGAGTGTCAGACACTCCTAGCGCCACCAGGACTGTTTCCTGAAGTCAAGGGACCTGCTTGTCTCTCTTATATTTCGGTCCATAATATATTGGATGGTGCATTTTACTGGAGCAAGTTATGAGCATTTTATTCCTGATTAAAAGGCCACTAAGAAGTGATGAGATCCTGGGCAGGTCACTTAAGAGTACGATCCTCCACAATTTTCCACACGAGGAATGATGCCCATTTTCCCAGGGGTGCTGTGGCAGAGGGTCAGTGATTTAAAATGCCAGCTGGAGCCCCTCTGTATATGTCTGCCTCCATGTCTAGCTCAGTTCGGAACATAAATCAAATGCACTGTCTTGTTTTGCCTCGTTTTTATTTCCTTCCATCATGGGAGTAGTAAAAAAAAATCAAAACTCACACATGTAAATATTATGCTTAGAACTGCCAGACCCCTAAGGCTATGCGCTCCTTACAGCCATTGCCACCACTGTTACCACTATGTTGGTGTCAAATATGAACTGGAGAGAGTGAGGCTGGCACACGCGCGCGTGTGTGCGTGTGTGTGTGTGTGTGTGTGTGTGTGTGTGTGTGTCACAGCAGGGAGGTCACATGGCTTGTAAGTGGTTACTCTATTATCCAGATATTTAGGTGTCTGTCTGTCAATCATCAATACATGTCAAATACATGAATGAATGAATGAATGAATGAGTGAAACAATACAGTGTAGATCACTTCTTACCTGACAGTCTATCACGTGGGTATTTTCTCTTTTTAAAAATTTCAATTCTTTATTGTTTAAAGTATCACATATGTCTCCTTCCCCCTCCTCCCCATTGATCTCTCTCCCACCCCCAGAACATGCCCTCAGCCCCTACTGTCAGTGTCCATTGGTTAGGCTCAGTGGCAAGCACTTAAGTCCTTTGGTTGGTCTCTTACCCACCCAAGATGGTATTTTCTTTGTCCTTTGACACCAACATTTAAACGGGCTCCACTGAACAGCTTCCAAGTCATGCTTAACACGTCAATGCAAGAATGGTCTCAGCAGATATCTGTGGGCTGTAGGGCCCCACAGAGGTTTCGGGGAGCACACCGCTATCTCCCCTTGGCAGAGCCTGGCTGAGGCTCCCACACCCTCATTGAAACAGATGTTCTGAGCCCCAGTGCTCACCTGATAAGATAGTGTCCTTTGTCACTCTGAGGGTTTTAATGGCTCTTGTTCCTCTTCCACCCTCACTTCCTTTTATGCTCTTTTTGTCTTTCTTTAGAACATTGTTTTTCTTTTTCTTTTGGCTTCAAACCTTTTTTTTTTTAAAAAAATAATAATTATTTGTTCTTGCCGAGACCGGTTTGGCTCAATGGATAGAGCGTCGGCTTGGGGACTGAAGGGTCCCGGGTTCAATTCCGGTCAAGGGCATGTACCTTGGTTGCGGGCATATCCCCAGTAGGGGGTGTGCAAGAGGCAGCTGATCGATGACTCTCTCTCATCGATGTTTCTTTTTTCTTTTTTTCTTTTTTAATATATATCTTATCGATTTTACACAGAGAGGAATTGAGAGGGACAGAGAGTTAGAAACGCTGATGAGAGAGAAACATCGACCAGCTGCCTCCCGCACACCCCCCACTGGGGACGTGCCTGCAACCAAGGTACATGCCCTTGACTGGAATCGAACCCGGGACCCTTCAGTCCGCAGGCGGACGCTCTATCCACTGAGCCAAACCGGTCCTGGCACTCTCATCTCATCGATGTTTCTAACTATTTCTCTCCCTTCCTCTCTGTACAAAATCAATAAAATATATTAAAAAAATAATTCTTTGTTCTTGAAAGTATTATCTAGGTCCCCTTATTACCTCCATTGACCCCTTCCAGTCCACTCCCGCCCCCCAGCCCCAGGCCCTCTTCCGTCCCATTGTCTGTGTCCATGGGCCATGCATCTATGCATACAAAGGTCCTTGGTTGATCACCACCCACCCACCCTCCTCCCCTGCCTTCCCTCCGAGATCCTGCACTTTGTTCCATGCTTCCATTTGTCTGGATCCACTCCAGAACATTGTTGTTATGGAAGCCTATGCCTTTAGGAGCTCCTAGAGAGGGAAAAAGGGAGAGTGGGTGGCCCCAAGGCGGGGTGGTTGTGTCTCCTGGGCCTGGAGGTGATGGAGAACTCGCCTAGGTCATGGCTGATCATCATCTTGGGTGGAAGGTCTTGCTGTTGTACACGCCCACCAGGCAGAGTGTGGTCCAGGGCAGGATGGGCAGGTGCCATAGTGACATCTTCACTACCTGGGGCTTCTCCCTGGGCAGGGCCTCCTGCCTGGGCGGGGCCTCTCACTGGGCGGGGCTTCTCACTGGATGGGGCCTCTCACTGGGCAGGACCTCCTGCCTGGGCGGGGCCTCTCACTGGACAGGGCCTCTCACTGGACAGAGCCTCTCACTGGGCGGGGCCTCTCACTGGGCGGAGCCTCCTGCAGGTTTTGCGCAGGCGCCTCAGCAGCCAGTGCGTCTGCAGGCCAGCCTTCCCTGTCGCCGGGTCACCTGTTCCCAGGATGAGTCCAGCCGCAGGTCAAGGTCAACGCCGCCCGGTAGGTGAACTTGCACATGGTGGTCCGTGTCACCTTCTGCTTCACTCCGCTACCTGTCGCGTAGTCACGAAAGGACATTTTAAAAATCACTAAACGGTGTTCACACGGGGCAGACACGTGTATGAGGCGTCTGCGGTAATTCCAAACCGCGGAGGAGAGCCTGCTTACGAACATAATCACCCTGTTCCCATTATGCATTTCGGACTTCAATTTTCTTCCATTTCAAAAAAATATATATTTTATTGATTTTTTTACAGAGAGGAAGGAAGAGGGATAGAGAGTTAGAAACATCGATGAGAGAGAAACATTGATCAGCTGCCTCTTGCACGCTCCCTACAGGGGATGTGCCTGCAACCAAGGTGCATTCCCTTGACCGGAATCGAACCCGGAACCTTTCAGTCCGCCGGCCGACGCTCTATCCACTGAGCCAAACCGGTTTCGGCTTTTATTCAATTTTTTAAAAAATTTCATTAAGGTATTACATGTGTACCTATCTACCCATTGCTCCCCTCCCCCCCAATCACCCACCCCTATACATGCCCACACCCCCCAGTGTCTTGCATCCATTGGTTATGCTTATACGCATGCATGTAAGTCCTTCGGTTAATCTTCAATTTTCTTTTTTATTTAAAAATTTAAAAAAAAAACTTGTCAATTTCGGTTGGCATTCAGTATTCTATTAGCTTCAGGTGTACAGCAGAGCAGTTAGACATTCAATAAGGTGACCAGACGTCCCGCTTTTGGCGGGACAGTCCCGATTTTTAACAATTTGTCTCGCGTCCCGATTTTTAACAATTTTTAAAAAGTCCTGATTTTTGGAAAGAATGCCCGACAAGCTAGGGAACGGCGGGAGAACGGGAAGGGAATAGACGGTTTTCAGCGGCCATGTGGCTATTTAGCCAGGATATGAGCTTTATATTATTTTTGTTCATTTTATAATATTAAACTTTAATAACAACAAATAATGGTTGAGAACTGATTATCGAGAACTGCTTATCAAAGTTCGCATGGTTGATCGGTTGTTAGCATTCGACCAGCATTGTTTGGACTTCATGAACAATGGCATTTTGGGGATGAGCAACGACGAAAACATTGTGTAACTGTCTCTCAGACGATATACATCGTAATTATTTATTTATTTAACTAGTAAGCTAGTTAAACAAGTGATGTCATTACAAACCAGCTATTCAGATAATTTAGGTAATCTATTTATTTATTTCTTAAATACATAAGTTTTCTTAAAATTAGCAGACAGTACTCGTATAATTTATATTTTATAGTGGCGGCAAAAATTCTAGCACCGGCCTTGAAAGTGACACGACTATACGTAATTTATTTATTTATTATATTTGTAAATTGTACTTATGTTGAAATTAAAAAAACATTACAATACTATTTTTGCGTTCTATGAAAATTTTTGTTGCTCCATATAGACCAATTTTTTAAAATATATTTTTTATTGATTTTTTACAGAGAGGAGGAGAGAGGGATAGAGAGCTAGAAACTTCGATGAGAGAGAAACATCAACCAGCTGCCTCTTGCACACCCTCTATCGGGGATGTGCCCGCAACCAATGTACATGCCCTTGACCGGAATCAAACCTGGGACTTTTCAGTCCGCAGACTGACACTCTACCACTGAGCCAAACCGGTTTTGGCCATATAGACCAATTTTTTAATCAAGAACACCCCCCACCCCACCCCAGTCAGTGGTGTCCCGCTTTACCAATGTTAAAATCTGGTCACCTTACAACTTATATAACTTAGGAAGTGACACCCCCCCCCCCCCCCCCCCCGCCCTCATACATTGTTGACTCACCTGGCACCTGCACAGTTATAGAAATATTATTGATTGTATTCCCTATGGTGTATTTTACATCCCTGTCATTATCTTGTAACTGCCCATTTGTTCTCTGTAACCCCTCCACCTTTTTCATCCGTCCCCCAACTCCCTCCTCACCTGCCAACCATCAGTTTTCAGCTTGCTTTTTAAAATTAATGCTATATTCTGTTCTGGCTGTCTTTCCATGTTAGGATGTAAAGGTCTACTCCTTTTGTATTGTATAACTATCTAGTGTTCCAATGTACAGCTGTCTCAACTTAAACATCGACTCTCCTGTTGAGGAATTTACTTCCTTTAGAAAACCACGTGGACTATTATTCATTTTTTGAAATTGATTTCAGAGAGGAAGGGAGAGGGAAAGAGAGATAGAAACATCAATGATGAGAGAGAATTATTGGTCGGCTGCCTCCTGCACGCCCCCTACTGGGGATCCAGCCGTGACCTCCTGGTTCTTGGGGGGACACTCAACCACTGAGCCACACCAGGCCGGCAATCACGTGGCCTTTCAATTCCTTTGGCATTACTCTCACACTTGATGGGTACTGTGTGTGTATATGGATTTGGAATTTAATGCCATTAGAATACTTATTCTTTATATATATATTTGCACCCAATTTTTCATAATGAGTATGTGATACTTATATAATATCAAAAACAGTTATTTAAAAAGGGTCTTGGTTGGTTTAAAACAATGGCACTTGTTTCACAAATGTTTTGCTCAGTTCTTAACTCCAGTGGTACTTACTGTATTTATTCTATGCCTCATCCCTTCAATAGGTAGTATCTTCCTTGAGAACATGGATTGTATTTTTAAAAAACATATTTTATTGATTTGTTACAGAGAGGATGGGAGAGAGATAGTTAGAAACATCGATGAGACAGTCATCGATCAGCTGCCTCCTGCACGCCCCCTAGACACATGTCCTTGACCGGAATCGAACCTGGGACCCTTCAGTCCCCAGGCTGACGCTCTATCCACTAAGCTAAACCGGTTTCGGCTGGATTGTATTTTAATAATAATGTTGACTAAGCACCTCTGCGTGCCAGGTACTTGACATGTATATGTGATCTCATTTAACTCTCAGGAAACTCCTGGGCAGTCCATTCCCTCTTCTAGTAAGGAGGAAAAGAAAGCTCAGAGCTTTTAAATGATTCCCTCAGCTCAGGTGCAGTGGGGGCAGGATTAGAACCCAGCTCTCCTGTACTCCAGTGCCTGGCCCTTTTCCCTGCCCTGGGCTGTCCCCTGCTTTGAAATTCACCTGCAACATAAGGCCAGGGGTAGACACTCAATATACCCTGAGTGGCCAGATTAATATGATCTCTGGACGCATAATCTGGCCACTCAGTGTACTTCTCCTAAGTACCTCATTTATTTGATATCAAAGACACTATAAATCATGCACCTGACCAGTTTTCCCCTTTGCACTGGCTGATAGAAAGCTCAGGGCAAATAGGTGATTGATCGCCAGCAAAAGTTCTAGAATACTTTCGGTACCCATTTGAGATACAAATACACCGAGTGGCCAGATTATGGTGTGTTCAGAGATCATCATAATCTGGCCACTGTGTGTGTGTGTGTAATTGAGTCTGACAGAGGGCAGTACTTCCTCTAAAGACACATATATCCCAAGTCAGTCTCCTCAAAGACCAAGTTTAGAGGCTATGCCCTGACCACGTGGGTCTCCACTAATACTTCTTTTCTTTACAGTATTATCGACCGAATCCTCTTCAGCACCTTGGACTTGAGACATGGCACCAAGGAAGGAGAATCGGCAACCGGGGATAAGGTAAGGTGGATTCTGAAACCGGAAACATTTGCTCTACGACAGAGGGTGAAGCTCAGTAGTGGATGACAGCAGATGACTGTGATGGAGCCCTGGTTATTGATATGGAAATGTGGGGGTGCCTATTCATGAACCCTCTTATCTAACAGTTGTTCATTAGAATACATAATTGCCTTGTTGTAAAAGAGGGCTTGCATTGGGAGCTGCTGAGGGAGCAAAAACTCTGGACTTCTTAATGTTTTGAACGTGCTATTCCTTGGGACAAGGACCACACCTCATGGTGACATCATCCAGGCAACAAGTCATGTCTTGCAGTGGAGCCCTGGTCGTCGCTGTCCTCCTTCTCCTCCTCCTCCTCCTCCTCCTCCTCCTCCTCCTCCTCCTCCTCCTTCTCCTCCTCCTCTTTCTCCTCCTCTTCTTCCTTCTCCTCCTTTCCCATTGATGTTCTTCTTTTTTGAGAATCTCTAATTGTGTGAGATATACAGTCCTCGGTCCTTAACTACAAGTTCTTATTTTATAAAGTTTTAACTTAAGAAGGTTTATTTCTGAATGTCTTTTCAAGGTCTGGGAGAATTTGGATGCTAGAGCATGCAAAATGCATGCCAGCTCCCGTGGGGGTAATGTGGAGAGAGACAGAGAGAGAGAGAGAGAGAGAGAGAGAGAGAGAGAGAGAGAGAGAGAGAGAGAGAGAGAGAAGAAAGAGAAGAAACAGTCGACAGAGCAGAATTAGAGTTCTTTGCAAGGACTTCTTAGAAAAGATAAAAGTAAATGAGGGAAATTAACCTTGGCCTTGAGATTGCATGTGCGTTGAAGGTGTGCTTGAGAGAAGCCAGGGCCAGGGAGGGCAGGGGCTGCGGAGGGCATGACTAGAAGGACAGAGGCGGTCAAAGGCTGGATCTTGGGAGTGGGTTTGGGAAACATTTGCTCAGCTAAGCACGGTTCCCACCTGTTACCCAAAGCTTCCTGCATTTCCATGTCAAATCCCAGAGCCCGTGGAACCCCTGAGTCTCCAGAAAGCCTGGGGGAGACCTGGGGTGGAGGTGGGGGGTACTGGGAGGCAGCAGGTAAGGACTCCCAAGTCTTCACCTTTGGCTCAGGAACAAAGAATGCCTCACTGTGTGAGGCTTATCTGGTTCAGAAAACAAACAAAATGCAACATGAGTGAGCAGCTTGTTTTCCAAATTAGGGTGATCTAAGCATTTTCTGCGTGTGCATGTGTATATGTGTGTGTGTGTGTGTGTGTGTGTGTGTGTGTGTGTGTATGTTACTTTTTGACAGAGAGAGAGAGAGAGAGAGAGAGAGAGGGAGAGAGAGAGAGAGAGAGAGAGAGAGAGAGAGAGAGAGAGTCTTTCTTTCCTCCCCTTTTTTCAGAGGATACGTTGGGATCAAAAACAGAAAAGTTCCCTCCCAGCTCCCAACCCCTAAACCCCAACCCCCACCACCAAAAGAATGGCTATTTAGGGATTCAGGTCTTGATGTCATCGGGCTACTGAGCCAAAGTCAGTCGCTGCTGATCTCTTAGGCTTCTTTCTATACGAGAAGAGTAAAGCTGTGCTTTTGTCAAGATCCTGTTAGTAAGTTTTCTGTTACTTGAAGCTCAAAGCATTCCCAACTGATCCGTAGTGCCCTCATGTCCTTCTTCCCCTTCACAAACACGAGCCTGCTCAGGGAATCGATATTCACAATTGATAGCACCGTGTATATTGTTTCAGCTTTGTCTTGCACTCTCATGCATTGCCAAATCACATTTTCAAGAATCATAATCTTTTCTTTCATATATATATATATTTTATATATATAATCATAAAGAAAAGATTATGATTCTTGAAAATATATATTGTTGATTTGGGAGAGAGAGGAAGGAAGAAGGAGGGAGAGAGAAACATGGATGTGAGAGAGAAGCATCCTTAGGCTGCCTCCTGTACAAACCCAGACCAGGGATCAAACCCACAACCTGGGTTGTGCCCTGACCAAAATCAAACTGGTGACCTTTCTCTGCATGGGACAACCCTCAACCAACTGAGCTGTACTAGCCAGGGCAAGAATCATAATCTTCTCAATTGATTCCCATACTCTAGGCTGTTCTACCGGAAATTACCTCTCAGTGTTTGATATTGTAAGAGAGCAAATATATTTTGTGAAAGTCAGGGAAAATCCTGTCTATGTTTTCATGGCCTTTAATAATAATTAGGGTTGAACAATTTCAGTCTAATTCCCCGTCGCATCCTAAAACTTCCCGTTGGAGCCCTACATTAGCCAGGAAAGAGGGCCAGGTCCTGGGACCTACAGTCTAGACCAGTGGTCAGCAAACTCATTAGTCAACAAAGCCAAATATCAACAGTTCAACGATTGAAATTTCTTTTGAGAGCAAATTTTTAAAACTCAAACTATATATGTAGGTGCATTGTTGTTAACTTAATTAGGGTACTCTTAAGCTGGCCTTTGCAAAAAACTCAAGGGGCCAAAGAGCCACCTGTGGCTTGAAAGCTAAAGTTTGCCAACCACTGCTCTAGGACCTTACCATGCATTACTTCATTTAATTACTCACCCCAGTTTTAAACACGAGGAGAGATGTAGGTTAAATCAGTTGTCAGAAGCTTGTAAGTGGCACCATTAAGATTGGAACTTGGTAGGGTTGATTTCAGGACCGCACTCTAACCACTGAACCACACTGCCTCTAAGGAAACCATAGAGTATACAGTACAAGATTTTGGCAAAAGCCCTGAAGACTTGACATAAGTCGTTGGAATGACCAAAGTTTGGGAAACACATGGACTTTGGAGTTAGACAGATCACAAATGCCAGATGGGTTGCTAATCAATTGGGAATTTCTGGATACATCACTTACTCTTTATTCAAAGGATAGGCAAAATGTGAAATGCTTATCATAGCCTAAGCTTTCAGTCATATTAATCCCTCTCCTTTCTGTAAATCTCAGGGGTTTTTTAAAAAAATTCATAAGACATCAGGATTGGGTAATTAGATTAGAAAAAGTAACAGCAGTCAGTGCATAGTAGATGTCTGTGAAAAATGCACATGAATGCCCAGCCAGTGTGGCTCAGTGGTTGCGCGTTGACCTATGAAACAGGAGGTCATGGTTTGATCCCTGGTTAGGGCACATGCCCGGGTTATAGGCTCGATCCCCCAGTGTGGGGCGTGCAGGAGGCAGCCGATCCATGGTTCTCTCTCATCATTGATGTTTCATGATGATCCATGATCCTCTCTCCCTCCCCTGTCCTTTCTGAAATCAATAAAAATATGTTAAAAAATTAAAAGTACACATGAATGACTTCTAGTTTCCTGGCCTCTCATGTTGACATTCTGACCTTTACGATCGCCAGGTGCCTTAAGAACAGACCCGTGTCTCCCACTGCCCATCAGTGGCCAGCACAGGGTCAGCAGGGAGAATGTCATGGATGCTGGGCTCCCTACAAAGAGAGTGCAGGCCTTGACTGGAGCTGGGCGGCTAGAGAAGGCGCTGTGTTCCCATCAGAATAGAGGGAGTGGGCGATGGAGAAGGAGCTAGTGTCCTGAGGTCTGTCCCAGTCCTGGGGAGCATCAGAATTCATTTGTTTGCTCCGCGTTTCCATCGTCAAGCGAGGTTCTTGACCGGCAAGGTGTAACAGCGCCAGCTGAGGTTCAGAATGGGAAATGCCGATAGCAGCATTCTCCTGGTAAAATATTTCCAGGTTTTACAGCTTTGAACCCATTATCCCGGAGGGAATAATACAAATGGCTCCAGACTGTTTACTCAAGTGATTACAGTGGCATATGGTAAAGATAGGGCCCTTTTATTCTTCACCAATGATTAAACCTCTATGACTAACACAGGGGCAATTGCGTTTTCAGAAAAAAAGTTTGATTTGCTAAGCATTTTGAAAATAGCCAGATGCCCTGATATAATAACTGAAAAGGAAATTTAATGCACCTTGATTAAAAAAGCTATAATTTTATAAGCCCTCCATCTCCCTTCATGAATGCATGTGCCTTAAAAAAATTTGCCCTAGCTGGTTTGGCTCAGTGGATGGAGCATCGGCCTGCGGACTGAGGGGTCCTGGGTTTGATTCTTGTCAGCGGCACATGCCCAGGGTTGCAGGTTCAGTCCCCAGTGGGGGGCGTGCGGGAGGCAGTCAATCGATGATTCTCTCTCATCATTGATTTTTCTCTCTCTTCCTCCCTCTCCCTTTCTCTCTGAAATCAATAAAAATATATTAAAATTATACAAAACAAACAAACAAACAAACAAACAAACAAACAAAAACCAACTTGCCTGGCTGGTATGGCTCAGTGGTTGAGTGTCAACCCATGAACCAAGCAGCCGATCAATGATTCTCTCTCATCATGGATGTTTCTGTCTCTCCCTCCCTCCCTTCCTCTACCTGAAATTAAAAAAAAAAAGAAAGAAAGAAAGAAGAAGGAGTAAAGACGCCAATGACTTGATAGCTGAGGAACAGTCACTTGAGAGGGTCCCCCTATGGTGGTCTCTGTTTCGCTCAGAAGTGGGGGTACTTCCATTGAGAAGGTACAGCCATGAGCCACTTGGAATTCGAGAGGCGTGAGGGATGAGCAGAGGGGAAGGCTGACTGAGATTTAGGGGCAGGACTAGTGTGAATAGGGAATGCCAGCTGAATGTCCGAGAGTGGGAACTTGAAGTTCAAGGTCGCAGAGGGGGAGCAGACTCAGTGGAAAGGGTGGGTCCTCAGGCTGGGTGGCAGCTGTGGAACACAGCTGAAGGTCGTCTGATTCAAGAAATTAAAGCGTGGCCCTGGGATGGGTGATCCGCTTGCATGATGGAATTTACCGGGGCGATGGCAAGATGAGAAGCTGAACAGGTGCCCAAGTTTAACAAAACTGGCAAGAGAGAGACCAGGAGGTGGGCATCCAATAGGCTCGGGGACAATGAGCAAGTGGCAACTCCGGACAGCACGAGGTCACGCCACCGATGAGCAGCTGACCCTTGAACAGATGAGTTTGAATTGCGCTGGTCTGCGTGTCTGCAGATGTTTTTCACTGGGGTCAGTGCCCTTCACCTGAGTTGTTCAAGGGTCAGTTGTCTCTCTGGTCTCCTGGGTGTTTGTACCTCCTTTTCCCTCATCCTGCACAACATTTCCAGAGTTCTCTTTACCAAGAGCAGATCCGCCTAGGCCATTTCCTGTCTCAGAGCGCTTTACCTCGTTCCCATTGTCAACCAGGAAGAGTCTCAGCTTCTGACTGGAAATTCAAGTTCACCTTCCCTTCCCAGCCTTCACCAGCTTGAAGGGCTGTTTCTCTCTGAACGGCTGTCGTGTTGCATTTGAGTGTCTTTCCTGGCACTCGCGGCATCTGCTTGTTTTACACGTTTCTCCATGTACACCTGATCTCACTGTTGCACAATCTTTAAAAAAATGTATTTTATTGACTTTTTACAGAGAGGAAGGGAGAGGGAGAGTTAGAAACACTGATGAGAGAGAAACATTTATCAGCTGCCTCCTGCACACCCCTGCTGGGGATGTGCCCGCAACCAAGGTACATGCCCTTAACCGAATCCAACTTGGGACCCTTGAGTCTGCAGGCTGATGCTCTATCCATTGAGCCAAACCAGTTAGGGCTAGTGCACAATCTTGAGTGCCAGGACATTGTATTGGCATCAGGCACATATATCAATATATGTAAAATGTTTCCAATAGCATGTTTACTGAATGTGGTAATACATATTGATTATAGGAAAATTTGAAACCACAGACACCACCCCCACCACCCCCACACACACACATATAAAAGGAAAATAAAACTCGCCAGTAATTCTAGACTTAAGAGGAAAGATTGCTGACATATTAGCAGGTAACCTTCCAATTGAAGACTTGCATTTTAGTACAGTCTGCTCGTGGCCACATCACCTCAATCCTTGGATATATGTTTGAATCACGTGAGAAGTTTTTATGGCTGGGTTTCACTCTCAAAGATTCTGATTTAAAATTGGTCTTAGGCGTGGCCAGGCCATGTTCTTGGAATACTGTTCCAAGAACTTTCTAAGAATCGTAGCAAGTCATTGCACTTTCCAAACGATCACATGACATTGATAGACTTATTGCCTGCCTTTCTCCCTACTTCTGGGGGAAACAACGAAATTACCAGAAATAAGTAATTTCCCAAAACAAGTGTTAAGTGATAGAGCCAGGCAACAAAACCCAAACATTCAGACACTAAGACATGACCACATTGAAGACTCAAAGCAATGCCATTTTTAAAATTCACCTTTTTTGTTTGCTTTCCAAGTAGTACGATTGCCTTCATTTCTCTTTGCTTGTAACTTTTATAGGGAGGTGTTATTTAGCAGGGGGCAAGTCAGCCGAATGATGTGCCTTATATATTTTATTAGATGTTTGAACATGTCTTGAACTCTGGTTTCATAATCTCATAAAAGAAAGCCTTGCATTTGTTTCGGAGAAAAGTGTCCATGAATTTTCTGATTGGGTTTTAGTGTTTTGCTGTGACTACCCAGAGGCTAAAGTTCTACAGTATTCCTGGAAATTCCTAACCTTATCTCTTGTATATTTAATTTTTTTCTGAAGTCCCAGAAGGCTATCAGGACATCAATATGTGGCGTAAGCAGATTATAATCTGTTAACTTCTTCCTTTTAAAAGCATTTTTCAGCTCTGGTTCGTGTGGCTCAGTTGGTTGGGCATTGTCCGGTGCACTGAAGGTTGCCGGTTTGATTCTGGTCAGGGCACATGTGGTGGGGGCATATAAGAGGCAGCCAGCCAATCAATGTATCGTACTCACATCAATGTTTCTCTCTCTCCCCTTCTCCTTTCCTTTGTTTCTAAAAATCAAACAAAATACAAACAAAAAATATTTTCCAAACTAGAAATCAGTATTCATCAAGCTCAGTGCAAAAATTAGTACAACAATTGGTTTATAATCTTCCACATCAATGATGCAGGTATCAGTTATAAAAAATAGATTTCCCAAGATTGTTCATAATGTACTTATAGCTGGTGGAGGGACACCTAAAGAAAGATGGAAAAGCAAAAAATAACTGAAACTCTTCAGCATCTTAGGAAATTCATGCCACTTGTCCAGAGCTTATCACTGTTGACTTAAATTTCACTGGAAGAAATCTTTCCAAAAATGTAAAGCAATTACAAAAAAAAAAAATTAAAATAATCTTTTCAATCCAGAACATGGCAGAGATTACTAGTTATCTGTCAGTGCCCATTCTCCTTTTTCTCCTTATGAATGGAACCCTGAGTATTAGCAGTGATTTTCTTTTAGAGCTTTAATATATTATTCTGTTGTCTTCTGGCTTTTATTGTTTCTGTTGAAATGTCAGCTGCTGTTCTACTGTTTTGATGAGTCTTTCCTTTTATACTCAACATAAAGACTATATTCCCGATCATCCTTGCAGCTTGATGTGGCCTTGTGACAGGTGATAGAAAATGGACTGTGTGTAGAGGCGGCGTGTATACATTCTTCCCTCTTCTTCCTGGCTGTTTGGGACCAGGGGAGGGAAAAAGAAATGCAACCATTTTTTCTTTTTTTTTTGGCCCTTATTGCATCTTTACTGTGAGTTTTGAAAAAACGCAGAACACAATCTAATATGTAGAAGAATAAGATTTTGGCAAAACAAACTGTTTAGGGAAATTAAATCGCATACTCATATTTTTCATATGTACTCAGCAGTGAAAGACATTAACATTCTCAGGTGTCACTTCCGTGGTTATAAAAACTTTTAAGTTCATTTACAGTGCATATGGAAATAATACAAATTTCTATTTTTGTGCTACTGAGGAAGTCCCCATTTGCTAAAGTAGCATTAATGCCATTCACATCAGATTTTAATTTGTTATACATGCTTGTAGTTCAGCAAATGCCCTTGATGATGAATAATAATGAAAAAGTATTATTTACTTAGGACAAAAATAATGATCTGAATAGAAAGGAGGGAATGCAATCATTTTATAACCAACAAGCTGTAGTTATTCTAATTGTAAGTGTTAAAGTATCTTTTCTCATTTGGTGCTCACTTTTTTAATTCTCTCAATGGTGTCTTTTGATAAACAGAATTTTAAATTATAATGTTATTCAATTTTTCAGGTTTTATAAGTTGGTGGTAATTGTGTATATTGTTTAAATAGCTTTTTCCTACCATAAGATTGCAAAGATTCTCCTGTGGTATTTTCAAAATATTTTGTTTTACAATTCACATTTATATATACAGTTTGTCTGGAATATATATGTTGGAGCTAACATTCATTTATTTTTTATATATGCACCCAATAGACCCTATATAATTTACTCTACTGATCTTCAATGTGACCTTTGTCATGAATCAAGTGTCTGTATATATATATATAGATCTGTTTCATAATTCTGTCATCTGACAAGGGTATATTTGTTTATCCTTTGATCAGTACTTGAGCGTCTTAATTGCTACAGCTCTATAATAAGTCCCTATATCAGCTACAGAATTTTTGATCAGCAGTGATTTTTTTTTTTAGAGCTTCAATATGTTATTATTCTGTTGTCTTCTGGCTTTTATTGTTTCTGTTGAGATATTCTCATTGTCTTTGCTTTTCATCAGCTTTACTATAATGTACCAAGTGTGGATTAAAAAACTTGGGAGTTCATAGCCTTTGAATCAATCATTTGCAGTTTTCATCAGCCGTTATCTCTTCAAATTTTGTTTCTGCTTTTTCTCCTCCTCTTCTATGAGTATTTATAATTTAAACCTTTTCACTGTGTACTATATATCTCTTAGGAAATCATCTATTTTCCATCAGAACTATATTCACATCATGGGCAATGATTTAGTTTTAACAATATATGATTTATTACATTAAAATTAATGCCATCAATTTGACTTTTTTTGTTACTATTAAAGTTTTAGATGTGTTGGTTGTATATTTTAGGAAATAAAATATATAACCTAATTTATGTTTTTATACATTCACTTAATATTATGACAAATATAATATTTGTCATAATATTAAGTGAATGTATAAAACAATAACAAAGATAGAGCCATGATACACAGCATTGGAAAAATTGGGAGAATAAAATGGAAGTCCTCAAAAATTTGTGTCCCCAAGTATAAAACATAGTAGTGTACTTTTGCGTTTGCTTATTTATTTGTTTTTGTTTTTTTTTTAAATCTCTTTTTCTTTCTGGAAGAAAGAGAACTTTGTTTCTCTCCTCAGTGCCCTGAGCATTAACAGACTTCTGATTGTACAAAGGAGCTAACAGTGTGAGTCAAAAGAACTGCTATCCTGGCTAAAAGGACTGTGTGTGAGGGCTTCTCAGAGACTTGTAGGCAGTAGCTTCTCCCAGTAGCTCCTCCGGCTGCCTGGGTGACTGAGCCTTGTAGACGCAGAATTCCAGCTTCCAGCTGCTTCCAATGGCTTCATTGCGTTCAGGAGGAGAGGGACTGCCCTTTGATTCTTAAAGAAACTCGGTTCCTTTTCCCACCACGATTACAGTTTTGTCATTCACCTATCCCTTTTCCGTGTGTATTTCCCTCAAGGAAAAAAAAACGAACAGGCTGCAGTGATTTATTCTGCTCCACTGAGACGGCAGAAGACTTTAAAAACTGGGACAACTCCATGATGCTGAGCAGGGATCTCTATGTTGCTCCCTTCTATGTATTCATTTCCATTCTTGACTTCCTTAGCAAGGGGGGTGAGCCCACTTTTCAGTGCCAGGAACCCCGAGGCGACTTCGCGAGACTTGAATCCAAATTGAGCCTCATTTTCATAGACTTTATAGACTGATTCTTTGGTGAGAAAGAAAAAGTTTCATGAAATTGGTTTTGGATGCTAGAAGATTATTTTTACCAGTAGGCTAGGACCTGTTTGGAAGTCTAGTTTATTCTAGCAAATAATAATCACCAAGTCTTTCTTGAATGAATTCATGAATGAGTCTGTCATTCCCACGTGGTACTTTTCAAATGAACATGATTTTGGCATATGATTGACAGGGGGATATACTTTTCTCACTGGGGCCATTTACAGGGAGGTATCTCACGCCTTGAGAACCACTCACCCACACCTGGAATTTTTCACAACATGTGAATAAGGTAACAGAAAAATAGGTTACACTCCTTAACAATAACCACATCTAGTAATACAGCGTTGGGGTCAACCATCTTTATCTCCTCCCCCCACAAATTAATAGCTGTCTCATTTCCAATCCAGTTGCCAGACACATAATAAACAAAAGCTCCAGACAGAAAAAACTGGCTAGTTTCTCACAGGAAGACTTAAACAGCTGAATTAGGTGCAAAGGAAAAAAGAAAAGTTGTTACCTTGTGCTGTGATATTAAAGATGAATGAGAACAAAGACAGACCCATGTTACACAGCATCAGAAAAACTGGAAGAATAAAACTCTGATGAGACTAAAGGCAAATTTATGAAAAGCATGTCATCGTTAAAAAAATAGTAAGCTTTAAAAAAGAAAAAAACAAACAGGTAAAAAAAAAACAAACTAAAAAAAGAAACACAAATAGTAAGCATATATGAAGTACTCCCTACAAACCAGTCACTGCCTGTCTTAAGTTGTTCCCTCCCAATGAGTCAATGAGGCAGATATTATTATGATCACTCATCCCCCTGTGACAAATGAGGACAACTGAGCTGCAGATAAGTGAAGTAATTTCCTTTAATGTGTCCAGCTAGTGAGAGAGCCAAGCTCTAATCCAAGGAGTCTAACTCCAGTGCCCATACTCTTGACCTTGAGGCAATACTGCTTCTCAGAAGATGACTGTGCATGTATCTCATGCTATTTATCCTCCGGTTTCAACTGAAGACCCAACTCTCACAAATTACTGTGCTTTAAAACAAGAAATCAGAAAACCATGGTCATTGCCAAAAGGGTCTTCCTTACCTTTGTTATCTTTATTTTTCAAGAGGATAGAAGGGTTTAGGAGGCAATGCCAGTGAAATACTTGGAGCTTTCTACCAGTTAAATACAGGGAGACTATTATTTCGGGTGCATCTTGGCAGTTAGTATATACTAGGAAGGCACACAGAAAGGTACATGTAATAAGTGAAATTAGAAAACAGGTATAAGACACAGAGAAAACCAACCTCCTTACTCCCCCCAACCCCTCAAAAAAAAAAAAAAACCCACAAAACACAACCATTACTAGGGCACAGAGTTCATGGGCATGTACTTTTCACTATATTATAGATTAGACTACATTTTTTTTCCTGTCAAAGATCAGCTAAAACAATGGCTACAAGGAATTATTTAATGAAACGGAAATATTTTTGTTAATTTTGTTCCAAAAAAGACTACAAAAGGTTTCAGGTGATTGACTGAAATCTGAGACCTAAGTTTTCAGAATATAGACAATTTCCAATCTACTCTAACTCGTTCCAAGACATTTTCAGTGTTTTAGTTTGTATTATCATTGAATTTCACTCAGAAAGTAAAGGATGCAGATGCCATTAAAAAATTACCCCAAAGCAACAAATATCATAAATCAGACATTTCATTATATTAGAGAAAAATAAAATTGTTATATATGGTTACTAATTACACCATGAGAAAATGGATATGCACTGCTATTTAGGTATTTGCTTTGATTTGCAAGGTGGCTAAGAACATTACCAAAGCATTTTGGTCAGAGGCTAAGGGAAAATAAGTCGTTGATAGTAGTAACAGCTGTAGGAGCACTCGATTAGGCAAGTGGTTGGCAAACTCATTAGTCAACAGAGCCAAATATCAACAGTACAACGACTGACATTTCTTTTCAGAGCCAGGTATTTTAAATTTAAACTTCTTCTAATGCCACTTCTTCAAAATAGACTCACCCAGGTCGTGGTATTTTGTGGAAGAGCCACACTCACGGGGCCAAAGAGCCGCAGTTTGCCGACCACGGTATTAGGCAAATGAGCTCTTCTGAATTTCATGCTGACAATAATTCCATTACATTTTCTAAAATCGTTAGTTTCTCTGGGGCTGCCTGGAAGCTAAGTATTTTAAGAAGGGAATTTTCTTTTTTTAAAGAAGGCAGTTTTCAGTATGTAGTTATTCAGATGTCATTCACTAAGGTTTCAAACCAGAAATATTTTAAAAATTAAACTGTCAATGAACTTACCCAGTAAGTTAATTGTCTTGTAGAATCAACAACACATTTGGTAATTATGTGAACATGCCATATGAAATGGAACTTAACTTGTTCACATGTTTTCGTTTTGTTTTTAAAAAAAATATTTTATTGACTTTTTACAGAGAGGAAGGGAGAGGGAGAAGGAGCCAGAAACATCGATGAGAGAGAAACATCAACCAACAGCCTCCTGCATACCCCCTACTGGGAATGTGCCAGCAACCAAGGTACATGCCCTTGACCGAAATCGAACCTGGGACCTCTTAGTCTGCAGGCCGACGCTCTATCCACTGAGCCAAACCGGTTAGGGCAGTTTTTGTTTTCTTGATGTCAAATTTTATATACAGCATCATGATAACCTGACATGAAACTAGCCTGAAGATGCCATGGATTGTGAGTTCATTATTTTCCTACATGTATAAAACAGTTTAGAAACGAATATGAAATGCAACACATCTCCTTGCTAACCATCTTGTTTCTCTGCTTAGGAATCTGTCCTTTCCCATTAGGCATCTCATATCATTTGGAATAGTTTAGGGTGTTTTAAAAGCTAAAAATATTTAATCGTTTTTTTCATTTTTCGTTAAGGTATTATATGTGTACATATCTTACCAATTCCCTCTCTCTCCCCTCTCCCCCCATACATGCCCTTAATCCTTAACATAAATTCTCCCTTCATTTCGGCATGGTCAATTGTAATACTCTTGGTGAAACATAGGTATTCATACCTCCTCATTTCCTCTTCCGGGTCATCCTCTATTTAGGTTTATTTATTCCTAAGGTTTTGAATATATGCACCCTACCAAATTGGATGGAGACCTTTAACATTTTTTTTTTTTTAGCACATTCTACATTTTCTCATTCATGTTTTTGAGTTGAATATTGGAGCTATACTTGGTATCGTTCTGAAAATGTCTTAGGGGGAATGACGTGACTTGGCTAAAGAGAAAACAGACATGCAAGCCAATTTCTGTGACTAGAGAAGTCACCGCCTGTCCATTCCTCTTCCCCTCGGAATGTGTACCTGTATTCGCTCTGTGTTATTCTGCAGCTTGCTGATACGGAGCCTCATGTCCTGCACTACAACCTGATGCCTTAAGGCGTTAGAAGAAGTTTAAGTTTAAAAAATGCGGCTCTCAAAAGAAATTTCCATTGTTGTACTGTTGATATTTGGCTCTGTTGGCTAATGAATTTGCCGACTATTGCCTTAGGGCAATGGGCTGTAGTGATTGGGAAGTTAAAGCAGCAAAGAATCTCGAGCCTTCCTCTCATGGCTGGCAGCACCCCCTTATGTCCAGGAACTACGGTAGAATATACAACACATTGAGTCTTTTTTTAAAAAAATATATATATTTTATTGATTTTTTACAGAGAGGAAGAGAGAGGGATAGAGAGTTAGAAACATCGATGAGAGATCAGCTGCCTCTTGCACACCCCCTCCCCTACTGGGGATGTGCCCGCAACCAAGGTACATGCCCTTAACCAGAATCGAACCCGGGACCTTTCAGTCCGCAGTCCGACGCTCTATCCATTGAGCCAAACCGGTTTCGGCAACACATTAAGTCTTGTTTGAGTAAGAAGGGGCTTTATCTTTGTGATGTCCCATTGCTGTCCTCAAAGACCCAACATCATCATTCTTGTTTTCTCTACAGCCTTCCCCAAGTCTGGTGTTTTTATTTTTTATTTTATTTTTTATTTTTTAAGGCATTTGCTAGACCAATTAACACCAGATATAATGTGCTGAGTCTGAGTGTTCTGGTCCCAGGCAATGCTGTAAAAAGGGATTGTTCACAAAGTGTGGAATTTCTTAGACCACTGAGTCAGGACAGGAGAGCCAGCATCCTGGTGAGGTGAGTGAGGCCGAACCGTTCAAGGGCAGAGTCCAAATCTGTCTTTATTTTTATAATTATTTTTTTAATTTTAATTTTTTAAATATATTTTATTGACTTTTTTACAGAGAGGAGGAGAGAGGGATAGAGAGATAGAAATGTCGACCAGCTGCCTCTTGCACACCCCATACTGGGAATGTGCCCGCAACCAATGTACATGCCAAACTGGTTTCGGCTTGTCTTTATTTTTAATGTCAACATTCAGCTCATCGTAGATTGCTTTTTACATTCATTTTATTTATTTATTTACATTTTATTGGATTTTCACAGAGAGGAAGGGAGAGGGACAGAGAGTTAGAAACATCGATGAGAGAGAAACATCGATCAGCTGCCTCCTACACACCCCCCCACCGGGGACGTGCCCTCAACCAAGGTACATGCCCTTGACTGGAATCGAGCCTGGGACCCTTCAGCCCACAGGCTCTATCCACTGAGCCAAACCGGTTTCGGCTGCATTCATTTTTACTTTTAAAAATATTGCATCACCGTGTGTTTGATCTGGATGGGTAAGTGTTTTGATCCCCCTTTTCCGTCCTGCCCCCCAGGCGGGTGAGTGTCTTGCCTGCCTTGCCCGCGCCCTGACCCACTTAGCAGGGAGCGGTCCTGAGTCCCAGACGTCACACCACCACGTTGCCACCCAGTCACCTCCCCGCTGAACCCGGTGACCACCGGTGACTCGCAGGTTCACGTGTACATCCGAGGTGCCCAGAGCAAGGGAACCGACCTGGAGGCGTGCCACCGGCCCAGTGATGTTGGAAGGGTTTAATGGGTTCATGTAACCAGGGAGGAGGAGGTCCCCGGGTTCAAGGGATTGTAAAGCCATAAAGTTACAGAACATTCGCACGGCTCTCACCGTATTGCCGTGTTATCTTAGAGCTGGAATGATCTTTGCAGCGACTGTTCATAACATTTCTAACTGTTGGCTTTTTTTGTGTGTGTGTTTGTGTATGTGTGTGGGGGATAAAACAGATGTAACCAGGCATCTCCGAAGGGCATAGGGTTTAATATTAACCTCCTAAACGGCAAGGATGAGAGCTTCTAGTGGGCGCCAGGGCTCAGCACGCCCATGGTCAGACTGTTGCTAACCATGAAGATGGAGCAGAGTGACTAATATATAATATATAAACAATCCTGTATAATAAAAGGCTAATATGCAAATTGACCAAACGGTAGAATGACCCGTCGCTATTACGTGCACTGACCACCAGGGGGGAAGATGCTTAATGCAGGAGATGCTCCCTGGTGGTCAGGGCACTCCCACAGGGGGAGCACCACTCAGCCAGAAGCCGGGCTCATGGTTGGCGAGGGCAGTGACAATGGTGTGAGCCTCTCCCACCTCCATGGAAGTGCTAAGGATGTCTGACTGTGGGGAGCCGGCCTAAGCTGTCAGTTGGACATCCTCCAAGGGCTCCTGGACTGCAAGAGGGCACAGACCGGTTTGAGGGACTGCCTCCCCCCCCACCCCCCCCAACTTTGCCCGAGTGCACGAATTTTGTGCAGTGGGCCTTCACTTCTTAAATATTAAGGGGAAAAGAGGACCAAGGCAATCATGAGGGCTTTAAAACATCCCTTGTTGGATTAATTTTAATCATGTGAGACTAGATGGCCAATGGATTAGTTGGCCTGGAGATTTGGGGCGGGGGCGGGGGGGGGGAGTCATAAAGGAAACTTTGTCTTGAAAAAGTTTAAGTGTTTTACAGCTCAACTGCACATTTATTTATTTATTTAGTTAGTTAATTCTCACCTGAGGATATTTTCCCATTGAAATTTTAGGGAGAGTGGGGAGAGAGAGGGAAAGACAGAGAGAAACATGGATGTGAGAGAAACACATGGATTGATTGCCTCCTGCGCGAGCCCCCACCAGGGCCCGGGCCAGGGAGGAGCCTGCAACCAGAATCGAACCCGAAACCCTTCTGGTCCACAGGCCAACGCTCTTATTCACTGAGCCACACCGGCTAGGGCTACACATTTAATTAGCGGCAACTATTGGAGTCTTCTCCCTCCCCTCTAGTGTCTGACAAAACTCTCAGTGTGTGCCCATTGACTCCTGGAGATGGTGGTGGGGACACGTGGGCCTGAGAACGATATTTGAATCCTAAGTGCTGCCTTTTGGATCTTCTAATAGTTATGCTCTGTCGTCTTGAACAGTGACTTCAGCCCTGCTGGATGCATACAGGTATACAACTTACATTTTGATCCCATGTAACTAAATTAACCTAGCAACCAGGGTTTGCCAAAGCAAATACTGGGGGTAATAACAGACTTGTGGACCTGAGGTGTGAGGCTCCCGCCTGATAACAGCCCCATAAAAGTGCTGGATCGGGATTACCCCTGAGGGTGAATCTCCCTGGGGCGCCTGCCTCCGCTGAAGGTGTTCCCTGAGAGCAGTTTTCCTGGAAGGAGGAGCACTCAGGTAGCAGGGACAGGAAGTGGGCCTCATTCTCCTTGTTCCTTCTGTTCAATGACTCTCAGATATTTTCCAAGAGCTCCGAACAGCCTCCTGTACCAAAACTCATGGAGCAGCTGAGCCTCTTTGCAGAAGATTATTTTATTTAATTTATCTTAAATGTTCATTTCTTAAAAAAAAAAAAAAAAAAAAAATATATATATATATATATATATATATATATATATATATATTGATTTCAGAAGGAAGGGGGAGTGAGAGAGAGAGAAACATCAATGATGAGAGAGAATCATTGATCGGCTGCCTCCTGCATGCCCCCTATTGGGGATTGAGCCTTCAATCCAGGCATGTGCCCTTGACCGGAATTGAACCCGGGACCCTTCAATCCACAGGCCGATGCTCTATCCACTGGGCCAAACCTGCTAGGGCATGGAGGGCCATTTTATGAGACTGACGCGCTACCTACTGCGCTAACGAGGCACCTGGAGGGTCATTTTGAGGGGCCTGGCTTTCCCTCCTATTTTGTGGTCACGAGATGAAGTCTGCACACTCAGCCACTGTGGAGTCAGAGAAGTAGGCTTGGCTTCAGCACTTATGTCAGCCTGGTGACTCTGGGCAAGTTATTCAGCCTCTGTTTACCCCTCTGTGAACTGGGATAATAATGATTCCTCCTTGATAGCTTACATTATGTAAAGTGCTTGGAAGGGTGCTTGGCAGAGAGTTCGTGCTCTATAATAATAGTAATCCTAAATAAACACTACTTTGTTATCTATTTTTAAATAATAATTTTTATTGGTTTTAGAGAGGAAGGGAGAAGGAAAGCGATAGAAACATCAATGATGAGAGAAATCATCCATTAGTTGCCACCTGCACGCCTTCGATTGGGGATTGAGCCCGCAACCCACACATGTGCCCTGACCTGGAATCGAACCGTGACCTCCTAGTTGCTAGGCTGACACTCAACCACTGAGCTATGCCGGCCGGGCAATACTTTGCTATCTATTAATGTTATATTAATAATCTATAATAATACACAATACTAATTATTGTTAGTTTTATTATTTATCTGGAGCCTCTGGAAGCTCAAGGCCCTTCTGTCTCTTTCACTCCTGACCTAGTCACCATCCTACAACTCATCCTTCAGTTTTTCTTCAAATGAACTTCTCCAAGGAAGGCCTTTCACCCTCCTTTCTCCTGCACACAGTGCAGTTGACCTCACAGCGAGTGAACCACCAACTCAAACCTGATTTGGCTGCCAGCTGGGGGCTCTTTACAGCCCTGCCTCAACCACCTTCTCCAAACTCATGGCAGAGGCATGATGTAGTCTCTCACGTTGGAGGGTTTCTCTGTTTCAGAGATAGCAGCACCCTCTACTGGGCAATTTGTATTCTGAATAAAGCTGAGCATCAGCCTTCTAGACTTAGGAAAGTTAAATAATCTTTCTTTTTTTTTAAAAAAAATATATTTTTATTGATTTTTTACAGAGAGGAAGGGAGAAGCATACAGAGTTAGAAACATCTATGAAAGAGATACATCTATCAGCTGCCTCCTGCACACCTCTTACTGGGGACGTCCCGCAACCCAGGTACATGCCCTTGACCGGAATCGAACCCGGGACCTTTCAGTCCGCAGGCTGACGCTCTATCCACTGAGCCAAATCAGTTAGGGTTAAACTATCTTTTATACCATCCCAAACTGTGGCTCTCCACCCCCAGCTACACATAAGCATCACATGGAGAGCGACAGTGCAGATTCTTGGGCTCCACCCCAGGATCCGAGTCATTGGTTACTATTGGGATCTTCGTGGAAGCAAGGCCTCTGGGTTCCCAGACCTGGTTCTTCCGAAGGCTGTTCTTAGTGTCCAAAGCTTCCCTCTGAAGCCTGACTCTGGAGTCTCCCATCAGGGCCTGCCTCTCCCTTTCCTTCCTGCCTGTTAGCAAAATGACTTTTTCTGTGTCTCCTTCTCTCTCAGAAATTGATGCAATTGGAAAGCAATAGGTTAAAATAAGCATGCACATTGAAAAAAACCCCTCAACTCTAAATGATAAAGTTTGAAATGAAATGGGTTAAATCATAAAATTAGAAGTTGGTGAATATGAGAATGGAATCAGTCAATGCAGAAGGTTTTGAAAGGGAAAAGCAAAACTTGCACATCTGCTCCCCTGTGCCCAACCCTAATCCTCCATTCCCAGCAGTTGGACTGTCCCTTTAAGATGGGTTTGAACACCACCTGTCCTCTTTAAAAAATACATCTATCTATCTATCTATCTATCTATCTATCTATCTATCTGTCTGTCTGTCTGTCTGTCTGTCTGTCTGTCTGCCTGCCTGCCTGCCTGCCCGCCTGCCTGCCTATCTATCTACCTAAAAGCCTAAGTGATCGTTCAACTGATTGACCAGTAGCTATGATGCACACTGACCATCAGGAGGCAGACACCCAACTCACAGGCATGATGAATCTCAGGGGGAAGGGGGAAAAAAAAAGGTGGAGGGCAGGAAGAGATCTTATATGCATATTAGAAGATCTTATATGCATACTAGAGGCCCAGTGCACAGATTCGTACACTGGTGGGGTCCCTCAGCCTGGCCTCGTGCATTGGGCCGAAACCAGCAATCTGACATCCCGAGGGGTCCTGGATTGAGAGAGGGTGTAGGCCATGCCAAGGGACCCCATTGGTGCACGTGCACTGGGCCTCTTGTTGAGATATAATTGGCATAGCACCTATTCAAAGCAAGCACACAATTGGATAGGTTCCTCCAAACCTGAGGAACCATCACTACATGAACACATCTCTCACTTCCCAAAATGTCAACGCAGGATTACCACTTGGGACTTGCAGTTCGACACATACTTTGATGCATTTCACTGCTTTTAAACACAACACACGCAGACTGTTCCCCATTCCAGATTCCACTTCCAATACTCGAGTGTGTATTTTCTATATGGCACTTTATTTAATTAAAACATTTTTTTCAATTACAGTTTACATTCAGTATTATTTTGTATTAGTTTCAGGTGTACAGTGTAGTGACTAGGCACTCATATACTTTACAAAGTGTTGCCTCAATATTTCAAGTACACACCTGGCACCACACAGAGCTATTACAGTATTATTGACTGTATTTCCTATGCTGTAATCCATGCCTCATGACTATTCTGCAACTACCACTGTGTACTTCTCAATCCCCTCATCCCCCTCACCCAAGCCCCCCACCCCCAACCTCCTCCCATCTGGCAACCATCAGTTGATTCTGTTCTCTGTATCAATGAGTCTGTTTCTATTTTGTTGGTTTATTTTAAAAAATATATTCTTATTGATTTTAGAGAAGAAGGGAGAGGAAGAGAGAGAGAGAAACATCAGTGATGAGAGAGAATCATTGATCAGCTGCCTCCTGCACCACCCCCTCCCCCCTATGGGGGATGGAGCTTGTAACTGGACATGTGCTCTGGCCAGGAATCAAACCGTGACCTCTTGGTTCAAAGATCGTACCAGCTGGGCCACACCTGCCTTCTGACCTCTGGCAAGGCCCCACTCTCCTCCTTGCAGGAAATGGGGAGGCGCCATGGGTATTCTCACACACCCTCTGCCGGGACCACGACCCGATTCCCCAGCAGCTCTTACAACGTGAGCCCTGGCGCTAAGTGCACCGGTGAAGTGAGAACGTCTAATTGCCTGGTCTCAGTTCCTACTCTGGGGAGCTGTAATGAAGGTTTGATCCTTCTCTGTGGGCCGAATCTTGGCACGAGGGCTTCCTGGAAATATAAAAACGTCACCTGGGCTTCCTTGCACTTAGGTAACTCCTGCTGGAGCAGCTTAGTTTGAGAGAAACCAGGAGACCCTTCTGGTCCAAGTCTTGCAAACCGTTTAACTCTTAAACGTGCACAGACCCCAGTAATGGTCCTTTTGCAGTTGATTAAATTTTCTAGGCACACAGCAAGTATTGCTTTATAAAACCCAGTTACATGCGAATGTTCTTCTCGGTTCCAAGTTTAGCACCAGGCATTTTCACTGCGTTGCCAGGAAATCCTGGAATTTTACATTGTTGGGTGGACAGTTGGGGTTTTCAAAAGACACTGTAGGAGCCCTGGTTGGTGTTGTTTAGTGGTTAGAGTGTAAGCTTGAGCACTGAAGGGTTCAGGGTTTGGTTCCTGGTCAAGGGCATGTACCTCGGTTGCAGGCTCCATCCCTGGTCCTCATCAGGGTACATGTGTGAGGCAACCCATCGATGTCTCTCACATCGATGTTTTTCTCTCTGTGTCTCTCCCCGTCCCTTCTACTCTCTCTAATAATAATAATAATAATAATAATAATGGGAAAATATCCTCAGGTGAAGATAAAAAAAAAAAAAAGCTTATTCTAGGGACAGAGCAAGGAGAGTACAAGGTTTGCCTGGTGACTTGTAGTGGCAGGAAATAAGGACATAATGAAGTTGGAAAATCGGCAGTGAATGTTATAACCAGTGATTAAAAGTGATTAAAAGCTAGTCTCCAAGTATTGACCTACAAAGAACATACAAAGGAGAAACAGGTAATTTTATTTATAGTGACGGAACTTGGCACACGTCCCTCAAGGATCAATGTTAATATCACCCAAAATGGGAAAACCAATAACATGGGCTTCTGGAAGTAATTCACTAAGGACACAACGTCATGCCTGTGGTTTTCCTGTCTCCCAAGTGCATCACTTGACTCAAATCATGGAGGAATATCAGATAAGTCCAGATTGAAGGGTTTTCTGCAAAAGAACTGGCTTACCCCTCTCATAAATAGCACCATTGAAAGACACACACACACACACACACACACACACACACACGGCTAAGGAACTGTTTCAGGTTCAAAGGGACTAAAAAGACATAACATTTTGTCATTGCATTTTATATATATATCTATATATCTATATATATATATATATATAAAAATATATATATGTATATATATATAGATATATATATATAGATATATATATTTTATTGATTTTTTACAGAGAGGAAGGGAGAGGGAGAGAGAGTTGGAAACATCGATGAGAGAGAAACATCCACCAGCTGCCCCTTGCACACCCCCTACTGGGGATGTGCCTGCAATCTAGGTACATGCCCTTGACCAGAATCGAACCTGGGACCCTTCAGTTCCCAGGCCAATGCTCTATCCATTGAGCCAAATTGGTCAGGGCTAAATTATATATTTTTATTAACTTTAGAGAGGAAGAGAGAGGGAGAGAGAGATAGAAACATCATTGAGTAGAGAATCATTGATCGGCTGCCCCCTGCATGCCCCCTGCATGCCCCCTGCTAGGGATGGAGCCTGCAACCAGGGCATGTGGCCTGACCAGGAATCGAACTGTGACCACCTGGTTCATAGGTCGACACTCAACCACTGAGCCATGCTGTCCGGGCTGAAATAAATAAGTCTTGATTGAGGGAGGGGATGATGTTGGTGAAGTCCTCCCTACAGCTGGCGGAGCCGGGAGTGTTGAAATGTAGAGAGTAACTCTGGCCGGCTTCTCACAGAATAATTGGGAAGAGTTCCGCCTTTGGAAAGAGAATTTTCTCCATTAGCAGACATAAAACGGTAATGAGAGCAAGCACTTGGTAAATTCCGGAAATCAGCATCAGCTTGGGAAATCCCCAAACGGAGTTTGTTTTGGGGGTTAGGGAACGATTTTCCAGGGCTGACCTTTGGTGAAAGGAAACTTCTGATTTTCAGTCTTAAAGCTCCCAGGGGCGAATTCAAATTGCAGAAGGGGTCGAGATCTCCGTGGGGATGGCTGGGAAAGCATTGGCATACTGTACACCAATTGCCTGCGGGCTGACGGGTTTTGCATTTTGGGGCCTGTGGACTTTTTTTTTGTTCATTTCCACCACTGAGTAAAAATATTCCCTAAATCAATTCTTAGGGAATGTGATGAAATAAGTGTAAGCCAGATTAAACTTTCTGGATTAACTCTTCATCATATTTTAAAGGGGAGATACTATACTTAGAAAGAAATGAATCTCCCCAATACCCCTCCCCACTACATAAAAGCTGCCCCTATTCCTGCTCTTCTCTCTCCGAGGAGATGCAAATCGCCCCACGCCACTCCCTGGTCTTTTGTGACACCCTCCCACCCCCAATGAAGCTCAGCTTAAAAAATTGAAGCTCTTTGTCCTGTTTCCCATTGCTCCTTGCCTTGAACTTGACTCCAGGAGACCAAATGACTGGTAGGCTGGGCACACACCATGGTGTGAGACTCAGGCCCTGCCTCCTGCCGAAAGCACCCTTCTGTCATCCCTTCCTTTCCACCTGTTACATGTCAATTTCCATTCATCTTTCCAGACAGAGCTGTTGCTTTCTGCAAGGAGACCTCCCCCACTTGCTTGGCTCTCCTCCTATTTTTTTTTTAAATATATAATAAAAGGCTAATATGCAAATGACCAAACAGCAGACCCACTAGTTGAAATGCAGGAGCTTCCCCCTGGTTGTCAGTGCACCAGAAGCTGGGCTCATGGCTGGTGAGCACATTGGCAGTGGTGGAAGCCTCTCCTGCCTCTGCAGCAGTCAGGCATTCCCTGAGGGCTCCTGAACCATAAGAGGGTATAGGCTAGACTGAGGGGAATCTCCCCCCTCCCCTTCACAAGTGCACAAATTTCGTGCACTGGGCCTCTAGTGTTCTCATATGACCTTGGATATACTGCAAAGATCACTTGGACTCTTGTATATAGAAATTATCTATTTCTACTCTCCTCATTCTCTACCTGCTGAAATTAAATTTTAATTTCTTTGAGGGCAGGAAGCATATCTTATTTATATATATTTTTAATCCCGGTATCATGAATATGGAAGATGCTTAGTCATTTTTGATGGACTCTTGAAGCTGAGTCTGATCTTGTCCTCAACTGGCTCAGGGCCCAGGGAGGAGACAGGGACTGAGGCAGTAGTGACAATCGAGGGTCTGGATGATGCATGCACAGGAGATTGTTGGAACACAGCAGATGTGTCCCTACTCTGTATAGCTGATGTTGACATTAATACATCTACTGACAGCCAGCTTTTAGATGACATTGTTATCCTTGCTGCCACTAAGTTTGCTTTCTTTCTTTCTTTCTTTCTTTCTTTCTTTCTTTCTTTCTTTCTTTCTTTCTTTCTTTCTGTCTGTCTGTCTTTCTTTATTTCTTTTAATTGAGTTTTATTGGGATGACACTGCTTCACAAAACCATACAGGTTTTGAGTGTACAATTCAACAAAACATCATCTGCACACTGCATCGTGCACCCGTCACCCAAAGGTTTGGTTGATTTTGAAAATGTTTATCCTTTCGTGTGCTTCCTTCTTTCTAATTTTCTATGAGGCTTTGGGGTAAAAAAATAAAATAAAAAATAAGCATCTAACCATAGTAATATTCACTGATGGTATATGAAACCTACTGGATGAATTCCAAATGACTGTAGTCCACAGACTATGGTTAGATGCTTCTTTGGGGAAAGAAATGGAAAAAAACAAAAGAAAAAGAAAAAAATTAAAAAAAATTGAACTAAGGAGTACTGCATGACATCATTCTTAATAAAACCACACAAAGGAGTCCAACTGGAAAGGTGGGAGACTCTGTAGTAACTGTGTGTGTGAGTACACCAGTGAGGTTAGGCGTGTCGGACACACTTGGCAGGAGGGAGAGGTCTCACTCGCCTTTGTATTCATGTCTATGAAGCTTATTATACCTGGGATTTAGAACAGAGGATAACTTAGTGAAACAGAAAGACGCTTGAGAAACTTAAAAGAGTGGAAATGTGGTTATTTGTCATTCTTTCATCATATAATCTTGATCTGGCCCTGCCTATCAGATCGGCAGGGTGGGGGCAAGAGTAGGTTTACAGTTGTTTGTATGGAAAACAACACAGTAATTCATATGCAGTAACATGAGAATAAACTCTGTGCCCTAACTGGTTTGGCTCAGTGAACAGAGTGTCAGCCTGCAGACTGAAGGGTCCCAGGTTCGATTCCAGTCAAGGGCATGCACCGTGGTTGTGGGCACATCCCCAGTAGGAGGTGTGCAGGAGGCAGCTGGTCGATGTTTCTGACTCTCTATCCCTCTCCCTTCCTCTCTGTAAAAAATATAAAATAAAAAATGTATTAAAAAAAGAGAATTAAGTCTGTGTTTCGAGTATTTGCAACAGTAAACCTACTTTTGCCCAGCCTGTGTGATAATTAGTTTTCCCAGAGGTAATTCTGAGGCTTTGATTAAAAAAAAAAATAAAAAAAAAATGCCGCTGCGTCTTCTAGTGTGATTAATGAAAATCTTTCTCTCCAAATAGATTTTCTGGGTCTTTAGAATGAGGATCTTCTCTCCCACATTAAAAAAAAAATTCTGTGGTAATTAGACTATATTTAAATGTTTTTATTGATTGTAGAGAGACAGGAAGGGAGAGGGAGAGAGAGATAGAAATATCAATGATGAGAGAAAAACATTGATCGGCTGCCTCCTGCATGCCCCCAATTGGGGATTGAGCCTGCAACCTGGGCATGTGCCCTGATTGGGAATCGAACCAGTGACCTTTTGGTGCATGGGGTGATGCTCTATTAACTGAGTCACACTGCCCAGTACAGACCACTTTTAATTACTCATTTTCTTTGTCCTGAAGTGACTTTTCAACCATTCATTGTAGTTTAAAATAAGTTCATAGCGCTTTTGGTATTAATCATGTTTCACATATTCTTTGAACAAAGCCATTCAAAAATTGGCAATCTGTGTATTTGTAAACCAGAACAGTCTATCCCCAGTCCTGCCATGTGACAGGGAGTTCCCGCGTTCCTTTGGCTGTTACGGCCCATGTGAGACCCGAGGAGGGGATGGGATCCATCCTCAGACACATCTTAGCATTTGGAATCGCACAGATCCTGAAATTCAGAATTAAGACAGAATTTTAAAATCTGGTGTGGAAAGATGTGCCCACTGAGAATTCTACTGAGTTTGTTTATAGAAAATAAATACCAATTTTGTTAAATGGAATGCATTTGCATTTATTTTCCCAAGTCACCACCAGCTTGCTTAGCTAAAGGCAAATAGAGGTAATGGCTTTTGGTGAGTATGACTTTTCTTTCTCTTAGAAATGCTTCTTTTTTGAAAAAAATTTTTTTTGGGGAATCAAACCATGACGTCTTAGTTCATTGGTCAATGCTCAACCACTGAGCCATGCCAGCTGGGGTCTTAGAAATGCTTTTAAATAGGTGTGTGTGTGTGTGTGTGTGTGTGTGTGTGTGTGTGTATGAGACAGACACACAAACACACACACACAGAGTGAGAGAGAGAGAGAGAGAGAGAGAGAGAGAGAGAGAGAGAGAAAGAGAGAGAGAGAGAGAGAGAGAGAGATACTAGATTTTGGCATCAGTTTACATGGTCAGTTGAAATGAGGCAGCTTTTATTTAAATATTCTTCTTGGCTGATTTGCATTTCATTCCTGAGTAGGTGACTGCTTTGATGGGATAGTTTGTCAGCACACACAAGACTTACTGTAAGACCAAGGCTTGACTGATTAGGTTGGTAAAGATGACCCAGACCATTTATTACTTACACAGCAAGAGAAAAAACAGCCAAAGGTACTCAGTTCCCTGTGGTCCTTACCCAGCACACCAGCAAGGGCAACACGCACACAAAAGGGGCTGGACTACTGCAGTACAAGTAAGGGAACTCCCCTTGGCTGAGGAGCCAGTGCCAACCCAGGACTTGGTGGATTTATAGTTTGCATTTCTGCTTTGAGGGAGGCAGGTTCCTAGCCCCATGCCTGGCTAGGACCTGGGAGGTGATGAGAGATGGTCTCCTGATGTCCTTACAGGTGATGAATGGGCCATGACCTTGAAGCAGCTCCTCCTCCCAGGCCTCCCAGGCTCTTCTGTTTGAGAAGATCATGAGATGTTCAGATGGGCTGTGTTTCAAGCTTTCACCTGCATGGTCTGTGTGGATACATGGAAGGTCGCCAGGGTACCATGGTGGTGCTGTTCTCCAAGGCCCGTGGTTGGCAAACTTTGCATCTCGAGAGCCCACATGCGGCTCTTTCGCCCCTTAAGTGTGGCTCTTCCACAAAATACCTGGGTGAATCTATGTTGAAGTGGCGTTAGAAGAAGTGTAAGTTTAAAAAATTTGGCTCTCAAAAGAAATTTCAATCCTTGTACTGTTGATATTTGGCTCTGTTGACTAATGAGTTTGCCGACCACTGCCCTAGGCCATGCTTCACCCATAGTCAAGTGGGAAAGACTGTAGCAGGGACTTTTAACTCCATTTCAAAGTTCTGACTTGTCCTGTTTGCCAGCTTTTCTCATAGTGTTTGGAGTGTATGGAGAAGTTTTCTTTTTTAAATATATTTTTATTGATTTCAGAGAGGAAGGAAGAGAGAGAGAGATAGAAACATCCAGGATGAGAGAGAATCATGGATCAGCTGCCTCCTGCAAGTCTCTTACTGAGGATCAAGCCCACAACCTGGGCATGTGCCCTTGACTGGAATCAAACCTGGGACCTTTCAGTCCGAAGGCCTATGCTCTATCCCCTGAGCCAAACCAGCTAGAGCGAGAAGTTTCCTTGTGGGCAGATCTCAGTTACTGGCAAAGGGACCTGAGGTCTGTTGCACTTGACCTCCAGGGGACGCCCAGTTCATTAAAAGGCAGGGCTCTTTCCAAGCGTTTTTGCTGCAGATCGGCCGTACTGTGCTTTCATTGGTAAGCACAGCCTAACGGACTATGCATTTGAGCACTTCTACCATTTACTGCGGGGTGACCTTGAACATGTCATCTAACCTCTATAGGCCTCCATTCCCTCATCTATAGGATGGGGACAATAGCATGCTGGTAGGTGTACTCTGAATAAGTACAGGTTAACACATGGAATGGTGTCTGACACATAATAAACACCCAATACAAGTAGCCTTAGATGTGACTGAGTGTATATTGTGGTGCTGAGCTCTTTACTGAGCACTTGGATTAGGAAAGAAAGACAAGGAAAGGAGAACCCCAAACTTTGTTCATTTATCAGCGTTGAATGAACTGAACATGGACACATGTTCATGAAGATGTCAGTCAATGCATGTTGCCATGGGGATAGGATGGTCTTTGTGAAGAGACCACAGATCCATAGTCATCGGACTTCTCTTTTGGTTGGACTCCATGTAATTACAACTCTGAGTTGGCCCCATGAATGCGGAGCTACAGGCAGACAGCAGCAGGAGACTCAGTAAAGGCCATCATCAGAGAGTACTGTCCACACAGTCGCTTTGTGTCATTGTCTTGGCCAGGAATGTTCAGTTTTCTCTCATAGTCCAGCCCGGGGTATGCCTGCACAACCAGTTTGATCATTTTGACAGAAGCAACTGGCCATTGCACATTCCTCTGGGATGTGTGCGGAGGACGCCTAACCTGGGTGTGTAGGGATAGAAAGTGAAGGCCCAGCCATTTTCCAATTAGGAGCCCCTCAGTTGCCTGAAACCCAAGCACGCAGAAGGAACCAGACGCCCCTGTCTGGAGCTCTGTATTCAACTCGGGATCCAATTCTCAGTGGAAAATTAAAAACAAAGTCATTATTATATATTAGATTTATTAAAAATGCAACTATTACCAAGAGCCCGTGGGCAAGTGTGGAAAATGCCGTAATTAAATTAAAGTAAATTAAATCCAGCAGCTAGAAGTAACATTTTCCACTAAGGAGGAGGAGGAGGAGGAAAAAAAAAAAAAAAAACCCACAAGAGAATTCCAAACAAGAAAAGTACAAGAAGTGGCCAGGATTCTTCTAGGAGAAGGAAGATGTTATAACTGTGATTATTATTGCTGCCCTGAGATAATGGAAAAGTAATATGTAAATCTGGAACCAGATTGGAACTTTCCAGGCATCAGGAAATGATGTTTATTTGGAAGAAGGTGAATAACATGAAAGCCAGAAATGGAATAACTACTACGATAGACTTTATTTGTAGCGATTATTTAGAGTAATTATTCCAAGATCGCCTGTCAGATCAGTGGGAAAGCAGGGCTCTTTTGAGGTCACCAAGGTCACCAAGGTCAGAGGAGGGTCAAATTGGCCACTGGCAGATTCAATGGTCATGTGGGCATGATAGGTGATGGGTAAGACTGGAACTTTAATTCTGTCTCTAGGAAAGTTTATGTTCCTTGTTTTCTTTTTCTTAAGATATATTTTTTTATTGATTTCAGAGAGGAAGGAAGAAAGAGACAGAGAGAGAGAGAGAGAGAGAGAGAGAGAGAGAGAGAGAGAGAGAGAGAGAGAGAGAGAAACATCAAAGATGAGAGAGAGTCATTGATCAGATGCCTCCTGCATGTCCCCTACTGGGGATCGAGCCCGCAACTCAGGCATGTGCCCTGTCTGGGATTCAAACTGTGAATTCCTGGTTCATAGGTCGATGCTCAACCGGCTGGGTGTGTTCCTTGTTATCCTCCACCCATAGTATGAGGGTAGAGGAAAGAAGGCAGAGAGACCATGGGATGAACTCCGGATGTATCTACATTTTGTCTTCCCCTTTTTGGAGATATGTTGCCACAAAAAGGTTGGATGTTTCCCACAATGGACCCTGGGCATACTCCCACATCCCATAGGACTGGAAGTTCCGAAACACTTTTCGGGGCAGAAGGCTTCTAGGTACTTGCATTGCTGGCCTAGAATCTGTGTGACCTGATTGGCTGGCTCCTTGGGGCAAGATCACATTGGCTATAACTGTGTTGCCTTTTCTAAACTTAGGACAGGTCAGGGGTATTTAAAAAAAAAAATATATATATATAGTGTATATATATATATATATATATATATATATATATATATATTATTGATTTTTTACAGAGAGGAAGAGAGAGGGATAGAGAGTTAGAAACGTCGATGAGAGAGGATCATCGATCAGCTGCCTCTTGCACACCTCCTACTGGGGATGTGCCCGCAACCTAGGTACATGCCCTTGACCAGAAAATCGAACCTGGGACCTTTCAGTCCGCAGGCCGACGCTCTATCCACTGAGCCAAACCGGTCTCGGCAGTTCAGGGGTATTTTTAACAAATGAAGTGGCCAAGGCAGCTCGAGGGTGAGATCAGAAAGTACACTGAGTTATTTGGGGTAGCAGCTCCCTAAATGCATGGCCCAAGAGATTCCTTGGGAGCAATAATGTAAGCCATTGACGTTCTGGAGGTTGGTGATTATGGGCCGTCTGGCTGACAGACATGTCCCTTTAGTCTTGTATCAGAAGCTTTAGTTTTTGTCCCAAACCTTAGACATTTGTTACCCTTCTGAATTCCACCAAGGCTGTGTGTTTTTTCTATCCATTGAGTCAAACTGGTTAGGGCAAATTTAGAATATTTTTAATAGTGAGCTCATTAACTGTGGTTCTAGAACTCTTCAAGGACAGGGAGGTGGTGAATTCTGGTGTTGAGGCTTTGGGATGCGGCATCTCCATTGACACATCCCAAAGCTGTGTATGTGGATGAGTTAGATGGAGATGGTCAGAGCACAGCTTGACCACGACAGGTGTTTGACCATGGCACCATGTGACTCCCCAGGCCAGCTACTCCGCTGCCTTCCCAGTCAGGTTGGAGGAAGGAGTTGGGGTGCAGTGGAGTTTGAGAAAGATCAATGTGGTATGGAGGGATGAGGTGAAGATGGATGGAGTAGCCCAGATAGCTTAGACACAGACTCCAGGCCGAGTGCTGAATGTGACAATGGGGATAGGTATTACTGTTGACTCACTGTCTTCGCTGTCATGTCTGCATGTCCAAGTTCAATAAGTATGACGAACCACTCTGCACCCTAAGCATAAATCATGTGAAATGGTTTTGATAGAGTGGGAAACAGAGATGACCTATGCAAGCAGGAGCTTAATCTAGAAAATATGTGTATTTTCTTTGTAGTCGGCCTTTTATCCAAGATGTGAATATAGCTTTGACCATGGCCTCTTATTCTGTTTCTTAATCTAGGGAAAGAGGGACAGGATGTGAATGAAGAGCACAGATTTGAATCCCAAATCTATGATTTATTAGCTCTTTGAACTTGAGCATGTTGTTCAATTCTTTTCAGCCTTAGTTTTCTTATCTTTAAACTGAGCACAGTAACTGTACCTACTCTATCTGTCTATCTATCTATCTATCTATCTATCTATCTATCTATCTATCCATGATGTATCTATCTGCTAGGATTAAATGAGGAGATGGATCAAAAGTGCTTTTCATTTTTCCTACAATAATCTGCAGTAGGAAACAGATTTTTATATTAGTAATTGGAGTACCAAAATGTACACATGGGAAGAGAAACAAATAACTTTAACAGAAATGTCATGAAACAACACCCTTATTATGTGCAACACACTATTTCCTGTTCAATTTCTTGTTACAATTTTATTTATTTTAATTTTATTATTTTTAAATGATTTATTTTTATTTTTTTCAATTATAGTTGACATTCAATATTATTTTATATTAGTTTCAGGTGTACAGCACTGTAGTCAGACATTTGTATGTACTCTAGTTCATATTTTAAAAAATCCTGGTCATGAGCCATTGAGTTAATTTTACAACCCATCAATGGGTCATGACCAATAGTTTGAAAAACACAGACTTAACACTTAGTACAATGACTGGCATACAGTCCTTGCTCTGTACGGAGTAAACATTGTATTTGGGAGGGAATGATGTCATATAATAGGTTTACTGAAGTATAATTCTTTGGCCAGAGGAAGTTATGTAATAAAACGCTAAAAGTTGCTTCATGAGAGTAGGATGAAGGTCGCCAATATGATAAAAGCACCTTTTTTTCCCCCCTTCTTCTGATTAATGCACAAAATTAAAAAAAAAGAAAAGAAGGCAAAAGGTTAGAAAAATCAAAACATTTATCCTCTCTTCTTTAACACAATTCAATTTTCCTAACGGAAAGATTGTGTGCAGAATGGCTAATATTGACAACTTTGGATAACAAATACTCAAAGGGGGAAAATGCCAAGGAACAGATGTAATTACATGTCCCGGAATTGTGACTACAACCCCAATATGAAAGGAAGAAGGCTCATAGTCTCCTAGATACTTCTGAAGGAGAGACAGAGGGGAGGGAGCCTGACCATATAGAGAACCAAACCAGGGAAAAAGGGGAGGAAGGGAGATGGTGCCAGTTTACATAAGAAGTCTAGAGACATAGGGGAATTTCTAGAGTTGCTAGCCTGGTGGGGAGTGAGTGCAGCGTTCATGGAAGGAGGGGCTTGCCAACCCACCAGGGTTGCTTTTCCTTCCCCGACATCAAAGGAAAGGACCTTTCAGATCACTATTTATAAAGCGTAGGTGTGCCTGCTGCCGGGGAGACTGCATCTCATATACCCTGGGCATCAGACTTGTTGATCTGCCCCCTGAGAATCAGAGAACGGGAGGAGAATCAGAGGAAGGCCATGGGGCTCAGAAAAGTGGCAGCAGCAGAGCCATGGCCAGCACCAGCACCAGGAGGGGGCAATGAGTCCCCAGTGGGTTGACTAAACCATGCAGGATGTGGCTGATCTTGAGTCCTGTTGCTGACACTCCATGTCAGAGGGCTTCCCACAGCATGAGGAGATCCCATCAGTAAGAAGCTTTGGGTGGAATACTAGTGATGGGAGTTGAGAGGGCAGAAGAGATAAAGCTAGGGTAGCATTTCCAACTGGTTCCCATCAGTGAACCATGTAGTGAGGGGGTGCCTATGACATCCTACAGTCAACACACTCATGTACCCATGAAAGAGTTAGCTTTGTGCTCCAGCTCCACATGCCGAGACTTACTGGCCAGTCAAGGTTGGCGGAGACTTACTGGCTAGTCAAGGTTGGCTTAGACTCACTGACCAGTCAAGATTGGCCAAGACTCACTGGCCAGTCAAGGTTGGCCAAGACTCACTGGACAGTCAAGATTGGCCAAGACTCACTGACCAGTCAAGGTTGGCCGAGACTTACTGGCCAGTCAAGATTGGCCAAGCCTCACTGGCCAGTCAAGGTTGGCCGAGACTTTCTGGCCAATCAAGGTTGGCTGAAACTCATTGGCCAGTCAAGGTTGGCTGAGAGTCACTGGCCAGTCAAGGTTGGCCAAGACTCACTGGCCAGTCAAGATTGGCCAAGACTCACTGGCCAGTCAAGGCTGGCCGAGACTTTCTGGCCAGTCAAGGTTGGGCTAGCCTTAATGGTCAGTAAAGGTTGGCTGAGACTTTCTGGCCAGTCAAGGTTGGGCTAGCCTTAGTGGTCAGTAAAGGTTGGCCAAAACTTTCTGGCCAGTCAAGATTGGCCGAGACTCACTGGCCAGTTAAGGTTGGCTGAGACTCACTGGCCAGTCAAGGTTGGCCTAGACTCACTGGCCAGTCAAGGTAGGTCTAGACTCACTGGCCAGTCAAGGTTGGCCTAGACTCACTGGCCAGTTAAGGTTGGCCTACACTCACTGGCCAGTCAAGGTTGGCCAAGAGAGAGGATTCCAATGACTTAAGTCAGGAGATGTTTGTCCTCCCCTCAACCCCAAGCCCCTTCCCTATTTCCACTGCCAAAGGATCTGGAATATGAAGATGGAGATGGTGTGGAGATAAAACAACAACAACAACAACAAAACCAACAACAACCCACAAAGTTCTCTTCCTTCCCAATCCAAATCCCTCCAGCCACAGTTCAGACTCCCACTAAGGGAGAAGGGAACATTTTGAATCAGATATGAGCCGAGACTTATTAACAGAATGGGACTGAATTTTAATAACTGCAAAGAACTGAAAAGTTATGGGACCTGCCTGAGGTGTTAAAGGATTTACTATTGTGCAGGGAAGGAAGATTTGACAGAGTGTGAATGAAAAGAGCGTGATTAAAAATTAAAAAAATATTTTTTTGTTTGTTTCCCATTGATTTGAAATTCCAATTCCTCAATACACTGGTTGCAAAATAAATGGAAAACAGAGTGACCGATCTTATTATGGTGTCAAATCAAGTATCTTTTCCTTTCTTGCACAATGTTTTGTTTTTCCTAGATTTAATAAAATTTTGATTATTTTTTGGTTTGCTTAGGTTTATTATTGACATGCCGCCCATTGAACCCCAACCGTTTTCTCCAATTGCCAAAATCTCTTGGTATGTTGAAATAGAGAATATGTTCTATCAAATTTGCCCTTTTGAAAGGGGGCTTTTTAAAAGCCCCTCTGACTTGCTCCAAGTTGAACTGGTCATGTGATCTTACAAGAACATTTTTTTGGGGTTTTCTCCTTGTCATAGATCTGTTTTCTGGATTCCAGCTCTTACTTTTCTTTTATTTTACTACTTTGTTTTTGTGGATACCTTTCTCCAACAACTTCTGAAAAATATTGTTTGGGAGTCAATTTTTGGGATTTTGCATATAAAAAATGTTTTGTAGTCTTTCCGTAGTGGTTTGTTTGCCAATAGCTTCAATAACTCCCTATACCTATATTCAGACCCTTCAAGTGGTGAAAGAACTTCAAACCAAGCTGGGCAGGGATTCGTTGAGGGGACTGTGCATACTAGAAGAGAAGAATCTGGTAAATATCTGTAAACATGTGGCTAGTTATAAAGAAAAAGAGGAATAAGATTTATTTTCTCCAAATAAAACTAGGAGCAATGATGATTAGCTACAGTGAGGCAGATTTTAGCTATAGGTACAGAAGACTTCTCTGATGACCTTTGAATTGCCTGCAAAAGGACCATGCTGGGGCATTGGAAGTAATTAAGGAGCAGGAATGCTGGAGGTAGGATTCAAACCATCTCATCTTCTGATGAGATGACCATCAAGGTTTAAAATCTGGAGATGCGCTGAAACCGGTTTGGCTCAGTGGATAGAGCGTCGGTCTGCGGACTGAAGGGTCCTGGGTTCGATTCCGGTCAAGGGCATGTACATTGGCTGCGGGCACATCCCCAGTAGGGGGTGTGCAGGAGGCAGCTGATCGATGATTCTCTCTCATCGATGTTTCTAACTATATCTATCCCTCTCCCTTCCTCTCTGTGAAAAAATCAATAAAATATATATAAAAAATAAAATAAAATCTGGAGATGCTAGGATTCTATTCATTGGGCAAACAGCCTATTCGGAGAAGCAGCTCCAGTTCCTTAGATTTCGGGAGGAAAGGTCATCTGGAAAGGTCATTGAGCCATTTCCTTGGTTGCAAGTACATCTGTGTCCCAACCAATGAAACAGTTTAAAATTTTCCTCCTCCCCACCTCTGCTGCTCCCTTGGACGGCCTCCAAATGTCAACATCTTAGACTCTTAGGCTTATGAACATTCAGGGTTAAATGGACAGTGAACGATTGTTTTTTATTTTATTTTAAATATTTTTATTGATTTTTTATAGAGAGAAAGGGAGAGGGATAGAGTGTTAGAAACATGGATGAGAGAGAAACATTGATCAGTTGCCTCCTACATGCCCCCTACTGGGGATGGAGCCCACAACCAAAGTACATGCCCTTGACATGAATCGAACCTGGGACCCTTCAGTCCACAGGCCAACACTCTATTCACTGAGCCAAACCGGTTTTGGCTGTCAGTAAAATCTTAAAAGAAAGCCGAGGTGGCCATAACTCGACATGACCACAGGAGGGTAGCAGAGTCTACAGAATGAGAAAAAGACCAGCCTGACAACAAACTCCTTTTTGTTGGCCAAGTGGCCAAATCATCAAATGATCTGCAAAACCTGGACACTTGTAGGAATAGAGAGGCATCAGGCACTCCGTGACCCTGCTGGCCAGCGTGACCATCAGAGGGAACCGAGGACTTCTGGGCTTCTGCTCTCCAAGCTGTGATCTCTGGCAAGTCGGTGACCCCTGCTGCGTCTCCCTCCTCTGAGAGATGGGCCTGGGGTTGCCATCAGCTAGGCTCCCTGTGGGACTTCATACAGCAGCATGGACGAGCACCTGCCCTGGGCTCTTCTCCTTGCCCTACGCCATGCTTCGCTTTCTTTAGCACCAGCTTGCCTCCTCCAGGAAGCCTTCCAGGTTTCCTGATTCTGGTTCCCAGAATCCCTTTCTTCCCACCTCTGATCATCCTCCTCACGTTGTGTTCTAAGTATTTATTTCCAAGTGTGTGTCCTTCCCGTCAGGGCAGTTATTTAATGTCTCTACACCAGGTATTCTACTCTTCTTTCTCTCTCTTTCTTTCTTTCTTTCTTTCTTTCTTTCTTTCTTTCTTTCTTTCTTTCTTTCTTTCTTTCTTTCTTTCTTTCTTTCTTCCTTTCTTTCTTTCTTTCTTTTTTTCTTCTTTCATTTAAAAATATTTTTTATTGATTTCAGAGAGGAAGGGAGAATAGAAATATCAATGGATCATTGATCGTCTGCCTCCTGCACACCCCACACTGGGCATTGAGCCCACAACCCAGGCACGTGCCCCGAAACTGAACCGTGGTCTCCTGGTTCATAGGTCAATGCTTACCCACTGAGCCACACCAGCCGGGCCCTTTCTTGATCCATTTGTACAGCTTGTTGGTCCAAGAAAAGGCATAGGCATTAGGGTCTCTGCTGACATGGATTTTGCAGATCTGATAAGGTTTTGGTTAAACGACTAGTAATGAAAGGCGATGCATAACAGCCACATGGTTATTTACCAAACTCGGCAAATAGCGTGATGTCAAAGGATTGGGAAGGCGCACCTCATTTAGCACATGTTGGGGTTCATATACTGCTGGTGGTAAAGTTTAAAAAAGGCATTTTTAAAGAGAGAAAATCTAGACAAGGGGGCTTGTTTTTTCATTTCATTAGGAATGGCAGGTGAAAGGGATTTCAAAATCACGATAAGATTGGGAAGGGCCATCCCAGCTGTACAGAGGGGAGGACCTGAGCTCCTTACTTGAAACAAGAGGCATGCTGTCAGCACCACATGGACCGCTGTTGACCGAAGGCCAAAGGTAACACCGGGCCCCGAGAAGCCCTAGGGAACGGTGGCCGTCCCTGGGATCATAATCATCCTTCGTTCTTTGTGTTTGTATTCAAGTTCAATCGCTGCCCACAGTGAGGCCCTGTCTTAGAGGAGGTGCCTGCAAATTTCTGGGATGGTGGCGGGCTAAACAGGGACACGGCCGTGCTTGTGTGGCCTGAGTCCTAGGAGCTTGACTCCATCAGCTCTATCTGGGAAGGAAAAGCATGCAGGGTATGGGGTGGGGTGGCCATGTTGCCACCAAGGTGTGGTGCTGCCCTGCTCACTTCCTGTTTAAAACTGGTGATGAGTCCGCCATTTGTTCATTTATCCGAGCAGATGAACTCTTAAAATGTTATCTTGGGAAGAGGCGGAGTCCCTCCCATCTGAGTTGTTTTCCTGGTTCACAGATAATGCGCTGGGCCAAGGAAGACCAAGGAAGGAAAGACGTTCAGATTCAAGCACGGGTGTGTATCATGCTGCCTACACAGAAATGCAACCAATAAGCCAGTTTTTAGAAATAACCATGATCACCAACATGTTGTGGGTCTGAGTCTGTGCAGGGCGTCCTGCGGGAATTGTCTGAATTCAGAGGTACTTGGAGGTGGCATCCCACTGGGAGGGCCAGTCCTGATGTCTGTATGTGGCTGGATGCCCTCAAGTGCTCAGTGGCTTTCCCAGCAGGAGAGAGGGCTGAGAGGCTTAGAGGTTTTCATGTCTATTGATGGTGGACTCAGCCAGGGTTGTGCCTTCCAGGCTGAAATTCCTTTCTTCCTTTTTTTTTTTTAAAAAAAAAAAATATTTTTATTGAGTTCAGAGAGGAAGGGAGAGGGAGAGAGAGATAGAAACATCCATGATGAGAGAGAATCATGAATCGGCTGCCTCCTGCACGCCCCACAAATGGGATAGAGCCCACAACTTGGGCCTGTGCCCTGACTGGGAATCGAACCGTGACCTCCTGGTTCACAGGTCAATGCTCAACCCCTGAAGCCACAACAGCTGGGCCCGAGCTGAAATTTCCAGAAGATTGTAGGCTGTGTGTGTGGCTGGGGCCCCTGGTTATTCTCAGTCATTCTGGAGAAGCAGGAAGGACACCATTTACCCTCTCGTTGGATTTTCCAACATGTGGCGGAGTGGGTGTGCCGCTGTCATCGCCAACAGAGAGCCTTCCCCTTGGCCAGCGGCTCCTGTGTGTAGGAGGCAGAAAGCCTCGTTCTCTCTGGGGGATGATGGATTCAGACGCCAGGACTCAGCCGGGACAGGGCGGGTCCCCAGGAGGGAGAGACCTTGGACTGGCCGGGGTCTGTTTACTCAGAGCCTCGAGTTTCAGCTGATCACCAAGTGGAGGCCAAGGACACCCCAGAAAGCTGTGTCAGGGGAGGCCTGGTGATAACCTCAGTATAGAAAAGACCCCGGAGCCCTAGCCGGTTTGGCTCAGTGGATAGAGCATCAGCCTGTGGACTTATGGGTCCTGGTTTTGATTCTGGTCAACATGCCCGGGTGGTGGGCTCCATCCCCAGTAGGGAGATGTGCAGAAGGCAGCTGATCAGTGATTCTCATTATTGATGAGTCTCTCTCTCTCTCTCTCCCTTCCTCTCTGAAATCAATAAAATAAATAAAATAAAATAAAAAGTCATCAGACCATTAAAAAAAGAGAGAAAGAAAAGACTCCGGAGAATTGTAGGATCCTAAAGGAGCCTACGCTGAAGGTTATTTGTGACTCTTTCAGCAAAATGACATTATTAGTCACATTCAATTAAGGCGACCAATTTTAATGAGGGTTTTACAATTTTATTTCTATTGCAGATTTAAAAGTTTATCTTAGTGTGTAGTTCCACATCAATACTTGTACCTATCTGACCCGGGCTTGTATATATTTAGGTTGAAATACAACTTTAGGGAGGCGGCAAGGTCACAAGGTGATAGGAAATCTCCAGCTTGTGTGCGGGCCATGATTGACCCGAAGCGTCATTTTTCGATGCGGGACTGTAGTTGCGAAATTTGGACACAAAGGGACTTGTCTGGTGGCTTTAGGAAGGAGCTTTGCAAATCTGTGTGATTTGCAGGAAGCTCCTTGTAGGTGCTTAGCATGGAATTGGGCATCTAACGTGTCAGAATAGAGGAAAAACCTACTGAGTTGAAGGTGGGAGAGACACAGTAGGAGGACATTGGGCAGATATGTAGCAGGACTTCGGTATGTTTTTGAATCCATCTTTGCTGGATATTTCCAGACTCTTCTACAGCAAAATGCCGGTCTGGGTTCCCTCCTAGCATTTCAGCTTCGATAGGCTCTGAAATGACTTTGCAGGTGGCAGAGCTAAAAAAAAAAAAAAAAAAAAAAAAATTATGCCTCCCTCCTACCCCCCATAAAAATACCTCTTTAATTTATGCCTTTCCATCATCTTGTATCGCTCTCCAAAAAATGAACCGTGTGCATAAAGACACTGCGACCACTGTGCAGAGCGGGTCAGGGGGAGCTGGCTCCGTGCAGGAATGAAGCTGTTTGCTTCGTAGCCCCAGGCCTAGTGAATAGGTAGTATTTCATGTCAGCCCCTCGCGGGATCCCGGCTGCCAATATCTAGACTTTGATGTGGTTTCCCCCTCCGGTGATGTAACTGGATCTCCCCTGCTGGGTCCGGGAGGCCATTTCTGACTCCCTCTTCCACCATCACCCGTGGCTTGCAGCCCCTGAACCCGATCTGACTACCTCTCTGGTTTCCAGCAGTTCTCACCGAAGGTTTATATTTCCTGCAAGAGCTACCTGGAGAGATGGGGGCTACAGCACATTCTGGCTTTACGTGTGTGCTGGAGTGCAGGGGAGGGGTAGGTGCTAGGGGGAGGCAGGGGCTGTGGTTCAACTCTCTGGATTGAGTTCTACTAACCATACTGACCCCAGTTTTTTGTGTTTGCTTTTTTTGGTTCATCCACATTGGCATAGAGCTTGTCTGTCTCTTTCATTTTTTTAAAATTATTTATTTATTTTGTTTGTTAATCCTCACCCGAGGATATTTTTTCCATTGATGTTTAGAGAGAGTGGAAGGGAGAGGGAGAGACAGAGAGAAACATCAATGTGAGAGAGGCACATTGATTGTGTGCCTCCTGCACACACCTTCCTTGACCAGGACTAGGGAACCTGCAACCAAGGCCCTTGATTGGAATCCTTCAGTCTAGTGGTCGGCAAACTGCAGCTCGAGAGCCACATGGAGCTCTCTGGCCCGTTGAGTGTGGCTCTTCCACAAAATGCCACGTGCCGGTGCGCATGTACGGTGCAATTGAAACTTCGTGGCCCACGCGCAGAAGTCGGTTTTCGGCTCTCAAAAGAAATTTCAACCGTTGTACTGTTGATATTTGGCTCTGTTGACTAATGAGTTTTGCCTACCACCACTTCAGTCCATGGGCCGACACTCTATGCACTGAGCCAAACCGGCTAGGGCTCTTTTGTCTTTCAATTCTCACTAGAGGACATTTGTCTTACCACTTATTTCCCTGTTTGATTGCTGAAGAAAATGGGTGTTTTACGAATCATGATAGTAGAATATTTTTTCCCCCCGAAGTTACAAACGTGAATTCTCTTCTGCCCCACCTTCTCCCAAGGCCAATTGTGAGAAGTGGTTTTCACTGAGGATTTTCTGAGAGGTTGAAGTAGGCACTCCGCACCTCGTTTTCCCGTTGAGTTAAGCCACTCCAGCACAAAGCTGTATTTCTGCATGTTTTGGCCTCTTGCATTGATGCTTTTACTAACTTGCACTATGATATTAGGTCGCCAGCCCACAGTGAAAGATACAGGGACAACGGTATAAAACTTACTCTATCTATTATAATCATACATAAAGTGTGCTTCTTACCAGGGCAAAACCCAAGAAAACAAACCAGGAAATAGATTCTCTCATATCTCAGTATCGGGGAAAATGTGCTGCTCCCAAACTTTTTTTTTTTAAAGAAAAACAGTTTCATCATAGATATGAATAAAATCTCATTGGATTGGTCGCTGCTGATTTGAAATTCATTGTAGTTTGTACATGTGCTTTTGACCTTGAAGCAAGTATGGGCATGCCTTGGAACCTAGTCTCATGGTACATTATTTTGCAATTCATTGTCAAAACGTCTTCAGCTGGCTTATAATCGTGGCCTTTGTTTTTTTGCATTTGATCTGTAAATGCTCATTTGGTCCAGCTGGTGCGGTTCAGTTGCTTGAGCGTCACCCCAAACACCCAAAGGTTGTAGGTTCAATCAATTCCCTCCCTGTCAGGGCATGTGCCTGGTTGTGGGCTTGATTCTAATAGGGGGCATGCAGGAGGCAGCCAAGTGATGTTTCTCTCCCATCGATGTGTCTGTCTTTCTCTCTCTCTCCCTCTTCCTTCCTTTCTCTCTCTCTCAAACCAATAAAAACACGAAATAAATAAGTGCCCATTTGTTTTGTAGCTGATGAGAGTCTGGAGAAAGCAAACGGTACTTATTTGAAAACACTTTGCACTTGAGAGGTTCTTTGCATGGACCACTTTTCACACTAGGTGGCAGGAGTGGACTGTGGCTGCTTCTTGGGGGGAAAGGGAGAGGACAGCTAAGTAGCTGTTGCCATGGGCCCTGGATGTCCCGCTCTGGTGCAGTGAGTGAGTGAGTGGCTCTGGAGATGGTCAGTGATTCTGAGCTTCCAACCCCACACGTGTTACATTAGTTGGCTGCCTCCTGCATGCCCTCTGCTGTGCCCAAGAGGTGGAGTAGGGGCACCTTCTTCCTTTTTTATTAATTTCAGTGAGAAAGAAAGAGAGAGAGGTTGATAGAAACATCAATGATGAGAGAGACCGGGGACCAAGCCCACAACTTGGGCATGTGTCCTGACTGGGAATTGAACTGTGACCTCCTGGTTCATAGGTCGACACTCAACCATTGAGCCATGCTGGATGGCCTTCTTTTTCCTTTTATGAAAGTAAACAGAGTCGCATTTAATAAATAACAAGAGAGATGAGAAGTTACAAACCATTGCGCACCCCAAATCTGCCTGCTCCTGATGCACCGTGGACACCCCCAATCCTGTCACTGCCAATGCTGCTCCCCATGGCGATGCCAGGGGCCGGGTTAGCTGGCTTCCCCTGGAGTCCTGCTCACCTCCTGGATGGTTTCCGCTGTGTGGTCCAAGTGATGAGGTGGCAGAAAGCCTGGGCAGGGGGCACATGGCCTCCTCCTTAGCACTGCCTTTGTCTGGGGGAAGTCAATCCCACTAGTCCTAAACCTTCTCCTCTGTGAAACGGGGATAATACAGCACTTATTTCAGAGCAAGGTTTGGAGAATTAAAGGCGATGGTACATGTACAGTATTTGACACATGGTGAGTGTACAGTATGTTGTTACTTGTCCTTGTTAACCTTGGACAAGTCAGACTCGGTGAACTTCAGCTTCCTGACGGATAAAGCAATAGGTTTGAATAATAGGAAGTCCCGAAGTCTTTTGTAGCCTCCAAAGTTTGAAAATGTTTGCACTGCGTGAATGTTTACATCGCTTTCATGTCACGCGTAGGGTTTCACACATGGCTGGGCACATAATAGTTAATCCTGTGTTTATTAGATGCTTATTGAATTCTGGATAAATAGAAACCATAAGGAGCTATTTCTTTTACATATAAGAAGATGATGAGGGCATAAGTAATATAATCTCTTTTACCCACTCTTGTTCATTCATTTAATCATTACTTTAAAAATAATGAGCCCTGGCTGGTTTGGCTCAGTGGATAGAGCATTGGCCTGTGGACTGAGGGGCCTTGGGTTTGATTCCAGTCAAGGGTACATGCCCTGGTTGTGGGCATGATCCCCAGTGGGGGGTGTGCAGGAGGCAGCCAATCAATGATTCTCATCATTGATACAGTGTTAAGTCCAAAGATGCCAGCATCACAGTTGGTCTTGGGACCAATTAAGGGAGCTAAGGGCAGGTAGCAGCCATTCAGAAACTCTGAAATGGCAAAGTTGGGAAATTGGGTTTTGAAAGTGACTCACCCAAACATTTTCTTTCCAAACATCTGCAGGTTGTTAGCCTGATTTATTTTGAATTAAAAAATCTTTTTGAGCTGGCTGACAGCTTATTTTAATTCCCAGCTGTTAAAATGGTTCAGCCATCGGAATTAGGGGGCCGGGCCATTGCGTTTGATGTGGTGGGAGCCGGTCCGGCCCTCGGGTACACCTGGGAAGCTGCCCCTTCTCATCGTGGCTCTCGTAGTTTTATTTCCTTCTGTTTAAGAGCTTGGGGCTTTGAGCTCTTTGTTTACGATCTCTGTGCCTGGGTCTTACAGGACTGGTGGCCAGGAAGGCTTAGCTCAGATTCCAGGCCGTGGTGGCTTCCATCCAGCATCTAGCGCTTTGTGGCTGCCTCAGATACTTTATGGGATGAGCTGGGGGAATCAGCAGATCCACAGATAAGTTTATGTTTAATGAAGAGTGCCCCTTCCCTTCCCAAAATGGGCTGAGATAGATTTTCTGCTCAAAGCTGTGCTTTTTATAAATGTTTTCAAGGTTTCTCTGTAGACTGTTGGCTTGGTGCGAGCCTTGGATTTAGTTCTCACTATTTCCTGGTTGTGGGGGAGCCCCCCCCCCCCCCCCCCCCCTCTCTCTCTCTCTCTCTCTTTCTGTAATTTTGGATAAGGGACCTGGGGACTCAGTCTCCTCTCTCCTGTCTTCCCCCCCCCCCCCAAAAAAAAAATGTTATACCACCACCACCATCTCCTACCAGCACTACCATCAAGAATCCATTCCTCATCACCGCTAACTCCCCCTAGCATACCATCCTGTCATTCATGTTATTGTTATGGTCTAATGTCCCCAAAGAGTCCTCTACACACTTTATTTCCCCATCTTCAGCTCCGCTGTGTGCCTCAGTTTGATCCCTTCCTTTGTGGTTCACTCCTACCACCCTGTTGAGACTGGGCTCTCAAAGTTCATTCCTGGCTATTTTATTTTATTTATTTGCATTTTAAATATATTTTTATTGATTTCAGAGAGTAAAGAAGAGGGAGAGAGAAATATAAATATCAATGATGAGAATAATTGATCAGCTGCCACCTAGAAGTCCCCTACTAAGGATCGAGCCCACAACCCCAGGCATATGCCCAGAATTGAACTGCGACCTCCTGGTCAACACTCAACCACTGAGTCACATTGGGTAGGCATTCATGACTATTCAGTTGTTTCCCAGGACTCCTATGACTTAACTTCACTTGTTCTTTGACCTCTGAGTTTCTGCTTTAAGAGAAATTTTAAAACAAAAAATTAAAATGATGAGTTGGGACATAAAATATTAGAGTATGGATTTTGGGTTTTATTCAGTAGGCACTGGGGACCCAATCATGTTTTTAATCTGTGTTAAACTAAGCAGTAAGTTGATTCATCCATAGATGATGAAATGATCTAGGTGGAGAAAGATATTGAGGATATGATTTAGAATCCTAATAAAGAGAGCTGAGTATAAAGCAAAGATTAGAGAGAGATTGAAAGAGTCTAATAGATAAGACAGGAGGATTGATAACAGGTAGAGGGAAGGTGGCAGGAGAGCTGTGTCCTTCTTTAATTTTGACCTTTACTTTTGACCTTCATGTTTCTCTAATTTTGAAATGTCCTTTCTTGGTCATCTGATTAGTGAACTTCACACTTTTTTTTTTTCTTTTCTTTTTTTCTCACTTCTTTTCAGGGACTCTTTTACATTAGTATTTTCATAAAAACTTTTTTGATCATCCCTGGTAGATATTACCTCTGATTTCTAAGAATTCTGTAGGACTTCAGATCTCTTACCTCATATCTCATTGTTTTAGGTGGATGAACTATTCCGTCAGGTTTTAAATAGATGGCATATAATATATCCAGAGTGTAAATGAAGTTACAGGAACAGCAAATTGAAAGAAGATTGATTAAGACCACATGGTCTAATGACCATGTGAAGGGGCACACTTCATGGGTGATATACATCTGGATTTCTCTCTATCATGTTTTCACTCCTTTTTATTTCAAAATATTTTAATTTGTGATAAAGTTTTAAAGTTGGGTTCTCAGGAGTTTTAGTTAGGAGAGAATGAATCAAAGGAACTTAACCCGTTGGTAAATGTGAACCTACTTTCCTTACTTCCCCATGAATTGAAAGAGGATGCTGGCTCTTCTCCCTGGAAATTTAAGAAAATTTTCTGTTGTGACTTTTAAGTTAAATAGTTCTCTACTCTTATGCCCTGAGAATCTTTCGGAGAAATTTATTCTTATGTGGCTGAATGCAACTTAATTTGTTTTCTTGAAAGGCTTATTCATACCCAACACAACAATTGTTTTTCCACTATGCTTTTCTTTTTCCAAAAAGTTCATGCTTTGACTCTTAAGAAAAATGTAATAGTGAGTGTTTGAGTAATGCACTCAGGCAATAAAAAAGTCTCTGTTTCTACTCTTCGGTTTTAAACGCGACTACATTTGATAATCACTTTAGAAGCGTGGCGTCATATCTCTCCCAGATGTAGTTGAGTTAAGAACGAGTTACATGGGCGCTTTCCAAACGATACACCAGCACATTCATTTCTTCTTTTAAAAAAATTCAGTACTTAAATTTTTGTTTATGATTTTTAGAGGAAGAGGAAGGGAGAGAGAAACATGGCTTTGTTGTTCCACTTATTTATAATTCATTGGTTGATTCTTATATGCACCCTGACCAGGGAATTAAACCCCCAACCTTGGATATCAGGAAGATGCTCTAACCAACTGAGCTACTCAGCCAGGGTCATCTCATTTGTTTTCCTTCTTTCTCTCTGTTTATACATAATCTACTTTGCCTCTTTTCAATGATGAATACTATATATAATGCTTTTCTTTTTTTATTTTCCCACTTCCTTTCACATTACAAATATGGTTTCACATTCAGAATTAATTAAAATGCATTTTTTTGGGCAAAATACTAATTGCGGTAGCATCTTCAAAGATTCTGTTCAGGAGCTATAGGCCAGAGCAGTGGTCGGCAAACTGTGGCTCTAGAGCCACATGCGGCTCTTTGGCTCTTCCTCAAAATACCACAGCCTGGGCAAGTCTATTTTGAAGAAGTGGCGTTAGAAGAAGTTTAAAAAATTTGCTCTCAAAAGAAATTTCAATCGTTGTACCATTGATACTTGGCTCTGTTGACTAATGAGTTTTCCGACCACTGGGCAAGAGCATCATTTCTGTAACTATGCCCACTTCCCCTCCCCTGGAGGAGTGAGATGCAGCTGGGGGTGCACCCCATTTTGAGAAATGCTGACCCATCTGACCTAGTGGAGCTCTGCCTTCCAGAACATCACCAGTTCCCAAGGACCTTGGCCCACTAGGGAGCAGCCATTACATTTACAATACATAAGGAAGTCTCTTCCAACCCATCTCTTCTGAAGTGTTATTATAGAGCATGCACCCTAATAACTAGAGCTCGGTGCATATTACTGGGAGGGTTCTCTTAAGTTACCTCCCTCCATCACTTGTAACCTCTTGTTCTTGAGTTGTGACCATTTTTGCTTACTTCAGAGAATCCTCAGATAGCCTTCTGAAAAAGTACTCTAGAGAAAACTAGCTTATCTGTGTGGTTCAGAGGTTGAGCATCATTCTATGAACCAGGAGGTCATGGTTCGATTCCCGGTCAGGACATGTGCTGAATTTTGGGTTCCATTCCCAGTAGGAGGCCTGTGGGAGACAGCAGATCAATGATTCTCTCCCATCATTGATGTTTCTATCTCTCTCTCCCTCTCCCTTCCTCTCTGAAATCAATACAAATACATTTTTAAAAAAGGGAGTAAATTAAAAGTACAGTAACAAGCATTTAAAATGGTATTCAGGTATTTCATAAGGATTTGGACTAAATGACCCTAAAATTCTATACTTTGATGAAATGTGCTTCTATAATGTTTTACTCTGTTAAAGTGCCATATTTAAGATACAATAGAACTTTTTTTCTCTAAGTGTGCAGCTAATGGTGTGAATTTCCTTCTTTCTCATCTCTTCCCAGCCTTTCTCTTCCCCCTTTGTGTAAACACTTGCTTTTCTAATGTGATGTTTAATTGTTCTGTGTTTGTTGCTTAAATAATGCAATGATTATGAGCGACTGGGCTGGCTATTGGCTTTGTTTGCCAGTTATTATAAATAAGGAAACCAAGACACATGAAAATGTCAGCCCTCATTAACAACAAGGTCCTGGTGGCTGTGTGTACCTCGAGGAGAAAGGAAGTCGACTGTTTTTTTTATGGCACTGTCCCAAGCCTATTAAGTACCTTTTATAATTTTATTAAAAATATTTTTATTATTTTTTATTTGTTTTCATTTTTATTGATTTTAGAGACAGAAAGAGATAGGCATAGACAGTGATAAACATTGATGAGAGAGAAACATTGGCTGCTTCCTGCACACCCCCTACTGGGGATGGAGCCCACAACTGGGGCATGTGCGCCAACCGGGAATGGAACCAGTGACCTCTTGGTTCATGGGTCAATGCTCAACCACTGAGTAACACCGGCCAAGCCTGTCATTTCATTTTTTAAGATTTGATTCTCACTTGAATCATGTGAGATAAGCAGCATCATTCCAGGTATGCAGGGAGGAAGAGAATAATTTGTCTTCTATCGCATTAACCTAGGTCCGTGGTCTGCAAACTGCGGCCACATGCGGCTCTTTGGCCCCTTGAGTGTGCCTCTTCCACACAATACCATGGCCTGGGCGAGTCTATTTCGAAGAAGTGGTGTTAGAAGAAGTTTAAGTTTTAAAAATTTGGCTCTCCAAAGAAATTTCAATCGTTGTACTGTTGATATTTGGCTCTGTTTACTAATGAGTTTGCCGACCACTGGCCTAGAGGCAGAATAGGGCTTGCCTGGCTCTAGGTCTGTGCTTTTCCTACTGCACTGTGCTTTTGGGACCCGCAGTTCAGTTGTGTGGCTGCCCATTGAATCACAACAGGTTTTATTCTGATTCTGACGGGGAACAAACTCTTAAAGTTACCAGCAGTTGCTTAGCGGCCGGGCCTAGCGGGGCAGGTGGACAACATTGCAACAGACCAGAAATAGCTATTTCAAGTGTTTCCCAACCCTCATCTGACACTGGCCTCCTGGGTCAGTCCTGATTTTTCTGCTCATCCCTCATTTCTTTCTTTTCAAGACTTGACTTACCCTAACCCCAGCCCTCGCTGCTGGTGGGAGCAGATACCAGATGTGAGAAACCGTAGAAACGGTTGGTAGGTGATTGTTCGGATGAGTTATGTTCTAAGTCTCTTGGTTGGAGGGCTGGGGTCTGAGAGCTGGGCTTCCGACCCGCTGAGCAAATAGCGTGATTGAAGTGGGGAGCGGGGAGTGGCCGACAATGGGGACTAATTTGTCCTTTAAGTTTAGCTAATGGTTTGCGAGGCTGGGAATACCTGCTGGGGGCGGGTGGGGGATTCTCCTAGGAAACTGACTTTGCCCCATAAGCCTTTAGAAACCGTCTCCAGAAGTGAGACAAGTGGCTGAATCTAGGGACAAAGGAGATCCACTCTGTGTGTGTGCCTGGGTCCGAGACCATGGGCATTCCTGCCGGGATACAGCTTAGAGGTCTGTGCAGGGGGCAGGCACTCACGCTGAGTGATTTTCAAAGCTGGTCGAGGACATTTGTCAGACTGGGAAAAGCCAGGGACTCTTTCCCACGGTGTGGGACAACCCGGGGAGCCGCCTGCGAGTCCTGCTTGGCCCGCGAGCTGCAGATACCAGCCCGGGTGGAATACTAATGAAAGCCGGCACCTGCCTCCCACCTCCTGCCAGTGGCCATGACAGCCCAGGATAAGGTGCCTGGGAGACCCCAAAGGGACAGGTGACACGAGGCAGGAGCCTGTCTTGGGCCTGCCAGCTGCTTTGCGTTTCCACCTGGGACAGGGATCTTCTCTGGGAGGATGAAGAGGCAGTGGGACTGCCACAGGATTTTATGGCTCCGTTTTCACTTTTCCAGATGCGAAGGGAGAGTCAGAATGACCTTGCCCTACGTTTTGATAACATCCCCTGGGCAAGAGGAAGGGGAAACTCACAGCAGATAAGCCCTGCAGTTCCCCGCTAGCATTGTCTCTGGCTCGGCAGCATGGGGTGTTGAGTGATGCCATAGGCAGCTGGAAAGGCTCATTTATTTGACCTAATTATTCCCAGTGTAGACCTGACTCATCAGAGCGGGCTCTTCTTCAAAGGCAATGAGAGCCAGATTGTCTCCTTGGCAGCCGCAGAAAACAAATGCGAGCCACAGAATGGCTGTTAGATTAAAAAAAGGTGCAACTCGCGTTGGGGGCCAGCCGGTATTTAACGATGTTACCCAGAATAGAGGGCTGGAAAGAGATGGTGTCAACCTCTGACATTCTCGCTTTCTAAAAATGCTCTTAATAAAATTAACTTGCCCTTGGATGCCACGGACAAAAGTAACCACATGCTCAGAGCCCTGGGAAAAGTGGAATTGTTGGTTGGGGTGATTGTATTAATACTTGACTAGCCTGGCCACATGGTTCAGCGGTGGAGCATTGACCTATGAACCAGAAGGTCACAGTTAGATTCCTGTTTGGGACACGTGCCCGGGTTGCAGGCTCAATCCTCAGTAGGGAGCATGTGGGAGGCAGCTGATCGATGATTCTCTCTCATCATTGATGTTCCTATCTCTCTCTCCCTCTCCCTTCCTCTCTCAAATCAGTAAAAATATATTAAAACAAGCAGGCAAGCAAACAAACAAACATCAATGATGAGAGAGAATCATTGACTTCTTTCTACCAGAAAGTCTGTTGGGATTTTAATTGACATTTTGTTGATTCTGTAAATCATTTTCAGGAGAATTGATACTGCTTTTTAAAAAAACATTTTTTATTGAATTTATTGGGATTACATTGATTAATTAAATAGGATTCAAGTGCACAATTCTATAATACATCACCTGGGTATTGTATGGTGTGTTCACCACCTATAGCCTACTTTCCTTCTGTCACCATTTATTCCTGTTTTACCCTCTTCTACCTGCTTCCACTGCCCTTCCCTAAGGTAACCACCATGCTGATGTCTGTGTCAATGAGTTTGTTTGTGTGTTGTTATTGTTGTTTGCTTAATCCCTTTACCTATTTCATCCAGTGCCCCTAACTCTGTCAGCTGTCAGTCTCTTCTCTGTATCTAGGAGTCTGTTTCTGCTTTGTTTGCTTGCTTATTTTGTTCATTAGATCCCACAGGTCTTCTGACTCATGGTCATGTCAACTGGGAACCATTTGACAGTGAAAGGGGACACTATGAATGATTACGCTGGGATAACCAGCACCAGCACCCAGCTGTTCTGGGCAGACTGGGGAGTAAGGTTATCCTATTGGTTGCCCTCTTGTCACCCCATGCAGTGACATCTCATTAATCCCATGATTCCCAGAACTCTCACCTACTCCTGTCACCTTCAAAGTGTATTACACTTCCAGTGGCATGAAGTTTATTCCTGACACCAAGCCATAACTAAAACCCTGAAGTCTCAGTATCCCAGTGACCATTTCCAGTGTGACAGCAGTGACAATGGGTTAACCTGAGAATTCAATCCCTAGCAAGAGTTAGATAACAGATGTTCCCCAGCCATAATCTACTGTCCTTTTTGGACATTCTCCTCACTTAGGAATTTCCCCAAGTCATATATTCATCAACTTTGAAGGTCTACCCTGTTTCCCCAAAAATAAGGCAGTGTCTTATATTAATTTTTTCTCCCAAAGTTGCGCTAGGTCTTATTTTCAGAGGAAGTCTTATTTTCGGGGAAACACGGTAGTTCTGAAGGCACATTAGAAGGAAGGTGTTTTAAATAGTTTCTAAACATGCATCCCTCTGAATTAAGTAACAGGTGAGATGCCTAGTCCTACTGCTGGTGTATCCAAAGCCACCTGTAAGTCCCAACCAACCCGGGAAGGGCTTTCTTTGGAAGAGATAGAAGAACCGTGGTTCTCCTATATGCTTCTGGGTGGATCAAAAGCAAAGTTCATATAAAGTTGGTGGAAGAAAACCCAAAATATATTATAGCAACAAAATCTGGATTCGTTTTTTTCTTGGTATCATAGGCAGTGACCTCACACGAGACTTGAGGACGTGACCTTCCTGGCTCTCTGCTGTCATCCACTCACGGTTAGGTCTTGGGTGGAGGGACGAAAGAGGTGGTCGCTTTGAAGCCCTCTGCCCTTCTTGTGAGCAGGAAGTCAAGGGGCAAGGATGTTATTCAAGCATCTCGCAGCTTCGTTCTGTATGACCATGGTTTCCTGGGTGTGTCTTTCGTGCTATGCTCCTTCCCTGGGAGGCTCCAAGTCCATTCTGGTGGTCAAGATGATTAGCTCAGCAGGTTAGGTGAGAGGGCTAAGGAGATCAAGAGCTCAGACCCAAGTCTCCCTAGAGCCAGGGAATCCTGCACACGCAGAAAGCTGGCCAAGTCCTCAGATTGCCTCCCGGGCTCTCACCAGCTGGCTGGGACATGTGTGTTGGGCAGGGCCTGGGACATGGATGGCTACATAACAAGCCTGTCCCCAGCCTGGAAAGTTCCCCCGAGAGGCGGCCCCCAGATCTGAGAAGTCTCTCATTAGACTCTGGAATTGTTCCTCTATCTGGCTACACCTCCCTTCGCGGCCTGGTGTTTATCTTGAAGTCATTTATGAGCAATGGAGGGTTTCGCATGGTTGTAAAAGTTGGTTGTGGCGACCGTACCAGCCTGTTTGAGAAATGATTTTGTGCTTTGGTATGCTGGAATGCGGCCAGCTGGATGAGACTCATGGAGGGAGGTGATGGGCCAACAAGCTGGGGCTCAGAGGGTGAGTTGTTATTTATTTAAAAAAAATTCCATTGGTGCCCTGGCTGGTGTGGCTCAGTTGGTTGGAGCATCGTCCCCAGCACCAAAAGGGAGTGGGTTTGATTCTCAGTCAGGTCACATGCCCAGGTTGTAGGCCCCACCCAGTCAGCCTACATATTGAGAGGTAACTGATTCTGTCTCACATTGATGTTTCTCTCTCAAATAAAAAGAAAATGCAAACTTTAATGGAGTACCTTCCATGGGCCATGCCCAGTTTTTCTACTGTAATAAAAGTATTCATGCTCTAGCCGGTTTGGTTCAGTGGATAGAGCTATGGCCTGCAGTCTCAGGGGTCCCAGGTTTGATTCCAGTCAAGGGACCCTTGAGTCTGTAGGCTGACGCTCTATCCACTGAGCCAAACAAGTTAGGACAGAACAGGGTGCCTTAAACTTTTCTGTGCCATGGGCCTTTTTGGCCGTCTGGTGAAACCTATGGAAGTCTCTGAATAATGGTGTTAGAGGCACACCATAAAGCACACATGATTACAAAGGAAGCCAGTTATGATAACACAGCATGGTTGTTAAAAATATCAAATGAATGCATCAGTGCTAAGTGCTAACTAAGTATGGAACATGTAACCATGGTCCGTGCCTGCTCGCAGCCCCTTCCCAGGGACACTGCCAGGATCCACATGTCTGTATCCTCCCAGGAGCAGCTGCGTAAAGCTTGTGTGAAAAGATGACGTCAGTGGAGCCATTGTAAAATCGAGCCAGAGCCGGCATGCGAGGGAACTGCCTTTGGAATGTTCGAGCCAGGCAAAATCTTTGCACTGGGCCACAGCAACCACAGTGGCTTACAAAGAGCTGTTTGTCAAGCTAACAAGACAGCAGGCTCCTGACCACAAAGACCAATGATCATGGACATTCTTTCTGAAGACAGAATCAGTCACCAGCCGTGTATCACTGAAGCTTTAACACCACTAGAAAGTTCTATTCATGTCATCATTTCCCTTCCTTTACTCATACACCTCTCTGGTCCTTGCCTTCCTCCTGTAATCACTCTTCGGGTTTCTGCCTAAATCTGTGCCCCCGAATTGCAATTTTGTGATTGCAAATAAACGCTCTTGGCCTCTGAGATGGGCTTTAAAAAAATCCTACATAATAAAGATGTAATATGCAAATGGTCATTGCACTGTGAAGTGTAATGACCTAGCGCTTAAGGACCAGATCATAGATCGGCGGGAGGGTGGGCAGCAAGCTACATGCAAGCGGAGGAGAGCTACAGGAGGAGGAAGGTCAGCAGGCTATGAGGAGGATGGTGCAGGGGAGAGGAGGCGCAGAGGGAGCTATAGGTGGGCAGGACAGCGGGGGGAAGGGAGGCAGAATTACTGGAGTGCTGCATCGAGCTACCAGCGAGCTACTGGCACATGGATTTGTGTGCAGGGCTATTAATATAAATATATTTTTACTGATTTCAGAGAGGAAAGGAGAGGGAGAGAGAGATAGGAACATCAATGATGAGAGGGAATCATGGTTCGGCTGCCTCCTGCATGCCCCCTACTGGAGATCTAGTTTACAACCGGGCACGTGCCCTGACCAGGAATCGAGCCATGACCTCCTGGTTCATAGGTCAATACTCAACCGCTGAGCCACCCCGGACAGGCTGCCATTGGCTTTTTATTTTTAGATTAACAACAGGAAGCCACCAACCTGAAGGCTGCTGTCCCATCCTGAATCATGAAGACTCTGCCCCAAAAGAGCCCACCCAGTCAGTGCGTCCTTCTTAGGGATTGGAACCGAGAAGTAGGGCGAATGTTGGCAATGGCAGGGAACCGAGGGTGAAGCAGTGCAGAGCGTGGACGCTGATGTATAGCTGTAGTAATGATGCATCAAGAGCGAGGTGAGGGGATGAAACTGACTCAGTGAACAGGCAGAGCTGCTAAGAGAAGAGATGAATAAGTGGCCCAGAGTGAGAAGAGAGGTCAACAAACACGCAGAGAAGCAGAAAAGGCAGGGCTGTGAAAACGAAAACCCACAAAACCATGTGCCGCGCTCCCTGGGATTGCTTTGGGTTTAGACAGGCCCTTCAGCCTGTCTCTTCGATTCAGTTTCCCCCACGGGGCCAGGTTGTTCATCTTTTCCTGAATTGCATCGATGGCTAGCTCTCTGGCTGAGCTCCCCTTTTCTCTCTCACTATGCACACTGTTACAATAAATCTTCATTTTCCGAGGCAGCTGGAGTGGCTCTCTGTTCCTCGTGATCAAGACAGTCAAATGCCAGCATGGTAGGGTGGGGTGAGTCCCCCAGGACCATGGGGCATCTGACAACTGGGCATGGACAAAGAGAGTGTCCTAGCACCCTGCCCTTCTGAATTGATTTTGGATTTGTCAAAATATGTCCAGTTAGTTCAAAAATTTGGAAGAAAATGTCATGCATCATTAAAATAACGTGTTTGTGTTTTTTTTTGTTTTCATGCCTTTGACATTTTAAGTCCATTGCACTATGTGGTGTATATAGTAAAAACTTTGCTTGGTGTGTTGGGAGAAAGCCTTGGTAAAAAGTGTTAAAAACAGAACAATAGCCGAAACTGGTTTGGCTCAGTGGATAGAGAGTCAGCCTGCAGACTGAAAGGTCCCATGTTCGATTCCGGTCAAGGGCATGTGCCTTGGTTGCGGGCACATCTCCAGTAGGGGGTGTGCAAGAGGCAGCTGATCAATGTTTCTTTCTCATTGATGTTTCTAACTCTCTATCCCTCTCCCTTCCTCTCTGTGAAAAAATCAATAAAATATATTTAAACAAACAAACAAAAACCACAAACAACAACAACAACAACAACAACAACAACTGGACAATAGGCTTCAAATGAGGTCACTTATGCTAAGTCTCATGTCATCAAACCAAGGTATAATTTCATTACCATTTCAGTCCTGGGCAAGTAGTTGGATTCATCCAGAAATGTCAAGGTTGTGGGTTTGATCCATGGTCAGGGTATATACAAGAATCAACCAATGAATGTATAAATAAATGAAACAACAAATCTCCTCCCTCCCTCCCTCCCTTTTCTTTTGCTCTCTCTAAAAGAATAAATTAATTAAAATTTTAATTATAATTTCATCTCTCGGTGAAATGGAATCTTAAACTAGTCAGACCAGTATCACATGGTCAAGACTAGTTAGGTAGTCCTCCTCATAGACCTCTACATTTTCTAGAGCAGCAGTTCTCAATCTGTGGGTCTCGACCCACAGGTTGAGAACCGCTGCTGTAGAGCCTAAGACCATTGGAAAACACAGATATTACATTACCATTCATCAACAGTAGCAAAATGACAGTTATGAAGTAGCAACGAAAATAATGTTAGGGTTGGGGTCACCACAACATGAGGAGCTGTATTAAAGGGTCGTGGCATTAGAAAGGTTGAGAACTACTGCTCTAGAGGAAAGTAACTGTATGTAGCCAACCTGCATTCTCTTTTTTCTAGAATAACCTCCTTGTTCCTGCTCCTGCCTCTAAGGCTTTCATTATTGCATCCTATCAGAGAGTGCACACTTTCAGCTTCTCTTTTACTGCAGATGGTTGATAACTTGGTTAAGGTGGTGCCTGCCCAACATCTCCACTGAAAACATTTCTTTCCAATTGTTCTTTTAAGTTCTCTCCAAACGTTCACTGAGATTCATAAATATATTGTAGGGAGTTGCTTTAAAAGTATATAAATATCCACTCTTCATCACACTTTTAATTCCTTTCTTCATTTATTTAGGAGCTGATGATTGAAACACACTGGCACCTTCTCTCTCTCAGGAGCCCCCCAGCCAGCAGGCCAGGTGTGCAACCCATTTGCAGACCACTGGGCTTCCCTGTTCAGGTCGTGGCTCACCCTCTCCTGGGTGTGGTCCAGCCATGACTGAGCTCATCACTCCATCTCTGCCTTCCCCTCCCCTGCCCAGTGCACCCTTGGGACTTTCCTTAATAGCATCTGCGATTCCAGTGACTTTGGACTTCACCCCCTCCCCCTTTTTCTCTTTCCTGCCCTTGACTCCATCGTGCTAAAAAAAAGCATTTGATGACTCCCCGTTGCCCAGAGGATAAAGGAAAATCTATTTGGTGTGACTTTTACAATCTGGCTCTGGGCTGACTTTCCTGACGGATCTGTTGCTCTTTACTGACCGTCTCCCCACCCCGTCCGGGCCGCCGCCTCTGGCACCAGCGGCCTCTAACACATTGGACTCCTCGTGACTCCCAGCGGTGTGGCTCTGCCTCTGCCAAAGCCGTGCCCTCTGTCCAGGATCCCTCTTCTCTAGCCTGAAACGCCCCCATACCTTCAGGGCCAAGTTCAAGTGCCCTCTCTTTTCTGAGGCCACCCCTGTGCACAGAGTGCTTCGGACATGCAATGGTCATAGCATTTCTAACATTTTCTTATACTATATAGTATGTGTCTGTGGATTTTCCCTTTTCTTCTCTGCATCTGGTGAACTTCATAACAAATTGTAGGTGTTCAACCAAGTTTTGTTGAACGAATATAGAGTATTCCTCGTTTATCCATGGGGGATAGGTTCCAAGACCCTCCCAGTGCGTGCCTGAAACCCCAGGTAATACTGAACCCTATATATACTGTTATTTCCGGTACTACGCATACATATCTATGATGAAGTTTAATTTGTAAGTGAGGCACAGTAAGAGATTAATAATCACTGGTAATAAGATAGAACAGTTACAGTAATATGCTGTAATAAAAGTTATGTGAATGTGATCTCTCTCTCTCTCTCTCTCTCTCTCTCTCTCTCTCTCTCTCTCTCAACATGTGATTGAACTACGTTTATCTTTTTACTTAAAGGACCCCCTTTCTGGCTTCTCTTGGGCACATCTGAATGGCCAGCATCACTACTCCTGTGTTTGGGGCCATTAGGAAGTAAAATAGGGGTGACTTGAACACAGCACCACAATCCCACAGCAGTCAACCTGACAACAGAGATGGCCACTAAGTGACCAATGATGAGTGGTGTCTACAGCATGGCGATGCTAGACAAAGGATGATTTAGTCCCAGGCAGGACAGAACGGGACTCTTGAGGTTTCATATGCTACTAAAAATGGCCTGCAATGTAAAGCTTATGGCTTATTTATTTCTGGAATTTACCACTTAATATTTTCAGAACACAGTTGACTTCAAGTAACTGAAACCATGGAAAGTACACCTATGAATAAGGGGGAACTACTGTGCACATGCATGTACATATATGGGGCTAGAACATTAGAAAATACCACTTGTAATTCGGTTCCACATATTCTGTTGTTGTGCTAGTTGTGAGCTGGGAATGGCTCTTAAGGGTGGGAGTGGGAGATTATCTTGTTATAGAAATCTTTGTCACCAATCCCATAGTCCTTAGCCAAATAACAGTTGTTTAAAAATATTTTTATTGATTTCAAAGAGGAAGGGAAAGGGAGAGCGAGGTAGAAATATCAATGATGAGAGAGAAGCATTGATCAGCTGCCTCCTGCACACCACCTATTGGGGATGGAGGCTGCAACGCAGACATGTGCCCTGACCCTGGGAATAGAACTGTGACCTCCTGGCTCCTAAGTCGCTGCTCAACCACTGAGCCACACTGGCCAGGCAATAGTCTTTATAATTAATTAAATGGAAGATATGGAATTGGGAAGATGGAACTCTAAAGGCTCTTTAATTGGTGATGGTATAGAAGCTCAGGGAGGTCATAGGTTGGTAGAACTCAACCGAGGCCCGGCACTGACATGAACAGTCGGTGACTTCACGTTGCTAACCACTGGGGGGGGATGAGCCAAGCTCCCTGGTGTGGGAGGCTCGAGGGGGTGCCTGCCAGGGGGTTGTACTCTTAATTAAAGACAACACTGGCCAGCCTCCAGAGCTTAACTCAGAGATAAGTCCAAATCTCCCAAGAACAAGTTTCCTAAGAGATTTCATAGGTAGAAGGCATGCTTGTATTGTAGTTTATGGGGGAAATAATACTCCATAGGATCAGAAGCTGTAGATACTTGGAAGCTGCTATGTTTCCTACCGTTTCCCCCCAATCAATTCTCTTTTCAGTCGTTCTCGCGTGAGTCCAACAACATGTCAAAGAAGCTCCTAAATTAGGGCGGGAAGAGTCAGTTAGGCAGACGATGAAACGGGTTTGTGAATTTTTATCCCTCTGCCCATGTGTTCACTCACATGGTTCAGCCCGGTCACGATCATCACATGTTTCTCTGTTGCGTGTTCTTATATCTGCTTTTATGGCCCATATGGAAAGCCCTCTGTGCATAGAGGTTGTCTCTCATCTTTCTCACAGCACCTCATAGCAAAAGAAGTCAGCTCTAGGTGGGTTTGCTGGACAGAGGATCGTGCATTGCTGAAGCCCCCGAGACCAGACTGGGAGTGGTGATGACTGTGAGAGAGCTGGTGGGGGCCGTGGAGGATGAGGGTGGGAAGATGGAGCAGACGTACCACCCAACACTTTGTGCAGCCTGCATGGTTTTAAAAAATATATATTTTTATTGATTTCAGAGAAGAAGAGAGAGGGAGAGAGAGAGAGAGAAACATCGATGGTGAGAGACACTCATTGATCAGTTGCCTCCTGCATGCCCCACACTGGGGATCAAGCCCATGCTGGTGCCAAGTTTTAAGCGAAGCTCTGTGTTTGGGTGAAGTTTCAAGACTAAAGGTTTTATGCTGTACCAACCACGTTGATAAGCTTATGTTTACATCATTTTTGCCTTACTGGTTCAGGAACATTTCAACCTGTATGTATTATGTGTACCAGAAACAGAAAGTGTATAAAACCCAAAGAGCTTGCCATATTCTTTTTAAAAAATATATTTTATTGATTTTTTTATAGAGAGGAGGAGAGAGGGATAGAGAGCTAGAAACGTCAATGAGAGAGAAACATCGACCAGCTGCCTCTTGCACACCTCCTACCGGGGATGTGTCCGCAACCAATGTACATGCCCTTGACCAGAATCGAATCTGGGACCTTTCAGTCCTCAGGCCCGCGCTTTACCACTGAGCCAAACTGGTTTCGGCAAGCTTGCCATCTTCTTTAAAAACTGCTCCTTCTCCTACTTTTCTCTAATTTGGTCAAAGGTACTGCCTTTTTCTTTTTAATACTATTGATTTTGAGAGAGAGATGAATGGAGAGAGAGAGAGAGAAAGAAACACATCAATGTGAGAGAGAAACATTAATCAGCTGAGTTGCCTCCCAAATGTGCCTGAACTGGGGATCAAACCCGCAACCTAGGTATATGCCCCGACTGGGATTCGAACACGCAAACTTTGGGTGTAGGGGATGACACTCCAAACAACTGAGCCACCCAGCCAGGGCAGAGCTACTACTTTTATTCCCTTCCCTCCGACGCAGTGTTTCTTCACCTCTGCGCTACTGACATTTGGGGGGGACTTGTTTGTTGCGGGGACCTTTCCTATGCCTCGTGTGATGTAGGGTAAGGTTTCCAGGGCAGAAACACCGTTTGAATGAAAGGCCCCCAAGGAGAAATAGAAAGTCCCATGGGATGTGAGAATTCTGCCCGAACACAGCTGGAGTGAGGAGCTAAAGAAGAGAGATGTATGTAGGGTTGGAATGCAGCGCAGAGAGGGGAAACATTCCAAACGAAACCACCCAGACCCAGTAGGCTTGCCATTTAGGTCTGAGCCAAAAGAACAAGCCGGAGATCAATCAGCCTGAAATCCCCACGCTCTGAAGACAGGCAGGAGAAACGCTAAAGTTAGCCTGCGTGGCTTCCTATAAACCGGGAGTAATCTAAAACAGACTCTCTCCAAAGGACACTCACAATGCTTCCTGGCCCCGGGCCAGACACTTCAAAGCCCCATTATCAGTGAGTTGTGGTCCCTGGGCTGGGAAAGTTGGGCGATGCTCTAAGGGGAATGTCAGCTCCGGGTCACAGCTTCCTGTCATTTCAGTGCAAGGAGGTCAAGGTTGCGGGGGCTGCCCACGCTCCGCTGGCAGGTCAAGTGGCCAGCTCGGTGTGCTTTAGCTCACCTTCCCTCTCATCATGAATTAGGATGCTCTCTGACAGGAGGCAGGCTTGGAAATGGTCTTCCCCGGCTGATTGATGATTCCTCTCCAGAAACTCGACTCTGCTAAAAGCCCCTCACCCCTTTAATGAAAAGAGTGCAGGAAGGTAATGGCCGTTCCTTCCCTCATTCAACTTGGCCTTGGGAATGCTCGCCGATGAGTGGTTGAGTGAGTTAGGTGCCGGTGCTGGGCTCCCATGCCAGGCAGGGCATCCTACACCAGCACGCTCATGGGTTAGACCTGTGGTCCACAAACAATTGCTCGAGAGCCACATGCGGCTCTTTGGCCCCTTGAGTGCGGCTCTTCCACAAAACGCCACGGCCTGGGCGAGTCTATGTTGAAGAAGTGGCATTAGACGAAGTTTAAGTTTAAAAAATGTGTCTCTCAAAAGAAATTTCAATCGTTGTCATGTTGATATTTGGCTCTGTGGACTAATGAGTTTGCTGACCACTGGGTTAGGGGATGTTTGAGGCTATTTTGGAAAGATGAGGCTCCTCTCTTGAGTTTTCTTTTATTTCTGAGCGGTAGTGATGCTGCAGTGGCCATGAGCTGTGAGCTGACCTTCAAGCCTGAGAACTTCTTCACTGAGGACCAGAGGGCTTTTCTGTAGTTCAGTGAGCCACAGAGCAGGCCCCAGTCCTGGCTAGCCAGGCACACGACTGTTTCCAAGGGTGGCATGTCATCTTCATCCCTTTCCTGACCTTGAGGAGGTGACATCTGAGAGGTGAAGGTGAATACTTGGTTTCCAGGAAAATGTCCTGCTTTTGTTGTTGTTGTGTGTCTAGAATTGGTTGATTTTTGCATTGGGGTGGAAAGAGGAGAGAAATGAAAAGCATAATTAGTAAGGACAGTTACTCCAGGCCCGGTAGTATCCAGGTTTGAATTCCAGATGGGCTTGAGTGGCACCTTTGGGTAGAAAAGAAGGGTCCCCGAATGGATTCATTATGACATGCCATCGTAAGAACTTGCCAGAGCTTTGGGGTGTCTAATAAGGGTGGCATAAGTTTCTGGAAAGATAACGTGATTTTTCCTTAATAATCACTGCTCATTCTCTTTCTCAGGAAGGTATTAGCTAATAGGCCATAAGGTGAGAACACTTTTAGGGATATTGGCATCTTTTCAGAATACTCTTTTTTTTTAAAAAATGTGTTTGTTTGAAATTAAAAAACCCCCCAGCTTTATTGAGGTATAACTTACATACAGTAAATTACACATATTTAAAGTCTACAATTTGATAAGTTTTGACATGTGTTTAGCCATGAAACCATCACCACAATAAAAATAGTGAACATCCATTATCTCCAAAAATTTCCCTATGCCCTTTCGTAATCGCTTCCTCCACCCCTTCTGAGTCCCTACACATCTGTACCCACTTGATCTGCTTTCTGTCACTACGGGTTCGTTTGCATGTTCATGTTGTATAAATACAATGCATGCTCTTTTTTGGTCTGACTCTCTTCACTCAAAATGATTATTTTGAGATCCATTCATGGGATGCATATATCAAGACTTCATTCATTTTTATTGTATCAATATGCCACGATGTGTTTATCCATTCCCTTGTTGATAGGCATTTGGGCTGATTCCAGCTTTTGGGCATTATATTCTGCTATGAACATACTGTATGGCTGCTATGAACATTCCTGTCCAGGTTTTTGAATGGACATGTGGTTTACTTCTTTTAGGTCAATACCTGGGAGTGGAATGCCTACCTCAAAGAATGCTTAACTTTTTAAGAAACTGGATGCTTGTCGTTGAAAGACACGATCAAAGTGTTTTCTAAAGTGGTTGAGCCATTTTATATTCCTGCTAGTTCCTCCACATCATCATTAACAGAAGTATAGTTAGTCTTTAAAATTTTAGCCAATTTAATATGCATGTAGTGATAGCTTACGGTGGTTTTCACTTGGATTTAGCTAATGACTAACGATGTTTAACATATTCAAGTGCTTATTTGTACTGGTTGATGGGACTGTACATTGGTGCAGGCACTATGGAAATCACTGTACAGGGTCCTCAAAAAATGAAAAACGTGTTCCAGCATTTCTACTTTGGGTAATTTTAAAAATGTGTGTGTGTGTGTGTGTGTGTGTGTGTGTGTGTGTGTGTATATATATATATATATATTTTTTTTTTTTAAATTGATTTCAGAGGGGAAGGGAGAGGAAGAGAGAGATAGAAACATCATTGATGAGAGAGAATCATTGATCGGCTGCCTCCTGCACACCCCACACTGGGGATGGAGCCCGTAACCTGGGCATGTGCCCTGAGTAAAGAGAGGCATCTGATCCAGTTTACTAAGAGCCACTTCAGAATTTTCTAGGTGTGTGTGTATGTCATGTTTCTTTGGACGGCATGATGAAATATTTAGAGTGTTCTTTCGAAGTTCAAGAACCCTGGACTTGAATTTTAACCTGCCAGCTTTAAGATGGATGAAGACAGATAATTTATTTAAATCCACTAAGCTTCAGTTTCATCACCTGTAAAATGAGAATAAAAATCATCTCACATGTGAGGCAGCTTTGTAACTTGTAAAACTCTAAAAGTGGGATCTATTATGATTACCCAATCAGTAGGTGGTAGTGTCGTTATTAGATTTATGTGGTAAAAACATTAAGGGCCACTTCTTCCCTGGATAAACAAATGTGCTTAAAAAAAAAAAGGTAAAAAGCAACTATAGTATTATACAATAGAGAAGTATTTGTTGACCAAGCCCTTCCTTTTTGAATGGTCCGCAGAGGAGGTCTTTTAAAATCTCCACTGAATAATTGTTTAGCATTAACATTGGAGTCATGGCAACAGGGTATGCTTGGCCCACTGCTGATTGTCACTCTGTGCAATGGAAGATAGTACAACGTAAATACATAAGGTTTACAGGACGGTGCAAACAAAGAAAGGAAGCTTTTCCACGCTCACTTCCCTCTTTCCCCACCCAAAGCTCTGGGCCAGAGCTTCCCTCTCCGGCCTCTTTGGAGTGTGAATACTGATAACGGCCTACCTCCAGGAGTGCTCTCTGGTGGGAATGCCTGCTCTTGATCAAAGCTGTGTCATCCAAAGATTCCTGACTTCCTTCTTTATCTCTGGAACTTCTCCCTGCTCTCCATTACCCACGCCCACCTCCAGCCAGAAGTATCTGCTTTCAGCCGCAACCCCATCTCCTCATCCTTTGGTCTCTGGCTTCGCAGGTAGTTGATCATGTACCTGTCATGATCTCACTCACTTTTCATGCACGGGGTGTTTAGGCCGGACGAGAGGTACTGCTGTGCCGCCTCCATGATTTCACGTGTATTGATTTGGCATTGCAAGCTGGCTGGGAACTCATCTGTGTCTTCCTCTCTGCAGCCTCTCTTTCCTCATTTGTGGTGAATGATTCTAACACCTGTTTGGCTAGGAACTGTTCTTCTCCAGGATCGAGGCTCCTTTCCATGTGGAGGGATTCCTCTTAGCAGAACATCCAGGTCTCATTCACATCTTCCTTGGGAAGGCGTGTCTTATTGGAGAGGAAGTTAGGGATGATGATATGAAGAAATCTGGGATGAGGAAGAGAATGAGAGACCTCGTTTCGCCTTGCTGTTTGAGGGTTGGGGGACAGATGGGGCCAGGGAGGAGATTTGTCTGCCCATAAACACCTTCTGACCTGCTCCTTCATGCTGAAAGTTTTATAGGGGCAAGCTGTGTTTTCTCAGCCTCCACATGCCTACTTCTGTGATTCAGTAAGAAAGAGCTCATTGTTGCTGTCCACGTAAGCCACGTACATTCTCCAGCCTGAGATTGATCAGAAGTAAAGGTGATCTTCTGCGCCTTTCAGTTGATTCTGATCTCGGGTCTGGAATACAGGGCTGTTTTTTCCCCGTGTGGGAGGCGGATGTACAAACAGATAACCCATGCGCTTATACAAATGAAGGACCAGCACAGAGGGAAAAGCAGTTGATGTGTCACACAGAGAATGTGCATGGTGTGGCGTTTCCAAGGGACAGGGGAACCGGAAATGCGTGTCATGGTTTCCGGTGGGTTGACCATCCATAGAATTTGCCCACCTGCTTCATTGCGTTGTGTCGTCGCCCTGAATGAGCCACATGAAGTGAAAGCATCCATGGGAAGATAGGGTGCTGTGGGTACAAGTGATTTTATCTCAGTCATCGCTATAAAATCTAGTAAGTCAGCATGGCCTAGAACCAAACTGTGGCTCACCAGCCACATGCGGCTCTTTGGCCCCTTACGTGTGGCTCTTCCACAAAATACAATGGGCGAGTCTATGTTGAAGAAGTGGCGTTTGAAGAAGTTTAAGCTTAAAAAATGTGGCTCTCCAAAGAAATGTCAATCGTTGTCCTGTTGACATTTGGCTCTGTGGACTAATGAGTTTGCCGACCACTGGCCTAGATGCCTCTAAAGGAATCGCCTGAAAAAAAAAAAAAAGTCTGGTGGAACCATAGTAGCTGGAGGAATCTCATTTTCCCCCCCAAATATATTTATAAAACCAGGCACCAGCTTATTTAGGCAGTCTTCTTGCAAGTAGCCAAGGCTCATGCCAGTTCCGTGGTGTCCGGGAGTGGGGAGACTTTGGTTGTTTGGACGCAGGAGGATATATGGAAGGTTTTTATTCTCTGGACACTTCTTATCAGATGCAGAGTTGGAAGGATGCTGCTAACTCTGGCAGGAGTTCAACATCCGCTGAATTATGGGCTCCCATGGGAAAGGCCTGCCCTTGAGAAGCCGGTCTTTTTCCTCGCTTGGAGAGCCTCCGTTGGACTGTACAATTCCTGGAAGTGTCCTGACAGCAGGATTGATGAAGAAGATGGTGTCAGCAGCCCCGGGGTTCCGGCGCGTTAGATCATCGGAGTTCTTCATTGTGAGAGGTGGTTGGGACGCCTGTTGAAAGGGCGATGACATGAAAGAAGTACCGTTTCCCCCAAATCTGCTGAGATGATCACAGCTTCACCTCTGCGCGGCTTGCACAACAGACATGACTTTTCGCAGATCGTACTGTAGTCAGTGTTTCCATAAGCGCTCAGCGCGAGTGGGGGTGACCTTTGAAAAGACCGCTTTGTTCCTGGGGTTGGGAGAACGTGGCAACTCGTGATAAACATGGAAGCCGGGGCGTGGCTCTGTGATTAGAGCGCCGGGTGGATGGGAGGGAAAAAAATGATACTGAGCATCTTGTAGGTGCAGGTGTGATCTCTTTGAATTCTCCCAGCAGCTGGTTGGTGCTCAGCACTCCCATTTTATTGCCAAGGAGACGGAGACACCAGTATGTTAATTAATTGAGTCACAGCAGACAGTGGGAAGGACACTAGGACTTAAAACTTCGGGAATTTCAACCCAGCTCTCATTTCTTTGCAGTGTAATCCTGGACCCGTTATTTGACCTCTAACCTCTGTGTCTAATATCTCAGCTGAATAATTGGAATAATCATGGTAATAATAAATAGTAATACCAATAATAATATCCTTCCTTCCTTCCTTCCTTCCTTCCTTCCTTCCTTCCTTCCTTCCTTCCTTCCTTCCTTTCTTCCTTCCTTCCATTTGTACTACTGTACATGTCCAGTAAATTTTAAGGGATTGTGTGTGACCTTTATTAGCAGGAGCAGCTTGATATAGTGTAAAGCATGTAGGAATCCAAGTCAGAAGACTCATGGCTGAGCTGGAGGAGTCCTGGCTGTTGCTCTGGCTCAGTGACCTTGTGTACGTCACCTTGTGTGTTCCTTGTTCTGCTAATAATCCTCAGGGTCACTGTGAAGAGCACACAAGATGCTGCTGCTGGTGATGCTTTGTCATTCACAGAGTAGAGCTAGAGAAGGGATGGTGTGACTAATGTGGAATGTAGGGCATCGGGCAATGAATCAGTGGGTGTCTGTGTCAGTGCAGTGGGGCTAGATGTCAATAGTCTTTCATTGACAAGGCAAGTCCTGTCTCATGCAGAGCGGAGCGAGGTTCCCCTTTCATCATGTTGCTTTCATCATTCATCTCACCATCCAGGTGCTTCTCAGCTCCCTGGTACCCCCAACTCCCTGTAAGGAATCTAGGAATCCAGAGCATATGTATTTTCCCAACCAATGGGTTGCAGAAGTGGATTTACTGGCATTCCTCTCACCAAAGTTTTAGATATTAAGAAAGAAGCAATGTGGTGGAAAATGTTAGATGCCATTGCACTTGAGTGGGGATGGGTTCTTTGGTAGTAAGAGCTACGTCTTAAATATCTTGATATCCTAGTGCCTAGCATAATGTCTTAACTTAGTAGATGTTCAATATCTAGAGTGAATGAATGAATGAATGAATGAAATGTGTTTTTCTTGTTGATCGAATGCTATGGCCAATTCCTCTTTTTAGAAGCCAACAGAGTGCCAACTGAGGTGGCCAACTTGACCTCTGGCTTCCTTTGTCTTTTCGATGGGTCAGTCTACCTCTGTGCTTACCTAGCTATTTGTCTGATGAGGGTCCTGCTTCTGTGGAGTTCTTTGTCTCATAGAATTTTCCCCTCACAGGATGATGCTATCACTTGAGAAATTCAGTTCTTAAAAATTCAATTTCTTCCAAAAGAGGAAATGAGCTCATCTTGGTTAAGCTGTATACCTGTTATCGCATCTCGACGACATCCTGTCCTACCATCCCCTTTGTCTTCACTGTTAAGAGGAAGAAGAAAGCAACAGCCTGTAATGGTCCCCATGAAACATCTTGGAAGTTTTCAACACTTAACTTAGTTATTATCACCTCTCATGGAACAGAGCTTTTGGCAGAAATGTGGGAAAGTGGCCCCTTAAGTGGAAAAAATGAAGAAAGGGGAAAAAATGAGATCAGTGAAAATGAATATAGTAGCACAAAGCTCCAAGTGATTCAGATTTCTAAAAAGCACAGTGATGATAGATAGGTACGGGGAGTGCTGTGTTGTGGGTTATTTTCTGAAACCCCAAACAAGGGACTTGGAAAGCTCAAAGGCGAGTCTGTCTCCGAAGCCTCCCCAGGGAGACCTTGCAGGGAGAGCGAATATCTGTAACTATTTTGAGAAGGTCACACATTGAACAAGAACCCTGTACACTGGAGTCACGTGGGGTTAGCATGCAAGGTCACGGACATCCATGAGTCAAAATATTCCAGAATGTGGAGTGTCTACAGCCAGTTGGAGCCTGGTTACATTTCTTTAGGGGTTGGGAAAGGATGCTTAGCCCTACAGCCTCCACAGCTGTAACCAAACACTAGAGAGAAGCTCTCCAATGGGTCTGGAATGACTCCATATTGGATGGCGGGTGCATTTGGTCTCAAGGAATGTTCTCCAGGACAGGGACATTCCCCCCAGATGCCCCCACACTCTCTTCTGGGCCAGTGGTTGTGAAGGATGCATGTGTGATGGTAAAGTCCTGGTGTTGCTCGAATTTCCAGTTGGGCACATGGTCTAGAACCCAGGGACCTAGGGTTCCAGAGGCAGAAGACTGGGCCTTTGCTGGCGTGTAGCAGGTAAGAACGTGGCTTTAGCATCAGGTATCTTCCCTCCACCACTCACTGGCTACATTAAGAATTTTGGGACCTACTGCCTTGTTTAAGGAAGATGGTGATGATAATATTTCCATCACAGGATTTTGTGAGGATTTAATTAAAGGATGCACTCAAAAACTATCCTGAGCTGAACCAGACCAGTGTTAAGTAGCAATGTTGTTGTTGTTATTCTCCACCTGCAGACTCAATGGGGAAAATCAGGAGCATATAGCATATATAGATGATGGCTAAGGCCATTGTGGCCCCAGAGCGCTCCATAATACCCCACCCAGCTTTTCCCTCTGCCCAGTCTGTTTTCTGTGGTCTGCAGCAGGTGCTTATCCTGAGCATTCTGACCAATCGGCTTCCTAGATCCAAATCTCGGAGACAGAGTCTGATTTTCAGAGGGAGGTGGGTCTAACCTGTGACAGCCTTCAGTCTGCCCACTCCTTTCCTAACTGTGCAGACAGAACTGGGGCTTCCCTCTGAAAGCAGTTCTAACACATGTTGGGGTGATACATGCATGAGAGTGGATGAGTGTGGGGACGCCAGGCATGAGAACAGTGGAGGACTAGGTGAGGTGGTTCTCAGTGGTCTCAAATCAAGATACATAGTTTTGTTCTCAGGGTCAGTGTGCAGGGAAAAAAGGGGGACAGGAATGACAAAGACAAAGCAAAATAGGAAAAGATGGCGGGTAAATTGGTCATTTGGAGATATGGACTCAAGATATTAAACTAAATAAAGTTGATTGCATGTTGAGTAGGTGGTTATGCCTGGTGCAGATTTGCACACCTGCCTTCTTGCCACGAATAAGACACAGGAGTAGAAGGGCAAATTCCATTTTCAATTTGGAAATTTGGTCTCTTCCTGGAGAGTGAAGACTGGAAAACAGATTTTTTTATTTTATTTTTTAAATTTTTTTATTTTTTATTTTTTAATTTGTGTGTGCGTGTGTGTGTGTGTGTGCGCGCGCCCTAACTGGAAATCAAACTGGTGAACTTTTGTTTCATGGGTCAATGCTCAACCACTGAACCACTCTGGCTGGGCCTGGGGAACCTTCTTATGGAGGTTGCTCCCACTCAGGAGAAAGCATTTTGGCCTAACGGTGATTTAGTCTGCAGTGTGGGCTGGATTCAGGCTCATGCAGATTACTCACAGGCAGCATGTTGTAGCTCTGATGAGATGCTTGCAAGGCACACAGTGTGGTGAATGCTGGAACTGCTTCCTGCAGGTGCTGTGCAGGACCCTGGAAATAACTCCCCTCTTCAGTATCCCTCTCCTGCTGCATCTGATTGCTGTATCTCCCCCTCTCTAAACACCACGGATGCTACCCTTCCTGCTTGACACCAGCAATCTAGACAGATTCAAGATGACTTCCAGAGCTAATTTTCCTGTAGAAGGAATCTAAGACTGTTGAGCATAGCTAATGGATCAACAGACTTTACCTTCAACCTTTCCAAGGCTTCACTCTTTGACATGAACTTGGTTTAGTTTCCTTTAGTCATGTATTTTCACTAGACTGATTCCTATTTGAAAATTTTAAACTCAAATATTTTCATTAATGACAAAGAACATTTATTCATTCATAATTTTGTAATTATCTGCTTAGTGTTTATGGGTCATACTAGACTGTGAACTCAATGAGGAACTGGTGGATTCTATCTTTGGGCTTCCTTTCCTTCATTCACATTGGCCCAGGCATTATACCATCTACATGTTACAGGGAACATGAGGTTGGGAAAGAGTCAGGGACATTACCACCGCAAAGATTTTTTTTGGGTCAGTAGCAAAAAAATTGACACAAGTATAGTGTGAAGGAAATTGCTGAGTTGGGCATATTGCCGAGAACCATCCTTTTCTTCTTCTTTTTTTGTTTTGTTAATCCTCACCTGAGGATATTTTCCCATTGATTTTTAGAGAGAGGGAAAGACAGAAAGCAGCATCGATGTGAGAGAAACACATCAATTGATTGCCTCCTGCATGAGTCCCGATCAGGGCCCGGGCCTGGGAAGAGCATGCAACCAAGGAACGTGCCCTTGACCAGATAGAATCTGGGACCCTTTGGTTCCTAGGCTGGCACTCTATCCATTGAGCCAAACCGGCTAGGGTGAGCCATCCTTTCTTGGGTGGGACATCCTTGAGTGAGCGTCCTTGGCAGCGGCCATTAGCTTTGTGATGTTCATGGCTTCCCAGTTACAGCAGGACAGTGCCCCAGATGAAGGGCAACTCTTGGCTGGGCTCATCCTCTTGTCACATCTATCTGAGACTTCAGGACACTGTCCTGGCAGCCTTGGCTCTCCCTTCGCTTCTCTCCCACATCAAGAGCATTCCAAGCATTTTAAAATATGAGGTTATACTCATTTCCATCATAACTTGAACCGAAAATGCTGACATTTTCCATTGCATTTATAAGATCTCCACCTTTTGGAATCTCTCTCTCTCTTCTTGCTGATGAAAACCATCTGATTTTGGCAGCATCCGGGGACAGAAAATGTTCTGGCTTGCTGGGTGTGTAGGACTCAGTTTCATGGAGTAGCCCTGCTTTGCTTCCGGGGATAGTTATCATTGGAAACGCCAGCACTTTGTTTAGTCATAGTTGTACTTTGGAAGCTAACTGCTAGGCAAAAAGCCTTGGGGGAAGGGAAGGAAATCTTGTTAGTTGTAAAAACAATCTCCATATATTAAAGTGATGATTGCAGGAAATTAAACTAACAGCCATCCAAGATATTTGGATGAAGGACTCTTGAATCTTCCTAGTCCCCTTTTCAGTTCATTACCCATTCATCTAGGCACCATCGTTGTGTTCTAAAATTCATTGAGGGGTAAGATATGTCCTCTTTTTCCAAAGGGATTTTTGGCCCTGGCCAGTGTTGCTCAGAAGTTAGAGCATCAGCCAGCACACTGAAGTGTCTTGGGGTTGATTCCCGGTTAAGAGCAAGTACCTGGGGGCTGGGTCAATGAAATAGCAAAATAACTTGTTAAAAGCATCAGTTGGTTGTTCAAACAACAGCCACATACCAGTGGGCTCATGTTTGTCTCACTTATTTTCTCTTTTTCTCTAATATTTTGGGCATAGAATAGGGAGGTTAAAACCTCCCCAGATATAGGTTGAACTATAGTCAGAAGGAAAAAAATAAGCAGAAACCCACCAATACACCTAGTGACTGTAATCTAACAACCAATTCTTAGGTCTTCTCTTCCTGACCCCATCCTGTCTAAAGAAAGGATTTTGACTCTCCATGTGTAGGCTCATTGATTTGGACCAAAGTCTCAGTTAGGCCTGACTGGGAATACAAATCTCCCAAGAGCTGCCCCAACACATTGCTAGATGCTTAAGAAGGCACTCACTCCGCCCACCAATCGGGGTCACATAGGGTCCTGAAACCTTGGGATGATGTTGCACTAATTGAAATCTTGGAGATGTTGCTGTTGGTGATTTATCGAGAAATTTATTAGTCCACATTGGCCCCCTTTCCATCAACACGTAGTTATTACATATCTGTTATTTGTAAGACACTGTTAAACACAGAGGTGGCCACAATAGAGCAGAAATGCTTGCTTCCTGCCAGCCTGGCTCACACCCTTCATGGGGCCCCTCGATGTCTCCAGCCCCCAGTAACATCCCTCCCCTTTGACTACTTGGGTCTCCCATGCTCTTTCAAGATCTGGTTTTAGCAAGACGATGTCTCAGCTGCCTGGACTCTGCTGCTCTTCGGAGCCAGTCGTTGGCAGGTTAATTGCAAGTTAATCAGAGCCAGATGGACTTAATCAGACTTGCAGAAATACTTTGGAAGGATGTAGACTCACCAAAAGGTCCACCAGCCTGGAAACGGTCCGATGCAGATAACAAAGGTTTACAACACGCGGGAGAGTCCTACATAGCTCTCCGCGAGGACCCAACGCTTTCTGATATAATTGAATCAAAATATTGACTTCCCAATAGAACAGAGCATTCTTAGACCTACGTGTGGGCTCATATCTCTCCCATGTTGTATAATCCTGTTCTTGCTGTGGGATCTGAACTTGGCTTTCACAGGCAGCCCGCGTGCATCTATCTTGTCCAGGCTGGGCTCACGCAGAGTTTGAGAGAGGTTTGCCTTTGGGACCATCTTCCCTTCGCTTTAATGCTTTTCCATCTTCTCCTGTGGATTCTGGGCTACTGGGGTGGTTGCTCAGGGCTCCATCCTCATCATTTATTGATGAATAACTTGTGTTTGGTTATTAACAGCTGAGAATGGCTTAACATGTTATCCCTCCTTGGGATGTCTACACCTGGAATTACAGGGCTCTACATTGGAACAGCAAAACCAGTGAGCAGCATTTCAGAAACTGGGCTTGCTCCTTGTGGCTGATGTCTCCTGAACAACGAATGCGTATTAATAGGTTTCAAAATAGATGTCAAGAATTAGATTATGCATATTAATAGGTTTCAAATTAGATGTCAAAAATTAATAGATGTCAAAAAATAGTGAATGGCTGCTGAAACTGGTTTGGGTCAGTGGATAGAGCATTGGCCTGCGGACTGAAAGGTCCCAGGTTCGATTCCAGTCAAGGGCATGTACCTTGATTGTGGGCACTCCCCAGTGTGGGGTGTGCAGAAGGCAGCTGATCAATGTTTATAACTCTCTCTCTCTCTTCCTTCCTCTCTGTAAAAAATCAATAAAATATATTAAAAAAAAATTAGTGAATGGCTTTTGAAGTAAATTTGGTGATAGGAGATTCCAAGTATAGAAAGGGATACAGAGAGGTAAAAGTGGAGGGAAGAAAGAGAAGGAATCCTACAAATTTGCTTACTCTAGTGTTAGATCCTCCAGGGAATGTTCATCAGCAAATTTCCTGGGTTGCTACATACATCATTCGCTGAATTTTTATCCACAATATTACCACTTGGAACCCAAACCTAGGGATACTTTTCCTGGAAGAGTACAAAGTGTTAGGAGTGAGTTCTGGCTTCCACAGATATCCTCATAAATCACAACGGAGAGCTATAATGTTAAGTGCCCGCAGGCATTTTCAAAGGCTAATGTCAATAGCAAAAGAATAAAGAAGAAAAAATATCCATGTGCAACACAAATACGATGTGGCTCACCGAGTCTTCTCATCTCTTTGACCTTTTCCTGTGGTAGTGTTGGCATTCTTTCTATTAACGAAACAATACGCAGCATTTTAATGCTAAATTAGAATTAAATGGATTTGCGGAGATTTCATCTGGGAAGTTAGATCAAAGTGTTCTTTAAACACATCTCTGAATTTCATTGAGTGCAGTGTCTCGGGCCAATGTTATTAAAATATAAAATGCAATTAAGGGCAAACTGGAGGAGGGAGCTATAGGGATCCAAGAAAAATATTTCTTAATTATGTGGTAAGCCTATTATGTAACATCCCTCTTCCAAGACCAAACAACTGGTAGGTGGTTAATGTACACACGTGGGAGTGGACAGGATCCAGCTACACCTGGGACGCAGAACTCTGGCTTTGTGATACATGGCTGTGGGTAACTACCTTTGGGGGGAGTGTCTTTCTCATCCTGAGGAAGAGGTAATGCAATCTCAAAGAGCTGTACTCTATACAGCCGTCGAGTTCCCAAGAGTGAGAACCCAAGCTCTCCTTAGTGTTCGGACATGTCTGAGCATTTCTTAGCATATCAAGTGGGCTAACCAGAGTTTTCTTTGTGGAAGGGATTGTGAGAGATGACAAAAATGGCCCCTCCTTTCTGTCTCTCTCTTGAGCTGCACCCTTTGCAATGCGAGTTTGCAACACTTTCCATCAAGGGATGGAATCTAGTCCCCCCATTCCTGATACCTAGAATGGGGGCCGTCCTTATGGCTTTGGGCAATAGAATGCAGGGAAATGAAATTATATCATTTCTACAATCCAGAGACTGTAGGTGCTTCTCTCTTCCTCTTGGGAATTCATCACCACCCTGTGAACCTGCCTGGGTTCGCCGCTGGATGATGAACAACCCGTGGTTCAGTCACCTTGTCACCACAGCTGTCAGTCAACCACCAGCCACCTGAGCCCATCCCAGCCTAGCCAGTTGACCCCAGTTGCATGAGGGAGCTCAACTAAATCAGTCCCTGCAGAACGATCTAGTTGAATGATAGACTCATTACCAATAATTAATTTGCATATTTTCAAATGACTCCATTTTGGGATGGTTTGCTACCGTGTTTCCCCGAAAATAAGACATCCTCCGAAAATAAGACCGACTGACAGGTTTCCTTCTGAGTGAAATATAAGGCATCCCCCCAAATAAAAGGCCCCCCTAGGCTAAACATGAGAGATTTGGTCCACTGATTCTGAAAGAAACGGAGTCACAAGAAATTCACCAGGAAATTCAGGAATTGGATTGTTATGATGATGTTCCAGAAGATGATGACATGATTGTCATTGAATAAATGAGTAAATTCTTGATACTGTAGGATTCACAGTTTGTCTGGTTTGTGTTGACAACTACCGTACTACTGTACCGTATACAGGTAATAAATTTCCTTTATTTTCATTTAACAATAAATGTGTACCGTATTCTTCATGGAAAAATAAGACATCCCCTGAAAATAAGACCTAACGCATCTTTGGGAGCAAAAATTAATATAAGACACTGTCTTATTTTCGGGGAAACAGGGTAGCATTGGAATAGCCATTTGACCACGTGGACCCTGAACATGCCCCCCCTGCCCCGAGGGTGGTCCGCTATTTGGGGGCGGACTCTGACCTGGCTTGGAAATTGGTTCTGGTGGTTAATCTGCCCCCCCCCCCCACCCGTGCCCACCCAAGTTAGAATTAAATTGTGCACATGCTCTGTGGTTTAGCACTGCTCGCCTTGCCGAGAAGGCCAACCTAGGCGTCAGGACTGCTGGCTGGGGGGAGGGAGGGGCAGGCAGCGCGGTGCTGTTTTCATAGAGCCTGGGGCAGCGTAGCCGCCTTGGATTTGTGTAATCCCTGTGAACCGGAGGAAATGTCAACTGAGGGTCAGCCTGGTGTCCAGGGCCTGGCCGGCAGACACCTGCTGTCTAGACGCAGGTGAGCAGAGCCTCGGTACATAACTGTACATAACTGATACAGAGACCTAGGTGTCTCCTGGGAAAGCTAGGGGCACACACATGTTGCAAATGGCACATTTTCTTTTTCTTTTTTAAGATATATTTTATTTTTTACAGAGAGGAAAGTAGAGAGCTAGAAACATTGATGAGGGAGAAACATCGATCAGCTGCCCCCTGTATACTCCCACCGGGGATGTGCCCACAACCAAGGCACATGCCCCCCCCCCCCCCCCCCCCCCCGAATCAAATCTGGGACCCCTCAGTCCACAGACCGATGTTCTATCTACTGAACCAAACCAGTTTTGGCTAAAGAGAATGATTTTCAATTCGGCAGGTTGCTATCATTGGTCCCCTAAAAGTATAGGCTTAAGACCTCTCAGTTTCCAGGTAAGAATGTCCTGGTCAATTTCTGACAACTTCCCTTCTTAATGTCATTTGATGTTAGATGTGTGTGTGTGTGTGTGTGTGTGTGTGTGTGTGTGTGTTAGAATGAGATCAACCCTCTTAACAGATTTTTAGGTGTACAATACAGTATTGTTAACAACAGACACGATGACATAGAGCAGATCTCTAGAAAGGATTCATCTTGCATAATTGAAACTTCATGCTGAATTTTTAAAGAGCAACATTTCTCAGGCATTCATTTCCAGTGATGTAAATGGCTCCTCGTTTATCTTTTCACTGGTTCCAGCCTGTAAGAGATGGGCCATTTAGAATATCATGGCTGTGATGCTTTGAGTAAAATAGGGAAAGTGTTACTTCCCTTTACACACATGGTTAAACTGTGTCTTTGACAAAGAGAGGGGATTCTTCTTACACGACAGCTTTCATTGTAACATGGAAAGGCATACGATACATAGCAGGGATTGAATTGCTCTCCTTTTTCCTCTTCCCGCTCTTCAAGTAAGAGTCAATCTTTCAAAATATCCAGGTGACCTCTCCTTCTTGAAAATGTATGGAAGATATCAAAATAGCAGTCCTTTTTGATGTCTCTTAGCACCCTATTCCTGCCCTTTCTCACTGCATATTGGTTTTGTTTTATCCTTTTTGTTACTCTGGGAAAATCAGATGCTGAATTTTCAACCTCAGTTTGACGAGAAGCAAAAGATCCTGTGGGAAAGCTCTTGCTTCTGACTTTTATGTCCCCAGGAATTACATACTAGTACTACTACTATTACTACTACTAATAATAATGGGCCCTACCAAGTTTGGCTCATGGATAGATGATCAGCCCTCAGACTGAAGAAGGGTTCCGGGTTCCATTCTGGTCAAAGGCACATACCTTGTTTGTGGGCTCAATCCCTAACAGGGGGCGTGCAGGAGGCAGCTGATCAGTGTTTCTCTCTCATCAGTGTTTCTAACCCTCTATCCTTCTCCCTTCCTCTCGGTAAAAATTAATCAAATATGTTAAAAAAGAAAGAAAGAATAATAATAATGGAAGAAATCGGGGGCTGGTTAATGAGATTCCAAGGAAGTTGGGTAAGAAAGCATGTTACAGAGGGAAAATCCAAATCTAGAGTTAACCAACCTGGGCTGAAATGGTATTTCTTAGCTTATAATCAATAATTAGAAAAGTATTGAACTTTTCAGTCTTTGTATCTATAAAAATTAGACCATTATTGTATGCTGCCAATGATGAAATGAATTAACATGCATGTGGCCATCTAATTTATTATCTGTACATAGTAGGTGCTCAAATATGCTCTGGGGCCATCAGCTTGCAGACTGAAGTGTCCCAGGTTCGATTCCGGTTAAGGGCATGTACCTTGGTTGTGGGCACATCCCCAGTGGGAGGTGTGCAGGAGGCAGCTGTTTGATGTTTCTCTCTCATCGATGTTTCAAACTCTCTAACCCTCCCCCTTTCTCTCTGTAAAAAAATCAATATAATATATTTAAAAAACCCCCACTAACATTAGAGAACTATTCATGGTAGGGAGAGGAGGTGGCAACAAATCAAAGAGATAGAACGGGCTTGAGCGTCATATCTAGCAAAGAACATTGGGTGTGTTTACTGGCACATGACACGGACTGGAAGCAAATAGATATGAAACCTACCAAGTTTCGAGGGAATCCTGCTGCCAAAGAAACCATGAGTCTGGACTACAGCCTTGTTGATTTAAGTCTTGGATCTCTTGGGTTGCCAAGGGGAATGGGCAAGAAGTGAACCATGGAAACTCTATTGTCCTAAACAGACTATCCTCTCCCATTTCGTGTATATCTTTGGAGAATAATATTTAGGGAAGTTTCTCTCTGAGACCAGACCCCAGGGCCCCAAGAACAATGGCCCAGGGAGTTCCTCCCAGGGTGCCTTGCATCTGGGGTGGCTGAATTCCGGGGAATAGAATAAAGTGGGTGGTATGATGGGTGCCCATTTCCAGATGTGGCTCCAAAACACTGCCCAGGTGTGATTCTCCTTTTCTTTCTTCATCTGCTGATGGGTGGCATTTTCCAAGATCAGCTTGGAAGCCAAGAAATTTCAGAGTTTCTGCTATTTTTAACACCTTAACTGGGTGTTACCTAGAAGGAGTTTGGTTTTGGAAACACATTGATAATTTCTCCCTTAATAAAACTTTTAAAAAATATTTTTACAGAGAGGAAGGGAGAGGGATAGAGTCAGAAACATCAATTAGAGAGAAACATCCATCAGCTGCCTCCTGCATTCCTCCTAATAGGGATGTGCCCATAACCAAGGTGCATGCCCTTGACCAGAATCAAACCTGAGACCCTTGAGTCCACAAGCCAATGCTCTATCCACTGAGCTAAACTGGTTAGGGCAGTGGTTGGTAAACCACGGCTCGTGAGCCATATGGGGCTCTTTGGCTCCTTGAGTGTGGCTCTTCCACAAATTACCACGGCCTGGGCGAGTCTATTTTGAAGAGTGGTGTTAGAAGAAGTTTAAGTTTAAAAAATGTGGCTCTCAAAAGAAACTTCAATCGTACTGTTGATATTTGGCTCTGTTGACTGATGAGTTTGCCGACCACTGGGTTAGGGCAATAAAACTTACCTATTTGAGACAGAGAAGAAGAAAACTGCCTAGGAGGCATGACCTAAATAGACATGTATTCCTCAGGGTTTTGCAAAGAATAGACCACTCCTGAGAGCTTAAGCAATAAGGGATTCTTGTAAGAAGGGTGATGAGATATCTCAAGAGCTGGATGCAAACTGAGCAGCCAGAATCCAGAAGGAAAGGAACCTGACCACCGCTGGCCTTCGCTGAAGGCTTTTGGGGACATTCTCTTTGGAGAACTGCCTTTGACATTGGGCTTCAGGGACTGGGGGAGTTGGGGTTGGGGGTCTGTGTTTCCTGGCATTGCTTTCCTAGTCTCTAGAGAGACAAGTTGATTTTCTAAGAAACAATCAGATCCCTTTCTTGCGTGTCTGTGTAGACTCCATTTGAGGGTTACTGCCCATCTCTTATTTTCAGTTTAAATCTGCGGAATTCTTCCAGCCATCCTCCTGTGAAGATGTTTTCCAGACCTTTCTCATCATCCAGGTTGCTTCCCTGTGAATGCAGTCCATTTTGACAAGGTTCTTAAAATGCAGTGCCCACGGATGCGGCTGGGCCATTGAGGATATGGGAGCTTGTCCTTTGCTTTGATCATGAAAGCTCCTCTATTTTGACATCATAATCAGCTAATTTTTAGAGGTTTCTTTTTTGTTTGTTTACTTCTTAATACCCCTCCCTCCCCACTCTCCCTTCCTCTCCTTCTCTTTCTTTCCCTTTAATATAAACTTGTTCTGAGAGGCCTGGCTTATCTTGCTGGTTGGCCATGGATTTCTCTGAACCATAATACAGATGTTTACTAGTATGTGGATCAGATTTCATGGTTGCTTTCTAAGTCAATAGTCCAAATTATATAGGTGATTTTAATTCACATTCAATCTGAAGGTTTGCATAAAAGTTTTTAGTATCAAAGCAAGTCTCTGTACACGTGCAGAAACTTTGCAAATACTGAGAAGCATAAGAAGAAATTAAAAGTTGGCTGTGGTCCCATTTCTTAGGGCTGAAGTCATACTTCAATGTAGTCATTCCTAGATGTGATCTCATTTTAATATGTGTTTTTAAAAATTGATTTCAGAGAGAGGAAAGGGGAGGGAGAGAGGGGTAGAAACATCAATGATAAGACAGAATCATCGATCGGCTGCCTCCTGCACGCCCCACACTGGAGATCCAGCCTGCATCCCCGGCCCTGTGCCCTGACCGGGAATCGAACGGGACCTCCTGGTTTATGGGTCGATGCTCAACCACTGAGACACACTGGCTGGGCTGATCTCATTTCAGATAACAGCACCCCATGAAGGAATCATAAATCATATTTTGACTTATACATTTTTTTTTTTTTACAAGTACACAGGGCTCTATGAGTAGCACAGGATCTGACATAGGTTAGCCAGGCTCTTCTGTGAAGACAGATGGACCAAGGCTCCAGAGAGCCCCTCAGAGCCTGTATCAATTCATTATCCTCAAGCACCAAAAGGACAAACGGGCAAGCAAAACATCTAACAATCAGCCAGTTGTTCTGGCCACACGATGCAAAACAACCAACTTCAGAACCCTTTCCTTCTTTAACTGAAGGGTGATTGAAACTCAGCCCCAAGGTCAAGAGACTCATGCCAAAATTTCCCGATAGGAATCTTCCATCCTTGTTTATATAAGCCAGTTTGCATGCATTAGCGGGCATTTGCTGAATGAAATACCCCAGATTGGTGAGGACACAAATCATTTCCAACTGAGCTTAAATTTGCCATTTCTGTCACTTTCAACAGAGAAGAACAGAACCTTATCGTTACTGTTCTCTCTTACTCACGTGTGGTCCATATGGCATTTCCTGTGTAAAAGATGAGACCACTGTGTCCTTTAGTTATTTGTGGGCACATCAGCACCCCCTGCTCAGTGGAAGATATATTTAAAAATATATATTTTATTGATTTTTTATAGAGAGGAAGGGAGAGGTATAGAGAGTTTGAAACTTCAATGAGAGAGAAACATCAATCAGCTGCCTCCTGCACACTCCCCACTGGGGATGTGCCCGCAACCAAGGTACATGCCATTGACCGGAATCGACCTGGAGCCCTTGAGTTCAAAGGCTAACGCTCTATCCACTGAGCCAAACCAGCTAGGGTTCAGTGGAAGATATTATTTCTACATCCCAAGGATACTAGCTGTACACATCTTTGCAAAGACAGAACAAAGATGTGAAGAAATGCAAAAAATCTATGAAGAATGCTTTCCAGTACAACTCTCCAAATATTCAGTCTTAATGGGTCCTAATTTGTTAAAAAGTAGGTATATAGATAACTTTCAGCAATATAGATAAGTTAAAAAAAACGAGAAGTAGGTCCATGTAGTTTTTCAATTCAAGAAGGTTCACTTTGCTGCAATACTCATTCTGCCACATTGTCTGTTTCCTGTTTGCAGAAATGACTTAAAAAAAAAAAAATCCCTCAATGTGCTTTTCTTTCTGTTTTGTATAGCAACAGGAAGTAATTATATAAACTTTTTTTTTTTTAATTTTGGGGCAGGAAGAATAATTTCAGTTGTGTAGTGACAGAAAACTTTGCCAAGTATACAGACATTTCTGACTTGATCTGTTATTATCGTTGCTGCTGTCAAACTTTAAATTCCACTTCTGGTTGGATCAAACAAGATTTTACCATTTAGCCATTTTATATCCATTGTGTATATGAAGTTTTTTTGCTTTTCTTTAGGATTTAGTTTTCATATTATTTCATGTTATTGGGGAGAAGATGTTAAACATAAATATAGTTTCCTGGAAAAGAATTAGCCAAATAAAAAGAATCCTGACTTTTTTATACATAGAAAATACAAAATTCACACACACACACACACACACACACACACACACACACACACACTTATTAATGCATACGTATGCATTTTTTAAAGAGCGATAATAGAGGTTAACAGGTACATGAAAAGATGCTCAATAGATGTTAACCTCTATTATCGCTCTTTAAAAAATGCATTTCTCAACCTGTTTCAAGTTGCAACTTAAAACATAAAGACTGTTTGTTGCAAGGATACCTCTCCTAACCCACATGCATCCTGTGAGCTGTCAGAGGGACAGCTTTTCTCTTCACTGTTGGAGAGTGTGGTCGTTCACCCGCCTTCACTCCACAACATTCACGAGCCGAAGACAGCTGGTCAGTGCACTCTGTCCAGAGCCTGAGCCACACAGATGGATTGCTATGGAAGGTCGTAGATCAGATAAATGTTAATGAGCTACTCTGTGTTCACACAGAACCTAAAACTTCTGGTCACGTCTCTTGGAAAAGTGATGGAGGAAAAATACTTAGTGACTTCCAGAATTCTATGAATGAGTTTTCCATCTGTTCCGGCTGTGTGTAGGAACCACCTTTGTTTTACCTTTGTTTTGGCTGCATAAAGTCAGATTCTTAAGAGCTGGGCCGAGCTTCCCATTCAGGGGACCTGGTTCTCCATGCATTTCCTCGCAGCCCCTTGCCTGTCCTGTGTGCTCTGGGATCCAGGCCTCTTGGTTCAAAGAGAATTCCCTGCCTCCCTCCCACAGGAGTTTGGTTGCCATCCATGACTGGATCACGTTGGGAGTTATCTTTCCATTTGTGGCTACGCAGCCAGCAAACTCTGTCAGCTAATTACATTTCTTTGTGTGTTAACGACAGACCCAGAGGCACTATAAAAAGTTCCCATCTGACACACCAAGGGGAGAAAGGAGGAGAATAAACAAGCCTGCTGGGAGGTTTCCACCGTGGGAGGGTGCAGTCTCACCAGACTCCTCAGCATCCTTTGCAAACAGTGACCATTGTTGGGGAGGGAGCCAGCTCGGACCTGGAGTCAGACTTCAGGTCCCTTGCCTCCCTCCAGAGCTTGGTCACGGATCTAAGTCATGGACTGGATCGGAACCAAGTCCTCTTTGCGATGTTTCTAAATCCAGAGCAGGGAGGGAGGCAATCACTGTCTACCACCCCCCCCCCCCCCCCCCACCTCAAACAAGCCTTCCCTTGTAATGATGGGCTTTGTTGTAGGCATACTCTCAGCTTCGCTTTGGGGCAATCTGAATCACACCTGAAGCGGATGGGTTGCTGACATATGGAGCTTTAATGAAACCAAGCTGAGTAGGGGAGCATCTGGAAACCAGGGCTGGGCCTTGGAAGGGCCTGAGTGATTCTTGTGTGTGTGTGTGTGTGTGTGTGTGTGTGTGTGTGTGTGTTTGCAGAGACCATGTTTATCTTTTCTACCAAAAAAAGTTGGAATAACACGAATAACCAGATTGAACTTGGTCAAAATGTTGTGTCAAGAGAGATTTGTTTTCTTTTGTGAGTGTTACAGGCAGGACTTGAAAGAGCTGAAGTGTGATTTGGTCATGAAAACAGCTGTGTGAGGGGCACACTACTTCTCTCTCAGCAGAACATCTCCCAAGATAGATTTCTATTGGCTTTGAGGGAAGGAGGGGGGAGGTTTGTTGAGTCAAAGACTACCCAGAAGCTCATACCAGGAGATTCTGCAATTCAGAGCCTGCAACAGATGACCATTGTTAAGGTCTGGTGATGCAAAAGATACCTCCCTGCTCTGGAAAGTGCTATCGATACAAGTCAGCCCATTAGAAATATTAACGGTAACCTCTGGAATGGAATTGTTACTAAATGATAGAAGAAAGCAGAGTTTGTTTCCATTTATTAAGCATTTATTCTGATCTAGGCATGACACTCATTCCTAGGAATACAGGTACCATTCATTCATTCATTCATTCAGCAAATAGTTATATGCCAGGCTCTGTCTCAGACACCAGGGATAGAGTGGTGAACATGGAAAAGTATCGGTTTCATGGAGTTTCTTTGCTAATGGGAGAGTCTGAAAATTAAAAAGTAATGAAGCCAATCACATAATTAATTATAGGAAGGGATAAGAGAATCGAAGAAGAGCAAAATGAAGATGACATGCCACATACACATTGGTTTATTTGCTCATTTGCCCAACCAGTGTTATCGAGGACCTTCCCTTGCCAGGGACTGTGCCAGGCACCACCCCTTCAATGGTCTTTCTCCCGCCCTTCTAATTGGATCAACAAAAATGGGCCAACTCCTCTGAACTTCTGCAGGCCATTAGCTGCCTAGACTCTTATGAAACCTGTGGAGTTTGAGGTATCTGCAAAGGCAGCTCTTATTTCCAACTTCATTTTGTTTAGAATACGGGGGTGTGCAGGAGGCAGCTGGTTGATGTTTCTCATCGATGTTTCTAACTCTATCCCTCTCCCTTCCTCTCTGTAAAAAATTAATAAAATATATTAAAAATATATTTTTCCATCATCATAGAAATATGAAGAGGATAAACTCAACCTCTCCTTGCTCTACTTTCTTCTCTCCCTCTCTCTTGTCCTCCCTCTTTCCTTTTCACTCCCCTTTTCTTTTTTATTTTATTCTCTGTAGGAATAGTGTAGGTTAGCAAGTGTGCCTTAAGCATGAAGCTTGGTACCAGGCACTAGGCTAGTTACTTTCCAGGCATTAACTCAGTCTTCACAAGAATTCAGGTGGCAGGTTACCCCATTTTATAGATGAAGAAGCTGAGACTTGAAGAGGATTAATTGATTGGTGAATGGCTTACCCCAGTGGTCGGCAAACTCATTAGTCAACAGAGCCAAATATCAACAGCACAACGATTGAAATTTCTTTTGAGAGTCGAAACCCACTTCTGCATATGGACTACAAAGTTTCAGTCGCACTGTATGTGCGCACCCACACGTGGTATGTTGTGGAAGAGCCACACTCAAGGGGCCAAAGAGCTGCATGTGGCTCACGAGCCGTGGTTTGCCGACCACAGGCTTACCCAATAACACAGCCTGTAGGTGGAGGCACTGGACTTTGAATCGTGGCAGTCTGATTCCAAAGCCCTCATAGGGCACTTTTGGGTTTGCTGGGTTTCTCCCTCCCTTAAACAGTTACGCTGAGTGTGGGGCAGGGGACATTGGTACAACTTGGGGAGTGGTGGGGTGTCCCGCCGAGAAGTAGTAGGACCTGCTGTTTATGCGAGCCCATGGATGTGTGTGCCTCTCCACGAAAACTGGTTCCCCCCACTTATTGTCCACCATCTGTGTCACACCTGGAGGCCCTGGGAATGTTCCAGAAAAAGAGATGATTCATACAATTATTTCCTTACAATGGCTCACCTCCCAGAGGAGAGACCAGAGGGGAAAGTTCACGTACAGAGATCGGCTATGGCTTTCAAAGGCATCTTAATTTGGTGAGTCGGAGGAGGCCAGGCTGCTAATTGATTAGCTTGTTTCTAAACCTGCTAATGGAGCCCCAGCCCTCATTCCCATGGCTCCTTGGCTGGTTTTGGCATCGGCTGCGCGTCCTGATTGAAGCTTGCCAACATCAGATGCTCTGGGGTGTAGAGCTAACAATCTGGCGGAGCATCTGGACATGCAATGCAGATGCCGTTATGGAAAAATGAGGACCTTCCCTCCCAATTAGAGAAGATTGTTCTGTTGCTCACCCCATTGTTACAAGCTTGCTCTCTTAAATAGCCCCACCGTTGCAATTCCAAAGTAGAGGACGATTCTGTTTTGGGAAGGCAAACCTGGGTATTTTTTTTTTCCTGGGTATTTTTAAATATTATTCCAATGGCACACATATGCTCTCCAGCAAGAGCTTGACAGTGATGAGTTGAGTGAGTTTAAAGAGTTCATCTAGCCTGGCCAGTGTGGCCCAGTGGTTGAGCATCAACCCATGCACTAGGAGGTCGCTAGTTTGATTCCTGGTTGGGATACATGCCCAGATTTTGGGCTTGATCCCCGGCAGGGCATGCAAGAGGCAGCCAATCGGTGATGTTTCTTCTCTCATTGATGTTTTCTATCTCTCTCCCTCTCCCTTCCTCTCTCTCTCAAACCAATAAAAACATATTTTTTAAAAAAATAGTTCATCTAGGACTAGATCGAGTGAAAGTTTCATGTAGGTTGTTGTTGATCCTCACCTGGGGATACTTTTGCATTGATTTTTAGAGAGAATGGCAGGGAGGGGGAGAGACAGAGAGAAACATTGATGTGAGAGAGTTGCATCAATTGGCTGCCTTCCCGCATGCGGCCAGGGATCGAACCTGCAACCCAAGGTATGTGCTTTTGACCGAAATCGAACCCAGGATCCTTCAGTTCCTGAGTTGACACTCTATCCACTGAGCCAAACCAGTTAGGGTTCATGTGGATTTTAATGACCCTTTTCAGTGAGGCGAGGGCTGCAGTACAGCTTGCAGGGAGAGGAGCAGGGGGAGTAAGGGATCCAACCTATCGATAAACTCTGTGGAGGTCTTCTGCTCTCTGACCCAAGTCCCACCCCACCCTGTCCACAGTGTCCTCCCTGTGAGTCCTCCATCTGCTCTGTGATCAGCTGCCCAGATCGATGCCTCTAGTCACACAGGGCCACCACAAGGCAACGAGCATTTGTTTTTCATTTTCAAAGCAACCTTTCCACATTGCAAACGGAGAAAAGAAAAAAATCGTTCCTCAGGCTTCTGAAGTAATTAAGCAACCATCCAATTTTTCTGTTTGCAAAATGGGACTAATAAGTCACCCTTTTTTGGAGGACTAATAAAAATACATCTTCAAAGCATAGAGTATGGGGCTTAGACTTCAAAAAACATTCATTAATATTTTGAATGAATATCTTGGTGTTTTTCTGCATGTTTACCTGTTTGCCACGCCCTACTCTTTCTCCTTTCTCCTCCATTTCTCATCTCCTCCCCCTTCTTTCTGTCCAACATATAATCCATAGACAACATACAAACTGATAGCCACCTTATTATAGACATTTTGTCTAGAACATTTAAACCCGGTAATCCGTATTAAAAAAGTAGGGCCCAGCCCGGCTGGTGTGGCTCAGTGATTGAGTGTCAACCCAGGAACCAAGAGGTCACTGGTTCGATTCCTGGTCAGGGCACATGCCTGGATTGCAGGCTTCATCCCCAGTGGGAGAGTACAGGAGGCAGCCGATCAATGATTCTCTTTTATCGATGTTTTTATGTCTCTCTCCCTCTCCCTTTCTCTCTCCCTAAAGATCAATAAAAACATAAAAAAGTGGGGTCCCATCCCCCCGACACACCCTGTACACTGATTTGTTCTGACTGCCTATTCATCATTGTGTCTCCGCTATAGAGTTCGAGGGAGATGCATGTGGCAGCCGGCCTGCCCTCTGTTCTCTCTCCCATCCCCATTGCCTTTCTAAATGGCTAGGAACTGGGAGAAGCCAAGTTCAGGAAACACACGTGCTGATTCAAAACATGTATTTGGGAAGCACTTACAGAGGCAGCCAGTCCTCAGACTTACAGAAAGTAAGCTCAGGAATATGCTGGTGAGCGCTCAGAAAAATAAGAAGATTCTTGTGCCCGAGTCTCCCATTTCCACTTCGCATCTCTTCTTATTTGGTCCAGGGGCTGAGTCTCCCTTGAACTTGGGGATCCTTTTTGCTCAGGATCCTTTCACCACTGACACAAATGTGTTATGAATTGGGGTGCGACAGGGGGATCTCTTATTTGTCCCCCGACCCTGCGAATCTGTGACTTTTAATAAATAGGAGGAGGAAAAGGATGTCATGCAGGGACATTCATTCTTTTGAAAATTTCCTAAGAGCCACACGACTTGAAGTCTATTTATTCAATCCCCTCTGAATACCGGGGAGTCTTGAACCACGTGTCAGGACCCCCTGACTTACTGCCTGTATATTTTACTAAGAGGTTGGTGGGCTTATTTGATTTAGCTCATGTTCGAGGTCTGAATTGTTTTTCTCCTCTGCTTTGTTCCCTCCGCCGGCAGTGGCTATCTCCAGCAGAATAAAGCTTTGTCCACGCACCCCTGTCCTCCCTCCCACACACGGGATGGAACTGTGGATGGCTGGTGTTTCCCAGAGGTTCCCAGTGGACCATGTGTTTCCCATCAAGGGAGCACATACCTTCTCGGCTAAAAACCTTTCAACAGCCTGGTGTTTCCAGACCAGATTGTACCTCTGGGCTCCGAGCAGATCTGAGCCTGACTTCACGTTGGTTCACCCTTCATGTTGGCATGAGAGATGCTGATTCATGAGAGGAAGTTCCAAGGACCTGTTCACGCCGGGAAATCACACGCAGATTATTCTTCATGTCTGACACACATTCCCCCACCCACTGCCCTGCCTAGTCCAAGCCCTGCCCTTTCTAGGACACTTCGTGTTACTAATGGCAGAGGCATGATTATGCCCCTGGTTCTTCATAACAATTGTATGATCCAGGTGTGGTGATTATCTGTATTTTACAGATAAGGGAAGAGGCTTAGGGAGGGAGAGCCACCAGCTCAAGATTCAAGAGTTAGCATGCAGAGTCATGATTGGAATATAGTTTTTAAAAATATATATATTTTTATTGATTTTAAAGAGAAGGGAGAGGGAGAGAGAGAGATAGAAACATCCATGATGAGAGAGAATCATTGATCGGCTGCCTCCTGCACACCCCCTACTGGGGATGAGCCCACAACGGGGCCACGTGCCCTTGACTGGAATCAAACCTGGGACCATTCAGTCTGCAGGCTGGCGCTCTATCCACTGAGCCAAACCAGCCAGAGTAGTGATTGCTCTTTCAAGTGTAAAATTTGGTGCCCTTTGGTCCAGGCATATGTGATCAATAAGCACCTGCTAACTCATTGGCGCAATATCTAGGGCCCGAGAATCCTGGGTTCCATCGGCCAGTGCGTTGTGGGGTCAGGCTTCCAAAGCCCTGGCCCTGCCAGTGGATTCCCTGGGTGAGACAGATCACCGAGACCAGGCCACAGGCTCCCCACCATCTGGAGTGCTCGCCCATAGGGATCATTGCCCTGGAGAAGTCGTGGGCTTCCCACTGGCACATCCGAGTTTATGAACAGAGACTGCCCACGTGTTGGAGTCAGGGCATTAGCAGCCAAGCGCTCTGTCCACTCTGTCCGTTACTGTCAGCCAGCCAAGCCTCGCGCGCAGTGATCACACCAGAAAAATCAAAAAATCACATGCAGCAGCCAGTCAACCGGGGGCGGCGAGGAACCCTCCCAGCCCTTCCTGAATCAGCTGGTTTTGTTCTGACTTCACTGGTTTTGTTCCTGCCCACGTGCAGCAGCATGCATGGAAATGCACTTGGCCCCAGACACCAGCTCCTCTGCATGGAGGGGCAGGCGCAGGCCTCAGGCAGGGGTGTTGAGTGGCTCAGGCAAGGTTCAGGAGCAAGCGATGAATGGTTTCATGTTCTGTGGTTCTGAGAATCGGGGGGTCAGGCTTCCTGAGAAGGAGGGGTGCGCAAACCAATCCGAGGGGACCCAGTGGCTTCCGCTTGGAGCATCCAAACCAGAAACCACGTTCGCCTTCTTCGGGAAAGCTCAGCCATGGCTTCGTGTCACTCTGGGTAAAGCTGTCGCATTCCCTGGCTGGGGGATATGTGAGCAAATCACCCTGAAAACGGAAATCCTATAGCGTCATCCTCTCAGCCGGGAGGTTTTTACATCGGTGGCCGCCACCCTCATCATCATGCTCAGCACTGCTCTCGGACGTGAGCAGGAGGTGAATGGTCCATCACTCCAAGGATTGGGGGTACCGACAGCCACCTCCTTCTGCCTGAGAACTTGATCTTGCCCCCCTCCACCCTCCCAGACTCAGATGCTGGGGCACATCTGGTAACAGCCTGTCTCCCGACACTCTGTTCTGAGTGTTTGCTCTGAGCTTCTAAATCACCATCAGCCCTCTATCCCCTGCACTTGAGCAGTCTGGATAACACAGGCTCTTGCAGGGTATTGAATATACTTTTTAAAAAATATATATATTTTATTGATTTTTTTATAGAGAGGAAGAGAGAGGGACAGAGAGTTAGAAACATAGAGGACAGAGAAACATTGATCAGCTGCCTCTTGCACACCCCCCTAATGGGGATGTGCCTGAAACTAAGATACATGCCCTTGACCGGAATCGAACCTGGGACCTTTCAGTCTGCAGGCTGATGCTCTATCCACTGAGCCAAACCAGTTTTGGCTTTTTTTTTTTTTTTTTTTTTTTTAAATGTTTTTTTTTCTTCTTCTTTTTCCAGATTGACTTAAATCGAGAGCCTCTTGAACTCCCCTAAAAATCCCATCAGGGAAGCGTTGTGTGGGGTGCGTGCACCTGCTACTAGGTACCTGCGACCCTGGCTGATAGCTCAGACTGGGGCGTGAGGAGTTAAACAACAGATTAGAAATGGGGGGAGGAGAGGTTCTGGCCTTCTGAGAATATATGTGTAGATGTACAACATCAAAACATCTGGATAGGAAAGAAAATGCTCTCCCTTGTTACCCGTGAGCGTGATGCTATAGAATGCGAAATACCTGGCGAAATACCTGGATTTGTAGGCCACGCGTAGACACCGCACGTGAGTCCCGATAGACTCGTGTAAACAGCAGGCCGCTCTTTAATAATGAGGAGTGCAGGCCTTTCTTCTTAGGAAGAGGCTGGTAACATCTGTGGCATTTCCAACACGCGTGGGCCCACCTGCCCCACGTTGGTGAAAGGATGAATGAATTGCTTTGCCTTTTAGGGAACAGAGCCAAACTCAGGGCACTGTCACCCCTCGAGAGCTGGATCCTTCTTCAAAGATGTTGAAAACTGTGTCACGTCAAGTTTCTCGGGCTTTGATACCAAAGAAATGCAGCAAGGGGCCATTTCTTGAAATAAAGCTAATCATACGCATTTAAAAATATTTTTAAAAATTGATTTTGGAGAGGAAGGGAGAGGGAGAGAGAAGCAGACACATTGGTGGTGAGAATCAATGATTGGCTGCCTCCTGCAGGCCCCCTACTGAGGATGGAGGCCTCAACCCCGGGCACATGCCCTGACTGGGAATCAAACCCTGACCTTCTGGTTCATAGGTCGATGTTCAACCTCTGAGCCACACTGGGTGTGCATTTTTTATTGTTTGAAATTCCCCCAAGATGCAGGGCTGTGGAGATATGGTTTGAGGATCACTAATGATTACCAGGGGACTGTTTCGGTGTCCCCAGGCCTGCTTGTTTACAGTGTGACACTGTGGAGGCTTTGATTTCTGGTATTAATTAAGTAATTAATGACTATTTAATATATTATTTATATTATTTAATAGCATATAATATATTAGTATTCTTGTGTATTATGTTATTATACAGTGTCCGTATATTAAGACACAGTATATATTAATATTTCTAAATTACTTTGACTTTTCATGGTTTCACCAAAGCACTGCTACATTTAGTTTTTTGTGGTCCATGAGGGTCTTTTTTTTTTTTTTTAACCCAAGATCACACAGCTAATAAATGGCAGATAAAACATTCCGAACCAGGCCGTCTTGTTCTGGGGCCTGACCCTAAACCATTGGGCATCACAGTCTCAAAAATAATTGTTTGCCTGCTCTCTCCTCTACTAGACTGAATTCTTTCAGGATGGGGATAATATCTTTTCATTGTGATAACTGTAGCACTTATAATGCATGCTACGCTCAATAAATAAATATTTACTGAACGGTTTAAAATAGAAAATACCATGTTTTTGTCTTATGGATTCAAAGGTTTATCCCCTACCAGCCCAGTCAGCATGGTAGAGCATCAACCTATAAACCAGGACGTCATGGTTTGATTCCCGGTCAGGGCACAAGCCTGGGTTGTGGGCTTAATCCCCAGTGAGGACGTGCAGGAGGCAGCGGATCCATGATTCTCTCTCATCACTGATGTTTCTTTCTCTCTCTCTCCCTTTCCCTTCCTCTCTGAAATCAACAAAAAAATACATTTAAAAGAAGTTAGCATTCCTCTGAAGTTCTATAGATACTGCTTATTTATTGCGGCATTAGTAGAAACCTTATTGATGCTAATTGGAAACTGATCTAAAAAAAAGAGTTATGGGCTCAGAGTATTCATCAGATATCATTGCAACGGAAGTACTCTGCTCACTGAGGGCTGCCCCAGCATTATTGTATCGTCTTTCAGCAATAATCTATAGACGTAATAGAAAAACGGATCTTTGGCAAGAGAGAAGAAAACCTATTCTTTTATGCTTGTGGCAACTGGATGAGGAATTTGCTTACAAACCCTTTGGGAGACACGTTGGGGTCTCTCTTGGGAACGGTTTCCCCTGGAGGCGCACTAACCAGAAAGTCATATCAAAAAATGTACGCGATTGTCCAGCATCTGGATCCAGTGAGAGAGCCTGTGTTTAGATGAATGGACAGCAGACCGAGGAGCTGGCCGCGATGGGTGGCCAGACCCTTTGAAACACAGTAGCCCCATTGTGTATCTAAGAGCTACCACATTCAAAGCGACCCACGGCTTGTGTGCTTCTGTAAATATACATTCGCCTTTAAGCAAACAAGACATTTTGCCAGCTTTTATCCCCCCCTCCCAAGGGCAGAAAATAAGAAAGAGATGAAACGCCCCTCCAAAAGCCAGAGAAACTTATTTTGCAAGCCTAACTTCTTTCCCCTATGGCATTGTATTTTATTTTATTTTTAAATATATTTTATTGATTTTTTTTTACAGAGAGGAGGAGGGAGAGATAGTTAGAAACATTGATGAGAGAGAAGCATCGATCAGCTGCCTCCTGCACACCCCCCACCGGGGATGTGCCCACAACCAAGGTACATGCTCTTGATTGGAATCGAACCTGGGACCTTTCAGTCTGCAGGCCTACCCGTCTCCAAGAGTGAATATGGAGTTTTGTCTCCAACACAGAGAGCAGCAGGCTTGATGGTCTCACTCCCATTCGAGAAGAAATACTGTTCTGATTCTGACACATGGAATAAACAGTGCTGTTTTCCTGTGGAAAATCAAGGCTTTATGCAAGCCCACTGGTGAGCAACATTCCACGTGAATTAGGGGGCGCTGTACCAGAAAAAAAATGAATCAACTCAGTTTTGCTCTTTATTTCCCCGCTCGCCCCCCAAGCTTTTCCTGTGAGCATACAGAAGCACATTGTCTGCAGAGAGATCGCTGTACCCTCCTGTTCTGCACCGAACTCAGAGCAGTAACTAACCTCTTTCAGAAGTTGGGGTGCGAGATCGGAATGGGTTTGAAACAAAGAGCCACCGTAGGCACGGCAGGGGGCGCTCTAAGACCGGCTGCAAGTGGCCAGTGTTACAGGGTGAAAGCCAGAGAGTCTGTCATAGCAGCTACTCTCCACCTCCCCCTGCTTTTGCTTTGCTCTGCTTTTTTAAAACGTAGTGAAGGAAGAAGAAAAGGACCATAAGCCAGAAACAAAGGGACCAGAGAAGCAAATGCATGCAGCTGGAGACCTTAAAAAAAAAAATCAGGGGACTCAAGTGAGAGCACCTTTATGGCACAGGGTCCCCTTTTGGATGTCAGTCATTTTGCAGCTGTTTCAGCCACGTCCCCTACCCCCCCCCCCCCCCCCCCCCCCATCTCCAATCCCCCATTCCCTTTTGGGTACTCTCTATTATTTGTCAGCACCACAGGCTTGCTGTAGGCAGACCCCTGGCCCACAATGATGTCATCATGCTCAGCAGACCTCAGGCACCTTGCAGGGGTATTGCTAACAAGCTGTGCCCCCCTTCCTGTCTCTGGCAGGGGTGCCAAGGAGGGAATCGGACTAAATGGTCTCTAAGCACGAAGGTTATGTCCCTTCATAAAATCAGAAGTGAGAGGTGAAGGCAATAAACCAAAGAAGTCAACCCCAAAGCGAGATTTTTTTTAGTGCCACATTTTGAGATAATTGAAGTGAAAAAACATGTGTTTGTGTGTGTGTGTGTGTGTGTGTGTGTGTGTGTATGTGTGTGTTATTTTTATTTTCCTGGAGGCTCTATCAACAGATTCCTTGGCCTTGCACTCTGTGGTCAGAATAGAGATGAACAGGCTAGCAGATGAGATCTTAATGGGCAGCTTTCTTTCTTGCTAATGGCCTCTTTATGAGTGAACAGCAGTTTCTTCGCTTAAACCAGACCTGCAAAATACTGCTTGGTAAACGAACAGATTACACTTGTAAGGACTCTTTTATTCTCAGAATAAATTGTAATTTTTTTTTTTTTTTGGGGGGGGGAGATAGTCTCATTGAATTTTTTCTAATGAGGACCAGGTTTGCCCTCTAGAATGAAAAGGCAAATATTAATCTATGTTTCACTGATTGGCCTCCGTGATGGGCCGGACTAAGCGGACAGATGTACAACCGAGAGGGGAGAGGTTGGGATGCGGATAGTAAACTATCTGGAAACTCCCCGGGCGCATACATGATGTTGAAACAGAGGTGTGAAGGCATGGGAGGCAGGAGGCGAGGGGAGAGCTAGCAAGGACTCTCTCAGCCACCGACCGACCTTGGGAGAGAAACCTCAGCTCCTGGTGGGGACTCCCCGCCCAGCAGACACGATGGAGATGGAGCCAACTTTGTCACATGAAGGAACATGCATTTCACTTTGGGAGAAGACCAAGGCGTTGTTTCTTTTTTCTTTTTCTTTTTCTTTTTTTATAGTAAATCTTTATTGTTCAGATTTTTACAGGTGTTCCTCTCCCCCCACCTCCATAGGTCCCCTCCACCTGATTTCCAACCCCACCCCATGCCCTTACCCCCGTCACTGTCTTCATCCATAGGTGTAAGATTTTTGTCCCCTCTCTTCCCGCACTCCTCAGATCCCCTTCCCCCTGAGAATTGTTAGTCCAATCCCTTTCTATGTCCCTGATTCTATTATATTCACCAGATTTTTTATTTTGTTCTTCAGATTTTTTATTCACTTGATTTTTAGATTCACTTGTTGGTAGGTATGTATTTGATGTCTTTTTGTTGTTCATAATTTTTACCTTTACCTTTTCCTTCTTCTTCCTCTTGTTAAAGAATGCCCTTCAGCATTTCATGTAATCCTGGTTTGGTGTTGATGAACTCCTTTAACTTTGTCCAAGGCGTTCTTTCAGTGTGGACACCAGCGTGCTCTTTCCCTTAGGAAGTGGGCTGCTCCACGTTGTGCACTGGGAGGTCAGGGGGCCCATTTCCCCTTCAGCATTTGTGCCAACTATTTGATAAGTTCCTTGAAAGTGTATTTTTTAAAGTCTCTGTCTCTCCCCCAACCCCAAGTGCCCCCCACAGTGCCTGCTCTGCAAGGGGACTTGTGCAAGAAGTGGGTCTCAAAGGCTGCGGTGGAGCTCAAGGCTCACATTAAATTCTTACTCTTGAATGCATCATTGCAGCTACAGAAACAAACAAACCCAAATAAAAGAGGGCCTTGCATGAAGTCATCGTTTGGCTGCTAGGAGGTGCTGAGCCCATTTCCAGCTCTCATGACTGGATGCTCACCACCGGTTTGATCTGGGCTGCTGGGAATGGGCCGTACCAGCTCGGAGCAGAGACCATGAATCGCTTAGATCATGAGGCATGAATGTGCTAAGCACCGGGACTCAGATTTAGTGCGAGCCTCTGGCTGTTCCTGAGGGTCTGGCCTTACTTGTTTCAGAAATGATTTGTTTATCTTAATACGAATGCCACTTTCTCGTTGGGTCTCTTACGGAAAGTGCTGTATCAGGGCAGTATATATTTTCCTGGAATTCCTGAGTTTGAGGGCAAGCAAAGGGCTAGTTGGATCAGAACCACGCAGAATCGTCTTTGCAGTCACATGGGCAGTGTTGCAGGGGGAGAGGCTTGTTGGGGTTGATGGGGAGCTGCTGGTGTTGGGGTGGGTGAGCTAATATAGGATGTGGCTGAAATCTGTGTTTTTCTAATTGTTGCTTAATTTCCCTGGCCTTTGACTCTTCATCTATGAAACGGGAGCTCTTTACATTTGAGTTGTGTGACAGTTGAGTGAGAAAAATATATATAGGGGCCCTTAAAACACAGTAGGCAATTTGTATTTTCTAAGATATGCTCTTGAAAGTCCTCTTTTTCCCAGGTACTTTAAAAAAGGGACTTGGTTTTATTAAAAAATGTTTTTTTTTTTTAGATCTTTAAGGTTATTTAAATATTTATTATATCTTTTTAAAAATATATTTTGATTGATTTCAGAGAGGAAGGGAGAGAGAGAGAGAGGGATAGAAATATCAGTGATGAGAGAATCATTGATTGGCTGCCTCCTGCACGCCCCACTCTGAGGACCGAACCCACAACTTGGGCCTGTGCCCCAACCAGGAATAGAACCGTGACCTCTTCACATGTGTCAAATACAAGGCCCGCGGGCCAAATCCGTCCTGCCAGGCCTTGCAATGTGGCCCGCACCGCGCTGTCATCACTGCACTCCGCTGCGTTTCCATCACAATGACAGTTTATGACTGTTCAGTAAACCATTCGGCCCGCGATTTAGGCTGGATTTTAGATTTTGGCCCCTTCTCTGATTGAGTTGGACACCCCTATCTTAGTTCATGGGTCAGCTCTCAATTACTGAGCCACAGCAGCTGGGCAGGATTTTGTTTTAGATGAAGATTGAGGTTCTCTGGAATTACTGGGTCAGAAACACTACTCATTAAAAAAAGAAAAGAAAAGATGAAATTCCTTTGTTTCTTCACACTTTCAATTATTTGTCTTTCTCTTCTTTTCAATGCCCTTCTCTTTCCAGAAATCCAGTTTCCAAATGATGTTTCTACACCATCTATTCCTTTAAAATTCTTCATTCATTCTCTTATAGGTGATAATAATTCACTGTATCAATCTTCCCGGGAATACTTTATTATTAACGGATAGCAAATCTACAAAGAAATACAAGGTGAATGGGAATCTCAATCCTAGGCCAGCATGTGGAAATGTATTCTTTCAGGATATGGGCGTCTTTTCAATTTTATTTTCTAAAATTTTTATTTTTAATTACTTTATTGATTAAGGTATCACATATTTGTCCTCATCCCCCCATTCCCATCCCAAACACCTCCCCACATGTACTCCTACCCTCCTGCTGTTCGTGACCATTGGCTAGGCTCAAAATTAAATTAATTGGTGGTAGGTAATACATGAAATGTATCTATTAAATCATCACGTCCTTAAATAATTTAGCACACTAGTTAATTATCTAGAATGGCCATAACAAAGAAATATACATAGGCACCATTCTTCCCCCTTGCAAAAATTTAAGCGGTACATTTCTATAGGCCAAAAACCACTGGCTGGAGAGTCCAAGAGATCTGAGACAGACTCCTTGGGCAGTGAGCTCACAGATTAGGGTACACAGAGCAACAGAAGAGCACAAATGCACGGATAACCTAGAGGAAAAGTAGGCATGACCACTAATAAGGTTATCGAGGGACCAACCAGCCCTGGTAGCCAAGGTCCTCAGAAAGCACCTGCTTTCCTCTGGAGTGAGAAGGCTGCACAGATCATGCCAGGTGTACCTGACAGCTGGATATTTCCTCTAGGGCCATGCATTTGCTGATGGGCAATGAACTGCGTCTGTCATTTTAAGATGTGATCCAACCAGAATCCTTTTTTTAAGCAGGAAATTCTCTTAAAACACGAGCACAATTACCGTCGGGGGATAATCGGCATGACCTGTGTATAACCCGGGGACTATTTATGAGTTTAAACTTTTTCATTGCCCAGGTGAATAGGGGAAAAGGCTTCTATTTCCACTCCTATATCCTGCATCCTGCTAATTGCAGGGAGAAGGCTTCTACAGTTCACCATTAAAAGCAGCAAAGAAATCTTACCCATGACATGAAACACAACACCTGGCCCCCAGGTACAATTGAGCGACAGGCTCACAGGATCAGGGCCTTTCCTTGAAGTTGTCAGCTGTGCTATTGTGGGGTAGCTGTTCTGGAAGCGTACATTTTCTCCCCTCTGAGCAGTAAAGCTGATTCTGTAGTCTCATTTTATGTAATAACTAAGCCGTGCTTAAATATACAATAGTTTGTGGGTGACATTGCTATAAGTTGGCATTCATGCACTGTATGGTTTTGTGCTCAGTTAAAAGAAAAACACTAGCAAGGAACTCCAGCAAATGACCCTTCCTCAAAGATGTACCCTGGGTTTCACTGTGCTACTTGGTGACACCATAAGAAGCAAAGGGGAATAGGAATCAGTGAATAAGGTAGACCAGAAGAACCCAAAGCACCATGGGATTCTCCTTGTAAAGTACTATGAAAAACAGCCGAGACTGGTTTGACTCAGTGGATAAAGCGTCGGCCTGTGGACTGAAGAGTCCCGGGTTCGATTCTGGTCAAGGGCATGTACCTTGGTTGCGGGCATATCCCCGGTGGGGGGTATGTAGGAGGCAGCTGATGGATGATTCTCTCTCATCGATGTTTCTAGCTCTCTGTCCCTCTCTCTTCCTCTCTGTAAAAAAAATCAATAAAATATATTTTTAAAAAAAGTACTATGAAAAACATTGCTTTATTTTGACCAGACAGATGGAACCTCTTAGAATTGACATTGCAATCATTGTCAACTTTTTGTTGCTTTGTGTATTTTTTAAAAATATCTTCTTATTGATTTTTGTTTTTAGAGAGAGAAGAAGTTAAGAGGAAAGAGAGAGAGAAACATTAACGTGTGAGAGAAAACATTGATTGTTTGCTTCTCATATGCACCCAATTCGGGGACCCAACCTACAACCTGGGCATGTGCCCTGACCGGGAATCGAACATGACTCAACCAACTGAGCCACACCAGCCAGGATTGCTTTGTGTATTTTACCAAATAAAACGTTAAATATTAAACTTACACTTTGTGGGTACGTACAAAATTGTGAGATGCATAATCCAGACTGAACATGTTACATACAGTTGGAGAGAGAGAACATAAAGGTTGAATTGAAGAGAGCTAGCCTGGTAGGAAACGCACAGACCCATTTGGTTACAAACTTAAAGGCCGCCATTTTTGTGGTCGCATGGACTTGCTGAGTCAGTGGACTTCTGTTCAGATGCCCAAATGAGGAGACATGGGCAATAACATCTGTAACTGATGATTTTTTTCTGTTGCTTTCAAATAGGACTCAACGCTGAGGACAAAGAGACAGTAAGCACTTCACATCCTGCAAAGAACAACCAACAGGTGGGACCAGAAATCTTCAGGGATTCTAGATGCTGCTGCTTCCCTCTCGTGGCTCTACAGGTAACCTTGTGAATTCAAGGTCATTCTGCCAAGACATGTCATTGCCACTCCGATGTCATTGGCCAGAGCTTGTCACATGGTCAGCCTAATTGTAAGGAGCCTGAGAAATGTAGAAGAGTGCATGGAAATTTCTGAGAATCAATAGTCACTGACCATTAAGTTACTGATCTTCATTATAATAATCCAACACAAATCATGTTTGAGGACATTTCTGTGACATTATGTTTATTCATCTTTTTCACAACGTACTATTGGAATGATGGTAGGTTCTATGGAAGCTACAAGAAGGTACAGGTGCACCCCAAGGCTTCCTTTGATAGTCTCTTTGCTGTGGTTCTTCCTATTGTCAATCACATGCTACAGCTTTACTGGTAATTCAGCATGCCTGAATAATGGGGGAGACAAATCATCTTTTCCGAAGAGAAAGTAGCTGGTTAGTGCCTTCCAGGTGAGCTCTCAAAACTGGGAAAATTGGAGCCTGGGTGTGAGCAACCAACAGACTTTTCTCTCCATTGCTTAAATTCCATCCTTAAAAATCTCTCCTTGATCTCTCTCCTTTATTTTTATTAATTTTATTTTTTTATTAAATGTATTGGGGTAGCATTGGTCAACACGAACATACAAATTTTAGGTGTGGATTTCTATGTTACAAGATCTATATATTGCATCGTTTGCCTACAACCCCATTCTCCCCTTTATTTTTTGAATTTGAGGATGAAGCTTGAAGCCTAAATTTTGCATATAAGCGTCACCCAGCAATCAAACAGTTCAAAACCTGTGGGTTTGAACGTCCAGTCTTCCTGAGTTGAAGATGAGTGAGAAGGGTTAATGAATTACTCAGTTCCCTGCTCTCTGCTCAGGTTCAGTGGCAGCCTAACCCCAGGGGAACCACATAGACCTGCACTCAGCTTTTCCATCACTGATATTTCTGGTGCCTGAAACAAAATAAATATTTTGGGGGAGAGCAAGTTCCAGGTCCGAAAATGGCCAAGAGAGGGCTGGTTCTGTGGAGTGTGAGCCAAGGCGTCCAGGCTAATGAAATGGATGGGCTCCGTAGGAGGCCAGTGAGAAGGAAGCTCTGAATGAGATCATTACTTAAAGAAAGTGTGGTTTGGCCTGAGGAGCCAGAGCTATGCTCCCTAGAGAGATGTGAGAATTGGAGCCATGGGGAGCCAGGGGTCACTTCTCAGATGATCATCTTGATTGTAGTCAGTGTTGAAGTTCTACTTCTGGCAAATACCAATGACACATGTTCAGAAGGTAAGGAGGTTGTCTATCTATATCAAATATAGGTGAAATATCCTATATAATAAAAGCCTAATATGCTAAGTGTCTGGTTGTCTGGTCATCCTTTCAACCAGTCAAAGCATAATATGCTAATGATATGCTAAGGCTGCTCAATTACTTCCTATGACATGCACTGACCAGCAAGGGGCAGACAGTTGACCAGTCAACCAGTCAGTATGATGTGCATTGACTACCAGGGGGCAGACTCTCTGACTAGTAGGTTAATTTGCTACTGGGGTCCAGCCAATTGGGACTGAGTGAGATGTGCCATATATACTCTGGAGCCCTCCGATGGATGGTGCACTGGTGGGGTCCCTCAGCTTGGCCTGCACCCTCTCATAATCCGGGACCTCTCAGGAGATGTTGGAGAGCCAGTTTCAGACCAATCGTACAGGACAGCTCAAGGGATCCCACTGGTGCATGAAATTCATGCACTGGGCTTCTAGTATTATTATAAATATTATTGCCAAATGTGGGGAGAAGAGCCCTGCCCAGAGCTCTCAGCAGTTAGAGCATTGGTCCATGCAATGAAAGGTTGCGGGTTCCATTTCCAGTGAAGGGCACATATTTGCTTTGCAGTTTCAATCCTAGCCCCAGTCAGGGCTTGTGCGGGAGGTAACTAATCGATGTGTCTCTCTCACACTGATGTTTCTTTCTTTTGTCCTCTTCCTCACTCCCTTCCACTCTCTCTAGTTTTGGGGTTGTTTACCTTGCAGGCATAGATAACTGATAGAGTTGCTTCAGGAATAAGATGTATCTTCAGAAGCCTGTCTTTGGAGAACAGGTGTTTTGTTGTGCTGTCTTCACTAATAAATGACTCATTCCGCACTTGGTTGTGAGAACAAATGGTTTTCCCCCTTTCTTCTAAAGAGGATGGGTTCCCAAATATTTCTTAGGATGATGTTCATATCCCTATTGTAACTAGCCATAACTAATATTTCTGTGCAAGGTTTTACTCGACTTCTCATTCTTGTATACCTGCCTTGTGATTTCCATGCTTGTGTTATGGGATAGTTCCAGTGGGAATGAGTTCGAAAAGATGTTTCTAGTATTATTCCGAGGGCTATGTCAATTCCTATTTAATAGAAACCCAAAAAAATTACAAATTTCAAGTCCAGTAGTGCTTGTCCCCCTATGACACATGTGTCAAACACAAGGCCCACGGGCCAAATCCGTCCCGCCAGGCCTTGCAATGTGGCCCGCACCGCGCTGTCATCACTGCACTCCGCTGCATTTCCATCACAATGACAGTTTATGACTGTTCAGTAAACCATTCGGCCCGCGATTTAGGCTGGATTTTAGATTTTGGCCCCTTCTCTGATTGAGTTCGACACCCCTACCCTATGATAACCCACCCTCATGCCTACTTAATCTCATAGCTCTTCTAAAGAGGCCAAGGACCAAATAGGTCAGCCCCCATGTGACCTTTATAATTTCTGCTGTTTTAACTTTTAAAGCTTCTCATAAAGTTGGCAAGCAAGTCAGACCTCATCACTTCCCCTTAGATTGCAAAACACACAGAAGTGTGCTTCTGACTAGATTATTGTTTTTCCATACACAAGTGGCTTTTCTTTGCAAACTGTGCTCAAGGCAAGTGTCCAACCCCAACCAAATCCTTGTGCTATTGTATCCATGGTTCTTCCCCATGAAGAACCATTTAATATACACAGCCAGGCAAGATTAGAAGGTTTCTCACACAATCATTGCCAACCTGGCTGCAATGTATTTATTAGCAAAGTGACATTTGTGTAAGAGTAAGTTGAGACTAATTATGCTATTTGAGGGAAACACTGCATTTCCTATGTTACAAGTGCATTTCATTTTATCCCTCAAACTCATGCTTTTTATTCTAATAGACCTAATTTGTAAACTTATATAAACAGAGTGGCCAGATTATTATGATCTCTGAATGCATAATAATCTAGCCACTCAGTGTATATCCTATATAATACAAGGCCAATATGCAAATTGTCCCCTTGACCAGGAGTTCGACCAACAGGCAGGCCGGCCAACTGCCCATGTCCCCTACCCCTGGCCGGCAGGCCAGACCCCACCCATGCACAAATTCATGCACCAGGCAACCCTCTCACAATCTGGGACCTCTTAGGGGATTGTATATGTATAAATACACACACACACACACACACACACACACACACACACACACTGAGTGGCCAGATTATTATGAGTTCAGAGATCATAATAATTTTGCCATTCAGTGCATAAGCCAGTCATTTCTATGGTTTGGAATCATCCATTATCATTTTTATTATGGACAAGCTGAAGAGGTTCTTTGGATTTATCATTTGATATTTAATCCCAGCGTTTGACTTCAGTCCTTGGCAAGTTGTGGTAGGGATGATGATTTATTGATACATTTCTGGCCATTTTTTTTTCCATTTCTACTGTGGTCACAGCTCTGGTCTCTTCCTGGCTGATGGTACCAAGGGTCCTGGCTACTGAGAGGTCATTCTTTCCAGTAGGATCCTGTTCTCATCTCTTCTTTTTACAGGAATGGAGATGAATTTACCCTGAGTGGTCACTCAGAGGCGGATTTTACACTTAACAGTATTGTACTAATAAACACGACTTTTCATGGCAGTCCTCCAGAAAGCGTTCATCAGCTGTGATTTCCAACCCCAGAAAAGTTGCCTCCCTGGAATTAATGTTCCAGGAAGAACAGAACTTCAAGTTCTGAATGGCTGATCCCGCTTGAAGTCAACACATCATGGCTTTAAGTAATTCTGAAAATATTTAATTTGTATGCATCCAAACCTCACACAATCATATTGTTCTGAGAGACAAATGCCAATCTCTTACTGTATGTCCTGTGGTGGGGTTATTCCTGGAAGATCCTTGGCCCCAACTTAGAGCCAACTTAGAGTGGTGTTTTTTACATTCTAATGTCTATAATGAAGATTTCCGTAAAAAATAAAAAATAAGACCTACAACAATAGGTCTAGGCCTACTATAGCCTTCACCTAATATCTTCATGCAAATATGATCCAAGAAATGGATCAATGATCTTTCTGTTCCTGTAATCTTTGATGAATACTAGTAAGCCTGGCCTAATTTTGCAAAGATTGTAAAATCCAGACTTAAGATATTCTAAGTGAAGAATTATTATGGCCCTAACCAGTTTGGCTCAGTGGATAGTGCACTGAAGGGTCCTAGGTTCAATTCCGGTTCAAGGGTATGTACCTTGGTTGTGGGCACATCCCCAGTAGAGAGTGTGCAGGAGGCAGCAGATGGATGTTTCTCTCTCATTGATGTTTCTAACAATCTATTCCTCTCCCTTCCTCTCTGTAAAAATTCAATTAAATATATTTTAAAAACGAATTATTATGATTCTCCCCTTATCTATAATGCAAAACCCTTTCCAATTACTTGATTAGGAAGATCATTACAAAGGCCCACCAACAGAATAAGATGATTAGGCTCACTGACTTGGAATTGCCAATTGGCTTTGGTGGGTATTATGAGTATGACCTGACTAGAATCACCCAACTTTTCCTGGTTGGTATCTCTGTTAATCTAAAGGTCCTCAGAACTTGATGGTTCCTTCAAAGGGTTCCAGGTCCCACTTTATCCACAGGTGACAGGGTGGGGCCAGCATGTTGAGAATATCTGTGCAATGCCCAGTGACTGATTTGGAGATGGTCTAATGTTGCCACAGCTTCTAACAGTAGACTCTCATTGTAGGGTTGCTATTGGGCTTAAAAGTAATAACCTGTGTTTGTGCCTGAGGACTCCTGTATTGCTTAGAGGGCACTGAGAAAATGACTTAACTCACTGCTACACTATAATACAGATGAGAGCATGATATTTTATAACATGGAATGTGTTTTTAAAAATATATTTTATTGATTTTTTACAGAGAGGAAGGGAGAGATATAGAGAGCTAGAAACGTCGATGAGAGAGAAACATCGACCAGCTGCCTCTTGCACACCCCCTACTGGGGATGTGCTCACAACTCAGGTACATGCCCTTGACCAGGATTGAACCCGGGACCCTTCAGTCCGCAGACCGACGCTCTACCACTGAGCCAAACCGGCTTCGGCTGTAACATGGAATATTTTTAAGAAGAGTGTAAATTCCTAAGATGAGCTTATGTACTTTTGTCAATAATTTCAGAGTAAGTTATTGTTCTAGGCCAGTGATTCTCCACTGGGCGGTTCTGCCCTCCAGGGAATACTTGGCAATGTCTGGTGGATTTTTTTTGTCACAAATGAGAGGTGCTACTGGCATCTAGTAGGTAGAGGCCAGAGATATTGCTAAACATCCTACTACGCCCAGGACAGCTTTTGGCCCAACAAAAATGATCTTGTCCAGAAAGTCAATGACATCACAAAGGAGAAACACCTCGCTAGGCTGTTTTGGAGGCATGGTCACAGGACACTCCACCATCTAAGGTAGGGGTGTCGAACTCAATCAGAGAAAGGGCCAAAATCTAAAATCCAGCCTAAATCGCGGGCCGAATGGTTTACTGAACAGTCATAAACTGTCATTGTGATGGAAACGCAGCGAAGTGCAGTGATGACAGCGCGGTGCGGGCCACATTGCAAGGCCTGACGGGACGGATTTGGCCTGCGGGCCTTGTGTTTGACACATGTGATCTAAGGGGACAAGCATTGGACTGGGAATTTGGACTTCTACATTTAGGGGCTCATGGGTAGTTCAGGAAATTGGTGGGAAGGCAGCTCACGTTCATCATCCACTTATAGAGTTAAAAATATTAATTTATTTGCTACTTTTGCCTTACAAGGTTGAGATAATGATTTGGAAATAAATATGGAGTGAAAGTACGCTGAATGGCCCTATTTTTGAATCTGATTCTCTGTAGTGGGAGAAAGGGAATTGGAGAGGACATATTGCTCTCTTTCGCATGTTTAGATGAAAAACCACCTGCCTTTTCTTTTGGTGATGTCCATGTTGAGGAATCGGAGTTGCTCCAGCATTTTTCTTTCCGACAGCTTACTCAGTCTCCAGGGCTGCTGCCATGCAGGAATTAGATCCTACTTTTTATATTCTCCTTTGGGGACTGCGGGGTGGAGTGAGTTCCTTGTGCATTCATGTATTGGCCTACTGTGCTGATTAAGTAAGACTACTCGCTCTACTGCAGGGTGGGGGACCTTTCTTCTGCCAGGGGCCATTTGGATATTTCTAACATCATTCGCGGGCCATACACAATTATCAACTTAAACATTAGCCTGCTGTATTCAGTCAAACATTTAATTAACTCCCCCTAATGTCTTGGCAGGGCCAGACCAAATGATTTCTTGGGCCTTATATGACCCGAGGGCCAGATGTTTCCCACCCCTTGATTATTTTGATATTTGCAGAGCAGCCTAAATGTCTTGTGGTGACGTTCTGATGGGAGCTGCCCAGCAGTGGGGAGCTGGTAATTGGTGCTTAGCCTCAGCGTATGGAACAAAATGAAGAAACGCTCCCAGTGATGCATATTCAGAATTGATTTTCCTTCATAGCTAAACGTTAAGGCTTACAAAGAGCACATCTCAGCTTTTCCGTGAATGTGAATGCAGAATGAAGATCCAGCACCCAAATAGATTTCTTTCTCACCCACATTTCTCCTGGTTCATGGATTACCCCCTTTCTGGATCTAGAATGAAAACAGGCTTGTAGTCACGTGCTGGTGCACAGTCACTCCCAGCTTTACATCCCCTGCATAACAGACCAGATACGATGTTTGGTCAGAGAGTTTCAGAATACCATTGTTAGGATGAAAATAGCAAAGCATCCAAAGCCCTGTACAAACAATATAAGCTTAAACTTTACATTCACAGACATCATTTTGCAAAGAAAAACCCTCTTCTTACCTTGCCTTCCAATGCCTGATCATGGACCCCTTGCTTTCTCCGGCTCCCAACCATTTCTTAATCACCAACAGGCCGAGTCCTTGTTTGCTTGAAATGATTACCGTCTGATAATAGAAGAAAGGTAGAAATATATGTGGCTTCTCACGCCTGTGGTCTTAGATCTTGCACTCGAGTCTGCTATGTTGTTCGGGTATCTTCCACTCTTTGGTTGATTCATTCATGTGAAATATTTTAAGCAACAAAAGGGCACAAATCCTTACTCTGTTCTTTTCCCAGTAGATAATGACCATGCTGTAATGTCTCTTCTTTCTCTTGGGGCACCAGTCAGGGTATTCCAGATCTGCATTTTTTTTCCCCATGGACCTTCTTTTTCATCCATCTTTCCCAAGATCTTTGCTGTTAAATACCATAAGTGAGCGTAAACAGAAGCGGAAAACTAGAGCCTCCCAAAATTCTGATTTTATATCCTATGCATTTGGATGCAAAAAATTGACTAATCCCCCCTTTTCCCTCTTTGGTTAGGAATCTAAACACATATTTCTGGACAAGGATCTCTACTAGTATGTTCTGGGGAAGCTTCATCTGCAGGTAACCTTAACATAGCTTAGCATTCTGTGGCCCATGCCAGCACAGTGTTACAATCAAAGATACACCTGTCCAGCATTGAAAAATAATTGAGAAGCAACTTAAATCTTAACATACTTTTATGTCACTATGTAACTGGTTTGAATGAATGGACTTGGTGGGATAAGTTGGGCCATTATGACGAATGTGATGATAATTGTAGAACCTTATTATTATATGCATTTTTACAAACATATCTCATTTGCTTCTCTGAGCCGTACTGTGAATAATGTCAAGGAGATTTTGACTTCCTCAATTAACTGTAGGCAAATCTTAAGTAAAAACTGCTCAAAAGTCCAGAACCAACCAGCTAATGAGAAGAACGAATGGAGCTCCCTGACCCAGTTGCCCAGTTGACTTAAACATTTTCACTGGTCTCGTAGCCTTGATCAGGAGCCAAGCCTACCCTTTCTTCCACCAATTTCCCCCAGTGACTGTACAGTCCACCTGGCCAGACTACCTATTGTTTCTCATCCACTCAGTACCTAGAGCTCAACTCTTGATTAACATTGTATTTTGACACCCAAACAAGGGTGGATGGAAGATTTTTAAAAACAAGGAAGCTTTGTCTGGATCGTTGTAGACATGTGAGAGTTTGTGAGTTGTTGTGCTGAGCAGTAAAATGGGGCAGTGATGGCGTTGCCACCTCCTGATCCTCAGAATCCGAATATCCAGAGCCTGGTTATTCCACATGTCTCAGTTTGTGATTTATTTATCCTGCTACTCATGCTCTTACAAGTGACAATTGGACAGTCCCTGTGTGGAATTGCACGCTGAAAATAGCCCGTTTCTTCAGTCAATAATTGAAACATCCTAAGCGCTCAGACACATTAATTGACAACATCTGCTAAAATCAAGAGAAAGAGTGAAAAACAGGATATGAGGCTTTGGGGATTTGAGTGAAGGGCATCCAGCATGGACAAAGCTCCCAGGACTGGGGTAACTGAGGCCAAGTGACTTGGCGAGGCAATAAGAAAACAACTGCAAAGCGACTCTCAAACAGAATGGATTTAATTCATTTTTCACCAACCTCCTCTAGCTGGACATATAACATGGAAAGATACAGTATACAATTCTCCGAGTCAAGATGGAGAGTTCAAGTTGGTCATTTTGTCTGCAGGGAATTACACTGAAAGTCAAAAGGGACCGCTTGGAATGAAAACAGAACATCCCCATTGAACACCGTGGTGGTGTTCATCTTCAGATGACTTCTAAATACATGGAAGTCATTTAATAGATCTTTGCTTAGTTAAGAAACACAGACCCCCGTAGGGTGTTTAGCAAGCCACAGTGTTTCTAAATATTCTTCAAACAAAAGCCATTGTAGAGCCAGATTTTGTTTACATTCAACACTCAGCAAGTACCGTGTGTCTATGACTTTGTGTTGGCAAAATGGCAGGCTTGTACCAGAGAGAAACAGTATCAGAGTAAACAGTGAGAATGGATTCAATTGGGCAGAGTAGGGCACATACTTCTGGAAATATGTTCCATTCATGGTCATTCAGAGATTGTTCTGTCTGTTCAGGATATTTTTCTCAGCTCCAAAATCAAGGTCATCTTGTTTAGAAGCACAAGTTATGGTTTCTTCAAGGGCCAGCAATTTGTTTTTTAAAGCACCGCATAGTAAATATTTTTAGCTTCCTGGACTGGATTATTTCTGTGGCCACTACTCAGTTTTCCCATTTTATGGTGGATGTAGTCAATGAATGAACATGCCTGTGTTTCAATAAAACTTTATAAAATAGGCAGTAGGCCAGATCCCGGGTCAGAGATTGATGATCCCTGAATTATGCTAAACATTTCCTGATGTTTGATATGGAAGCAACTTTCCCCCTTAGATTCTGTGCTGAGTTCAACAGTGACTTCAACTTTTGATGGAAATGATAAAATGTTACCAGAGGCGAATGGCTGCTTTTTCCTTTGACCTTGAAACAAATGCCAAAAGCTCGCTATAATGCCTCAATACTGATGGAACCCAGTTTGAGGCAGGCCGACCCTGGACACCACTTAATACGAGTTAAGAATTGAAAGACCAACAAAACCTCGTTATGAGGTGGCATTACGTATTGGACATGGCTCTCCAGGGGGTCTTTTGAACAACAATGTTCCTAACGTTGGAAGCTATTTTCTCAGAGGGATGAAACATAAAGGAACACCTAATTTTTTCTTTCAAATATCACTGAGTAGACAAAGCAATGGGCTACGTTGGATTTCCAGGTCTGCTTTTGCCTGCTTGGATCCCACTCACACAGGCAATTGAGTACTTTCCTCTACTTCCTATGGCTGAGTGATCATCTCTTTAAAAAAGAAATGTTTTATTGATTTGTACAGAGAGGAAGGGAGAGGGATAGAGAGAAACACCTATAAGAGAGAAACATCGATCAGCTGCCTCCTGTACACCCCCTACTGGGGATGTGCCCACAACCAAGATACATGCCCTTGATTGCAATCGAACCAGGGACCCTTCAGTCCGCAGGCTGACTTTCTATCCACTGAGCCAAACGGGTTAGGGCTGAGTGATCACCTCTTACTTTTAGTCTGCCCTTAGGGAGGCATTAACCTATCTATTGCCCTGCTCACCTCCAGCAAAGTAGCTAGGCCTCCAGGTGCTTTTAGGAGGTGAGTAGCTCATCCAGCATCCCTGGTGAGCTCCCTGAGGCAGGTGCGCTTACCCCTGCCGGCCACTGCCCACCCAGGCCTCCGTTAGGGTTAAAGATAGTCTTTCCTAGAGAGGAGCGCAGTTGTGATGAATACAATGGAAAGAGGGAGGTGCTTCTTTTTTCTCATTTGTTCCTTCTCCTTCTCTCAGTTTTCTCTGGGGCCTGACCATGTAGGATCACTCCACACCATGGGTCGCTTTTCCATTTCCAATGAAGAAACTAGTCAATGAAATAGACACAGAGCACAGCACCGGATTCCTTGCTCTGCATCTCATGCAGCTCCTTGGCCTGGTAATACTCTTCCTTCGTATTTCAGTTTGGAATTTGAACTACAGAGGCTTTCTCAGGTTCTTTGAAGTGTATGTCGTGCGATGGAAGTGCCTTTGAATCAATATTTTAGAATTCAGAACCAACCATGTGGCCGGCTGCGGCTTGTACAAGGTTCCCTAAGAGGATGACATTCACTATGTTTCCCAACAAAGAAGCTCTTCTATATCCCCAGCTGGAGAAAAAAGGAAAAGAGTCTTGAAAATTCAGAAAAAAACAAAAAGAATACTAAATGCAATATAAAAGAGCTTCTTTGTTGGGAAAGTTGGATCTTGTCTTTATAGGAAGAGAATTGACTGTGTTTCTGTCTCGAGGCATAGACCAAAAAGCATCAAGGATTTTGTTTATACCCAAAATGAGCCTCCTCTAATAACTCAGATTATTCCATTTGTAAGAAGTGTCTTTTCCTCGCACACCTTGTTCTCCCCATTTCAAAATTAATAAAGATCAGAATGAAGATACCACATTTCCTGTTGAGAAAAGCTATCTCTTGGAGAAATAAGGTAGTTCCAGGGGTACTGGAGCCTTGGAACATTTAACAGTGTGCTCTCTTGGAACAGTAAAAAGTGCAAATGGTTGCTAGTTAACAAGTATTTATTATGGGCCCGGCCAGTGTGATTTGGTCGTTGAGCATCAACCTATGAGCCAGGAGGTCATGGTTCAATTCCCAGTCAGGGCACATGCCTGGGTTGTGGGCTCAGTCCCCAGTGTGGGATGTATAGGAGGTAGCTGATCAATGATTCTCTCTCATCATTGATGCTTTTCTTTCTCTCTTCCTCTCTCTTCCTCTCTGAAGTCAATAAAAATATATCTTAAAGAAGTATTTATTATGGGTTTGCAATATGGAGAGAGCTCATGAAAGCAGGTATCATTGATTCATAGAACTTGCAGGCTGGAAGGGAAATGAGAGATACCCACTTTCCCTCTTCTTCTGTGGACTTGAAAACTGGAACCAGGGAAGATATGTCTTGACCAAGTTCCAATAGAAAGTAAAAGCTAGAATCCATTTCTCTCCCCAGTGCTTCTCATGTCACTTTTGGCACAAAGAGCCCTAATATCCAATGCTATGGGGGAAGTAGTTGACAGGTTAATTAAGTCATTGAAAACAGAAATGTTAAACATGATAGCACATATATTTCAACATGAAAATTTTATCTTAAAAACATATAAGTGAACGCATAACGAGGAGCTAGAAAACCCCCGATTTATGGCCAAGGCTAATTTATTTTTCTCAGAATATGAGTTCAGGGATCAGGGATCATGCTATCTTTCTTATGTAACCACGCTTTCCAGTTGGATATCTGTGTAAAAACACTGAAACTAAACCCGAGAATGCTAAAAGTAAACCTAAAACATGAAAAACACGATGTCAAAACATTCAGCTGCTAGAAAGTGTTCCCATTTAGAAACAAGACAAGCCACCTACAAACTGAACGTGATCAGCTATTTGTGGGTACCAGTCCGCATGCTTTGCAGAGAGCAGGACCATTTAGATGGGAAATTAGCTCAGGGATGTAGTCAGTTTCCAAATGTTATCCCATCAACTTCACAAAGCCCATCCCAGTTGACAGGTATCCTGTCATCTCTGATTTCTTTACCATTTGTTATCTGACAAAAACTCTCTCTCTCTAGTTCTTCAATATGAAGATCCTACTTTTTACCTAAGACATTTTGGCAACTTGAGGCAGGTAACATGACTTATAGTTTTATTATGTAGTTGCCCATCACTAAGTTTACAGTCAGGCAAAGAGGAGTCACTGAAAACATACTGAGTTCAGTTGAAGTTGATCCTCGTAACTTTGATATCCCCCAAAAGCACATGAGCCCTTTTTACCCACTGTCAGGAGAGTCATAGAGGTGACCTTGAAAGAGCTCTTTAAAAAAAAAAATTATATATATATATATATATATATATAAATTGTTTTTTACAGAGGAAAGGAGAGGGATAGAGAGCCAGAAACATCGACGAGAGAGAAACAACAATCAGCTGCCTCCTGTACACTCCCTACTGGGTATGTGCCTGCAACCAAAGAATGTGCCCTTGACCGGAATTGAACTTGGGACCTTTGAGTCCGCAGGCCGACACTCCATCCGCTGAGCCAAACCGCTTAGGGCAAAAGAGCTCTTTTATTGAAGGCCCTATGGCCCTATGATGGACAGCTTGGACAGAACACCACTATTCCAGGGTACAAGCTGGTACATCATCAGCAAGGAAACCAAGGACCACTCAAGGGCATCATGTTTCCTCACTCCATTGGAGAAAGATCTGAACTTGACTTATGGACTCTGAGCCTACAAAGAGCAACACCTTAACAGGGATGGTTGCTAAGTGTTAGGACTGAACTAGGACAGGTTCTGGGCATCCCTTCCCAGGGGGTAGGTTCATGTCTGCCTGGTGTTATTGGGCCACAAGTCCCCAATTCTGTGTTTTAGCCACAGGTGCACTTTGTTTAAACTACCCAAGACCCAAGGCCAGCTTTTCTGTAAAGAAAGCTCTGTAAGAAGACAGGCATTGGAACCTCCCAGAAGAGACCATCTTAATGCTTTATCACCCACACCTTGAAAAGACATTTTTTTTTGTCCAAAGATAAACTCTCTGGGTATAACTGAAGTGCATTTCCTCCTGTTGGTTCTCTGTAGAAATGGAGTTTGTTTATTAACTGTATAAATATTATTTAAAATTTTTTTATTGAGTTTAGAGCGGAGGAGGGAGAGATAGAAACATCAATGATGAGAGAGTCATTGATTGGCTGCCTCCTTCAGGCCCTCCACTGGGGATTGAGCCCACAACAGGGCATGTGCCCTGACCGGAAATTGAACTGTGACTTCCTGGTTCATAGGTGGACACTCAACCACTGGGCACACTTTAGTTCTTAATGAACTAAAGAACTATGCTTAAGTCACGCTTTTCCTTCCTTTAACCTTTCCTGGCAGGAACTCCTTCTCTCTCATCCCTTTAGTCACACGGACTGCTCATCTCTTGCCAAAGGAGGATGTGGGAGGCAGGGGATTAATTCGTGCTGGGGCCTGAGGCATCTCTGTTGATATGTGGTTTGTGCACGTGACCCCCAGCAATCTGACTTCATAGACAGCAGGGGCTCTGAGAACACGCGGAGTGTGCTGGGAGGTAAGACAAAGAAGATGTCCGCCCGTCCCCACCCCCCCCCACCCCCCAAAAAAAAGACTTTACTACAGCGTTTATAAAAATAGATCAAATGGTTTAAACGTGAAGCTGTTCCTTCACTTTGCAAACGCTCAGGCTTTCCTCTTGAGTATAAGTGTTTCCAACGCTGAGCATGGTATCATAAAAATGCAGTTTGTGAAAAAGCATGCTGACGCTGTAAAAATGGATATAGTTTTCTTGGAAGTCGAGTCTTTTCAATTCTCACAGTGGTTAACTGAAGAGCAGAAAAGGCATTCTTTTCCCCCCTTCTCTCTTGTAAAGTGAATTGACTTGTCTTAGTATTCCCAAATGAAATATTTTCGATGAGTCTACAGTGAATGCTCACTTCCAGGCGTTCTCTGAGCTTGCCATTCAGATGCCCAGTCTGGTGTTCTGGAAACCTTTAGGTCACAACTGCTAATGGTTATGTGGCAAAAAGAAGTGGCCAAAGGCTCAACCGTTAGAACCGTTACATAGAAAGAGTTTAGCCCACTCTCTCCTTTTCTTAAATGTGGTATGAATTCACGACTGCTATTTTTGCCCATCACTGAGTACATTTGCCACCTCTTGCTACTCAAGTTAATAACTCAAAGTCCTAAAAGGAGAGGAGGGATTGGTTCTTGAACATTTGAAAACAAGACTTGGGGAATGTGCCCTAACCAGTTTGGCTCAGTGGATAGAGCATCGGCCTTTAGACTGAAGGGTTCCAGGTTGGATTCTGGTCAAGGGCATGTACCTTGGTTGTGGGCATATCTCCAGTAGGGGTTGTGCAGAAGACGGCTGATCGATGTGACTAACTCTCTATCTCTCTCCCTTCCTCTCTGTAAAAAAAATCAATAAAATATATTTTTAAAAAGTCATGGGATGTAATGTACAGCACAAGGAAAATGGTAAATATTGTCATATAATAATACCTTTGTATGGTGACAAAGGGTACTAGGCTTATTCTGGTGATCACATCATAAGGAATATAAATGTTGATTACTGTATTGTATGTCCTAAATGAATATAATATTGTATGTCAACTATACTTCAGTGATAAAAAACACACACACAATATTGAATAGATCACAGCCTAACATAAACTAACCAGTAACATACTTGATTGTGGCAAGGGAGGGAATAAAGGCTAAGATTACAATGAAAAAGTAAGGGACACATGCTGGGGGAAGTCAGCATCTGGTAACACCTGCAGGAAGGCAACCCAGCCACCTGGGCCAGAGCCATGAAAATCTACTAAAACTCATGGCCTTGACCATTTGAAGGGATTCTGAACTTGCTCTTCATGATTGAGTCAGTCGACAGTTGGCAACAGCAGCTTCCTGTTTTTATGAAGAAAACTCACTGGAACTCTTTCTGAAAAGATGCAGAAAATCCTCGTGGACACTGACTAGCTCTTGGAAGACAATATTTTGATGAGTCAAGTGTAAACGAATCAGGATCACATGGGTTATATGCCTGCTCAAGTACACATGGTTTAAGCATGAATGGGAAAGTGGTTACATCTCGTAAGTTTCATAGATTTCTCTTTTGGATTCTCTCAGCCTCTCCCCTGGCATCTGTGAAGAACAAGGGAGAGTTTGAGAGTGTCACGAAACCTCAAGCACACCTGGTTTTCTTCTCGCCACCATGGAAGGCCTTATGGATGGATTTTTATTACATAAATAAACGTAGGCTGTGGAAAACTCATAAACATTCCTAGCTTCACTGGGTGGCTCCGATGTCGAAAGAGAACAGGGTGAGGTTTTCTCCATTTCTTCTTTGTTTTCCCACTTGTCCAACTCTCTGACTTTCCTGGACATTTTTTTAACTCTCTGTCCTCATATTCTCCCAAGTGTAATTAAATCAACTCTGCTATTTCCTTTATAAGTTACCACTTTAGAAGAGTGCCTTCTTAGTTGATAAGGGGGCAGAAAAAATTCAGTTAATTTAAGGATCTCTTTGGGACCCAGGGAGGGAGGAGGGCAGCACGTAGAAGCAACTGCAGGCTCTTGGACCCTGGGTCTCGTCCTAAAAGCTTTCTAAAGCAACAAGCCTTTGACAACAAGTTTTTCCCCCCATTATGATCTATTGAGAAGGGAAGTGTAAAAATATTTTCAAACTGCCCTGGCTGGTTTGGCTCAGTGGATAGAGCATCAACCTGCGACTGAAGGGTCCCAGGTTCATTTCTAGTCAAGGGCACATGCCCAGGTTGCAGACTTGATCCCCAATAGGGGACATGCAGGAAGTAGCTGATCAATGATTTTTCTCTCTCTCCCTCTCCCTTCCACTCTGAAACCAATAAAAAAATATAAAAATATTTTTAAACCTATCTGTTGGAATTCTGGAGCATATTGGCATTTGTTTAGGTTTATTGATCTTTCTGTAAATTTTTATTTGTTGATTGATTTGAGAGAGAGAGAGAGAGAGAGAGAGAGAGAGAGGCCAATCCATTGTTCCACTTGTTACAGGAAACAAGAGAAGAACCAAGCAACGCTTAGAGAGATGGAATTACATTTATTAATATTATTATAATTATTACAGGCGGGCCCAGAGGAAAATGCCTCTCAAATTCTGGGCCTCATCACACAGGAAGTTTCCTGTATTTATACCTTTTACCCTCTTTGTTTCCCAAATATTTTTTTTTTTTCCGGTCCCCTTTGCAAGTTCTTAAAGAGTCCCTATGTACTAGGCTTTGAGACCTCAACCAAAGGCTTGGCCTGGTGCCAGCACTGATAACTTCACCTGGGGAAGGTTTAATGGCCTCTCTGAAATGGGAGCAGTCTTATTTTCCTTATTATTTAAGCAAGCATGCATTTATAGAAGCCAAAATAGCAGGGCTAAAATTTTAACAGCAGTTTTTATATAAGATGGATGCTTCATATGTATCTATTCATTCATTTGGTTGCTTCTTGTATGCCACCAGTTTCAGCCCTCATCTGGGAAGAGGAGGCATTTCCTTAATTGTATGCAATTATTAAATTGTATTCCCTAAGCTTATTTGGGATGCTCTGTATTCCCTCCTGGGTATAAATAGCCCATCTACCAACATCATGAGCTGTTGGCTACTGAACTAGCTTGGGATGAATTAGGACAAATTCCTTCCCTAGGTGGACAAAGTCACAGGAGGCTCCTTTGCCTTCCCAGGTGGCCATGCGTGGTCTGTGGCTTGCGGTGTGTAGGAGGGAACACTGACGTATTGGACACATGCAACGGAAAAAGGAAGCAACGGGGATAAAACTGTGGTATAGGAAGGCACATTTTGTTTATTAATAGAGAAGACTAGGCTATGCAGCAATTTTCTTGCGAAAGTAACAGAAATTTATAGATGCTCGAAGAGTACAAGAGAATAATTTGTTGTCCCTGCCATTTTTTTTTTCATTCCCAATAAATGCCGACCATAATGACATGTTTACTCTTTCTTTCCATTGCAAAAGTAATACTTATAAAACGATATTGGGAAATTAGAAAGGGAGCGAAAATATATCCATATTTTTGGCATTTGGAGGCAACCAGGTTTTAGCATTTTGCAGGGTTTCTTGTCTGTCTTTTCTCTGAAAACAATTTTTTTGGGGTGGTTTCTGAAAATGTTTTTGACCAGAATGTGTGGGTTGATTACCTCAGACCCATGAAGAAATGAGGTAATTGGCTCCTTCGTAATAAGGTATTGCTACATGCCTGTAGTTACCAAGAATGGTAAAAGATCAACAAAGAGATCCTTGATGTCTTACACCCTTTGCCAAAAAGTGGGCCCTTATATAGGTTCTTTGTGGTTTATGGACAGTTACTATGCACTGTCCCTAGTGTGTGTTATTGGTGCCTCTTTTAAAAAATCCTCCCTGAAGCTTCTCTCTTGACTACCAAGTTGCCTCTCCTCTCGCCCCACCCAAGTATCATGAGGTCTCCCCGTGTACCTGACTTGAGGGAAAACCTCCTCTCCTCCTGACCACACACACAATCATTCTTGGAAGGGTCTTAATTTGAACCCCTGAATGAAAGCAAACCTGTAATTTTCATGAATTAAAGAACTGGTAATCCCCAGCCTCTGGCTGATGAGACCTCCTCCTTCCTTCCCGCAATGTGAACTTTATAAACAACAAGGTCACATTCAGAACTTTTGAGTGTATGGTTTTATTTGTGACAGAAAAAGTAAGATGGCCTCCTGAAGAGTCAGCTCTATCGTATTGCTAAAATGAATCTTTTGCCTGGCTGGCATGGCTCAGTGGTCGAGCGTCGACCCATAAACCAGGAGGTTAGGTATTGATTCCTGGTCAGGGCAGATGTATGGGTTGCAAACTCGATCCTCCGTGTGGTGCATTCAGGAGGCAGCCGATCAATGATTCTCTCTCATCACTGATGTTTCTATCTCTCCTTTCCTCTCTAAAATCAAGAAAAATATATTTAAAAAAAATGAATCTTTAGGTGTTCTATTATGTGAATACTACAGAATTTCATTAGCCTTGGGACAAAATGAATTAGTAGGTATAAATATTTGTTGAATGCTTTGGTATTAATATATATGTATATGTTCAATGCTTTGGGCTTTATTTTTTTATCAACTTCACAGAAGAGAAATTTGCATTAAAATACGTGGGATGAGTTTTGACAAGTCTATGCTCCTGTGTAGCCAACGCCTCCAAAATCCATCTATAGAAAATTTCCACCACCCAAATTTCCCCCAGGTCTCTTTGTAGTCAGTTCCTGCCTCCATCCCACCTCAACTCTAAGCAAGTGCTGATCTTTCTGTCATTATAGATTAATTTTATGTAACCTAGAACTTTATGCCAATAGAAATACCCACTTTGAATTCTTCTGTGTATGGCTTTAACTCAGCAAAGTGTTTTTGAGATTCATCCATGTTGTTGTGTCTTCCAATGTGTTGTTGTGTCATTACTTTTTATTGCCAAACAATGTTCCACTGTATGGCTGAACTAAAGGTTATGTATTCATTCATCAGCTTATGGAGATTTGGCTTGCTTCCAGTTTGGCTGTCATGATTAGAGCTGCTCTGGATAATTATGCACAGTCTTTGTGTGGGTTGAGATCATGATAACATTAACTTCATAAAATGAATTAGAAAGTATTTCCTCTTCTTCTGGTTTCCGAAAGAGACTGTGGAAAATTGGTGTTAATTCTTCTTCAGGTATTAGGTAGCCTTTTCCCAGCAAAACCCCACAGGATCTGGAAGTTAAAAAAATGACCTTCTGACCAGATGTGTCATAATAAAAATCTCCCCAAAGTTTCACTGAGGATATCTAAAGACTCACGTAGTATGTCTCAGTGGGCATCTTTTAACACGGTATCAATAAACTTCTTAATCACATGGTAGGATCTTGGTGTTTACCAGAAAGGGATTTGAGCCAAGGAGTTTTAAGTTGATCAGTATCTGAAGTGAGAAAGATCTCTGTTTGCAAGAGCCCTTTCAGAAAAATGTCCCCCTATTAACAGAAATGCCAAAGTCCTCAGAGTGAAGTATATACTCCAGGCCCAGGTCTGTGTTGCAAGGGGAATACCAAGGGGATTGTGCTTCCTGTTCTACACTTTTGACTTTTCTCTGAAGGGTACTTAGGAAAACTGGAACTCATGGAGTGATAGAGTTTAGTTATATTTTGTTATTGAAGAAGCAAGATGGTAATTAATGGTTTTGTGTGTGTGTTTTTTGGCAAATCAGTTCAAGATAACTTTGAGGAAGACCTCATTTTATTATTACGGTCAGAGGATTACATGATATAGGAAGAAAAATTTCTTTTGTTTTTTGAGGAAGATATTGAAGACTTGAAAGCCACTTGAATAATGTAATATTAGTGGTTGGGTTAATCCAGTGGTCATTAGTCAACAGAACCAAATATCAACAGTACAGCGATTGAAATTTCTTTGGAGAGTCACATTTTTTAAACTTAAACTTCTTCTAATGCTACTTCTTCAAAATAGACTCGCCCAGGCTGTGGTATTTTGTGGAAGAGCCACACTCAAGGGGCCAAAGAGCCGCGGTTTGCCAACCACTGGGTTAATCAAACCTTCCCATCTGTCAATTCTAAATATTTTCCAAGATGACTGGAAAATATATGGAACCATGTGACTCCTGGTCACTTACAAGGACAAAATCATGCTGAGATTGGCTAAGAATGGCACTGATACTAGAAACTGTAAGGTTGGTGTGTGTGTGTGTGTGTGTGTGTGTGTGTGTGTGTATTTTAATTTGTAAGAAAGTAATGTTAAGTTTAGAGTATTCCAGCTAATAATCAAATACAAAATTTTACAATATAGCTGATGAGATATTCTTGTGTTTGATTTTTCTCAAATAAATAAAGGCTGTTGTTGATTCCATCAAGACAACGTTATGGGTAGAACAGTGACTAACATGTGCTTTTATCTCCATGAACATATGTTTGTAATTGCACCCATATTAGTATACTTTTTTGGGGGAAAGTTTGCCAGCCTGTATAATGCGATTAGTACTTCCATGAGAGAATTCAAAGCCAACAAGATAAGAAGCATGTAGCCTTCTAAAGAACTAGATTGGTGAAATAGTCAAGGAGGGTGGGAAACAGGGGGACTAGAGACTTTTATCATATCTTCTCACAAATGTCCTCCCCATCAACAAAGCACGAATGTGCCTTTTACGGCTGCTATTAGAAATCAGATATTACCAGATCCCTGTTCCTGCCGAGCTTATAGCTGCAAAGAGGACTTTAAGATAGTAAACAAAGGAGTAGATTTAATTAATGTACCAGTTCAAAACTATTGGAGCATTGGAAAGATCTGAATTCAGATCTTGGCTCTGTTACTTAAAGTGTGACTATAGGAATAAATTTTAATGGGCCTTCGTTTCCATCTCAGTGACCAGCATCCAGCCTTTTAGGGATGAATTGTAGAGGTTGCCTCATTTTTCCCTCACCACTTACTTCCTAAGTCACTTCCTCTCGTAGATGGCCCTCAGGTCTGTATCATACCTGCATCTCCTTCTACTCAATCCTGCTCCCCCACTTCAATCCACAGGTGCTGCTCCCAAGGGAACCCCCAATCTAGTGAACACTAAGCTGTGTCTCAGGTCAGCTGCTGGGGGCATTTTTGTGGGATCAGAACTGGTGAAGAGAATGAAAGGCTAGGAATTTTTAATTTTATTTTTAGCAGATGCAGTATTCTGAGAAAGGGATCAACATGATTAAAAAACTGATGGCCAAGAAATATGATTCTTGTTGTCGTGTTGGAAGATCTGGACGTATGAGAGACTAAATATAAAACAGACTGGGAATCTGTTTCAGGAATCTGGGAATGAAACCCACAGGCTAACAGAAGGTTGTCGTTGGAGGGGGGAAAAACACATTTAAGTTATTTTTCAAGAGAGAACTGGGAAGATTTGGTGTCAACCTGAATGTGAGGATGAAGATAAGCCAGCTGGAGTGCATTTTTGCTTCCCAAGTTGAGAGCAGAGGTATCTGAGTGCCACTGATGGGGTCAGACACGATGGAAAAGGGTTTTATGAAGATGATGAGACCCTCAGATTTTAGCATCTCTCGCTTCAAATGCCGATATGATATTGAATGAAAAGGTCCTCATATTGGGAGACATTCCACTGATGCAGCCATCTGGAGGGACTTCTAGCAGCAGCACGGGGACATCTTACCCCTAAGGGAAAGAGGAGGAGCTCCAGCCGTAATGGGCCTGCATCTTAACAGAGCAAGGAACACTTTTCTGACTTGTGCAAAGGTGTTGTATGAGCCAGTAGTCATCCTAGCCATGGTCTTGGGATCACAGAGAGATGTGATCCACGCCTGCTGAAATGCATGAGTTTGATTTCAATTAGAAGAGGGAGATTTCTGAGGGAGAGCTTTGATAAGTTAGATTTCTTTTTTAAAATATATTTTTATTGATTTCAGAGAGAGAGAGAGAGAGAGAGAGAGAGAGAGAGAGAGAGAGAGAGAAAGAGAGAGACAGAAAGAGAGAGAGAAACATCAATGATGAGAATCATTGATTGGCTGCCTCCTGTATGCCCCCTAATGGGGATCGAGCCTGCAACCCGGGCATGTGCTCTTGACTGGAATCGAACCTGGGACCCTTCAGACCCCAGGCCAATGCTCTATCCACTGAGCAAAACCAGCCAGGGTGATAAGTTAGATTTCTTTAGGGTGAGAGATTAGCAAATCACTCAAACCTTCGGAGTGTCATCTTTACTGGTGTGGCATTCTGGTTTTCTTCTCTCTACTCCCACAGATTCCCCATACCAAGATATGATAACCAAGTGAGCCATTTGGCAAGGCAGAGAAAAGAGGTGGAGACTTGTAGCCTAAATAATGTGCTAGATTAATGCTGAGAAGTGATTACATTTAGCCTCAGAAATTTAGCTCACCTTACTGACATTTTACATGGACATGGCAGGTCACTTCCCTTCACTCATCCTTGCATGCACCAGATCTAGTTGTCCTGACATATCCATAGAGGTGGAAACTGATTGAACACAGAAGGCTTAGCTGCCTTCAAGTGGGAGAGCTGTTAACTCTGCATGAACAAAGGTATGAAACACAGACCAATAGAGCTGCTTTGTAACTAGGTATCTGAGAAGTGACCGGGAGCTTTGTATCAGATTGTCAGCATTGTTCATTTTTCACTTCTTCAATTACAGCTGACATATTTTCAGGTGTTCAACATAGTGATTAGACTTTTACATACCATATAAAGTGATCATCCATTAAACCTAGTACCAATCGGATGCCCAAGTTATCGCCTATTATCGACAATATTCCTACCTCAGCTTTGTTGAGTGATAACAGCAAGGCTGATGATCTGTACCTGATCTCAGACCTCGAACACTCTGCGCTTGGGGCTGGTTACAGTGCAGGAACATGCTTAAGTGACCAGCAGGGGTACATAGTCCAGGCTGAAGCTGTCTTTTAGGGTCACTGGTGCTGAGGTATTTCCCCCCCCCCCCCCCCCAAACCAGTGGTTCTTAATACAAGAAAGAAGCACATCCTGATCCAGCCGTCACAGAGAGGAGCTGTTTTCTCAGAATATTCCATAGAGACTTGAAAACAGACCCTCCATCTTTGAGACTGAAGAATTAAGGCGCGGCTTTAAGAGATCACCAGGAAGAGACAGTTGAGCACAGTGGATTCGTCCCTCTGTCTTTGTGACTGGTGACAATGCTTTCAGAGGTGCCCTCCCATAGTAGGTGAGTGGCATAAATATTACCTCTAGATGGCTGGTCCCAGGACCAAGATGAAGCAAGGGGATTTCACACAACTACAGAAGAATTAAAGGCAGCAGTTACCACCATCATAAATGTCTCTGTCTCTGTCTCCATTCCCCCTATTCCCATGCCTACAACCTCTTCTTCTTCCTCCCCCATTCTGCTCCCTTCTATTTCTTCTCTCCCTTTTCTTCTTCCTTCTTCATGTAGGACTTATTGTCCAGAACTTAGGTTGTACTGGTGTTGGTAGAGACATAATAAATTGGTAACAATCCTATATATTAAAAGGTTAATATGCAAATTGTCCCTATGGGAGTTCAACCAACTGGGAGTTTGACCACTTGCTATGACGTGGAAGGCCCCAGCTGGCAGCAGGAAGGTCCTGATTTGCCCTGATCACCAAGCAGGCCTAGGGACACTACCTATGCATGAATTTTGTGCACCGGTCTCTAGTATTAAAAATAATTCATTGAGTTTATATATGCCAAACACCTGCAACTGACCTTTATTGTGCCTCATTTAATTATTATTTAATGGCCTTTAAGATAATTAAATTATCTCTGTATTGAATAGAGGGAAATGAAGCTGAGCAAGAAAAATGACTTACTCAAGGCCTGCCAACTCATGTCATGGGTGGGGTCAGGATTTGAACCCAGGTCTGTGAGGCTCCAAAACACTTGTTCTGAGGTCATGCAGATTCAGTAGGGGGATTGTTACTCCTCAGTGGTTGCCTGGATGTGGTGGGGGGCCAGGGGCTGTGGTGGGAAGTGCAGGAAGAATTGAATAATCGCCGGGTTTCTGATTTGGGTGGTCTGTGAGACGGTTGGTCCTGCCTTCCCCAGGAGAGGGACACCCTGACTCCTAGAAAGAGTTTCAGCCTCTAATTAGCATCAAGATCATGTTTTAGGTTAAATGAGATTTTGGCAAGAGTTATGGGAATTCTTGTGTTAAGCCTTCACTTGGTTTTGCCTACAAATAGACCAGCTAAATTGCGACTAAGAGACCTCCTATTAATTTGAAACTGTCTTGAACTCAAAATAGTCCAACCATTAAGCTAACGAATGAGCAGCATTCCTGTTACCTCCACATTCATTCCCCCCGAGTCTTCCTCCCGATGGTCACCAGGTATCATGTTATGGCAGCGAAAGGCTATTAGGCAGAGGTTACAGAAAGTCTGAAAAGTAGAAAAGTCAAGCTCGCTGGAGGAGCCTGGGCCTATTAAGGAAAGAGAAGTCTGGTTCTGATTACTGCTAATTATAGATAAGCTGGAGCCGACAGTCATTTTCTGACCACAAACTCAAATCAATCAATTAAAAGCTGCATGTAGCCGCCCCACGGCTAATCGGTTCCAGGCAGCTCAGGATGATCCATGAGGTCCTACCTCGCCCATGTCACGGCTGCTGTGTTCCATCTGCTGCTCCGACAGTCGATCAAATACACACCTCATTTTCTACCCTCCGACTAATCACGCACGCTGTTAACAGTGTTAGCTCCCAGCCACTTACTGAAATCAGCCGCCTTGCACCAGAAGCCTGGTGGTTGAGTCATCACTTCGTTCTCCTAAGCGAGGCATGCAAACCTGAGAGAAACAGTGCCCAGGCCCGAGAAGCCATCATTGCTGGTGCATGTGGCTCCTTGGTCGTTTTCACACAAGGGGAGAAGCTTCCAGAGGTGGGTGGCCTTGACCGTGTGGGTTATGGGAGCCATGTTGTAGATGCAGAAGTTGAAGGTGCTTTGGATAGGTGGTTTCCAAAACAGGAGACACTTGGGGAAATGAGGCTCTTCTTCAAAATAAGGCATCTTAGAGAGTGAGAGAAAGAAAGAGATATATATATAGAGAGAGATTTTTTGGTTACCCCAGATGCATGGGTTCCCAAGGAAGCAGATTTCAATGCAATCTAATGAAGAAGGTCTTTAAAATATATATATATATATAATTTATTTTATTTTATTTTTGTAAGTTTTTTAAAACATATTTTATTGGTTTTTTACAGAGAGGAAGAGAGAGGGATAGAAAGTTAGAAACATTGATGAGAGAGAATTATCCATCAGCTGCCTCTTGCACACTCCTACTGGGGATGTGCCCACAACCACCGTACATGCCCTTGACCGGAATCGAACCTGGGACCTTTCAGTCCACAGGCTGACGCTCTATCCACTGAGCCAAACCGGTTTCGGCAAGAAGGCCTTTGTTTAGAGGTCGTAAACAGGTAGCCCCTAAGTGAAGAGCTGCTAGAAGATGTGGCTTGTTGGACCCACAGACTGTTTAAAACAAGATTTGTTGCCAACATTTACAGATCAAGGGATTGCACAGCATTTCAGATGGGTGGCTTTCGTGTCCTTGTTTAAAAATTGGAAAGATTCAGCAACACTGAGCCAGATCTGCCATCCTCCCTTTCCCCCCTCCCCCCAATCCCCTTCCCGAGGGAAGCTGTTTCCTTTGGAAAGGTCTGTGCTTTCCAGCTCATCACCTCCCCTCCACGACTTCCTCTAGACCTGCTCCCACCCCCTTCACCGGTGTATGTTACTTCCTGGCTCTCAACAGCTTCATTGAGTCTGTGACCCTGACCAAGTGCTGTAGCGCCTCTTGAAGGTTCAAATAGGCAGACAAACACTTCCGGGAGATAGAGCAGAGTATACCCTTGGATGAAAGCAATGGAGCCCTACTTTGGGCCCCATTTTTTGTTGTGTCCTTCTCCATCTGTCCTCCATCTGTGGGAAGAATGGTCCATTCTTCCCCAGGGACAAGTCCTCCGAGACCTCCAGACATTCAATGCCGACTCTGAACACCAAGGCCACAAGATACTTCCCCATCTTTGTCCTCCTGCGGATGGGCTGTGCTGCTGGTGAACGTACAGGTGTGAGATGTGGGCAAGGGGTGGATGGTAGGCAGGAAGGATGTATCTAGTTCTTGGTTTTGTGGCTTGTGTCCACAGACATGCATGGGAGACGCCTTGCAATGCAGTCTAGGATTCGGGGTCAGAAAAGAAGGTGAGCTGGTGGCCTCTGTATTCCTTTCCAGGGCTTATCCTGAGCTCATATTTTAAAACGCTGTGTCCCTAAAATGCTCTTATGTTCCAGTGGTGGCACGGATCCTATGCTTTGGTACATACCACTTTAAAACACAATAGCTTTTCACCCTGGCTGGTGTGGCTCTGTTGGTTGAGTGTCGTTCCATGCACTGAGAGGTTGCCAGTTCAATTCCCAGTCAGGACACATGCCCGGGTTGTAGGCTTGATCCCTAGTAGAGGCCTTGCAGGAGGCAGCCAATCAATGTTTCTCTCTCATCTGTTTCTCTCTCACTTTCCTTCTCCCTTCCTTTCTCTCTAAAATCATTTGAAAAAAATTTAAAAAGTACAATATTATAGCTTTTCTTGGGAAGAAGAAATGAAAGAAAGCTTCATCTTTGAGCATCTCCAGTCCACCTACATTAACTCTTTTTCTACTTAAGTCATAGTATTACATCATAGGATGTGGTGCTGCCCCAGCTGTTCTGGAACATAAGGCCTTTAATCCCAGAGAGCGTGGTATTCTGTCTCCTTGAGTGTTGTTGCTCCATTCTCATGGCTTTTCTCTACACGATCTGATCATTGGCACTTGGGATGAGCCTGTTTCCATGGTTGGTCTAACTTCCCTTCCTGGGACCACTCCCCCTACTATGATCAAGAGCTTTTTGAGCCTAACCGGTTTGGTTCAGTGGCTAGAGCATTGGCCTGTGGACTGAAGGGTCCCAGGTTCGATTCCGGTCAAGGGCATGTACCTTGGTTGTGGGCACATCCCCAGTACGTGCAGAAGGCAGCTGACCAATGTTTCTCTCTCATCGATGTTTCTAAATCTCTAGCCCTCTCTCTTCCTCTCTGTAAAATAAATAAATAAATAAACCAATGTTTCTCTCTCATCGATGTTTCTAAATCTCTAGCCCTCTCTCTTCCTCTCTGTAAAATAAATAAATAAATAAATAAATAAAATAAAATAAAAAAAATTCAAGTATATTTTTAAAAAGAGCTATTTGATGTTAGGTCTAGTAGAACCATTTGCTGAAGCAGCCTGGTGTTACCTGGTTTCCATTGCTTCTTCTCTTTAAAGAGATTAGTACCAGGACTTCCAGTTGTTCTCCAGATGTGTGTGCATTTGTCATCTGAAGGTCATCACCATGCTGCATTTCCCCCCCCTCCCCCGTACAGGCCTCCTCCATGAGAAAACTTAGTTCTAGTGACTTGCATCACCCCTCCGTTATGATAAGAAATGCTTTATCCTTCAAGTGAAAACAAACAAACAAACAAAAAAAAATGGTCAATCTGGCGAGCAGTTTTGATTACATTTGTTTTCATCAAATTCAACTTCTAGCAAATTGATGGGATGAAGGAATCGGCCAGTTCCTAACTCAGTCAAATCCTGTCAAACTGGTTGGGCTCAGAAACAGCCTTAGGCGGTCAAGGTTACATGGTGGGTACAACTGCCAAAAAAATAAAAAATAAAAAAAAAAGAGCTAAGCTCCTAGTGCTTACAGAATGCCCCATTTCAACACTTTTCCTTTATCTCTGATCATTTGGCTGTGCTTGAAATCAGCACACCATCAAGTAAACTTCAATATTTGGCCACAAATCACAGCATCGCAGCAACATTAATAGCAAATCAACTATCATCACTTTCCATAATTAGAGTAATAGGAAACAGATATCTCAAAGTCATGTGTCTGATCGCCAACTTATCCTTGCCATCTCACTTGACATCGGAAGAAAATGTAATCCTGCCTATGGCAATATTGGCGTGTTCATTTGTTGAAAGGACTGAAACTAGTTAAGAGCACACAGTTTGTATTAGGGAGTTTATCACAGCCACACCTGAAAAACATTTTTTTCCCCACTCAAAATTAAAAGAAAAAATGTATTTTGCTATTTTTTCCCCCTTATTCATTAACATTCCAAAAGTGGCTGTACTTAGATAATAGAAAATCACTCTGAGTATTATATTTTGCATTATTTCCAGAGGCAGGAAATTGCTCTAATAATGTAAGGAAGTAATGCATTCACCTCCTTTCATTGATCAGTTGCTAAGGAAGTACCTATTTTGTTCTTATAACAATTTTCTAGACCAAATGAGTTTTGAGCATTTGCTAATGAATTCTCAAAGTCTTCTAGTGACATAGTTTGGGTCTTTATTGATTATGATATGCTGTGAGCCTAAAATTTAACTTTACAGGAGTTATCTGCTAAACCTATGTACTCAGTTGCCTACTTTAAGAAAACCCAATAGGAGAATCTGAACTTTAAGCAGATGGATTTGAGTGTGTTTATGCATATTATGAGAATTCTTCCTTTTGTTCATCATGGAGATCCTTTTATTCATCAAATTTCTCTAGTAAGCAACCTTCGTATTGATGCAAAGACTCAGTGTGGAAGCCAAGAGCCACATGTGGCTGTAGAACATTTGAACATGGCTATGACAACTGAGAAATAGAATTTTAAATGCTCTATAATTTTAATTATTTAAAAATTTATTAAATGTGTTTAGGTAACTAATATTGGTTATTAACATTATAAGAATTTCAGGCGTACAGCTGTAGATTCTACTGTGTGCTCACCCCCCGAAGTCCATTATGTTAGCATATATTTGACCCCAGTTAATTAATTAATTTAAAAAATTTTAGTATATTTTATTGCTTTTTTACAGAGAGGAAGGGAGAGGGATAAAGAGTTAAAAACATCGATGAGAGAGACACATCAATCAGCTGCCTCCTGCACACCCCCTACCAGGGATGTGCCCACAACCAAGGTACATGCACTTGACTGGAATTGAACCTGCGATCCTTCAGTCCGTAGGCCAACGCTCTATCCACTGAGCCAAACCGGTTAGGACATGACCCCAGTTAATTTAAATTAGCATTGCCTCCTTGTGGTTAGTGGCTGTATTGGAGGGAAAGTATCTCTAGGACATTTGATAGTAGTTATTGAAGATCAACAGTTGATGGAGGTGAAATTAGAGGAGAAAAATTGGAGGTGAAGACTCTAATAATCACATTTCAACTAGAATAGAGAATGAACCATTTTTGAAATTAGAGGGTTCAATTCACAAATAAGGATTTCTTTACCAAAAGGCTACTAGTTAAGAGCTTTTCAGATTGGCTAGCATGTAACCCAGTGGCCTGAGTGAAGGACATCTGGAAGAGACTTGGAAGTCATGGATTCTGAGTTCTTGTGTGGGTCTAGGCTGACCTAACCTGCTGTGTATCTTTGGGCAAACCTCTTAACTGCACAGGGCCATTTTCCTCTGAGGTCCTTTGCATTCGCAACATCTTTTAAAGAGAAGGTCACCTTATACATTGTCACTAACGTTTTCCCGTTGGGCACATCTGAAAACCATTCTGATTTTATCATTTTCAAATAGCAGTAAGAGAAACTTATAGTCAGAAAAATCTTTTCTCTAGAGACTATCTGGGCTACCATAATTCAAGCTCATGAACATATAATCTTCATCTACTCTGAGAAGTCCCATAAAGGATGGGCAAAATAAATTCCCTGTTTTTTTGTTTTTATTACTTGTAACCTGGGTGGGGAGGGAAGTAAGTAAGACAACTCAGTATGAGCCAAGGCAGAATGAAACAAAGGCTCAGTATGCAGACAGACAATGTGGACAGGGCTACGAGGGAGGGGACCTCTTCTTTCATGGGGAGGTGGGCAAGGATGGTGGCATTTGGCCATTCAGGCCTGAAGGATGAATCTGGTGACTTCGACTGAGGGAGGAATTAAGGCCTTGACACAGCCATTTGGTTTAAGACCATGGTTGGCAAACTGCAGCTCTCTAGCCACGTGCGACTCTTTGGCCCCTTGAATGTGGCTCTTCCACAAAAATATTATGGCCTGGGCGAGTCTATTTTGAAGAAGTGGTGTTAGAAGTTTAAGTTTAAAATATTTGGCTCTCAAAGAAAATTTAAATCGTTGTACATACTGTTGATATTTGGCTCTGTTGACTAATGAGTTTGCCCACCACTGGTTTAAGGGCATAGAGCGTGTGTGTATGGTAGTTGTCTTGTTTTTGTTTGTTTGTTTGTTTTTGTGTGTATTGCTGAAGCAATTCACATTTTACCTTTCTAGAGAAGAAATAGAACCATAATGTCTCATTTTTTACACAAATTTATTTTATGCTTGATCGTTCTAGCTCATTTTCAATGATTAAAACTTACTTGCTACTCCCTTCTCAAATGTCTCCCTTTTTGCAGGGTGTTCTGGGTGAGGGAGTGAGGTAAGAAAAGACAGAGGGGATAGGAGTGATGGTTTCTCCCATGTGCTAATTATGATGCAGTCTCACTCAACACAACAATTTTGAGGACCTGTGGTGCCGGCTATAATGGGATTCTACCTGTATTTGATCTTGCAACCCTAAATCAGACTCTAATTAGACTGTGTATTTATCTTTTTCTTCTTCTAAGTGCCTATTAACACTCAGATGCCCCCCCCCCTTTCCCAGTCTCCCCCAAAACCTATGCAAACAACTCTAACCAGGGCTCCAGTACCTTCTGGTGGCTTTCCAGACCTCCCTCATACAATCTTCTTAATTATATCTTCCACCTCTCCAGCTGTACCACTGAGCAGCTGCCACTAATCCTAAATAAATATTTCCTGTTCTTCTTAGAGACAATTAAACGCAGCCTTTACCAAACCTTTGGCATCTGAGGCTCCCAAGGATGGTGGTACAGTCATTACTGTTTGTCCTCGTAAATTGAGCAGAGACGACTAATTCTAGGCCATCTGTAGACTGAGGTCCTTTGTCTTGAAACAGAATAGCCTCTGCTGATATGTCTGTACCCTGTGGCCATGCCTAGTGAAGGTGGTACTCTTAGAAAGTCACTCCCAAGAGCAGTCTGTCCTCCAGGCAACGTTAGAAACAGCTGGGATATGAGCCAACAGCTGTGTGACGGGCATTGGGGTGAGGGGTGCCATAGATGAGATTGGGTTCCCGGGGTCTGGGGCCAATGAGGTCCATGTGTCTCCAGCCGCTGCCTTGCCAGTGCACTCTGACGAAGGGCTGGTCTTCAAACTCAGCTCTTCTCATGCATCACCAGGAGAGTTTTACAAGTGCTGATGCTTGGGTCTACCCTAAGAGATCTGACTTGATGGGTCATGGAGTGACCACGGGCTTAAGGATGGTTAAAAAGCTTCTAGGTGATCCTGATGGCAACAAAATATGCACATGCTGGCAGTCATGAAATCCCTCATGTGCCTCCTGGCTCTTTGTCTGGGTGTGTTTCCCCCTGTTCCATTTGCTTGTCAGCAAGATCAAAGCAGAAGACATCAGGCTTCAGACCCTGATTGTTGGCCTGGCTCTGCTTCTAACTGCAGAACCAGCCCAGAGAGAGAGAAGATCTGGATGGTGTACCACCATCCCTAAGCTTGACCTTTGCTTTGACTACTCGGCCACCCATTAATGCTTCCCACATTTAGCCCCTAACTGGTTTGGCTCAGTGGATAGAGCATCGGCCTGCAAACTCAAGGGTCCCAGGTTCGATTCCGGTCAAGGGCATGGACCTTGGTTTCAGGAACATCCCCAGTAGGGCGTGTGCAAGAGGCAGCTGAATGATGTGTCTCTCTCATCAATGTTTCTAACTCTCTATTCCTTTCCCTTCCTCTCTGTAAAAAAATCAATAAAATACATTTTTTTAAAAAGAAAAGAAACACATTTAGTTCAAAGGTGGCAGAGCAGGCAGCGTCTCCCGGGCACCAAGGGCAGCTTCCAGCATTGAATTCCAGGAGATGCTTGGCAGGCAGCATCCTGTCTCTACAGGTCAAGCTGAGCTGGGAAACTGCCAGCAAGACCAAGAACACATCCTGTGACCCATCAGGGCCTTTTCTCTGCAGCCTCAGGCCCTTCTCTGAGACCTCATTGGCTGTGCTTTGAGGTGACCTTTCAGAGGTGCCTAGTTTTTCCCTTCACCACGTGGCACTAGGTATCCAGTGAGGTGTGTGAGTGTGTGCTGTGTCTAAGCACTGAGACCCTGGTTTCAGGTGGTCCTGGCCAGTCTGTGTCCCACCACATCTTCTAGGTCTACCAGCAGCCTTGGCAAGTCCTCTCGGGGAGAGAGAGAGAGAGAGAGAGAGAGAGAGAGAGAGAGAGAGAGAGAGAGAGAGAGAGAGAGAGAGAGAGACCGACCAGATGGCTGCAGATTGGCAATGCTCTCAGAGGCAGCTCATCCATCACTCCGACTTTGTTCATTTACAATAAGCACATTCAATTTCTACTTGAATTAGGGAGCTGAAAGCACACAGAGAGGCAGAGAAGCAGGCGGTGTGAGTTCTGGGCAAAATCTCTGTGTCCTTGACAACAACCGCCACTCGAGTGTTTGCTTTTCCTCGTGTCCTTGTGTGTGGAGTAAGGCAAGAGTGTCAGGACACGCAGGTGTAACTCTTGAGCCTAACAGCTAGTTCTCCATCGCTGGTAGAGTCAGAGCCATCGGTCAGTCAACAATATTTATTAAACTCCCACTTCTTATTGAGCTGCGGCAAGCTTCAGGCTAAGTCAATACCACGTGCATTAGAGTGCCCCACGATTCCTGTGTGTGTGTGTGTGTGGGGGGGGTGGACACGGGGTGGGGGCACATCCTCCCTACATATGGATGAGGTGATATAAGCTTCATGCATCCATTCATTCAGCTAACACTTTTGGAACCTCCATGAGTGCGAGTCACGGCTAGGTTTTGAGGGAGGTGTAGAAATGAACAAGAAAGGCTTTATACCCACAGACCTTACGCTATAGCGAACCGGGGGAGGCCAGGAAAATGCACTGAAAGCCTCGTATTGACCATGCAACGTTCTGGGCACTTGACATTCTTTAGCTCATTAAAATCTCACAGTAACCCTTTGAAGTAGACGGTTTCCATGCACACCCCCTTGAGTGGCTGAGGGGCTTGGAGGCTGAGAGGTTGAGTAATTAACCAAGGTGGCGGGGCTCAGAAGTGGTGGACGTGGGTCTGACCTCCTCTCCTCTTAGTGCTTTTCTAGAAGCTTCTAAGAGAGGCCAAGAGAGAGCACGCAGAGGAGGGGCGACACTCTGTTTGCAGGAATGATGGAAGGCTTTGCTGTAGATCAAGGACCCCAGACTCTCTTTCACTTTGAGAAAAGAAAGCAAAGCTAGAGGGGTCTTAGGAAGGGGGGGATGAGAGCACGAAGCCAGAAGGTGAGAGAAAGGAAGAATAACATGGGAGCCAGGGCATGTTGGAAGCCAGCTGCTAGGAACTGCCACCTGTGTGCTTAGCTGCTGCTCTGTCTGAGTTCCTTAGCACAGCCAAGTGGATTTCCCCCCTCACCCACTAAAACCCGGCTCGTAATCTTTAGATCAGTTTACCAAACACTCTAATGATAAGGCTGATAATGAGACCTCTTTACTGAGAACTCTGGAGGATGAGGAGGGGGGATGTTTGGGATGCCTGCTCCTTCTCAGATCTTTGAAGATAGCACCTAGGAATTCCCCACGGGGGCTGCCCACCCTGCCTTCAGGGGCGGACAGAAATAACCCGGGGCAGAGAAGGACCTGCTGTTGCTCAAGACGAATGCACTACTTTCCCTCACAGCTGCACTGGACAGTGTAGGGCTCCATCTTGGTTGTACGCTTTGCCTTTCCTTGAAGTCAAAATACGTTTCCAGGATCCTTGGTATGAATTAAAAATACATGTATACTTCATTTTGAGTGGAAGTTTCCATTTATAATGAGCCAAGAAGACCCAAAGGGATAGAGAGCTAGAAACGTCGACGAGAGAGAAACATCGATCAGCTGCTTCCTGCACACCTAGTGGGAATGCGCCCACAACCAAAGTATTATACATGCCCTTGACCAGAATCAAACTTGGGTTCCTTCAGTCTGTAGACTGATGCTCTATTCACTGAGCCAAATCCGTTATGGCTCCCTCCCACTTCTTTTTTTAAAAATTTAAATTAATATATTTTATTAAATTTTTCAGATAGGTAGGGAAAGAGAGAGTTAGAAACATCAACCAGCTGCCTCCTGCACACCTCCCACTGGGAATGTGCCCACAACCAAGGTAGTATGTGTCTTTGACCGGAATCGAACTTGGGACCTTTCAGTCCGCAGGCTGACACTCTGTTCACTGAGCCACACCGGTTAGGGCCTCCTCCTGCTTCTTAGAGCAAAGTCGAAGCCCTCACCAGGCATCACCCGCTCCCCCTGATTTCCATGTCCTCCCCACCTCCTTGCAGCGCCGCCATCTCTGATGCTTTTCTTTTTGACCCAGCCACACTGGCCTCCCTTCTGGCCCATGCACACGCCACACATGCTCCCTGCCCCACGCCTCTGCCCTGGCTCTTCCCTCCCTGCAACTGCTACTTCCAATGTCTCCGTGGCTTCCAGTCACCATACCTTCCTCGGGGAAGGCCTTCTTTACTTTCTCTCTTGAAAATGGCAACTTCCCTCCCTCCAGTTCCCCTCCAGGCTTTAGTTTTCAGCAGTACTCATCATTTCCCAATGAAATTAGTATTACTTTTTTAAACTTAAACTCTAGTAAAATGTAAGCTTCATGAAAACCACGGGTGTGTTGGCATGGCTGGGTGTCCAGTATAGTTCCAGACGCCTAGTGAATATTCAATAAATACTTTCAAAAGGTATTGAACTTATATTGAAAACAGAACTCAATCACCCAGGTAGCAATGAGCATACCTAACATTCTAACATTTCAGGTTGCTAACATTCTCCAATAAAGAGAACCAGGGCTCTTTAGAGAGATGGCTGATTCTAGGGTTGGGTAAGAAATATACAAGAGGAGCCTGGTGGGTCTTGTAGTGCCAGAAAGAAGCTCGATATTGTAAAGTGCAATATTCACTGAACCCCCCAAAATCATTTTTTTAACCAGGGGCATGTCAATGCATCCAGTTGCCAAAAGGTGGCGCTCCTCACCCGCTAGTCATTTCCTTCCCAAGTCAGGCCGTCTCCAAGTGTTCTGTTCCTTCTGTTAGTTGTTTCATAATAAAATATTATACCCTCATCCTCTCCTGGTAAAACACAGCAGTAAAACAGACCTTATTCTTTGGATTGATCTGTGCTTTGATATATGTCAGTCCTTATTCCTCTGGGTAGGCAGTGCATAAAGTAAACGCTTTGTCTTTTCAATGGAGCTGGGCTTACACCTCTCTGTGTATCTCTAGACTCTGCCATATAACTGAGCACCTTGACAATAAAATCATCCCTGACCAGATCCAAGATTTTAATTTGTCTCTCGAGTTTGCCTCTCTCGATTTCATGGACCGTGAAAACACAGCTGGGGCCGTTTACAGACTGTGGAAAAACTCTCGAGTATTTTTGCTGAAGTCCTAATTCCAGGATCAGGCTTTGTTATTTCCTGCTTCAGTGCTGTTTGTGAAACGAGTAAATGGGCAATGGGCTGTGTCAAATTCGCCTGGCCCCCCCTCTCCAGGCACCTGCTGTCCGGGCATGGGATGAATCGGGTATAAGCAAGACAGCGAAACGACGTGGATTCGAGCAGACACACATCACTGAGAATGAAACCAGAGCAACAATTGGGAAAGAGCTGGGCTTGTATTCTTTGAGTTATAGGACTGGGAGGCTTGGGGCTTTAAATCAATCAAATCTCACCCTGTTATAACTTCCCACCCACCCGAGATACTTCTGAGATACAGCAATGTGCTAGTCACTATGGAATACGGGAAACTTTTTTCAGTCTCCTGACTTAAGGGTCATTAGAAGCAAAGACATAAAACATGATGGAGAGCAACATGCCAGCCCTAGGTAAATAAAGGTGTGAAGGAAGCAATAAAGGCCCCACTAACCCAGAATCTGGAATTCTAGAACCCCCAGTCATTGAGAACACAGGCCCCAAATCATATAGGAGTTCATAGGATTTCTGAGCAGCATAGGAAATCATTATCATAAAGTTCAAGCACTTTTCTCTATAGGAATGGAGCCTTACAGGAGTTTTAGGACTTGAGCGTCTGGTAGGGTACAAGGTAGGTGCTCAATAAACCTTTAAGGAACAGATGGGGGATAGTGAAGAGAGAGGCAAGAGGCAGAATTTGGAGGGAAGGAGGCTTACGGAGCCTGAGGTCTTGAAAGAATGTTCTAAAAGGGCCATCCAAGGTAGGGGACATTGCCTGCTAATCCTCACATATGTCTAATGTGTCACCCCAGAGCACAATTACATAGTCGAGGCTTTCTGTGTCAACATCATTTGTTGACAAAACACAGAATTGCATTTAGAATGCCCTGCTTATTAGGATCGAAATGTGTGTGATTAAAATGGTTAGAATTAAATACCACTCTTGCTATTAAAAGGACAAGTTGTAAGTTTTTACTTAGAACATCTAGTACTGGCCAAGAATGAACTCCATTCTGGAATATACACTGAGTGGCCAGATTATTATGATCTCTGAACACATAATAATCTGCCCTCTCAGTGTGTGTGTATATATATATTAGAGGTCTGGTGCTTGAATTTGTGCATGGGTAGGGTCCAGCCAGCCTGGCCAGGGGGAGGGGACATGGGTGCTTGGTCAGCCTGCCTGCTGGTTGAACTCCTGGTTGCGGGGACAATTTGTATATTAGCCTTTTATTATATAGGATATACACTGAGTGGCCAGATTAGTATGCGTTCAGAGATCATAATAATCTGGCCACTCAGTGTAGCAGTAAACACATTACCTGAAGCATTCACTCAGATCACATATTTTACATGTTTTTGGTGCAAAGAAAATAAAAAGACATGATTCTATTTTATTATATGCACATGAAGAAAAACTATACGGAGGCTGAACCAATCCAGAATCCTTACAGTTCTAGTTTAAGTCCCCTGTAGAGCAGTGATCAGAGAAAATATTATCCACTGAGACAAGACAATGGAATTTTCTTACCAGGTTAGAAGAACTGTGCTATGAAAACCATGTTGTTTTTCAGTTAGATCATGGGACCACCCAATCTTGTGGCTTCTAGTACTCTCTAGAAAATTCCATGCAGCTTTGCGTGTAGAGAATGAAGTGCCATTGCTTGGAATAGAGAAGAGAGATGAGTTGAGTTCTCTTAACCCAACATATTTTCTCACCTAACTCCAGGAAATGTTTCTGGAAAGATTCATCTGGTGTAGGTTTGATCTGAAGTTTAGTAGTTTGTTTTACCTCTTTACATATGGAGCAACAAGACTTCAAATAGTGTGTCCATTTCTTCTTCAATATGGTCAACCAAGAGTTTCCCGGTAATCTTAGCAAGACTCTCAGCCTATCTGCAGTGTTTTTTTATAACTTACATTGAATTTTAGAGGTAAAGCTGGATTGTTTGCATGTTGAACTTCAGGCCACATGGTGCCCCAGAGCAGACCAGCTACAATCTTCAGATATCCTACTACCTGTGTCCAACCCTTCCGATATTCTGCGGAATATATACATTTGCTTATAGAAGATGCTCATTATGCATTGAGTTATTTTTTTAAATGTGGATTTTTTTTTTTTAATCTCTAAGCCAGTGTTTGGCAAACTCATTAGTCAACAGAGCCAAATATCAACAGTACAACGATTGAAATTTTTTTTGAGCTCCAAATTTTTTAAACTTAAACTTCTTCTAACGCCACTTCTTCAAAATAGGCTCACCCAGGCCATGGTATTTTGTGAAAGAGCCACACTCAAGAGGCCAAAGAGCCGACCATTGCTCTAGGATAATGTTGAGTTTGCAGAACACTGGTTAAGTGGAAAAGTTTGGGTTTGTCAAACACCAGCTCCTTCTAGTGTTACAGAAAGTGAAGAACCAGTGGCTTACCTGCATTTTTGCCTGAGTAGTCAGTTTTTGTAGTGATTTCAAGATTCTAGTCTAATCTCAGGACAATTCTTAGAGATAACGGATTACTGTGGTTCCTACATTGCAGCCCTGAGTCATGCTCTGTTTCCAGCCGTTCCAACTCAGTGAGAAACAGAAAGAAAGAAAGAAAGAAAGAAAGAAAGAAAGAAAGAAAGAAAGAAAGAAAGAAAGAAAGAAACCCTATTCATGCCATCCAGCAAAACTTCTGAGTACGACTCATTTCCTCTCTGCAAAGTGTTATTTTTTCCCCCCATTGACAACACCAGATTCGGCAAGCACCAAGGTCACTCCGACGTGTATTTTGAATTTACATGCTGCCCCGAAGAGTCACCACATGGCAAAGCCAGCCAAGCAAACTGGAAGCCAAATACAGTTAAAGAAGTCGACTTCCAGAAACTTCACATGTCACCTGGAAAACCTGAGTGGGACATTATTTCTGGATTACTGATTCTCTGAGCTGAATTTCACCCAGAGGCATGATTACCAGTCAACTCTACTATGTTTGTCAACCACTCATTCGCCCACACCACCCAGATTGTGCTGAAGACGATGGAAATTTCTGTCCGGGTTGCATTTTCCTTGTTTGTTTCCATCAACATTTTCCGCCCAAATAGTTTCTGTTGTGGCTCAGCTCCTCCATACTTTTTTTTTTTTTTTTTTTTAAATAATATATTTTATTGATTTTTTACAGAGAGGAAGAGAAAGGGATAGAGAGTTAGAAACAATGGTGAGAGAGAATTATTGATCAGCTGCCTCTTGCATACCCCCTACTGGGCATGTGCCCGCAACCAAGGTACATGCCCTTGACCGGAATCAAATCTGGGACCCTTCAGACAGCAGGCTGACGCTCTATCCATTGAGCCAAACCGGTTTAGGCTCCTCCATCCTTTTGCTACGAGGGCTGATCCCATCTGTGCCCCTTTGCATGGCAGGACACTCACCACCTACATCAACAAGCATCGAGAAACAGCCCTTTGATGGGGTGATGGCATTGCAGTTGGGGCAACATGGACACCTGTGTCAGCTCCTCTTGGTCCTCCCTCCCCTCGCCCTCGGATGATGAAAGAAGGATCTCCAACGGAGGTGGAATGCTCTGTTGACACCGGCTCCCCTAGTCCCGAGCCGAGAAGATCAATTTCATGTCAACTTGTTTAGATGGATACCCAGGCCACCTGGGCCTCAGCTGTCAGGGAAGCCGGTGCTTTACTTAAACAGCAAGCAGCTATCAAAATAGCAGAGAGAGAGGGGGGAGAGGACGGGGGGGGGGAGGAGGGAGACGTTATCAGACTTAATACTGGCACATTAGAGGGCTGGGAATGCTCTCAGGTCTGCTTATGTTGCCTTTAACACTTGTCAGGTGGACCATTGGGCTGGGGAAGAGGGATAATGGGGCCTTTGTAGGCTCCTGGATCAACACGCCAAACAATCCAGCCACTGTTCGCAGGTTAGAGCTATATGCCCCCCTCCCTCCCCCTCCTCTCTCTTCTCCAGGAAGCCACCCTCCACCCACCAGCGTTCCATCCATCCATCCATCCATCCGGGCATTCGCGTTCCCGCCACGGGACAGCTGCTGAGTGACACCACCAGGGTGCCTGCCCAGGAGCCGCTGTGTGGAAGCAGCTGTCCCAATGATTTCGCGTGGTCCAGCCCTGCCTCCAGCATCAGATTTAGAGTTTGGGTTTGGAGCATGCTTGGAGAGACTGTCCTCTTTTGTTTTAAACCAATTTAATAGAAAACAGGGATGCTATTTATGTTATAAAAAAAAAGGGGGGGGGAGGGCAAGGATAAATTGCTTTCGAGGTATATAAAATAGTCTTTTTAGTAATCTTCAGTCCAGCATCGTGCCCAGCCGGCTTGGCTCAGTGGTTGAGCGTAGAACTCTGATCTGAACCAGGAGGTCACGGTTCGATTCCCCATCAGGGCACAGGCCCGGGTTGTGGGCTCGATCCCCAGTGTGGGGCGTGCAAAAGGCAGCTGATCCATGATTCTCTCTCATCACTGATGTTTTTTATCTCTCTCTCCCTCTCTCTTTCTTCCCTCTGAAATCTATGAATTCAAAGAAAATAAAAAATGGCACACGCCTCCTGCCCCTTTCTGATACAATGCCCAGAGGACACAATGAGCTTGGCTGTGACCCTGACCATCACCTGGGATGGCTGCAGCTGGAGACATTCCCCGGTGTGAGCCCCCCATTCTGTTCCTTTGCCAATGATCCTCTCCTTTTGCTTCTCTCAGGCCCCTTACATCCTTGTGAAGTCATCGAGCCAATTCTAGAACTCCCCGGAAGGACTGATTTTCCTCCCTGTTAGCACTGGTGGGAAACAGGAAGCAACTCAAGTTGCAGCCTCAAAGAAGTAAAAATCGACCTTCTTTCTCCCTCCAGTCAAAAGACTCTCACACTGGGAAGCCCAGTGATGGGGTTGACAAAGCTAAAAAGAAAAATTGTTTCCTGGCTGGTGTGGCTCACTTGGTTGGGTGTTGTTCTGTGCTCTGAAAGGTTTGGATAGATTCCCAGTGAGGGCACATTCCCAGGTTGTGGCTCTATCTTCCATTGGGGTCTGTATTTTACTATTCTCTCTCTCTCTCTCTCTCTCTCTCTCTCTCTCTCTCTCTCTCTCTCTCTCTCTCTCTCTCTATCTGCTGTACACAGGAATTAAATATGTAAGGCAACCCAATCTGTAGAATGCCCATAAAATCACCTCATGAATACAGTTGTTGCGTGTTGACCATATTTAACAATGGGAAAAATGACTTATAAACTAGAGACTAACTTTTGTCTTTTGTCTTATAGTAAGCTCCTAGGTTTTTGGTATGGGATGTATGGATTTCTTTTCTTCTTTTCTTTAGGCATTAGTTGTCTCATGAGGAAGAGGACCCAAGATACAGCATGTCCCCCCAAAATGTATACACACTTTAATAGCTGATAGCTTAATTTTTAAAATGAAACGTATTTTAGTAAACACTGCCTTTATAATTATTCAACGTGTGTGTATGCATTTTTTGGCTCACCTTTCATGCACAGATGCGGAGAGGACAGAGATGGGAGGGGAGAGGGAGAGGGAAATGGATCCACTATTCAGGTCCTGAGGAGGTTTATTTGCTGTCAGGGGCCAGAAAACAATTCGCACTGAACTTTCTCCTTCCTGGCCCAGTGCTCAAAGCTGAGGTTTGCCTGCTGACTGTGCACGTCCTTTTATCATGTGTTTGGTTTTTCCGTATCACGCCCTTCCACAGAAAAGAGATCATTTACTTTCGATTAATAAGCCACCCTGCAATTACCCTCTGTCCACAGCCACATGAAGGCTTCTGTGCGTGCAGACGCCAGCTCACACGTGACACGCGTCTCCCCAGCAACTTCCCGTATGGTCTCTGCTCCTCACTGTGTTTCTAGCTTGCCTCCCCACCCCCTGTTTTTAAAAATATATATATTTTTATTGATTTCAGAGAGGAAGAGAGAGGGAGAGAGAGAGAGAGAGAAGCACCAATGATGAGAGAGAATGATTGATCGGCTGCCTCCTGTACGCCCCCTCCTGAGGGATCAAGCCTGCAACCTGGGCATGTGACCTTGACTGAAATCAAACCAAGGACCCTTCAGTCAGCAGGCTGAGGCTCTATCCACTGAGCCAAACCGCCTCCTTGACATCAGGCTCATGCCTAGCAGGTCTGCAGAGAGACACCCGTGGCCACCAGCTCACCAAAGTTCACGTTCATTTTCAAACTGAGAGTAAAGATATTTCCCCCCCATCCAATGCCCTGTGAGGATTTTCAGCGTTGACACCTGTCAGTGAGGGGTCGTATTGTTACTAGTCCTGATGGCTTGCTCCTTGTATAAAATATAATTCTGCTTTGAAAAGTAACATGCACTGGCTCACGAAATGAGCGGTTATTTGGAAAGTAGTTGGTTCTCTGCTAGTTTTCTTGGTTGGGTTAATGTGTGTGTGTGGAGTTTCTGTGGACACAGAATGAATTTGTAAGCACCTCCAGGGCAGCTCTGGATCGTTTTCATCTTTGTTTTGTCCCAATTGATATCAGAACTGGGCCCCGGCTGGTATGGCTCAGTGGTTGAGTGTTGACCTATGAACCAGGAGATCAAGGTTTGATTCCCAGGCAGGGCACATGCCTGGGTTGCAGGCTCCATCCTCAGAGTGCGGTGTGCAGGAGGCAGTCGATCAGTGGTCTCTGTCATCATTGATGTTTCTTTCTCTCTCTCCCTCTCCCTTCCTCTCTGAAATCAATCAAAATATATTAAAAAGCAATTTTCCTTGTTGGATTGAGGGGACACAGCTTTAGTGAAAGGAACCACATGGTGGGGAAGGGGGAACTTAATTCCGATAGGGTTTGGTGCAATGGAACGCTCAAGATGTCAGTGGTTCTAATACTCACCACCACCATCACCACCACCCAAAAGCAAAGCATTCCTCCCTTTGAATGAAATCAGGAGCATTTGGATCCTATTGCCAGGAGCTTAGGTTAGGTTGCTACACTCATTTGCATTTTAGCATTCCAGGCTAAAGAGTAGTTAAGTGGCTGTAGCACGCGCAGCGGACTGCAGCGGTGTGCAAGGACTAATGAGTTAATTAGTTATTTCCAGCCATGACAGGTTTGGTCTTTCCCCTGGAAACATTCGGCCTGTTTGTCTCAGCCTCTAAGAGCTCCTGAGCGGGCTGTGCCTCCAGCTCCCCGAATGGCCCAACAGAACAATGAGATTGTGTAACAGCCTCCGGCAGGGACAATGCCGCTATAGAAAGGCCTTTTCATCTTTTCGCAAGAGCCCATTATGCCTGCGTATCTCCCCTCCATGCTTCATGGAAAGGTTTGTACAGTAAATAATGAGTGACTATGTGGTAGTCCTTTCTTGTCCTGCCAAGCGCCTTTTAGCTTTGGCAGCGACTTTGTTTTCGCTGTCATCATCTAATGTCTATTTATTTTACGTTTGCTACAAAGCCAGTGAAATTCCCTTATAAATCCCAGGTCGTGAAGACGCAGCAGCAACCCGATGCCTTTCATGAAATATCTCCAGTGTCCTCTGCTTTTTCCAATTAGGTTCAAAGTGGTCAGTGGCTTGAAAAGGCTCCGGGCAAGAATCAGATGTGTTTGAACAATGCATTCTCCAAGGCTGCGCATATTGGATGTTTGGATGAGTTAGCGGGACAGGTATCAGAACTCCGATCAGCTCTGGATGCATTGGGGTGGGCATCCCCAGGTGGTGTGCCTTCCCCAGGCAATTGGAGGGGCTGCCTTCCCCCAACCCTCATCCTAAGGGCACACAAAGTGCCCATTGAATAGTCAGACCTGGGGGGAAATCACTCATCCCAATTTTCCAGGGCCACAATATCCTATAGTCAGCACTGCCACGGGCATGAAGGTGAGAACAAGGCGCCTTGCAAACGGAAGGGGGGAAGATAAAAGGAAAAGGGTGCAGGAGAAAAAAGGGGCTCTTTAACTGCTCTGGCAGCCCCCATCTCCCCTCAGCTGCAGGCGGGCTCGAAGATGGATGGACACAGGTACACCTGGTCTTGGGAGCAGCTGGGGCCTCCATCTGGCTACCATTTCGCTGCAGATCGAGCCTTCAGCCTCCAGTCTCCTCCAATTGCTGTGGTCAGAGAGGGAAAGTGAGAGGCTTTCTGCTTTCCTCCCCTTCAGATGCTATTGTTCCCAACAATTGCCTGTCCGGGGCTGGCTACTTATCAAAGGGAGGGGATGGATGGATTGTGGGTGGAGGAGGGGCTGATGAGAGCTGGTGGAGCTCACACAAAGCATCTCATGGAACACATTAGCCACGGGCTCCGTCCAAAACATACTTTTCACATCATCTGTCGTTCCCCGCCTTCCAAGCCGTGGGACTAGCAGGAAAGATGGTGCCCCCTCAGGAGTGACATCCATGTGTTGCAACATGCAAACTCCGGTACCTTGATGTCAGCTCTCTGGTTGTGTGGAGAAGCCAGTTTGAATCCTTTCTCTTTACTTCCGCCACAGAGTTGACATCATCTCCAGATCCATCGGCTCCACCAACCTGGTTCCTCCTGGCAAAAGCTTTAAAAAAATATTGCATATCTGAAAAGGATCTGTTAGGTAAACTGGTGAAAATGTTTCCGAAATCCAATTTGCTAGTATTTTAAAATTGAACATTTCTGTTAATCAAGTAGTTGGATGGGTATGGCATGGGCATTAGTTGAATTAAATGATCATTTTCGGAGTGAATTTAGTTTATACATTGCTGTTCCGTAACTTTTCCATCCATGTGTTGAGGCCTCTATAAGAGTCAGGCTAGAGGCTGTTATGAGGAGATGTTTTTAGGGCTAAAAGTTGGAGATTTTGCATGAAATGAAATACTGCTTTTTTAATTTTTCAATTTACTGATTTGAAAGAGAGAGAGAGAGAGAGAGAGAGAGAGAGAGAGAGAGAGAGAGAGAGAGAGAGAGAGAGAGAGAGAGTCATCGATTTGTTGTCCCACTTATTAGTTGACTCTTGCATGTGCCCTGACTGGGGATCAAACCCACAATCTGGCTGTATGGGATGACTCTCTAACCACCTGAGCTACCTGAACAGGGCATATGCTTCTTTCAAAGAGACAGCTTATTGGCTGCAGCTCATGATGTGCCTCAGATTTGGGGCGTGAGGAATTTCCCAAGCATTGACAAGAGTTAGCAGATCTGATCCAGGGAGAGATTGTGATATCTTTTCTGGCCAACCAGGCTCCATTTTGTGCCAATGTGGACATTTGCCAAAGTTGGCCCAGTCTCTTCAGCTTTCCTAATGTACTCAAGGTCAGCGTGTCTGTCCCTAAGGAAAACCATTGCTCAGAGGCATGATCCAAGTCCATTCTACCTTGCCCCTTCATTTACTGTCCTTTTACATTAAAAAACAAAAACAAACAAACAAAAACAACACAGAATAAGCTTAAGAGCATGTTGGTACATATGATGAGAGCATACTCAGTTATCGCCTTGAGTTTGGAAGGAAGAATTAGAGGAACCATAACCAGTTTGGCTCAGTGGATAGGGCATCAGCCTGTGGACTGAAGGGTCCCAGGTATGATTCCAGTCAAGGGCATGTACGTTGGTTGCAGGCACAACCCCAAAGTAGGGAGTGTGCAAGAGGCAGCTGATGAATGCTTCTCTCTCATCAATGTTTCTAACCCTCAGTGTCTCTCTTCCTCTTTTTGTAAAATTAATAAAATATATTAAAAAAAAAGAATTAGAGAGGTGTTGGCGGGGTGAGGTGGGTAAAGGAGTAGCAGACACATAGACGAACCATCTGGAGACATGCTGCCCAACAGAATTACAAGGCAAGCCACTTGGTAATTATAATTGTTTTACTAGCCTCACTCAAACAGTATAAAGAAACTGGTGCAAATTAATTTTAATAATGAGCTATTCATTCATTTTACCTGATATATTCAAATTAATACCATTGGACATGGAATTAATATAAAATTATGAATGAGATACCCTTTATGCATGAACTCTTCAGAATCTGGTGTATTTTAACTTAGAGTCCTTCTCAACTTGATTCAGGCACATTTCAAGTGCTCAACAGCCACGTGAGGCTAATGGCTTCTGTGTTGGAGAAGGTGGGCTCGAAGGATAAGGATAAAGGGCCAATTTTCTATGTGGAAGGCATTGTGGGAGCAATAATGTACATTACAGCTAGCCTTCACAACCGCCCTGTGAGGTGACAGTTATTTTAATTTCACTGAAGACTGAGGTGAGGTGGCCATATAATTTGTCACCCAAGCTGGAATCCTCTTGACATAATAGAGTCACTTGTAATAATCACCCAAGGACAACTGGTATACCCCCGGGCTGTCCTGGCGTCGTGAGGTGAATAGCCAACATAGATGGAGAGACAGGGTGGAGTGAGTTAACTAATTCACAGCGCTACTAAGTGGCAGCATGATCTAGGATTTAAAGCCAGATCTGTTTGCCTCGAAAGCCCATGCTTGGACTGTGCTTCTGGTATTTCTTCTAGAACCTTCCCTTGACAGTTTGGTTAACCATGGTTAGTTGGAAGCACCGGTCTCGCAATCTGTTGGCCACGTGTTTCTCTATCAAACAAAAAAGATGCAGCCTGTCTCTGTTCCTAGAAAGGTCCTTCCATGGAAGCAAACACGCACTGCTTTTAGCAGAGGTGGAAGCTGACTCTGTTTGGAGGCAGGTGGGGGCAGAGGATTGCACGTTTTCAGCATAATTTTCTCTGCGATGCTCGGGTTTAGGAGCTGCATTCCTTGCTGGAAAGCGGATCACTGGAATCTGTTCACAGACACAGAAGGAGGCCAGGCATGAATGTGGGAATTGAAAACATTGTGCTTGCTTTCTACAGCTCCTTTTAGATCCCAGAGAAATGGGGCTCTGTCTCCACCGTGGTTTCTCTGATCCCAATCCCTGTTCCTCTGTGCGTCTGACCTTGTCCTCGGAAATGCACATATTGTCCCTTTCAAGTCATACTTGCAGCTAACGATGGCTGCAAAAAATTCCGAACACAGCAAGAGAAAGGAGTATGGCTCTTATTAATAGTTAGCATTTATGGAGTGATTACTGTGTGCCAGAAGCTGCTTTAACTTCCTTTTATCTATTAGCTCATTTAATCCTAACAATAAAACTATGGGGTAGATACTACAATTATCTTCATTTTACAGATAAAGAAAGTGGCTCAAATAGGCTAGGTAACTTGTCCAAAGTCACACAGCGAGGGAGTGTCACAGCATGGTCTTGAACTTCAGTCTGGCTGATTTTGAATCACTCATCTTATATTAAATAAAAATCAAACCCACCTCCATTACTAAGAGCATTATTTGCAGATAATCAATGTTGCACATCTCCCTTGTACAATTAAATATCTGTTGTCCTGAGATTCCCTGAGAAATATATTATTAGCGAATTGCATGAGAAAGGGGATTTTTCTTTGGTTCTTGTGTTTCCTGTAATGGTAAAAGTTCTTTGGAGCATATTTGTGGAAATATTGGGGGGCATTATGAGCACCTTTCTGTCCTGTAGGTTAAGAAGGACCAGACTAGCTTCCCAGGGTAGCTGACAATCTAGTTTAGGACTAAAGATGAGCTCTCACTTTTCCGTGTGTACTTTTCAATTATGTTCATACTTGGAAATGTTAGAGGTTCATTAGCAGTACCATTTTTCTCATTCACATTTCTGTGATTGATAAGGTAGATCATGGAAACTGTAGGACTATGAGACTCGACATGAGACTCGACAAGCTGCTACCAAGTGGAATACAAAGATAGGGCCCAGCAAAGAGGCCCAATGCATGAAAATTCATGCTCTGGAGGGGGCGTCCCTCAGCTCAGCCTTTCTTCTCTTACAGTCCGGGAGTGATCAGGGAAAGGCGATGCCCCATCATACCTCTGCTGCTATCACTGCCAGCAGCGCAAGCCTTGGCTAGCTCTGGTTACCTGGGCCTTGGGCTGGCCCTGGGGGGGTGGGGGACTGAGGGGACTGGGGGACTCTGGAGGCAGACAAGAGGAGCAGCTGGGTCTGCCTGGGGGAGGGCCTGGCCTTGCCACATGCCTGCTGCCCTGGCCAGGCTGAGGGGATTGGGTGCCACCATCTTGTGGCTGTGGGCACCACCATCTTTGAGGGCGTGACAGTCAATTAGCATATTCCCTCCTTATTGGCTGTGAGTTCTGCCATCTTTGGGGTTGAAGCAGTCAATTAGCATACCACTCCTTATTGGCTGTGGGTGCTGCCATCTTTGCAACAGTTCGAGGGTCAATTAGCATATTCTCTCTTTATTAGATAGGATATGTGTGTGTGTGTGATTGATTTCAGAGTGTCAGGGAGAGGGAGAGAGAGATAGAAACAATCAATCAGCTGCCTCCTGCAGGCAGGCCCCCCACTGGGGATCAAGCATGCAACACAGGCATGTGCCCCTGACTGGAATTAAACCCTGGGACCTTTCAGTCTGCCAGCCGATGCTCTGTCCACTGAGCCAAACCAGCCAGGGCATACTTGTTATTTTTTTAAAAAAAGTTTCTCCTGACTTGGCTCTCATTCTGCAGCGGGCTGCCCAGGGAAAGCTGAACACTAGGGTGGCATCTCTCTCTCTCTTTGTTCTGGAAGAGCACCTGATTGGACTCTCTGATGTGCAAAGGACAGCTTTGAGCCCAATTTTCTTAACTAACCAAGGTTATTATTTGTACTGGACGTGTTTCAGAACTGCCTGTGACTTTAATGTGAGCGGTTTGGTATCAAGTTTTATATTCTGATTGGCATTAAAAAAAATAATCACATGGGTCTCTCCCTAAGGCTGAAACAGCCAAGATCTTATCTGTTCCTCGTGTTAATTGTTGATAATGAGCGTAAGACACACACAATAGCAGACACTGAGCAAACTCACTGTCCCCAGACAGAAAGGGCTGGGTCTTCATTAGACTTAAAAAAAGATTAAGCCCTAGCCTGTTTGGTTCAGTGGGTAGAGCATTGGCCTGTAGACTGAAGGGTCCCAGGTTCAATTCCGGTCAAGGGCACATACCTGGGTTGCTGGCTCGATCCCCAGTAGGGAGTGTGCAGGAGGCAGCCAATCAATGATTCTCTATCATTGATGTCTCCCTTTCTCTCCCTTCCTCTCTGAAATCAATAAAAATATATATATTAAAAAAAAGAAGATTAAATCAAGTCCATTCACAGCGGCAGCTCACAGTGCATTTCCAAGTTATACTCTGAAACAGCACAAGGTGGGTCTGCATACATTTTTGCCAAGCATACCCCATCCCCGCACCCGGAAAAGAAATGAAATCATCTTCCTCATGTTCGATCTTTGTGGCAACCCAAGGGCTGGGATAAAAATAAAATAAAAATTGCTTTATAGTCCTGGAAAAAAAAAAAAAACCCGAGGAGGATTATCTACCCTATAAAACCAGCTTCTAAACCCGAAATTGTATTTCTTCCAGACTCATATTTCACTTTATCTGTGATCGTTATGAATTATTCTTTTTTTATTTCTTTCTCTTTAAAGCCCTGGTTGAGAAAGTAGTTGGCAGGCCGTTCCCTTAGAGTTTCCGAAGACTTATTTATTGAAAAACACTCACAAGTAAAAATTCGAAAGTGCTTCTCCTTACACCCATCTGAGCCCCCCAAGTTCAGTGCCTGTAACGGAGTGTCTGTGTAGAATTATGGGCAGCGTGGAGTAACCACCCCTGGCTTCAGACTCTACTTTCCATGTCTTCTGGTGCCAAATACATTTGCTTACTCAGATTTTCACTTGAATCATATCCCCATATCCCCCCCCCCTTTTTTTTTTCTTTTCGGCTGATTCCAATTTGTGAGATAGCTGGGAAACTTTAAGGGGAGGGATCTGAGAAAAGGCCTTGAGCGGTGGAACAGAGAGTGGCCAAGATGATCTTTCACTGTTGATGTCAGCAGGAAACTCTATTTCAAATAGGAGTTCTGGGCGCATTATCATTGCAAAAGGAGATTCGTTTCAACAGTGCAAAAGTACTCACCTGCGGATATTTTCTCCATTGAATGTTAGAGACAGTGGAAGGGAAGGAGGGGGAGCAAGAGAGAAACATCGATGTGAGACATCCATAGGTTGCCTCTGCACACGGTTGGGCAGGGGAATGAACTTGCACCCAGGAACCCGCACCCACAAACCTACAACTCAGATATGTGCCCTTGACCCGGAACTGAACCTATGACCCTTTGGTGTATGGGCTGATGCTCTACCACTGAGCCACACCAGCCAGGACCATGCAAAGGTACTTTTAAAGTCAGTTAGGGTTCTGATAGGCTCTTATAACCATGGCAATTCTTCCCAGAGTCCAGAGCGTGATGGATAATACCTTGCCCTTGTTTTTCTTGGAGCTTCTCACGCCACACCGTAGCCTAAATTGGGACTGTGGAGCTGGAAGCTTGGTGATTCATTTGACTCAGAGCAGGAACAGTCCTCCTGAATACGAGCCATAATAAAGCAATCACTAACACTTAGGGCTATGGCTCACAAATCATTTTCTCATTCATTATCTCATCTGAGATAATGACCATTCGGTCCCAATCCGGCTGCCCCAGAGCAAACTTTCAAACCAGCCCTTCTCAGATCAAAGAAGGCAAGGCTCGCTCCAGCTCTGGGTGTGAATCTCCAAAGGCAGTAGCCCGGCCCTGGGAGGACTTGAGGGAAGCAGAAGGGATCAAAGACCGAGCTATAGACTGGATGCCATTATACAAAGGAGCCTCGTTTCCCCACCATAGAGTTGAACTAAACCCTTGGGACTTGGGAGCGTTGGTGAGATGATCGCACGCTCTCACAATGTTTTATTGTGTTTAAAACATAAAGCCACTCCATAAAAAGTTTGTCTTGCGAAATGTCGAGCTTGGGGGCACTTATCATATTTGTCCAATGAGGTGGTGTAAGCTGAGCCAGCGTGGCCTCCCCGTGTCTATGCTGCAGAGGAAAGCCCACGCCATCCGAAGCCAGATGGTGCTCAGTGTCCAAAGTTGTGGAAAACCACCCAAAAGAGCAACACTGGAAAGAGAAAGGACAGAATCCTAGAAAACCTACAAGGACATGTGTAATGTTTTCGGAGCCTTGGGAAGAGGGAGAATGAATGAGCACGTGCTGCAGGAGGCCCAGGTGGGACATAGTCAAACCCTTATGTGTCATAGCCGAAACCCAGGTTGATTAATTACATTCTTCTTCTTAACCTCCCCCACCCCACCATTGCTCAGCTGTTTGCTGAATAAATAAATCTCCTACGCGAAGCCTTGGCAGTACGTTAGGGAATGGAATAACTGATGTCGAATCCCACACTGAGAATAAAATCAAGTTGTGATTTCAGGGGCAAGTATCCGCGGGCTGGCTTGTGTTGAGTTTAATGAACAGAGGATCATAGTAAAGTAAGAAACGTCACAGATGGCTTCTGTGTACTAGGTCACCGCCGTGTTCTCTCACCTACTACCCAAGAATAAAATCTTAGCTACTCTCTGTTGCAAGGTTCCCCATCTCCACAGGCCAAAGTGATGCGGGGACCATGTAGAAGGCTGACCCGCAGTAGACATTGCCCTTGAATTGCAGTCATTCTTCCTGTAGTTAGTTAGCTATTCCCTGTTCCTTATGTCTGATTGTCTTGGGTCTGACCCTCCCAAGTGCTCCCCTAGCTTCTCATTTCCTTAGGTTCATCCACTCGGGCTGACCCCACTGGTAGGAGGTGCTGCATGGCCATCTCTCAGCTTCTATTCCCATGACATCTCCCCTGCTCCCCCCACCGGTCCCTACTTTCCAGGCTTCCCTGCTCCTATCCCTGGCCTTAACCCAGTTTGTAGTCCTCTCACCAAGTCCATCCTCTCTAAGGTGACCTTGAACTCCACAATTCCAAATCCAAGAAGACTTCTGTCTCCATGTCCTAGTTCCTCCATTATAATGGAGAAGAAAGAACGAAAGAAAGAAAAGAAGAAGGCAACCATCCATTTCTAGGTGACAGGCAAAGAAAAAAGTTATAATGATAATAATTAAAAAATACACACACCTCCTTTCTGGTCACAGTTTTTAAGTCTGTTTATTGTTTGAATAATAGTAATCAATGGATGGTTGATTAGACTCAATGATAGGATCATCTCGTGTTTTGGGGGCACTTGGTGAAAAATGAAGTGGGGCCCAATCTAACAGGAGGGAAACCACATACTCAGATGGTGCCCCTGAGGCCAGATGGGGACAGATGAGTACACAAAACACAGAAAAGAATACTGACAAAGCACAATCAGTAACAAGATGAAGTCATGCTCCCCAGTAGATGACCAGCTTGAGATGTGTGTGTGTGTGTGTGTGTGTGTGTGTGTGTGTGTGTTTTAAATATATATTTTTATTGTTTACAAAGAAGAGAGAGGAAGAGAGAGAGAGAGAGAAGCATCAATGATTAGAGAGAAGCACTGATCAGTTGCCTCCTACACACACACACCCCTGCCCCCACTGGGGATCAAGCTTGCAACCAGGGGTTGTAGTCCTGTTCTCAAGCCATCTTTGGCCAGGTGGTTGCTGTCAGACAGGTCCCTGGAATGGAGACCTCTGCTAGACTTGAAGTGTGTTAATCCTCCATGGAATTGTATCATGAATGAGCCTGAGTGGCATCGAGTCCTGTAAGCATCTAAGCTTCCCTGTTCTTTGGTTCTGTGATTAGGACTGGAGGTAGGGGCATTTGCCCATGTGCCTCTGGGCAATGTGTGCCTTTGTCTTGAGGGTAGAAAGTATCCCTTGCTTGCTTTTCAGAAGTCACGTTTGAGGAGCCTCTCTCCGTGTGAGTGGATGTTTTTGTTCTGACCTGCTGAAGGAAAGAGCAGAAGCATGGGAACTCGGGGTCACTCACCTTGGCCAGGGCTCTTAGGTCCATGAATGTGGAATAGAGCAGGAGCTTGCTTCTCTTTTTCGGGCTCAGCTAACACATCTTTGCTTACCAGAAGCCAGAGAGGCTATTGTTTGATTTCTTTCATTAGGAAACTCACCAAATGTTTGGCCCTAAATTTCTCTACTCCTTTGAGCCAGCTGGAAAACACCACAAAGATGCAAGGAAACACTAACCCACTAAATCAGTCACACACATAATCTGTGTACCAAGTCTCTCTTGGCCCGGTTCTATTTGCCCCCTTTATTCCACCTCAATCAGGTTTTATTTACTTTCTCAGAAAAATGGAGCCTTTTGAGTACTTGCTTTGAGACTTCCATCTAAGTTTATACCTACACGGTCATGCCAAGAGACACCGACACCAACACCAACATGGCGTCTGCATGAGTGTCGAATGCCTGCATGATGCTGTGCTCAGGATAACAGGCTTCGGAGTATGATTCAGATCACACAGTGCATCTATGTGATCTGAATCATAGAAGATCTCCCTACACGATCTATTAAGGAATGGCTTTTTGAGAAGCTCAGTAGTGACTATAAATAAGAGAAATAGCTAGCATTTATTGATTACTAATGATGGTAGGCAACCCGCCCAGCAATTTTCACCCATTACATAGACGTCATACCCTGTATGAAGGGACTATTATTAACCCAATTTTATGTTACACATTGCTATTTATATAACCTAAGGAAATAAACTTTTCAAGTAGGCTCATGCACTGTGGAATGAAATACATGTTTACACATTTGGTGTGATATTTATAAAGCATTCTTACCTACTCATTGTAGAAGGACCTCGAAGCTTTCATTAGCTACGGGGCACACTGTGAGCTTCAGAATCACTCCATTTCTGATTGGAATGTCCTTCTAATGAGTCTATTTTAAACCCCTACATCAATCAGTCAATTTGATCCTTTCCAAACCCAATGTCACGTGAGAATCAGTTAGGACCTAGGTCTGAAATTTAGGCCTAGGTCTTCTACTCATCAGCTGAGAGATATTTGAGAAACTGCTTCACTTCACTGAGTCATGATTTCTTCATCTGTGAAGGTTGAACCAGGAGGCCTGTAAGGCTCCTCCAATGCTAGCAAGTTAGAGATCAGAAGGTTTGGGAAGTTAAGGTTATTCATACAACTCATTCCTTCCCTCATAGCCAAGGCCTGGGTAACAGAGCTGAACCTAGGAAACTGTGAACTCCTGAACATTGGCAGGCCTTTCTTATTTCTCACTTCCCTTAATTTTTCTGTTATTCACACTTCCTCCTTTTTTCCTCTTGTCGCTTTTAGATTTACCTGCCTTACTGTTTCAGTCTTGACCGCCTGAGACCATGGTGCCAACATATATAGCGTGACGTTCTTTGCGCGATCAAGGTTATTGGGCTGAGATTCATTAGAAAATTCATAAATCTCTCCACTTTCCCTGGACGGAGGTTTTGGATGTTTCATTTCTAACCTAAGTTGCTTCCCTTCTGGTAGATATTTATAGAGGCGTAAGTCAAAGAGAAGCTATTCTGCCTCACCTTTTTGAGTATGAAATTATTGTATCAGAAGAAAAACATAAAGCATACCCAGGAGGAAGGTGGCATCCAAAAGTGACATCATCATCCCACTAGGCAAAGCCAGGTGGGCGTGCTCATGCCTGCTAGTTTCTTCAGTTCACGTGTGGGTAAAAGCCACATAAGCTTTTTATTGCAGTTTCATATACCCTGAGTGACCAGGTTATTATGATTTCTGAATGCATTATAATGTGGCCACTCATTGTATATTCTATATTCTCAGTGTGTGTGTGTGTGTGTGTGTGTGTGTGTGTGAGAGAGAGAGAGAGAGAGAGAGAGAGAGAGAGAGAGACCGACCAGGTTATTATGATTTCTGAATGCATAATAACCTGGCCACTCATTGTATATTCTACATAAGAAAAGGCAAATATGCAAATTGTCCCCTCAACCAGGAATTCAATCAGCAGGCAGGTTGGCCAACCGCTCATGCCCCTCCCCCTGACCAGACTGGCTGGACCCCACCCATGCACAAATTCATGTACTGGGCCTCTAATATATATATATATATATATACAGTACACACACACACTGAGAGGGCAGATTATTATGCATTCAGAGATCATATTAATCGGCCACTCAGTATATATGATATTTGGAACAGGATTCCAGGCCCAATTGTAAGCAGCACAGAAGCAATTAGATGCTGCCCAGGATACGAAAAAGGTGTATTGGAAAGGTATGGCTTCTGTGGCCCCACTGACCTCCCTCTGTTCCATGTTGCTTATATTTGCATGAATAATCAGTGAATGTGAGACCACTATTTATCAGGGCATAGATCTTCCTGCTTTTTTATGTTCTTCATTTGCTACATTTATATGGTGGAGTCATTCTCCAAACATTTAGCTCTGGTATAATCACGGGCTGCTCTGGATGGGAAGGGACTGTTGGGCTTATAAAAGTGCTGATAAAAGATTCTTGCATTTTGCTTACACGCAACATACTCCCTCTAGATTGAGAGACACAAAGCAAATTATCTCGGGGCTGTCCCTTTTAAGAGCAAAGCTGGTCCAATCATGGGAGCCGGGTGTAGGAATTTGTGGGTGCATGCACAAGAGTACAGAGGCCGTGCTCATTACTAATGTGGGGGTATCAGCTGTTGGCTGTAATTTCTCACCCCGTAAAGAGCTGCCTAGATGTTCCTTGTACGGGAGCCAGCTGGGACCGACTGAATAGCCAGAGAGCAAAGAGGTTGCTTTCCCAGGATGCTCCATTCTCAGTGGAAGCCGACACTACAACCGTGTCAGAAATAGATGCGAGAGAAGTAATCCGCCTGCTTGCACACTGCAGCAAACTGCTTACCCCTGTGGGCAGAAATGCTCCCCGCCGCCATCCCAAAGCCTCATCCTAGGCTGATTGATATTCTCAGTCCTGTTAATGTCTCAAAATGGCAAGGCACTGACCCTTCCTATTGCTCCTTAGAAAATTAAAAAAAAAAAAAAAAACAATAGAGGAGGATATATTTGCATAACGGTCCATTACCCCAGGAAGTGGTTTTGACCCGATCGTCTTCATGCCATCATCACCAAAGCCGAGTCAAGCCATTGGGGGCAGATATCATTTCCATTGTTCAGGAAGTTGGTTTTGCCACTCTGTAATCCAAATGCGTTTAATTCTTAAGGTATTTTTTTGGCCTCTGACGTTGGCTGAGGTTTAGGCAGAACAATCTAGTTAGAGTCAGATCCCATCCTCTTGAAACGCAGCGCCTCAGTATTTTTTTAAAAATATATATTGTATTTTATTGATTTTTTACAGAGAGGAAGGGAGAGGGATAAAGAGTTAGAAACATCGATGAGAGAAACATCGATCAGCTGTCTCCTGCACACCGCCTACTAGGGATGTGCTCGCAACCAAGGTACATGCCCTTGACTGGAATCGAACTGGGACCTTTCAGTCCTCAGGCCAACGTTATCCACTGAGCCAAACCAGTTAGGGCTACTCCTCAGTATTTTTACTTGATTTTATGAAGGGGTTCACCTGGCCAACGTTGGAATCTGCTTGCTTTGCATACACTGACCCTTCCAGGGGATTTTTGTAATTTCCTGAATGCTGTCGCTGGAGGCGTGGCTAGCTCTGGGCTGACAATCCAAGCTGGCTACTTAGGTTTTCAAAGAACAAAGATCAGAATGGTTGCTGGGCTTGTCCAAAGTCATAGAATAAATCTGCCTTTGAGATGATAAGAGAAACCAGGTTTTCCAAGTTCTCACGTGTGTCAGATGCAGACCTGATTGGATGGACCAGGCAGATTGGATTGCAGAGCGATGCCAGCAGGGCAGCTGACTGCGCTGTGGAGCTGGAAGGTGGTCATATCGTGGAGGAGTGGGGTCTGATTTATTCACTTATGTGCTCTGTTGGCACCAATTCTCCATGCCCCATGTTCCCCTCAGGGTAACATGGTCAAGGTACAGGAGAGGGACCCTATAGGATTCTGATGGCTCAGATGGAACAAGCTGTACAGCCATCTGTCATCTTCTCAGGAAAGGACAGATCTTTGCTCTCTGATGTAAACCTCTGAGGAGAGAAGGGGCAAGGTCCCCAGGGTGTCACTTGAACTGTGACCAAATGGCTCCAGAAAAGACACATCTATACATCAACCCCGGGTGATTTGTTATCTTATCTTCCAAGTCCTGTTTGCCACTCGTTCATCCTTTAACCCAGATTACTCAGAAAGCCCCGGACATGCAGAAACATGAACATGTTTTTCTGACACTAAGGAGCTTGGCAAAAGAGACAGCAAGTGCAATTGATTGACAAAGGCAAGCAGACGTTCAGAAAACAGAGTGTGCAGGAAGGCTGATGGACTCCAATGCCAAGGAAACCGGTCAAGGGCATGTACCTTGGTTGTGGGCATATCCCTTTTTAATCCCTCATTTCTTTCTGTCTGTTGGGTGAGGGTAACCTCAGGCCAGGGTATGTTGAGAAAGTTGGTAGCCAGACCCAGCATATAAGGAAAAACAAAATGACTGGTAACTATTTCCAGTGATGGGAGAGGCGGGATGGGGTGGTTAGTAGGAATTATGGGATTGACAATTTTGAGAGAGAAGGGAAAGGAGAATCGGATTTATTATAGCCTCTAAAGGCACTGCATTCTACATAAATTCTCCTGTTTGATCACGCACCCACCATATCAGCTTGACCCAAATGACCCAGTTATTCTCTGTCCCATGAGTATTTTCCGATAAGAAAAATGAGACCTATACCAATGAACAACCTTCAGAAAAAAATGTCCAAAACCACGCCTGCCTTGAATCCAAATTATATGATTGTTACACTTTTCCACGCTGTGAGCCTTAGTTTCTTCATCTGTAAAACAGAAATAAATAAAAACCGAAGATTGGTCTGTTTTTTGTTAGGCTGCTCACAAATTAGGCAATGTGCTTACACATGCTTTATAAAAGTAATATGCTACACAAATTCTGGTTGTTTCTTATTATAATGAAATCCAGTAAAATACTATTACGGTTTCAGCATTTTGGAAGTTAAATTGTTTCTAATTTTTCACCATCATATTCAATGCTCCCATGAGCATCTTAGTTCATATTACCCTTTTCCTCCTCCTATTTAATTATTTTCTTGCATGTGGACAAATTGAGATCCAGAGAGAGTGATTGGATAATATCCCACAGTTGGTTGGTTTTCCCTAACAACCATATACCATAACAAGTCGAACAACCATAAGATTAAATATTGGTCTGTTTAGGAGAACTTGTGGGAGGTTCCTTAAAATTTTGTCTGTGAGCCCGTGGCTTCACTTAGCTGTTGTTCTACAGCTCTTAACATCTAGAATGGATAAAACCAATTATATTTCAAAATTGGGGCAGATGGGTATCATTTAGAACTGTATTGAAATAAAAGAGGGGGAGCATTCCTGAGTTGGGGGGTCCATCAGATCCAATGGGATGGAGATTCTGGTCATTTTTTCCCTGTCTTAATGCCCTTGGTTGTGGAGGAAATAAAAATTAATTCTTAAGTGAGGCAGTTGAATAGACCAGAGAGGCCCAAAGGAGATGGGTGGAACATGGAAGGAATTGCTCTCCATAAATTAAAAGAGAGAGAGAGAATATTTCATTTCATGGAGCGTTTTCTATTAAATCTACCTCATAATTTGTTTCAGCTCACTTTTCTGATCCTTCCTCCTCATCTCTAGGGGCTGGAAAGGATTACTGTTTCCAAAAATCACATGTACTCTCTTCAGAGTCATCTCAAGAATGTAGGGAAGGCCTAGCTGGCTTGGCTCACTGGTTAGAGCAACTGCCCATAAACTGAAGAAGGGTCCCGGGTTTGATTCCAGTCAAGGGCACATACTTCAGTTGCAGACTCTGTTCTCAGCTCGTGTGGGAGGCAACCAGTCGATGTGTCTCTCACATCGTTGTTTCTCTCTCTGTGTTTCTCCCCCACTTTTCCATTCTCTCTAAAGATCAATGGAAAAAATATCATAGAGTGAGAATTAACAATAAAAAGAATGTAGGAATAAAGAAAAATCTGGAGTGTTTCTTATACTCACTTTAGTAAGTGATGAAACCCAATGTTTTCTAAGTGCTTGACTCATCTTCAGTGGTTGTCTGAAATTAGAAGCCCGGGGCATAGTATTCAAGGGCTTCTTATTTACAGAAATAGATTTTGCAGGAGTAGATGGTGATGGGTAATGCGTCCTTGTATAGGTAAACACCCATTAGACAAAGGCTCAACTTCTCCCCTGTGTGTGAGGGGATGTATATATGCTTCAGGCATTTAATACTTTAAACTTTCTTCTTCATTATAATGTCATGCATTATTGCTTCAGCTCCACATTCCAGCTAATTAAAAAACAACAACATGTAGGTCTAGTTCTGATTCTGTCCAACAGTGTTTAACAAATGGTTGGAAATATAGTAATGGTGGATCTTTTACCTTATCTCTCAGGAATCTTGGTGATCGGACCCTGCTTATGTCTCTCACATCACCTCCCATCACATCTCGGATTCCTCACTCCTCACCTTCCACAGGTTTCCTTGCTGCTCCGAACACCATCTGCTCTTCCCATAATAGGGCTTTGGAATTCTCTTCTCCACATGTGCTTCTTGCTGAGTAAGAAGGTCATTGTTCAAGAGGGTCCTCTTTAGAGAGCCTTCCTTGGCCATGTTATCAGCTTGACCCAAACTACCCAGTTACTCTGTCCCATTGGTCTGCTTTATTTTCTCCTAGTATTGATCATGACATGATCTTTTTTTATGCATCTGATTACATAGTTATTACCTATCTCTGCAATCAGACTGTAAGCTCCATAAGTACGGGGTCCTATCTTTTTTGTTTGTTTGTTTGTTTGTTTGTTTGTTTTTTGCCCATGAATAAAGGAAAAAAGGAGAGGAATCTGAGTTATTGAGTGCCCACCATATTCCAATTTGATCACCCATTTTACAGACAAGGAAACTGAGGCTCAGAAAAGTTAAGGTCATGGGCTGGTAGCTTTAGGATTGGAACTCAGATATGCCTTACTCATTCCCTATGTTTTTTCTTTTGTACCACATTTGCCTCAATTCATTTCATTACAAATCATGTAACCTCTCTCTATCTGACTTTATCACCTTGAAACTGAGGAGGGTTGGACTGGACAGAGGAGATATAAATGCCCTTCTAATCCTAAAATTTATACATTTGAGACTTCCTCTTCCGTCCTTCTGTGGTTGATCATTTCCTAAGTACTAGGAAATGTACTAGTCAGAATGGAGCACACGAAGCAAAACCATATGGGAGTTTGACACAGAAAAATGATTTCAAATTTGTGAAAGGACCACAGGATATGTGTGTGTGTGCGGGGGTGAGGGGGTCAAGTGCCCAGCATGGGACTTACCCATGGCTGTGGCCAAGGCATCAGAAAGCTGCTGCTACACCATGTGGTCCCTGCTATTGTCACAGCCGCCGCCTCTTGATACCCATGAGACTTGCTACCCAACACTGGACCCCTGAATCTGCCAGCAATATGGCCTCTGAACAGTTACATCTCTGTGACCTGCCTGGCTTACCAGCAGGACGTCTGCCCGAAAATAACCTCCTTCCCATATCTCTCACTCTTGGATAGATGCATGCATCTCATCGGCCCCCATAGTCTTGACAGGGCCTGGGAAATGAAAATTTCAGCTCAGGAGCCTCTGAGAACAAAGAACAAGGCCGAATGGAGACCGAGCAAACATCCCCTTGATCTGTCAATGCCACCTACCTTTCTCCTCAGTCTACAGAAGTCCATCTGGTTTATGTAGCCATCCTGCCCCATTGCTGTCCAATTTCCCGTCAAGTGACCTTAGCAAAGATGGCTGCCCTCATGCCTGGAAGGGGTCACATGTTCCCTGACAAGTGAATAGAAAATGTAGATATTTGGAAAGATGCGGTAACTCCACTTTGTCACCAGAAGAGCAGAAAACATACCCCCATTGTGGTCATTCGCAGACATGGTGTGGTGTAGCAGCTGCATTAAAGCTTTCAGAGGTCTGCCAAAACCGGTTTGGCTCAATGGATAGAGCGTCGGCTTGGGGACTGAAAGGTCCCGGGTTCGATTCCGGTCAAGGGCATGTACCTTGGTTGCGGGCATATCCCCAGTAGGGGGTGTGCAAGAGGCAGCTGATCGATGATTCTCTCTCATCGATGTTTCTAACTATCTCTCTCCATTCCTCTCTGTAGAAATCAACAAAATATATTTTAAAAAAATAAAATAAAAAGCTTTCAGAGGTCTGCGCTTTCCCTGTGGGGGGACAGGTCCAGGGCTCTGTGGGAGCCTTTGACTTAGGAGTTGAGTCTGAAGGCAGGTCTGTGTCTCACAAGCTCTGCCATTCTGATGTGGACATGTGGGATGCGTTAGTGTGCAATTGCTCTATCCTCTTTCTAAAAAAAAAAGCAAAAGAAAAAAGAAAAAGCTGATTCTGCAATTGAGTGTGGCCTGAAAGAGCTTGTCCATGTGGAAGACACAAGCCTGGGTCGTAACCACGGTTCCCCCAGCGCAACCCGCTTCTCAGGGAAGCCGCAAGAACAGCATGTTAATTCAAACTTTTTCAAAACCGTGCAACCACTGCGCGTCTCAGTACCCGTGAGCGGACTCTCATTTGCCTACGCTGTGTGAGCGGAGAAATGTTTGGTTTTAAGCAAGACCTTAGTTAAGGGGAAAAAGTGTATAGGATTACATTTGAAAATGTAATTACTGAAAAGATAAACCATATGTGGGGGCCTTTGTTTTACCTCCTTTTCACCGAGGCCTGCTTTGGAGAGTTCACTTGGAGGTGTATGGAAATTGCAATTCTTTTTTTTTTTTTTTCTGGTTTTTAAAATACATTTTATTGATTTCTGAGAGAAATGAGAGAGAGAGAGAAAGAAACATCAATGATGAGAGGGAATCATTGTTCGGCTGCCTCTTGCATGCCCACCACTGGGGATGGAGCCCGTAACCCAGGCATGTGCCCTGACTGGGAATCAAACCATGACCTCCTGGTTCATAGGTCGACATCTACCACTGAGCCACACAGGCCGGGCTGAAAATTGCAATTCTTATCCAAGCTGGATGAGCTGAGCGTAGTCTACTCACCAGTTGTACGTGTTTACATTTCAATGTAGTGACTGCCAAACTATCTTATAGTTCAGTGGTTAGAGCATTGACTTTCATACCAAAGGGTTGAGAGTCTGATTCCTGGTCAAGGGCACGTATCTGGTTGCAGGTCATTGCCTGGCTCTGGTCGGGACATGTGCCAGAGGCAACCAATTTATGTGCCTCTTTCATACCCGCCCCCCCTCCCTCTTTCTTTCACTCTCTGCCTTCCTCATTCCCTCCCATTTTCTCTAAAAATCAATGGAAAAATACCCTGTGAGCAGAAAAACACATTTCCTGCGAATGCACAACAAAGATCTGCCCTCAGATGAGTTTAGGGCCGTTCTAGATCACCTGCAAAACCCCAAACTAAGGAATAAATTGATATAAAGGCCCATCCACATCTTGGGGTTCTGACAGAAACAACATAAATTCCAGGGAGGGGCGTCTTTCAGCCCCAATGCATCCTATTGTTAGAGATATATACAGGCTGAACCCTAACATGCTAATCAAAGTGTATACAACACACAAACCAAATATCCACAAGGCAGACTTGTTGGATAAATAACATGAAATGAGCGTTCTTGAAATGTTTAAAGAAAAATGAGCCCTGCTTTGGTTAAACAGCACTCAGTAAATTTATGGCAAAAAAAAAATTAAAAAAAATCTAAACTATATTATATCCAAGGCTGGCTACATAATTTGCATGGTCCAGTGCAAAATGAAAATAAAGGACTCCTTCTTCAAAAAAAGCAGGAAAGAGTGTGTCATGAAAGGCATGAAAATAAAAAGCTTTCTCTTTAAAAACATTTTGTGACTTGTAAAACATAGTAGAGATAATAGTGATATATGAGGAACCACATAAACTTATAAATTGCCATGATATATGGGTGTCATGGTTTAAAATAAATAATACTTTATTAATGTGATATCTTGATTCGTCGTAAAATTTCTCAGACTCAATTTTCCGCAAACTCATTAGATCATCAGAATTCATGCTTTCGGAAATTGAATTTTAATCAGTGTTGTTGAAAGCAGTGTCAGTGATCTTGGCAAATGCAAGTTTGCAAATAATTCTTGATAATACTCAATTTGCAGAAGGATCTTTCTGTTGATACAACTTGTTATTGGAGCTGTTAATCATATTTTATAAGACTGCGACAACATTGGGATGAATGTCTAATGCATTGTTTCAAAACATACTAAAACGATAGCTGATCATTTGTCCCGAATGATGTCTCTAAAAAGACATAACTCTTTATGCAAATCACTATAGTGCCATTGAATTTAGTTTTAGATGTAAATTTATACAATGGCACTTTTCTTGTTTTCTCTAACATTTCCTGTGAATTATGGAGGTCATATAAGACACCAAAAGTGGCTTCATGATTTCTACACAATTCAGAATATTTGTTTATACACAATGTCATAATATGTTCAGTCTCAAGGAAAAATTCAATTTAAAATTGTCTTCGCTGTTAATAATTGGTTTACTGAAAGCTTCACGTGAGAATTCTGTGGAATGCGAAAATATTCAGGTTAAATTGAATCTCTACTTCTGAGTCTGTCAAAATTTGCTCTGCAACATTGCAGAAAATTTTCAAAACAAGATATCCTGAACTCTTTAGAGAATTTTAATAATGCATGATAATGTTTTCTTACAATATCCACGTGTACAGTTTTATTTTATTATAATGTACTGACAAAGTTTACTGGTGGAGCCTGGCTGGTGTGGTTCAGTGATTGAGCATCAACCTATAAGCCAGAAGGTCACAGTTCAATTCCAGGTCAGAGCGCATGCCCTGATTGCAGGCTCCATCCCCAGTAGGGGGCGTGGAGATTGATGATTCTCATCGTTGATGTTTCTATCTCTCTCTCCATCTCCTGTCCTGTCTGAAATCAATAAAAATAAAGGGAAAAAATGTACTGTTGGAGCACAAGCAGTTTCTGTTCTAGCACTGAATGAGGCTGGAGAACTAATTTGCATACACATGCTCTTGAGATGGGCTTTGAGGTCCAGTGCGGGAGCCATCCTCTCACTGCTGGTCTTGGCACTGCCCCTTTGCAGGGTTCTTACTCTCTCCTGGGCCATGGTGTGGCCAACACTGTCCATGCTTCCTTTCATCACTCACCTCCTCAGAGCCCCCCCCCCCCCCAGCCTGTGTATCTGTGCGATTGTGGGTGCTAATGCCACCCCGTGAATGTATAATCTCTCACTCAGATTAGGTAACACTTTTTGATATTTCAGTGACAGTGTTCATTTCACATGGCCTTTGTGTGCCTACGGAATGATCCATTACATGGGCTGTACATTTATTGGGAGATTCATTCTTCAGTCCTTCTATTGCATCACACCCTAGTCCAGTGGTCGGCAAACTCATTGGTCAATGGAGACAAATATCAACAGTACAACGATTGAAATTTCTTTTGAGAGCCACATTTTTCAAACTTAAACTATATAGGTACATTGTTATTCGCTTAATTAGGGTACTCCTAAGCTGGCCTTTGCTAAAAACTCAAGGGGCCAAAGAGCCACATGTGGCTCCCGAGCCACAGTTTGCTGACCGATGCCCTAGTCTTAGCTGTTTCCTGATGGAATCTAGTGTTGAAACCAAGGGCAAGTTTACTGGGTAAATTTTGGATTTTAATTTTTCATGGTGATGTGAAAGAAAGGTGCATTAGAAATGGCCTTGGAGAAGTTGGATGATTGAAAAGATATTCTAACAGTGCTGTTGGGGCTTTGGACAGAGGTAAGTAAAGCCAGTTGGATGAAGGGTAAGCTAAAATCATTCTTTCCAATGTCTCATCTATCAGGAAAGAAAACATAAGGGCTATGTCTTCCCTTTTAATATGACATGATAAACACAGGAAAGGACACGGCATTCATTTCGTTTAATATGCCATGAAGTTATTTGAGCAAGGCAATATTTTATTGTCTGAAAATACAACCAACGTCTATATCATTTCCCAGTAATAAAACATGTCAAGAAATGGTCATTGCTTGGGAAAGTGGAGTTTAAAGAACAACTTTTTTTTTTTTGGCTAATAAATCATAGAATGTAACCTAATATGGTGTGGTTACATTGAACAATAATTATATCTACAAATGGAGTCTGAGCCGGAAGGGAAACATACAGTTGCTTTGCTTTGTTCTCCGACCCACACTCAAACACGTGTGCACACATCTCAAACATGCACACATACACATGCACACATGTCATGCTTAAGGACCAGGGATGTACTGCTTGATGGCCCAGAGCAGTGGTCGGCAAACTCATTAGTCAAGAGAGTTAAATATCAACAGTACAACGATTGAAATTTCTCTCGAGAGCCAAAAATTTTAAACTTAAACCTCCTCTAATGCCACTTCTTCAAAATAGACTCGCCCAGGTTGTGGTATTTTGTGGAAGAGCCATACTCAAGGGGCCAAAGAGCTGCACGTGGCTTGCGAGCCACAGTTTGCCGACCACAGGCCCAGAGAATCTAGACTAGTGAGAACATGGCTGATTTCCCTGTTTCCTCCTCTGAGTCCCCATGAATATGCCATACTCCAGTGATGGAGTGAAGAAATTTATGTCCCCCCTCCTCCCTTCCCAGAAGAGAGAAGGTTTAGATAAAATCAACTCTGCAAGTAAATGAATGTCAGATGCCCACCTCCCTTCCATCCTCCAAACGTTGCAACTCCGACTTTCCCAATTAGAACCCGCAGGCTTGATATTTCCATGCTCATTTCAAATTTTTCCATTTCCCACATTTCTTCTTCCTTTTCCTAGTTGAGGGAAGGTAAGCCATAGAGCGGTCTTCACAAAATAGACATGTAGTAGGTGAAGATACAAAGAGATTTTTTTTGAAAAAAAGAAAAAGAAACACAAAAAACAAAGCAAAAAACAGATGAATTATTTCTTTCTATTCTATTTGTTCTTTGGACAAATGCCCAAAGAGCTCTGCGAAGAGATCCCGTTGTTCTTGACTTTATCCTGAACGTGAACTTCTGCGTCACCAGATCATTCATTCTCATGTGCCTGTGTCCTTAGAACCCAGGTCTACCTGCTTTAAGGTCTGCGTGAGCTGTGTGTGTGTGTGTGTGTGTGTGTGTGTGTGTGTGTGTGTGTGTGTTTGTGTAGGTTGGGTTGCAGAAACCATTCTCTGCAGGTCTGACAGCATTTTCTAAATGTTATTACTGTTGGCAAAGTCTTATCTTAGAGGAGGTGGTAAATTAGCAAACTGCCATGGAGAAGTATGGTTTTGTGAAATTAGATGGGGGTATAAAGAACCACAATTAATTCCAGACCCTCGAGCAAGAGTGATGAAGTCACTGGAGCCTTTGTTCTCTTAGATTATCAGATACACCATCTTCGCTTCTGAGGAATAACAGGCATCTCTGGCTGTCCCTCGAATGCCAGGTATTCATTCGCCATGTGGACGAGGCCACCCCAAGAGTACATTTTGTTGTCTTTAGGGGTCTTTCTCCCATTAACTCTAAACCTCAGCGTCGCAATTTATCACGTTTCAGCAGTAACCACGGGTTGGTTAGCAGCTCCAAAGTAGTCAACAAGCTCCACAAGGAAAGGGCCAGGAAACCCCGTTCATATTAAAATACACATTAGGCCTAGGAAGTGTCCCGTACTTTAAGGAGAGGTGCTAGGAAGACTGTAGAGAGATGGAGTCTGAGAAAAGTTTTCTTTCTATTAGCACAAAAGCTCGTGTTGAGAAGAAAAGGGGGGAGGGAACTAACATGGAAATACAGGCGCAGAGTTGCACAAACAGATGCCCACATTCCAGGGGTTGATAATGTGGGGGTATCCTGGGAGCTAGTGTATGGAGGATGCAAAACCCTCCCCCCCCCCCTTTTGCTATTGAAGCTCAACTCCCTTTGAATTTTCAGAGAAGATAAGTTCCTAGGACTTGCAACAATCCATCTCACTTCATGCAGATGTCATAGACCACACGGTTTTTCACTCTTGACCAAAACAGCTTAAGATAACAGACTAGTTGAATTTGGAGTGAGACAGGATGGGTCTTAGAGTTCAACCTTTTTCAGTAATTTGATAAATAATGTCCTCAGAGGCATTTGTTAAGAAAAAAAAAAAAAGAGAGCGAGAAATACCAGAAAATAGACTTAGATCATCGCCACTGAAATAATTACTTTGTCTTTAGGCAGAACCTTTCTGCTTAGAGGAAAGATTTACAATCATGCTAATCTAATTTGCAATGGATGGGGGAGTCACCAATATGATGCTTCAACAAATGGCCTCCACACCCACTTGGGCTAACATTTGACTCATCTCACAGACATTTGTGAAGTGTATCCAATTGTGCCTGATTTTTCTGAACACTGAGGATGTGGTCGTAGGCTCTTTAAATGGAAGAGATGTGACATGAATAAGTGAATGGTGATCAGAGGTACCCATTCTAGTTTATATCATGAGACCATGGTCTTCTGAGGAGAAGACCTTCGAGAGCGAGTCAGTCACGTGAACACCTGGGAACATGGTGCTCCAGGAGATTTCCCACTTGATGGTGTTGAGGTGGAAGCAAGTTTGGAGTGTTTGAGGTACAGAATGAAGGGCACTGTGGCCAGGAAAGTGAGCAACAGTGAGAGTGGACTGGGATGAAGATCATTTGTAAATCATGGACCAGATCCTATGGCCAGGAAAGTGAGCAACAGTGAGAGTGGACTGGGATGAAGATCATTTGTAAATCATGGACCAGATCCTATCAGCCCCTGTAGACCATAGTTAGAATTTTGGATTAAATTTTATTTTATTTTTTATTTATATTTTATATATATATATATATATATATATATATATATATATATATATATATATATATATATAAATTTATTTTAGAGAGGAAGGGAGAGGGCGAGAGAGCTAGAAACATCAATGATGAGAATCATCCATTGCCTGCCTCCTGTACGCCCCTACTTGGGGGTTGAGCCCACAACCCTGGCCTGAATCGAACCTGGGACCCTTCAGTCTGCAGGCCAATTCTCCATCCATTGAGCCAAACCAGCTAGGTTTAGATTAAATTTTAATTACAATGGGGGAGCCCTTGGAGGGTTACATTCTGGGGGATTATATTATTTCATGTTGTAAATATGTCAATCTGATGCTATGTGAAGAAGAAATCACAACAGGGGCAAGCAAGAAAATCAGGAAGAGCAGCTAAGAGTATTAAAGTGGTTCAGGTTACAAATATTGGGATCTTGGATCACAGAAGTCTAACAGGAAACACTTGTAAAATATTTGCGCTATTCCAAGTATTGTTCCGAGCATTTGAAGTGCAGCAACTCACTGAATCCTCATAACAACCCTATCATGATCCCATTTTACAGGTGAGGTAACAGAGGCATAAGAAGCTTGAATGGCTTGCCCGGAGCCGTTAAGTGACAGGGCTGGAATTCAAATACAGACATCTGGCTCCAGACCTGGTCCTCTCAGTTAAGCAGTGGAGATGGAGAAAAATGAATGTTTCCTAATCACCTCAAAGTTAGTGGTTTTTACATCATGGGTTTGTTATATTTTATTTCTGTGGGTCATAAGTTTGAAATTGGTTTTACTGAGCTAAAAATCAAGGTGTTGGCAGGCCCGTGGTCCTTCTGGAAATTCTAACTGAGAATTTATTATCTTGCATATTGCATCTTCTAGAGTCTGACCTCATACCTTGGCTCATGGCTCCATATCACATAACCTTTTCTCCCTTCGCTTCCATTTCCACCTTCATCGCCTGTGCCCTCTCTCTGGTCTCGGGTTCTCATGCCTCCCTCTTGTGATTCTATTGGGTCTACCCAGATAATTTAAGACAGTGGTCTGCAAACTCCAGCTCACAAGCTACATGGGGCTCTTTGGCCCTTGAGTTAGGCTCTTCCACAAAATACCATGGCCTGAGCGAGTTCTATGTTGAAGAAGTGGGGTTAGAAGAAGTTTATGTTTTTTAAAAATTGGCTCTCCAAAGAAATTTCCATCGTTGTACTGTTGATATTTGGCTCTGTTTATTAAAGAGTTTGCCGTCCACTGATCTAAGATAACCTCCTCATCTTAAGACCCTTCACTTCACCACAACTTCAAGGTTCCCTTTCCATTCAATATAACATATCCAAAGATTCTGGAGATTAGAATGTGGACATCTTTTTTTTTTTTTTTTTTTGGGGGGGGGGGTGTCAATAGTTATTCAGCCTACTGTAGATAGATTCAGGATACATTTTAAAGGGAGTGCCAATGAGACTTTGCTGATCAATTGGATGTAGTGAATGAGAGAAACTTGCTGGAATTTTGATTGAAAGCACATCAAAAGTATAAATGGATTTGAGGAGAAGTAATGTTTTAGCAATATCAACTCTTGCAATCTGTGAACAAATAAATGATCTCTTTTGTTTCTTTAGGTCTTATTTGATTGGTTCTTTTACTTTTTAGCAGACAGATCTTGTGAAATTTTAAATTAGATTTATACTTAAGAATTTTATTCTTTGAGTGCTATTGTAAATGGCACTATTTTTTTTAACTTGATATTCCTCCTGTTTATTGTTGGTATGTAGAACTATGACTGGTTTTTAAAAAGTATATTGACCTTATTTCCTGCAGCTTGGAAAACTCACTTACTAGTCCTACTATCCTTTTTGTCAATTCGTTGGCAAACATAAAGGTGTTTCTCTCTCATGTTGTATGTGAATAGAAATGTTTTTATTTTTATCTTTTCTAATATTTATATTTTATTTTATTGCATTATTGAATAGATTGGATATTCTCATCTATTTAATAATGCAATAAAATCCAGTATGATGCTGAATAGGTGTAATGAGAGAGGATGTCTTGATCTTGATGTTCCTGATCTTGAGGAGAACGCAATTCAGGAGTTAGCAGCAGATTCTCCTTCCTTCCTTCCTTCCTTCCTTCCTTCCTTCCTTCCTTCCTTCCTTCCTTCCTTCCTTCCTTCCTTCCTTCCTTCCTTCCTTTCTTCAGATGAAGGATGTGCTTTTATATTCTTAGTTCGCTAAGATTTAAAAATCATTGCTGTGTTGAATTTTGTCAAGTATTTCCTCAACATCCATTGAAATGGTTATATGATTTTTCTTACTGAGTCTGTTAATATAATGAATTGCATGGATTATATTTCTGGAACAAAACCCCAGAAATGCCACGTTAACCTTCCTTCACATTGCTGGATTTTATCTGCTAATATTTGATTGAGAACTTGTTTCTATGTTCATTAGGGATATTGACATATAGTTTTCTTGTAATGTCTTTGATTTTGATGTTTGGTTGTTGGTGGCCTGCTTAAATGAGTTGAGGGGTGTTTCTTTCCTTTTTTTCAGTAGGGATTGTTTAGAATTTGTATTATTTCTTCCTTAAATGTTCGGAAATATTAACTAGTGAAATCATCCATGCTTGGGGTTGTTCTCTTTGTGTAAAAGTTTTTAACTACAAAGTCATTTTTTTTTTTTGTAGTAGACACAGAACTATCTGGTCATTGATTTCTTCCTGAATGCATTTTGGTGATTTGTATCTTTCAAAGTCTATGTCCCTTTTATCTAAACAGTTGAATTTGGGGGCACAGAACCATTGGCAACATTCTCCCTTTTAGTCTTTTGTCTGTGCAGTCAGGAGTGATATCTCTTCTTTCTTTTAAAAATATATTTTATTTATTTTTTACAGAGAGGAAAGGAGAAGGATAGAGAGTCAAAAACATCGATGGGAGAGAAACATCGATCAGGTGTCTCCTGCACACCTCCTATTGGGGATGTGCCTACAACCAAGGTACATGCCCTTGACCAGAATCGAACCTGGGACCTTTCAGTCCGCAGGCCGACATTCTATCCACTGAGCCAAATCTGTTGGGGCTCTTCCTTCATTCTTATGTGGACAAATGGCAATCACTCTTTTCTCTATGTCACACAAATGTTGTTCATTGTAGTTTGGTTCCCCACACTCCCTCCACCAGCTTAAAGTATTTTAAAATTTCTTTCAGACCTTTTATTTGGATCTCGGGTTACTTAGAAGTGTGTTCTTTAATTTCCAAACATTTAGAAAAATTTTCAAATATCCTCCTGTTATGATGTCTAGTTTAATTCCTTTATGATCCTAGAATATACTTGGAGTGATTTCTACTCTTTTGACTTTGTTAATGTTTGTTTTATGGCCCAGAGTATAGTCAATCTCGCTGAATGTTGCGTGGGCAGTTGGTGGGGGGAGATGGAGGAGTATATTTCACTGTTGAAAGTGCTGAGTTTTAACACGGCTTCACATTAAAAGTCCTTCTACAGCCGAAACCGGTTTGGCTCAGTGGTGGAGCATGGGTCTGCAGACTAAAGGGTCCCGGGTTCGATTCTGGTCAAGGGCATGTGCCTTGCCGGTAGGGGGTGTGCAGGAGGCAGCTGGTCGATGTTTCTCTCATTGACGTTTCTAGCTCTCTATCTCTCTCCCTTCCTCTCTTAAAAAAAAAAAAAATCAATAAAAATATATTTTTTTTAAAAAAAGTCCTTCTACAGTTGATGTTGCTCAGCATGTTGCTACAGAGAGTTATAAAGGCAGAAATGTATACCTTTTTTGGTTAAGGCTATAGTTAGTGGGAGAAACAAGCACAATTAGTGAGGGGACGCTATCATTTAGAGAAAAGGAAAGGTGCTCCTTTCAAAATAGAATTATCTCATTGTTGGAGTGTGACTCTGTGAGGTTTTGGTTTGTCTACGTTCTACCAGATTCTGGCTGTGTTTTCCCCCATAACCAAGAATACTGGACCTCAACCTGACACAGACTACTGCATAAGGACTTAGGATCACATCTGATTTCAGGTGATGGTGGGACTTGAGCAATTAAAAAATGTTTTATTGATTTTTAGAGAGAGAGAGCAAGGGAGAGGGCTAGAGAGATAGGAACATCAATGAGAGAGAAACATATGGACCGGCTGTCTCCTGCACGCCCCCTACTGGGGATTGAGCCTGCAACCTGGCATGTGCCCTGACCCCCTTTGGGGAATCAAGCTGTGACCTTCTGGTTCACTGGTTGACACTCAACCACTGAGCCACACTGACCAGGCAATAGCAGTTGTCCTTTTTGATGTTAGTTGCTTATGGATGTTTTTTAGGATATGCTCCCTTTTTCATGAGAAACTGCATTAGGTCTTTTTGTGTGTTTGTTTGTTTTTAAATATATATATAATTCTCTTTTGCAGAGAGGAAGGGAGAGGGTTAGAAGTTAGAAACATCGATGAGAGAGAAACATCAATCAGCTGCCTCCTGTATACCCCTTCCCGGGGATGTACCCGCAACCAAGGTACATGCCCTTGACCGAAATCAAATCTGGGACCCTTCAATCTGAAGGCCGAAGCTCTGTTCACTGAACCAAACCGGTTAGGACTGCATTAGGTTTTTGACAATAGATTTGTCTAATGCTTTCTTAGAGCATTTGATATTGTCCACCCATGCAATGTATTGGGGATAATTTGCTCCTTGCTCTTTGAAGAAGCACTTGCTTTTACTCAAATTTCCTCAAAGATGACTGGCTGACTGTTTTTTTTGACTGAATCGACTGGAAGTCTGCCTTGTCGATGAAGTCAGAAGTTGCCAGACAGTCTAAAAGGGCATCGATTTTTTATTCCTTCTGGGGTGACATGACAAAGGCTCCCGTCTCTCAGTGACCTTTCCAATCTTTCCAGCCGTGACCCACGGGATAAATGGAGATAGCGGTTCACGCTGGACCCTCTTGGAGAAAGCGAGAGCCTTCCTGTCCTCTCACAGAGCTGGCTGTGCCTTGGCCAAGTCCAGATTGAAGACTTATTAGTCATGTCTGTCTGGAAAGCACACCCCGTATCCATGACCTTCAGGGTGATGTATGGCATCTGATACGCGATTTGTCTCCCCTGACAGTTCCTAGCACCTACTTTCTACCCAGCGTCCCATCATCAAGGCTCCCCAGCTCGGAGGTGCCAGGGATTGAGGTGATGGATTTGTGTTAAACCCCAGGATCAGTGGGACCCAATGAATCAGCCCGGGGAAGCCTGGCACAGCGAGAGATGGAGCTCCCGGCGGAAACCACGTGCCGGGCGCCAGCCAGGCTTTGGGAAAATGCCTCCTAAAACCCGAGAGTCACTTGCACTTGAAGGCTCTTCCAGTAACGTCTCCCCCTTTCCACCTCTGTTCAGTAGCTGTGACCCCCTGCTTCTCCTGGTAAGTGGGGTTCTTACCAGCAGGGTCAGTGAGTGAGGACTGAGCTTACAAAAAGCACATCTCCCTCATGCTCTCTGGAGTGGCTGCTGTATTAATTAAGAGACCACAAATGATGTACAAAATGGGATTCAGCTCACTGAGGCAAGCAGAACTGCGTCTCTCTCTCTCTCTCTCTCTCTCTCTCTCTCTCTCTCTCTATATATATATATATATATATGTGTGTGTGTGTGTGTGTGTGTGTGTGTGTGTGTGTGTGTGTGTAGTTTATTGATTTCAGGGAGGTAAGGAGAGGAAGAGATAGAAACATCAGTGTCAACCATGAGCCCTAACTGGTTTGGCTCAGTGGATAGAGCATAGGCCTGCGGACTGAAGGGTCACAGGTTCGATTCCTTGGTTGCAGGGCACATCCCCAGTAGAGGGTATGCAAGAGGCAGCTAATCAAGCTTTCTCTCTCATGGATGTTTCTAACTTTCTATCCCTCTTTCTTCCTCTCTGTAAAAAAAAAAAATCAATAAAATATATTAAAAAAAATAAAAATATCAACCATGAGAGAGAATCATTGATCGCTTGCTTTCTGCATGCCCCCTCCTGGGGATCAAGCCCACAACCTGGGCATATGTTCTTGACCTGGAATCGAACCCAGGACCCTTCAGTCCATGGGCCATCGCTCTAACCACTGAGAGAAACCAACTAGATCCAGGGCTGCCTTTTAATACACGGACAATTTCGTATGGAAGATTCCATCGGATGGGAAACTCTTCTCAAATAGACCCTCTGTCTGTCCCGTGGCACTCCACCTGTTGCTCTCCGTGCCTGTGTGGACTGATGTGTGGGGGATGCTGAAACCACAAGGTTCCCGGATGCTCTCTTCTGTAAAGATGGAGCGACTCGGCAGTCAGAGATGCCTGGGACCACAGGGCCCATCTGAGGAAGGCCTGTTTACCAAGCTTCCAGGAAAGATATTGAGGAGGCTGTAAAAATACTTTCCTTCCTTGCTCAACCTCACATTGCAAGCCTAAAATTACAGGCACTTTTCTCTTCTCGGCGTTTATTTTTAGCTCCTCTCTTTTTCCACCTTTTGGGCGTGTGTGTGTGTGTGTGTGTGTGTGTGTGTGTGTGTGTTGGCTCACCTTTCACACACCATCTATTTATACTGACGCTGCAAATTGAGGAATAGCAGATCCTTGGGGACAGTGCATCTCAGCTTCAGGAGAGAAAGGGGGAGAGGAGCGTTTGTTATGGAGCTGAAGGAGGCTTCAAATGCCCTTAGCCACCTCCTTAACCCTTCCCCATGTCCCTGCCTTTGGGCAAAGGTCAGAAGTTGTTACACATCTGAAGAGGTGCCGGTGGATGAGTCTGACTTGGTCAGTAACATACAAAGTTGACTCACTTATGGTCCAAACAAGACATGCCCATCCTCCCCTTCCCTGATCTCCCCCCATTGTCTCAGCCCGATACTCTTGTTTCATTCCTATTCATTGTACTATTTGGAATTGGACTGTATTATATATATTTGTAAAAATATGTTTTGATTGATTTCAGAGAGAAAGGGAGAGGGAGAGAGTGGTAGAAACATCAATGAGAGAATCACTGATTGGCTGCCTCCTGCATCGAACCCACAACCCAGGCATGTGCCCTTGACTGGAATTGAACCTGGGACCCTTCAGTCTGCAGGCTGATGCCCTATGCACTGAGCCAAACCAGTTAGGGCTGAACTGTATTATATTTATTCTCTTTTCTGCAGGGGATATGTTCCAAGAACCTTTTGTGGATGCCTGAAACCACTGATAGTACTGAACCCTTTAGATACTATATATTTTTCTCTATCCATGTGTCTATAGGACCAAGCTTATTTGAAAAACTAGGCACAATAAGAGACCACCAGCAACAGCTGATAATACAACAGGACAAGGATAACAGTATACTGCCGTAAAAGTCCTATGAAGTGGGCTTAGTGAATAAAATTAGGGTGACTTGAAGTCACAAGACATTATTCACTACCTGCTTGTAATAAAAGAATTAGAGGAGGGATCCCCAGCAGTTTTACTCACATTAATTATAGAGGACCAGGTCATTTTCCAGAAAAAAATGAGTGGCTCCCAGCAGGACAAAAGCACGTATAGAATGTGCTGATCTTGAGGGCAGAGTATTTGTGTAATATGTTTTATCACCCATAGACCTTCCAGAGCGTGGGTTTCCTCCTGGGATGCACTGTTAATATTTCAACCTTTGCATGTGCCAAATGGAAACAAAGATTGTTTGAAAAGGTACATACACGGCTGTCATTCTCCCTGACACAATACAGATGCAGCGCATTTAACTAGAATTACTGAAACACTATGTGTTTCTGTGTGTGTGTGTGTGTGTGTGTGTGTGTGTGTGTTTTTAAAATAAGATGTGGCAATATTATGCAAATGACTAATTCTAATGAAAGTCCTTTAAATGCTGTGTGCTATTCTGGGTTCTTTTGATTGCCACTGACAGAAACCTACCTCGGATGAACTTGGAGGAAATGTATTGATTGATCCTGAAACATTGAATGTAGGCTTAAATAATAAATTTATTGGAAGAAGGAGCATGCTGGTAGAGCTTAAAAACAAATGAAATCAATGACCATGCCTTGCTTTCGGTGTTCCTTATCTTCGCTGTTTCCTTTATGTTGGCTTTTTGTTTAAGATTTCTTCCACGGTGCAAAAAACATGGCCCTCACCAGTCCGAGGCTTCATCCTCCCCCCTGTAGAGAGAGAGAGAGAGAGAGAGAGAGAGAGAGAGAGAGAGAGAGAGAGAGAGAGAGAGAGAGAGGCCTCTATGAGAGAAACATCGATCGGTTACCTCCTGCACGCCTCCTCCCTCCTTTCCCCCCACTGGGAACCTGGCATGTGTCCTGACTGGGAATCGATCCCAGGACCTCTTGGTCTTTGGGAAATGTTTAATCCACTGAGCCACACCAGCCGGGCATATTTCCCCCCCCCCCACCCCCCCCCCCTCGGTTCAGAGGGCAATGTAGGAGAGATGGAGGATAACTGAATCACAAATTTCTATTGCGACTGAGCTGCCAGCTCTTGCACACATGTAGCAGCTCTTGATTGCTTAAGAGGTCTCTGGTGTATGTTGGGCAAGTGGAGACCTTCACATGTGCCTGGCTCTGGGCCAAGTGACACGCACAGCTCTGGGAGTCGTTAACCACTCATCTGCCTGCATTTTCTCCCACTTCCTTGGAAAGAAATTTGCAAACAAGGAAAGAGGAAGAAATGAGGTATTGACCCTAATGACCCAAAAAATTCCTTTTAGATAAATTCCAAGATTAACATGAAAATTAAAGAGATAAGACATCCTTCAATGGCATGCTTGCAGAAAATAAGATCCAATACAGGCTTTCTTTAGAGATTGGGGGCAAAGAAGGGGGGGGGGGGAGAGAGAGAGAGAGAGAGAGAGAGAGAGAGAGAGAGAGAGAGAGAGACTGTAACCCTTGGAAATATGTGCGTGTTCATATCTGTATATGTTTCATTGCATTGTGTGACCTTAACAGTGATCTTCAATGACTTTCAAATCTTCCTAGTATTGGTAGGATGGGGAGCAAGTGAAAAAATAATTCCAAATAGAGGCTGCTCTGATTTAGGACGGGCTCCCGAGATAAAAATAACAAAAATGTGACTGAAAAACCTAAAAAATTACTTTTTAAAAAGAAGTGTTTAGATAGAAGTTACCGGGCATAATTACACACAGCCGAGATGAGGAAGGAGTCCCAAACAGAAAGAAAAGAGAGAATGGAGAGCACCTTGAAGGCCCTAAGAAGTCTCGTGGATCTGTGTCCTGGTGGGTCCAAACTGCTTTCTCACCAGCAGGAATCACTCTTGCCTCAGGCCTCTTAGTGGTGGTGGTGAGGGGGCCTGGAGGGGTGTCTCCAGGGCAGGTTGCCTCCCCTATCAGTACTGGGAAGCAGAACAAGTATTACACTCATTTGACTTAAACACATGCTATACCTTTGCTCTATACAAAGTGTGCTTCTTCCTCCCCATTCCGTCAAGTACAGCAGCCCGTCCATCAAGCTCTGAATTGAAGACGATCAAGAACAGCAGTGGAAGTTGGTGGCAGATGAAAAGGGGCTGGTGGGACAGACAGCCTCCAGAACCTGAGAAAGACACTTCTCTTGTTCTGTTCCCTGGTGTAGACGTAGTGGCTTATTCATCTGATGCATGGGTGGTCGGAGTTTAATCTTAGACTAGGATATAATATTTCAAATCCAGAGCATATCGAAGAAGGGGAGGATGAAGGGGGGGAGGTGCTTAAGTCTATAACTTTGTAGAAACTGTTACTTAAAAATATTTTTATTGATTTGTAGAGGGAGAGAGAAACATTATTGATGAGAGAAAATCATTGATTGCCTTCCTCCTGTGTGCTTCTTACTGTGGGGCAAGCCTACAACCCAGGCATGAGCCCTGACAGGGAATCGAACTGTGACCTCTTGGTTCATAGGTCAATGCTCAACCACTGAGCCACACCAGCAGGCCAGCACTCCTTTATTGAAGCCAGAGATGGCTCAAGGACCCAGCTACAAAATGGAAAATGCTGGAATACATCAATGATGCATGTCGGAGAAACTATTGTTTCTTCTCCGCCCTATTTTTTCAAGGATATTTTTCTTCCATGTCAGTTTGCTGTTAGAGATGTTCAAAAGAGAGACAAAGAGGTAAAAACAACACTTCCTTTTCTAATCCTCTGAGACCCCCACCTTGGTTGTTATTAGAGCCAAGAAAATAATCAGCTCCTTTGGTAAAACGAATCTTCGGAGTTGCCTTGCCCTCCTTGTTGGTTTTGAATTCTGATGTATATTGTTGTTGTTGTTTTGTTGTTGTTGTTTTGCTGTTGACAAAAAATTGTAAGTTCAGGGCACAGCAAAGCACCCACTAGATTGAGAACAAGACTGTCTGTAGGCCATTATTTCCTCTGCACACGTGTTTGATAAGCTATGTGACACTGGTCTAAACTGTGATGAAGATGAAGGTCTCGATCAATGGGCTAAGGTTCTGCAAAAACACCACTTCAGACAAATGGTGACAATTAGCTCTCAGAAGAGTGGCGGGGGGCCCCAGACCTGCACGAATAAACAATAGCAGGAGCCACCCCTCCACCTGATAGTTCTGTGAGCCTTTCTCATCAGCCCCTGAGAATTTTATGGGGCAGCCAACTTTCCTGGTGATGGGGGCGACAGACTTGGGGGCACCAAAGTGAAAGTTTATGGGAGCCATGGAGAAAAATGGTGGTGGAGGGTTTTCTTCCTACCCCTGTTTCCCCTCTACCCACCCCCTCCCCACTTCTTGTTTAGCTTAGCTAATTCTGAAGTCTGCCATAGAAAAGGCCTCGATTAGCAGATGTAATATTCACCTAAGATTACGCGATGCAGCCTCACGTTGGGGACCATACAGGGCTTCAGTGTTCCTTAATAAATTACCTCTTCGTGTAGCAATTAACCCCCTTCTGTGAAGGTTCAGTGTTTCCTTGGGCCCATGCCAGTGCTAACAGCGAGGGCTTAGCATTTTTTTTTTTAATGGGCTGCAATTACTGCTGAGAGCAGGGAAACATAAAATATTAACACTTAAGCATCTTTTACACGTCTTTGAACGTGAGATTACGTCGAAAATATAACTGACTTTTCATTCTTAAACCTGATATTTGCTTAGAAGTCCACAGGACCCATGAAAAACGTTTCAGTAAGTGGTTTCTGTTGATTTATTAAGCCCCATGAAAGCTTAATGGAAACCCTCGGCCACCAAATATCGAATACGTGAAGCATGCTTACAAAAGTCTCGTTTATCAATTCAACGGCTTTCCCATATTTTACAGAAGATAAATGGTTTCGAGCACAACATGACGGGAGACCCATTTTTCTCCCTCTGGACCGTCTGTTGGGGAAGAGAGAACTGAAGTTTCAAGCCGTCCAACCATGACGTCCAGGTGAAGTTGACTCAGCCTCACATTAAAATTCTCTTCGCTGTTATCTTTGCTCAGATTACTTTGCATTTTTGGAGTTACCTGTTGATATGAAGATCTGAGATAAATGAAATGCAATGTTGCTATCTGTATATGACTATTTATTTTTTGAAAATATATTTTTATTGATTTCCGAGCAGAAGGGAGAGGGGGAGAGAGAGAGAGAGAGAGAAATATCAATGATGAGAGAGAATCATGGACTAGCTGCCTCCTGCATGTCCCCTACTGGGGATCAATCACACAATCCGGGCATGTGCCCTGATCTGGAATCAAATTGTGACCTCCTGACTCATAGGCTGATGGTCAAACACTGAGCCACACAGGCTGGGTTGTACATGACTTAGTATTCTATATTCTCTATGTAGTATATCTGTATATGTAGAATATAGTCAATACCTATCTATCACATATACTATATATGTATAATATACTTGTAGATATGCATTACATATATTCTATATTATATTAAGATGGTCTTAAAAATCACTGAATTCTTTTTATCATTTAACATAAATCCATTTCCTCTTAATTGTCATTTAATACGAAGTTTAAATGTACTTAATTATAAGGCTCTTTAACTATTTTTACTGAAACTAAAAATGAAAACCATGTTGACCACCTCCCTTTATAAACACAAGATTCAAATCTATTTTTTTCCTTGGTTGCAATTGTAGCACTCTTTTATAGTATCCCCAACGACCTGGAGCTAGCTTAGCCCTCAACACAGAGGTAGGCAAACTACAGACCATAACTCAAGTTCACTGCTGCCTGTTTTTGTAAATAAAATTTTACTGGGACCCAGGCACACTCATTCATTTATTTACTGTCTACGGCTGCTCCCACAGCACAGTGGCTGAGTTGAGTAATCATGACAGAGACGCCATGGCCCACAAAGCTGAAAATAGTTATGTGGCCTTTATAGGAGATGTTTGCCAACCTCTGATGTAGATGGACATTCAGTGCCATGAATTATGTTGTGATGAAATAAGCATTCACATATAGTATTGTTACTGGTATTGATAAGTGCATCCAATCATGGGACAGGTTCAATATGCACTTGAATTTCCATCTCTAACATCTTTACATGCAATTCCTCATTTCCAAAAAAATTCTCTCTAGACCTGGAACCTGCCAAAATGTTCAGACTCCTTTTGTTGTTTGTTTGGATTACAGAATCTCAGAGTTTAGTTAATAGTTAAAAACATGGCATTTGGGGCCTCTGCTTGGCAATGGCTGACAGTACCTGCTATGTGCCTGTCAGTTATTGTCACAGAGAGACATACATAAGATTGCACATGTCATGAGAATTCTCTGAGCCATATATTCTTTCTTTATAAGATAAAGGCAATGAGAGTATCTATCTCATATGTTTAATATGGGATTGAATAAGAAAAATGTTGTAATGTATTCATAGATTATGGCCAGAGTACATGATGTATATCCCATAAATAATTAACGTGTGTGTTTTTAATTTAAACTTAAAATTTTTTTATTGATTTCACAGAGAGGAAGGGAGAGGAACAGAGAGATAGAAACATCATCAAGAAGAGAGAATCATTGGTCAGCTGCCTCCTGCGTGCCCCACACTGGGGATTGAGCCCACAAACTGAGCATGTGCCTTGACTGGAAATTGAACCCTGACGTCCTAGTTCATAATCGATGCTCAACCACTGAGCCACACCGGTCAGGCTAGTGTGTGTGTGTTTTTATGATAAGCAAAGTAAATGTACAATAAAAAATAATGCTAACAATATCATAGTTGCCTCAACTCTTCCTTTCTATATTAGATATAGCCCTTTATCTTGTTACTGTATCAGCAAATTTGGCTGCTTCTTTGACTTGTAATAAAGCTCAACCATTCATTCTGAACCAAGATGAAATGATGTGAGGCAAAGCAGAACTCCTAGTTTATTTATGTTTCTTAATTGGCCTCCTGGATTGAGTCTCTGTGTCTCCAAGCACAAAAGACATGTTATGTGTTTCCCTAACATCCCAAACAATCTCAGTCCCCAAGCATCCTAGAATCTCAAACCTATGCAATGATTAAGGAAGAGGAAAATCCTAGAGGTCCCCATGGTGATATCTGAACATAACAGATGATCAAGAATGCTCAAATTCATGCTGACATGTGGAAGTCCCAATGTATCCATCCCCGCACTGCTAACAACACCACACAGCCTAAACACTGCCAGGTGTATTCTTACTCATCCAACCATTTGGGGTATTTTTATGTTGTTTTTAAAAATATATATATTTTATTTATTTTTTACAGAGAGGAAGGGAGAGGGATAGGGAATTAGAAATATCGATGGGAGAGATACATCGACCAGCTGCCTCTTGCACACTCCCTATTGGGGATGTGCCCACAACCAAGGTACATACCCTAGACCAGAATCAGAGAATGCTGGTTCTTTCTCAACGCTCAAAGATTTTATTTGCCCAATGTCTGATTAAGAAAAAAAGGAATCCTCAATAGCATTTTATTTTTCTCCCCGTAATTTGGAAGAGGCCTTCTGCCCTGTTACCATAACTACAAACACCGAATGGACGGAAGGTATGATTTATATGAGGAAGAATGAAAATAAAACTCACACCCCACTTAGAGGAAGAGTCTGGGACCCAGTCAAAATAGTCAGAGATGAAAGCAGAGGCACTCGGTGCTTTTTCAGGACTGCCTGGAATCCTGACGGCTGGGATTGTTCTGGAAGGAGGCTTAAGCAAATACGGACGCTGAGAAGTTGTTTCATGCTGTGGCTGTTTTAATCTCTGGGCATGACCCAGTAATTACTTTCCTAGGGTGTGGGAGTGGAAGAATCAGGGGATTTCTGAGGCCCCTGAGTGGACTTCTGTGGTGTGTGCCGAGGACCCCGTGGGATGCCACAAAATGGCTGGGCTCTCCATCTCTTCTGACCAGTGCGAATTCCAGTCCACACCTCAGCCTCAGTGTATCATCTTGGCTTTTGTCTGTGGAGGGGAGGACTTGCTCTTGCTGCCCAGGCTTTGGAGTCAGTCAAATGGTGTTTGCCATTGTCTCCGAGGCCAACCCAAGGAGTTTGGATGAACCATAGCTCTCAGGGAGGTAGGCATCGTTTCACATCTGTCTCTCTGGGTAACTGCCAAGTGCATGGGGTCAGTTAGCCGAAAACAGATGAAAAAAACCCGAGTCTCAGTCCCTGAGAAGAAATGAGGAAGCATCCAGAAAAGATAAAACATAGCAAGCTTCATTCAGTGACGTTCTTCTCGTGCCAATCATGTACTTGCCAGTGTTTTTTTTTTAATCAGTAACAAAAGTCACATGATCTGTGTGTCCCCTCTGCTATGGGAAACTGTTTGAGGACTGACTTCCTGGAGCTGACACGACTGAGACTTAGCTCAGTTCCCAGTGCCTTGTGCCCGGATGATAGTATCATTGTCTATAATGAAGCATGAAGAGAAAGAACAAGTTCAAGGCACTGGGAGGACACCTTGATAATATTCCATTACATCATTCTTTTTATTGTCAACACTGAGAGCATCTTTTCCCCTAAATCTGTATGTAAACATAAACAACATAAACGCCACCCCATTTCTCTTTATCTCCTCATTGCAGAAAGTGGGCATTAAAAGGACAATGTCCAGGAAAGTGGGATAATGAGAAAGTATAACGGTTCAACAATTGAGCTGTGTCTTATTGTAAGGGGAGGGTCAAAATAACTCCTATGGAATGACCTAGGGCAGAGTCATGACCTAGTAGCACAGAAAACATGTCTTCTAATTTAAAATCCTGCCACGTGTTGGGGAACACGTTCAGTTTCTGGTATTTATTAAGACTTTGAAGGCCAAATATTTTGGCAGGTGGTAGGGAGCATAGGGTGGATTAAGAAAAAAAAAAAGAGAGAGAGTAATATATACAGAAGGCTGTAGAAAACTGTTTTTATGATATATTTTCTGGGGGAAGTATAAGAGGAAAATTAAAATTAATAGGCAACTCACTTCTGCTTCCGGTCGTGACTGAGAAACTAGTATTGGAATAGCTTTCCTGCCATAAACAACATATATCTGTACAAATTATCGGAAACAAATGTGTTTCAAGGTTGGACAAGAGCCAGCACAAGATTGTGACTCCCAAGAGAGATGGAAAACCAGGATGGTGCATCATGTGAGCCCTCTGGCTTTTAGTGTGAAGCCATGTCCTGGACCATAGCACAGGAAACAAGAGCCTACACAGAAATGAGAACCATTCAAGGCAAAGAGAGCTAGGATGTGCAAGGCCAAGAATCAAAGAGAAAGGAGAAATTGAAAGAATACTCCAGAAATCTGAATGGAAGTCTCTTTGAATCTAGGATGGAACTCCATGAGACTGGAGAAAAACCAATGCTGTGAAAAGAACAGGAACCCAGGAACTACAAGGAGAGCAAGTCCGGGGCAGCAGGGTCCAAGAAGTGTTTGAATCTGGTCTAGTCAGAGTGGAAATACCTCATTAAACATCCACAGTATCAGGAGAGATTCCAGAAAAGTCAAGTAGGGACAAACTAGTCACTCAAAGCTTGACCTAATAGAGCTTAATGATAAGACTCCAGAGAATCAAGCTAATCATTAAGTAATTTGCTGTTGTCCGACCAAGAATTTAATGCTCTCAGTTTAAAGGAAGACAGGAAAATTGAGAAAAATCACACTATTCAGAATGCAACCAAAATGTATTCAACATGAAAAAGAAAATACATGTTTTTTTTTTGTTTATTTGTTTTTACATGGTTGTCCTGATTATAATGTAAAAGATCTAACAAGTGTGTAAGTTGGGGTCCTGAGAGAAAAAAAAAAAGGGGAGACTAGAAAATTTCCCAATTTGATGATAAGCACACAGATCCAGAAAGCCAAATGAACTGCAAATAGGACAAACAAAAAGAAAACCTCAAAGAGGCATGTTACAATAATATTCTTGGAAACTGAAAGAAAGATAAAACTTTTTAAAAGCAGAAAGCAGTCAGAAAAAGAAAAGAAAAAGAAAAGAAAGACAAATTATGGAGCAGGAAACAAGGATAACAGTTGACTCCATCAGAAACAATGCAAGCTAGGAGACAAGGAATGACCTTTTCAAAATACTTCAAGGGAAAAATGAAACAAACTCATTATGTCAATCAAGAAGTCTTAGATCAGCAAAAACATCCTTTGAAAATGAAAATGAAACAAAGATATTCCCACCCAAACAAAAGCTGAATTGATTCACCAGATCTTAGAAGAAATGTTAAAGCATGCTCCAGAGGAGAAAGATAACCACATAGAAACTCAGATCTACATGGTGGAATGAAGAATACCAGAAATGAGAAATTTAAGCAGAATTAAAGACTTTTTCTCATTTTTGAATTTCTCCAAAATATAGGCAAAATGAGTAACAATATAGCATGGAGTTGATAATATATGTAGGAGCAAAAATATAAGTGACAATATTACTAAGGACTGGAGGAGAAATTTCGGAAAATACTTGTAAAGTGGGTATAACATAATTGGAAGGTAGACAGTGAGAGGAGTGTAAGGCGCACATTTCATATGAAACATAAACCACCTATGAGCCAAGAAAACAACTGGTTCAATAAAAGACTGCAGTTGTCAGGAAAAATAGATTGGCAGCCCAAACAAAAGAAATATGCAGCATAAAAGCTGGTTATGCACAAAATGGTCAAGCAGGATTCTCCCACATTGCATTATAGCTCCCTGCTCCACCCTTCTGCTGATCCATGATCCAGTTGTTATGTGGTTGGTCATTATGCTTTACCGAGTAACAACCATTTGCATATTACAACTTTATTATATAGGATGTGTGTGTGTGTGTGTGTGTGTGTGTGTGTGTGTGGCCAAGAAGCAAGTGAAAATAAAAAAGAGACTTTTGAAATGAAAATATGATTTGCCTATCATGGCTTCCTTATTTCAACACTATCATAATTGTGGATAAATGTGTATTATGGCTCTGCCTGACCATTCCAAAGGCAGGAGGGTCAGAGGGTGAAGGACATTGCATTTGACTAACTTTGCCATGGACCCAGAACTTCGACCTTGAAATGAAAACTCAACACATCATTTATTAATTGTGAATGTGCCGAGATATGATATGAATAGATTATATTTAGTAATCATTCTCTACCAAGGATGTGTTTTTCCCCCCTATAATATTTATGCTGATTGAACCCCCTAAGGAATCCTAATTTACAGCCAGGCTGGGAACCTCTAAGCTAGAGTGATGGGACAGAAGTTCTATCCTGGGATGAAGGCCGGGGTGTGCCTGATGTCTCCTTGTCAATGATGAGCATGGTGGCTGCTGACAATTGGAAAGAGGATGGGGTCTATCTTGGGATAAGAGAGGCATTACAGGTCAAGGACTTGACTGAAAATATCTAGGTGATAAAATGTATTTTTAGAGATTGTTTTCTGAGTAGTTCTTGCCACTGAAAATAATAGTAGCAAGCCACAAGAAGAGTTTTGCTTGGCTCAAATCCCTACCCAAGCCTAGCTCTGACACTGCAGACATTCTTGGTAACTTGGCAACAAAATATCTGGTGTTATGGAAAGACCATGTTCTGGAGCACATGTTAATTCCTCTCCCTGGTGTCAGGGGCCAGTCAACAATCAAAGCTCTGGGAATCTATACCAGGCTCCCCTTCCTACCTGGCTTAGCTCTTCTGTCCAATCACATCCTCCCATCCCTGCCCCACTTCCGCCCGTGGGCCCTCTTTCTCCTAAGGACTTGCTTGCTCACTGCCTCTGCTCCAGACCTCTGATCACCATGTCTCTCATCCGGAAAATGCACTTCCAGGAGAAATGGATTATTAGGGAAGGTGACGGGGTGTTCTTTCCTCAATGGTTTCCTTGCCTTTGAAATCAGGAGTCAGGACTTCAGTTATTTATTGCTCATGAGGGAGAAGCATCATGAAAAGCATAAGAATATGAGGTTCTAGCTCAGGGATGGGGAACGTCTGGCCGTTTAAGGCCCCAGAAATCACTTGGTCTGGCCTTGCCAAGGCATTAGGGGTGACTTAATTAAATGTTGGACCAGCCAAAACCGGTTTGGCTCAGTGGATAGAGCGTCGGTCTGCGGACTGAAGGGTCCCGGGTTTGATTCCGGCCAAGGGCATGTACATTGGTTGCGGGCACATCCCCGGTGGGGGGTGTGCAAGAGGCAGCTGGTCGATGTTTCTCTCTCATCGACGTTTCTAGCTCTCTATCTCTCTCCTTTCCTCTCTGTAAGAAAATCAATAAAATATATTTAAAAAAAATAAAAATAAATAAATGTTGGACCAAACATAGCAGGTTAATTTTCAAGTTGATAATTTTGTATGGCCCACCAATGGTGTTATGAATATCCAAATGGCCCTTGGCAGAAAAAAAAAAAAAGTTCCCACTCCTATTCTAGACTCTGATGAACTTGGACTTGAATCTTAGCTCCACTACTACCTGTGTGAACCAACCTTCTGCAGTTCCACATTCCTTAGCACCTGAAGCCAACACCTCAGACAAATTGGAACCACACGGGACTCCAGGCTACCGATTGCACAAACAGAATGAAGGAAAAACATTACAGGACGAATAAAAACATTACAGAAGAACTGTCCTGTGATTTCACAGAATTGTCAGGGATTCATTTAATAGCTCAAAGTCAGGCCATTCTCATTTTTGGAAAATAGAGAACAGAGGGGGAGGGGGAGGGGGCGAGGGGAGGGGGGAGACAGTAACAATAGCTATGAACCAGATATTTTAAAGTAGAATTAACATACTTGGGGTTGGGATTCTTTAGTGGACTTAAATTTAATAATGCTTTTTTTGGGCTGGTTATGGTATGGAGGGTAATATTTTTCCATCAGTGTCTCTATGTGTTTGTCTGAGGTGTACACACAATTAGAAAGTCATGATCCATGCATTGCATTCATTTTTTTAAAAAAGGTTTCATTTATTTGTTATTGATTTCCGAGAGGAAGAGAGAGAAGGAGAGAGAGAGAGAGAGAGAGAGAGAGAGAGAGAGAGAGAGAGAGAGAGAGAAGAGAAGAGAAGAGAAGAGAAGAGAAGAGAAGAGAAGAGAAGAGAAGAGAAGAGAAGAGAAGAGAAGAGAAGAGAAGAGAGAGAAAGGAATATCCATGATGAGAGAGAATCATTGATCAGCTGCCCTCTGCATGCCCCCTACTGGGGATCAAGCCCACAATGTGGGCATGTGCCCTGATCGGAATCCAGCTGTAACCTCCTGGTTCATAGGCCAATGCTCAGCCACTGAACCACGCCGGTGGGCTGCATTTGTGTTTTTTAGGACAGTAAATGCATTGCCAGGAATATCCAAATGGCCCTTGGCAGAATAAGTCCGGTTATGGTGCAGATTGCCTGGCAATGAGCACCACCCGATGCTCATCCTCTCTCTCGGGGACACCTGGCAGGTCCTCGCTGTGTAGCAGAGAGTTTGAATGGTGAGTTGGACCTGGGCTCTCCCCTCCCCGCTTTCCCCCTTGCTTCTGTGTGCTTTTATGAGACAGAGATTTTCTTTCAGGAAAAACTCTGTGAACTGAAACGTCCTTTGTATCTCCCACGACCTGGGGAGAGGGGTTTCAAATCCCCTCTGTCTGGGAGGCAAGGTGGCTGAATGCTAACAAAGGAGGCTGTTTTGAGGTTGATGAGCTGAGAGAGGGGGGATGTCTGAAGCTCTGGAAAAACCCCAGAGTGGCTTTCCTCCTTTCCACATACATGTGTGACTGGCCTGTGAGGCCGACTTCATTCATATGCTCCTGGCGGGCATAGGCCTTGAAGGCTGCTACTGTTAGCAGCGAAGTGCCAGCCAGCACCCTGGCCCTCATGTGGGGCGGGTCTGTGCACGGTGCTAGCAAACCCTTTTGAATCACCTAATTAAATGCATCGTAATGTCAGTTCGCGGCACAAGCACTTTCTCTTAGAAAAAATGTAATACTTAGTCTGGGATGGGACAAGAGTTTCTTTTTGTGGTTATTTTATTTTATTTATTATTTTAAAAATATATTTTATTGATTTTTTTACAGAGAAGAAGGGAGAGGAATAGAGAGCTAGAAACATCGATGAAAAACATCGATCAGCTGCCTCCTGCATCCCCCCTACCGGGGATGTGCCCGCAACTAAGGTACATGCCCTTGACCGGAATCGAACCTGGGACCCTTGAGTCTGCAGGCCGACGCTCTATCCACTGAACCACACTGGTTTTGGCTTGTGGTTATTTTTTTTTTTTTTTGCATTGAATATCAACATGTAACAAAGCTTTCGCATTGTCATGAAAAAATCCTACTTGGGAATTTTCCTCAAGGTTCTAGATTCATTTCCCAAAGTGTCAAGACATTGGGGCCTTCCCACCTCCTGCGGTGGGCTCCCCGCTTCTTTCTGGGAGCTGGGGCCATCTTGGAGGGACACTGGCTTTGACCCGCTGTTGGGGCCCTGGGGGCATAGCTGGTTATTTTTGCATGGGGGCTTTAAAGGGCCAGACACCAATTTTCATCTCCCAGCGAAGCTCTCTCTACATGGAAGAGGCAGTTCGGCCCAGTTCAAAGAACTTTTGCAAGTGCAGATTATGGGGACCCCAGAGAATTTGCTCTATTTCTTTAAAGAACCCCCCTCCTGGTCCTTCTGAAGATGCTTGTGGTTCTCTAAGAAGCAGTAAATTCTGCTTGGGGAGTGGGGGGTGCTGTTGCACCAATGGCCTCCCCATCCGCATTCTCAGGCCAGTGCCTGGCGGTGGGCGAGGCCGCAGTGGCAATGGCACCGATTAGGTAATTACCCCCCTTCCCCCCCAGACTGCAGATGTGTGAACTAGTTTAAAACTTTTATTGGGGCTTTTATTAGACTCCGATGCAGTCCCAGCCTCTTTACAGTTGCCAGCTTAGCCGGTTGCTCACAAGTTACGACAAATGAGGAATAACCTAATGCCTAAGCTATTCTTACACTTCGGGGGCAAGATCCCACGCAAATCGTCTTCCTTGAGAGTCCAGCCTGTCCCTCAGGAGAGGCACTCGCAGGCGGAATGGCCCTCGAGCCAGGGTCTCATTATGGCTTTGTAATAGCCGTGCGGTTCAGTTCTCCCAAGCACATAAAACCCAGCGCCCTTTCCCTCTCTCCGCCTGGCCGCAGGATGCCCGCTCTGGCATTTTTGATGGTTTTCCCAAAGTCATTTAGTCGCTTCTTTGTGTTGCGTGTGTTCCTCAAGTGACCTTCCGGCTTCTGTGAGAGCCAGATGGACATCTCAAAAGGCTGCCAGTGGCTTTGGATCCCTCAGAATAGGTACCACGCCCAGAAGATAGTCAGGAGAAGAGCTGAGGAAGAAGAGGAATACCGCTCTTACCTAGGGAGACGCAGAAGCCTAGGCTTGGCTGCCAACTTTTTACTAGGTGCAGGCAAAACCAGCTTCCCAGGCTGTCTGCTCCTTCACCTGAGAAAGGCATCAATTGGCCCCTGTTTAGGCTGATTACAGAGGAGAGGATCAGCACTAAGCAAGAATGCTCCCTTTTTTGGTATTGATCCTGTGCATTGAAATATGTCCATTCAACAGTCCTCAAACTTTTGCCTTGAAGCTTCAATCCAGGCAACAAAATGACATCACTGTGCCCTGGTAGCTGCACCGAAGCCTAGGTCTTTTGAATCAATGACATGATAGGACAGTAGAAGGTTTGGGGTTATTTTTATTTCCTTATTTATTTATTGTTATATATTTTTTAATTGATTTCAGAGAAGAAGAGCCAGAGAGAGAGAGATAGAAACATCAATGATGAGAGTCATTGATTGGCTGCCTCCTGCACGCCCCGTACTGGGGATCAAGCTTGAAACCTGAGCAAGTGGCCTTGACTGGAATTGAACCTAGGACCCTTCGGTCTGCAGGCCTATGCTCTATCCACTGAACCAAACCAGCTAGGGCTGAACTTAACTATATATATATATATATATATATATATATATATATATACACACATATATATATATGTGTATATATATATGTATATGTATATGTATATGTGTATATATATATATATATATATATATATATATATGGCTGAACTTAACTATATATATAAAAGCTTAAGCAACCGGCCAGCCGGTAGCTATGATGTGCAATGACCACCAGGGGGCAGAAGCTTAATGCAGGGCTGCTGAGCAACAGCAACTTTGCAGAGGGCCCGTTCACATTCTGGCACACCTCGGGGGATATTGGACGAATAGTTTCTGCCTTATCCCCGCAGGCCAGGCCAAGGAACCCCACCTGCTGGAGGGGCCCCAATCACTGCACAGATACCCTTCACGCAGCCCCAGGTGTGGCAGGCCAAGGAGGAACCATGGGAGGTTGGCTCCAGGGCATGTCTGGCCCCTCTCACCCAGTCCTGACCGCTGGCCACCTTAATTTCCTTTCAATGTGCATGAATTCGTACGTGCACCGGGCCTCTGGTTTATTCTATAACTGGAAGTTTGTACCTTCCTCTCTCTGAAATCAATAAAATAAAAATTCAATAAAAGATTAAAAAAAAAATGTAACAATATATAACTGAAGGGTCATGGAAAGTAAAGTTCTTATGCCTGTGTGTTGGCAAGGCAGTGGCCAGAGTTTTCCTGCTCCCAATGAGCCTCTCTGAAATCAGCAGTCACCAAAGGCTACTTCACAGAGTGGTTTCGGGAAGAAAATAGCAAACGGCTTACATTCTAGATGCAAGGAACAAGAACAGCTTTACTCGTTTAGCTCTGGTTTTCGTTCTCAGATGGTTGACTCATAGAATTTCTGGTTCGAATGTGGATTTTCCAAAAATCCACTTATTTTATTCTCTACTCTTTGTGATTACTTGGTTTTGTTGAACTTGGGGAAGTTTGTGCAAATAACCATTTGTTTTGCTTCCTCAGAGAAAACGGACCTTGGCTGATGTCGCACACCTCCATGCAGAGTGAAGTCGGGCGTGACGCTGACTGTTGCTCCATGGCAACCGATGGGAGAAGCCAAAAGGAGATTACCACACGGGGTATGTCATCCAAACTACCTCGGCCACAGTGCGTCTTACTCAGTATGATGATTTGCTGGCCTGGTACGACCACTGACTGTTCGCTTTCATTGTCTGGAGAGTGACCCCAAGCTGTAGTGCAACACACACACACACACACACACACGCACACATGCACACACACACACATTCACATGCATACACACACACATTCACACGTATACACACAATGCACAGATATATATACACACATATACACACATATATACACCCACATTCATATACACAATGCACACACATGTGTGTATATATACACACACATACACATACACACAATGCACAGATATATACACACATTATATATTCACATCACACATGCATACATGCACACATACATATACACACATGCAAATAGTTACACACAATGCACAGGCACATATAACACACATGTATGTGCATACACATTCATATATAATATTTATATGTATATGTATTTGTATGTAACCTATATCAGTTAAATATATTAAATAATAGATACATTATTCATATAGAATATAACAGAATTTCTGTATATTGTGTATAATATACACACACAAACACACATATCCTTTTTGTATAGGCATTAAATACCTATGTTTAGGTATTTAATGCCTATACATTATATATTGTTCTACTGAACAGTATTTTCTGTGGATGAGGCCTGGGGATTGAGGTACGGGAAGACCAAAGTTTTTTTGGTTTAATATTTTTACAAGCTTTGTGGTTTTTTGGTACTAACTAACTAATTAAAATAAGGGCCCGTCAGCTTTGTCTCTCAGTGCCCTCTGAAACTGAAGCCTGGTCCTTCAGCATCTGGTATATTTGGTCTAAGCCTGTGGTCGGCAAGCTGCAGCTCACGAGCCACATGCAGCTCTTTGGCCCCTTGAGTGTGGCTCTTCCACAAAATACCACAGCCTGGGGGAGTCCATTTTGAAGAAGTGGCGTTAGAAGAAGTTTCAGTTAAAAAAAATTTAGCTCTCAAAAGAAATTTCAGTCGTCGTACTGTTGATATTTGGCTCTGTTGACTAATGAGTTTGCCGACCACTGGTCTAGGCCAATGAGAATGTTTGCTGTTGATGTTTACTTGTCTTTTTGGTCCTCTTTCTCTAATGAGATTTTTCTGGCTCAGTTGACACACTCTTCCATCAGCTGTCATGATCTTCCTGCTTCATGTTATTCCCTTAAAACTTGGTAGTAATACCTCAGGGTAACCCTAGAGATGATTATCGTGGTTGAAGTTACATGTCAGTGTCATGTTTGCATGGGTCACCATCAGCCAATGAGCCAGCTACCTAGTGTAGCTCCAAGAGCATGGTACTCAGAGGAACAAGGTGATGGAGGGGGACATGAGAGGATCCCACAAGTCCTTGTGGAGGCCCCTGAGTGTGGTGTGACATTGATGTAGGAGAAGGGGGTTCCTGTGAGTTGACTCCAAGCTAACGAGGTTATTTAAGTTGAACTTTATCTACACTCTTGGATTAGGTGTGTATGGATAGGTGCATATAAGTTTTAAAAAAGGAAGACATAGAGTTTTATTTAAACATAGGGAAAAAAAGGGTAAAGAATATTAGCTCATTTGCAGTGGGATAAAAACACACAAGTTGTCACTGGCTAGTCCATCTAGATTTTTCTAGTTTCAAATATAATGAAAGGAAAACAGATGAACTAATTCCACACTTATTTGAATAGGTGAGCCTAGGGTCCAATGTCAGCTGTTAAGTTATCATTCAGCCTAGAAACCAATTTGATTTTTTGCAGTTAATTGTCCTGCTTTGTTTTGAGGAAATGATGACTATCCATTTTATTTACGCTGGTCATGCTTGTTTTCCTTCTGCTGGTGAGTCAAGAATCATTTTCTATCTACCATTGCTTTTGTCTTTTTTTTTTTTTTTTTTTTGAGACTTTTCATGAAGATAAGCAAAATGTCACATAAAGACATTATTTAAAAATAATTAGCAATTATATGAGTTTAAAATATACTTCAATCTTATTTACACTCTACTTTGAACACTCACTTGATATTTTTGAAAAATCTAATTCTTTTGAGAAAAATAAACTAATAAAGTAGTCTAACATGCATAATATAAAGTAAGAAAGAAAAAGTCATTGAGTCTCTAAAATAATATTAGTTTTTATATCAATTTTTCTTTTAACATCGCCCTCTTTTTTGACCGTTTTATTGAAAATTCTACAGACAGTAGCTTATTTTTCCAGCGACCTAAGCACCTGAGACTTTTGGCTGATGGATAGAAGACTAATAAAATTGCCTATAAAATGTAACTTTATATCATAACTTACACAATGTTTGTGGAATATAGGCCAACGTTTACTTTTTTCCAAAAGCAAACATCTCAGTGTTTGTATGTGTGGACTCATTGTATTCCACTGGAAAACAAAAAATTTATAACCTGATTTCAAATGATGAAAATGAACACGTGCTTTTACGTTATGTTTCATACACCCCAATCAATAAATCTAAAGAGAGGGAAGACTGATCTCACTTAGCATGAATTTTGTTTCTGAGCCTAAAATGAAAGAAAGAGAGTAATATTTTATTGGAGCATATTTTATTAGCTTCATTTTCAAATGCTATGGTAAAACTACATCTCTGACTCTCTATACTGCCTGAAATAATATGAAATAACTAGAGACCTGGTGCATGAAATTCATGCACTGGTTGGGAGGGGGTTCCCTCCCATGGCCTGCACTCTCGTAATCAGAGAGCCCTTGGGTGATGTCCAACTGCCAGCTTAGGCCCGCTTCCCATTTGGCTTCTGGCTGAGTGGCGCGCCCCCTATGGGAGCACACTGACCACCACGGGGCAGCTCCAGGGTTGAGTGACTGCCCTCTAGTGGTCAGTGTGCATCATAGCGACCAGTCATTCTGCTGTTTGGTCGACTTACATATTAGCCTTTTATTTTATAGGATGATAATAATAATAATAATCTCTCTTTTTGAGTTTTTATAGAGGAATTGGCTCACATAGTTATGAAGGCTGAGAAATCCCATGGTGGTTGGCTACATGCTAGTTGGAGACCCAAGAAAGTGTCATGAAGTCTCCCAGGCAGCCTGAGAACCAGGGGAGTTGGTTATGTGAGTCTTGGTCAGAGTCCAGAGGCCCAAGAACCAGGCATGCCTGGGTCTGAGGGCCAGAGGAGATGGATGTTGCCACTGAAGCAGAGACAGCAACATCATCCTCCCCCACACTTTTAAAAATATACTTTTGTTGATTTCAGAAAGGAAGGGAGAGGGAAATAGAAACATCAAAGATGAGAGAGAATTGTTGATTGGCTGGCTACCTCCTGCTTGCCTCCTACTAGGGATTGAGCCTACAACCCAGGCATGTGCCCCAACAGGGAATAGAGCTGTGACTCCTGATTCATGGGTAGATTTGGATGGTGCTTACCCACACTGGTGAAGGTGAGACCACTGATTCAAATGCTACCATCTTCCAGAAGTACTCACAGACACACTCTGATTTCAGCAGTCATGTGAGCATCCTATAGCCTGGTGTAGATGACACCTACAATGAGCATCTCATCTTGTAACTGGCCCACTGCACGCTCCCACCATTGGGCCTTTGCCTAAAGTGGGCTTTTCAGACATCTATTGGGCTTACTCCTTTATCTCCTTTAATTATGTGCTCATGGCCACCTTCTTAGATAACCACGCTCATCTCATTTACAGTGGCACTTTTGCCATCCAGCACCTTCCAACTTTTATTCTAAGTCATATTTCTCTGTAACACAGCACTTTTGAAATGCTATAAATCCAAATATTTATTATGACTATTGTCTGACTCCTCCCAGCAGATTATAAAATTCATCATAGAAAAGACTGTTTTTGTTTTTTCTGATTTTCCCAGCTGTATTCCCACTGCCTCTTACTGCGTACATAGTAACTCAAGAAATATTGTAAAAATGAAAAAGTAAATGAATAGATGTAGGTCACTTCCTCCAGACATTTGTTGTACTTATTAGTTAATTTGTTAGGGAATTTTAGCATTTCATAATGGTAATAGACCTACTCCAGCCATCACTTAAACTGATGACAATGAACATTGTGATAATTTAGAGAAAAATCCCAAAAGAGAGGGAGCCAGTAATAAAATGAGGCAAGTTTGCTGAAGATCATAGAATTCTTCTCAACCATTAAAAAGAAAAAAAATCAATAAATGTAGCCTTACCCTGCCAAGTATGACAGAGCCCCAGTTGTAAGTCTTTGAATCATTCAGCACAAGGAAATTGACATTGATGCTTAAACAAAAAGACTTGCTAGAAATGTGATTTCTTACTTATCTAGCAATATCACCCAGTGGGGTGTCTCAACGCCTCCACATTTCCCAGTTACACACCAACAACTCCTGTGGGCACTGGCCTCCTTCCATTGCCATGGAAACAATGTAGAAGGCATGGCTGCTTTTTGCAATGGATTTGTAATTGATCAGAGAACTGCATCTCTGACTCTCTATATGGTCTGAAATAATATGAAGTAATTAGAGGCCAGGTGCACAAAATTTGTGCACTGGGGGGAAGAGGGAGGAAGTGTCCCTTAGCCTGGCCTGAAAAGTGAGCCATAAAGGAAGGAGGGGCATGAAGGCCAAGCTTCCCTTTCTACTTCACTTCTGTACCTCTTTCCATCTTTCTAACTCTACTCAGTTCCACATATTCTATGACTCCCCCTCCACATTTGGGCCTGAAAGAGTTAATATTATCTCTGTAGGTTTAATAAGAGTGTATAGTTTTGTGGTTTTTTTAATTTTTTTTGTCCTTGCTGAAAATGGATATTTACTGAGAAAGAAAAAGCTGAAATAGGTATTCAGAAGAAAAAGCATTGCTAATGGTAAAGGAAATCAGGCAGTCAAAGCAATGGCCAAAGGAGGGGGAGCAGAGACTCGACTTTTACAGACGTCACATCCCACCTGGTAGCCTTGAACCATTGTTTAGTTCTCCCCATATTCGTTTTCAAAGAAGTGTCTGGAATAGGTTCAGAAGGGGAAAAGTTATTGCAATCCCATCGCTATTGTGTGCCAAAAATGTGGCACATGTGGCAGAGCCCCCAACGCAGTGCCCTCCAACATTTTCTCGACCAGAACCAAGTTGTGTCCCATTAAGTGGTGTTCAGGATGCCCAGAAAATGGTGTTTACATTCGGCCAAATATCAGTACCTCAAGGTATTATAAAAGACACATAAAAAAGGAATTCCCAGAGTGTTGGGCACTAAAAATGCCATCTGATCTGTTTAATTTTGAGGAGAGTCTTCTGGAATAAGATTCCAACTCTGTGTTTTTAGATTTCTTTTTAAATATCATCTCCCTTCCTTTTTTTTTTTTTCTCTCAGCCCCTGCCCGCCCATCTTTAACTCTACATCTCCCATGTGAGAAGGCACTCATGCTAAAACAATCTATCAAATTAGACCAGCTCTATGTTTTAAATGCATTTGTTCGTTTCCGTAATAACAAGAGAATCAGGAGCTCTTACACACCACCACTCTAGAAATCAGCATAAGTCATGCCACTACAATTACTTTTTTCTTATTTAATTCTCACCAGAACATATACCCATTAATTTTAGAGAAAGGAAGTGGGGGAGAGAAAGGAAGAAACACTGATTGACTGCCTTTTGCACACTCCCTACCAGGGATGTGCCCCAATGGGGAATCGAACTGGCAACCCGTTGGTGTATAGGATGATGCCCAATCAACTGGGCCACCCGGCCAGGATCCACTACAATTACTTTTAAGTTTGGAATATACATAGTGAGATTCATAAGAAACCAGGAAGAGATCAGACAGTAACCTTGAAAATGCAATGTGTGTGTGTGTTTGACCTCCATAAGGCAATTTTATATTCATTATCCCACTTTACCTTTTTTACACTGATAAAACTGTTTTGATACTAATGCCCTTCTATAGTGTAGGAGTGCATTTAGAGAAACCAAATAATTAACTCAGAGTCACATAGCCAATGCATGACAGCAATGGAATTCAAACTCAAGTGCATCTGACTTCAAGGTCATTGTCCATTCAGAAGAGGGCATTCCCACCCAGTGTGGCTGTCGGGGAAAGCAAGGGCATGCTTGTCTTCCTGGCTCTTGGGAGACAGAAGACTTCCTGTGGTTTGATTTTAGAACTCCAAATTTCACCCCTTTCGCTGACATGGTGACCCCCACCCTGCCAGATGCTACCAGCTCAAATGCCCTTTCTTCCTTTCTTCCTGTCTTTGCATTTTGGTTGTATTGATTTTTGTTTGCTATTGTGTAAGTGACTTGCTTAGGTGTCTTTTCTTCAAGACATTGTATGTGCATCAAGAATAGGTACACATAATAGTTCTGTGCGCATGATAGGTGCTTACTACTAAAAGTTAGGAGTGAAATGGTAGCTGAGCATGAGCATGGAGAGCCAGGGTCGTGGAATCTCTTAAGTCCTGTGAGCTCAGTGTTAACCTAAGAAGATAGAAGAAACCATTTTCTTGACGTTGTGGCTTAGTCTGCTCCGGCCAAACATAGAAAGCTGTCCTGTGAATATTTTTGAACCTCAAAAACAATTTTGGTTGAAGTCTGGGCTGGGGAAGGAGAGGACACTGGCTCTTATTTCTCCCACACCAGTCCACCCATCTGATATTAGAACATGTAATCCCAGCAGTGCTGACTGTCTGAAATTCCATGAACAGCGTGTCCTCTGGGCACTGTTTGCTACACGGATTGCCTCTGTAAGAAGCTTACTTGCAGCTTATAATTAAATTAAAGGATCAGCTGCTGCTGACAAAAAAAAAAAATTAAAAAAAATACTGCCTCCATGCCATGTTTACGAGTTTCTCAGGCAACAGGTAGTCATGTCAGAACTAACTATTGTTGTGAGTCTGTTTCCAATGAAGCCTTTGCACAGACCGTTTGCTTAGCACGAGTCATTCAGTCATGCCCCTCCATGTCAGCCCACTACTTCCTCTGGGACCTGGCAAAAACAACTCTACCAGGAAAAACATTGCCTAAGGCAAGTCATAGGCCTCAGCTCGAGAAACCATAGACTGGACTTTATGACCAATGCACGGCGCTTGTAATGGCCTGGGAAGACCACAACAAACACTGGAGCCCATGAAAGCCGAGGCTGTCTCCTTTTCTTTGCTTCATGGATGCAAAAATATATATATTTTTATGTTCTTTATTAGTGTCATAAAAGGGAGGGAGGACAGAGAGATAGAAACATAAATGATGGGAGAGAATCATCAGTTGGCTGCCTCCTGCATGCCCCCTACTAAGGAGCAAGCCTGCAACCTGTGCATGTGCCTTGACTGGGAATCAATCTGTGACCTCCTGGTTCATGGATTGACCCTGAACCACTGGACCACACCAGCCAGGCTTGATGCAATCTTTTAGTACATCGTTGGTAGAGGACCAGCTGTCCTGGCTTGCTTAGGACTGTCCTAGGTTTAGCATGAAAGTTTCCTGTTACCTGTCTGATGCTCCAATACTACACTTGAATTTGTATGTCCACAAATTTATAATTTCAAAACTCAAGGTGCCAAGTAAGAATGATGGCCTTAAAAATCCAAGTTCCCAGGACAACAGGCATTTGCACCTTTCCTTAATTATTCTGTAAAGATTAGTTCAAGTTCAGCCGAAACCGGTTTGGCTCAATGGATACAGCGTCGGCTTGGGGACTGAAGGGACCCGGGTTCGATTCCGGTCAAGGGCATGTACCTTAGTTGCAGGCATATCCCCAGTAGGGGGTGTGCAAGAGGCAGCTGATCGATGACTCTCTCTCATCGATGTTTCTAACTCTCTATCTCTCTCCCTTCCTCTCTGTAGAAAATCAATAAAATATATTAAAAAAAAAAAAAAAGATTAGTTCAAGTTCAAAATGGAGAAAGGGTTCCAAGAGAGGCAATAGGCACCTAACGTCTCTGGTCTCGAGGGTGCAAGAGTTTCAAATCCTTGGTTCCTTGGCTGTTTCTCACAGGGGAAGGGACAGAGTGGGTGCGTGAAGTTGGGTCCTTACGGATCAGGGCCTTACATTGTGCCAAACTTGAATTCTGCCCAACCTCTGGCTCTTCAATTGCATAATCCATTAGTGGACTTTTTCCAGTTCCCAGTGGTCGGAGCTCACATCACATAGTCCCTGTCCCATCTGGTGCTAATTGGCAAAAGCAGAAGAGAGAGTTTGCAAAAGCAGAAGAGGAAAAAAAAAAAGGGTCATCCTTCTATCCTTAGAAGCTAGAAGCTTAGTACAGGCAGTACTCAGTTTAAATGGAGCTGTGTACTGAAATATCATATGTAAACCAGTTGCTAAGGACCCAGAACAATTAAAAAAGATTTTTTTTTTCAATTACAGTTTACATTCAGTGTTATATTCTGTATTAGTTTTAGATGTGGTTAGACAATTGTGTATGTTACTGAGCGGTCCCCTCGATCATTCTAGTGGCCCCGTACATAGTTATTCTGAATTATTGACTATATTCTTACGCTATATTTTCATCTCTGTGACTATTCTGTAGCTACTAGTTTGTAATTCTTAATCCCTTCACCTTCTTCAGGCAGTTTTCCGCACCCCCTTCCACATGTCAACTGTCATTCTGTTTGTTGTATCTATGAGTCTGTTTCTATTTTGTTTATTTTGTGCTTTAGATCCCACATATAAGCGAAATCATATGGTATTTGTATTTCTCTGTCTGACCTATTTCATTGAGCATAAAACCTTCTAGGTCCACCCATGCTGTTGTAAAAGGTAAGAGTTTATTCTTTTCTATGGCTGAGTACTATTCCATTGTGCAGAACAAATTTTTCCAGTGAAATTAAGATATGCCTGTTGGTTTCTTCCCCAGATCAGCCCAGTTCATAAAAGTCTGTTTGAACCATAATATGTACCCAAAAAACAGTTCCCATCTTAATAGCCTAGAATCATCGTGTTCAAACCCCTACTGGGGATCAAACCTATAACCCAGGCATGTGCCCTGACCAGGAATCGAACCAGTGACCTCTTGGTTCATGGGTAGATGCTCAACCACTGAACCACACCAGCCTGGCTTTCTTTCTTTCTTTGATATATTATACACAAACCCCTAGAAAGAACTCATGAGGAAAAACATCAAATCACGCGTGTACTTCAGCTACTCCTGGCACGTTATGGAGCAGCCCTGCAGTCATGGATACTGCCTCATGCTAATAAATTCTCTGCTAAAACCCCCTGGTGGAAAGCTTGTAATCCTGTGGTTCTGCTTAATGAAACTATAAACAGAGGCCATCCCATTCTCATTTAGATGAGGAGGATCAGGGGTTCTCAGGGCAGTGACTCAGACTCTGAGCCATTAACTCAAGAGAGAGCCCGTGTTGACATGTACAAATTGGGTGTCTGTTTTGACTTGACTGGTCAAGGAAACAGGCAGGTTAGGTTTAAAAAAAAAAAAAAGAAGAAGAAAAGAAAAGAAGAAAGAAAACAATAGCCAGAACATTCAAGAAACAAAGAGATTGTTTGACAGGTGATCATTGTTTCCGTTTCGGTCTGTCACTTGTGTCAAGAAAATCACACCAGTTGAAGCTCATGAACTTCATGTTTAATATATCCTTGGTGGAATTCTACCATTTGCCTCATTCGTAGGGAGACTCCAGACTTCTTTGGCTCTTTCTCATCTACTTACTTATTGTTTATTTATAGTCCTAGTTCTTGCCCTCGTTTTTGCTTGAATTCCTTCTTTCTTCATGTCTCACCATGTTTTCCATTCCTAGGGGAAAACAACAATAAAAATTGTGCAGATTTTTTTTCCTTCTCATTCGAAGGTAGTTTCTAATGCTGCTTCTAATTTTCAAGGAGTTGTGTCAGAAATCAATTCTGGAATTTACATTTCCAAACTTAAAGAAATTAAGTTTATATATTTATTCAAGGAGAGAACATTTTGTCAGTTTTTAAACAAACCCCCAACTTGATTTTTCATTTGTGACAGAACGGCTATCAGAAATTTGCTGACACTTTCTAGGAATCAAAAGGTCAGGCTTGTTATTTCTCCTTGAGTTTCACTGAGTCCTTATGGCATGATTCTGTTCCCCTGTCTGCTCCACATCCAGCCAGAGGTTGACTTTCTTTGTCCTGGGACCCACTCTCATATTTGAACATCAGAGTTGGTCTACTTGATTCCCACCATTGTAACATCCTTGGGTTGGGATTCTCTAAGGCTTCTATACAATAGCTAATCAATGTTGGGCATTTAGACAATATTTCTTTATACATGCTTGGTGTTAATTGTGGCTTTACCATAAATCTGATCTTCAACATCACAGCTCTATCCGCTGAGCCAAGACTCTACCTTCCCACCCAGCCCATCCTGTGTGAGGATCCTAATTCCACTGGTTAATATGCTTTTTTCCCCCATGGTTTGCTATATTTCTATCTAGTATCTCCGCCTGGACAGTAGCCTTCTCTGAGGTAGATCTTGTGTTCTGCTGTGCTGTCCTTTGTCATGTCTTACAAAGTGCTGCTCACATACTAGGATTTTGATTGGAACAGAGATATTCAAGAAGAACCCTGGTGCTCTCACATTAATCTCACTGCCAGATTCCCGAAGAGTAGACCTCATGGTGTTATTGAAAGTGGAGAGAGAAATTGGGTTTTCTCCTCGAGCCTTGAATCACTGGACTGTATTTTGGTGGTTTAGTATATAGACTCACAGGCTGGCAAAGAATCCTTAGCAGGTGAGCACGAGGCCCTGGGAAGATGATAATTACACAGAATTTTAAGGGACTGGAACAATTGGGGTAACCTAATGTTATGGTTAATTGCAGGTTAGTCAGAAAAATCATTCTGATTTCAACACTTTTTAAATAATCCTTATAAAATGCCCTCAGCGGCTCTCACATCCTTTGATGTCTGAGAACTTTTAGAGCCTTTAGGTCAACATGGATTTTCATTTATGTGTCAGGAGGCAAGATGGTGCAGGACTTTGGCCTTTGCCTGATCTAACCACACCATGGTTTCCCTAGACATTGGTTTGGATAAACCTTTGATCTCAGATGGACATTTTTATGATTCTTTCTTCTTCACTCTCCCATTCTCAGAATTACATTTGTAATATTTTTAGGGTCAAAGACTACGTATATAGGAAAGTATCATGCAAGAATATTTCCTCTACTCAGCCCTTTTAACATATTTAGTTTTGTGGTCTGATTTGTTCCTGCGATTCTAATTCTTTTTCCCCCCTATCCATTATAATTTTAAAGTAATGTCAGTATCTACATGTAAAGTAAATATTAGCAAGTGACAAAAACACTGAAGCTTCATGAAAGAGTAAAAATTACATATATAGTTTTTAAAAGCCCCTTTCTGCACACAATATATAATATTCTAATTATAGTGCACTGAGGATAAAGGAATGCTCATAAAATCTGTGAACAAGCCACATGTAAAGGAATAAGGATCAGTTTGACATCTGATTTCTCATAAGGAACTAAGTATTACAAGAACATGAAGCGGAGTTCTGAGCTGGCCTATTGATAGGGTGTGAGAACAGAATAAAGATGCCTTCTGACTCAGGGAAGGGTAATGTTTACTTCTTTTTAAAACAATATATTTTATTGATTTTTTACAGAGAGGAAGGGAGAGGGATAGAGAGTTAAAAACATCGACAAGAGAAAAACATCGATCAGCTGCCTTCTGCACACCCCCCAATGGGGATGTGCCCGCAACTAAGGTACATGCCTTGACGGGAATCGAACCTGGGACCCTTCAGTCTGCAGCTCTATCCACTGAGCCAAACCGGTTTTGGCTAATGTTTACCTCTTAATGATGCCTTTTTAGGAACTTAGCTGAAGCTGTGACTTTAGTCTAACAACAGGAGGATTCTCTCTCATCATTGATGTTCCTATCTCTCTCTCCCTCTCCCTTCCTCTCTGAATGCAATCAAAATATATTTTAAAAATAGAGGTCTAAAATATTGTTTAGAGTCAGGATATCAGTCACCAGGAGCATCTGAGCGACTTAAAAGAATGTCTTTCTAAGGAGTAGAACTGGGGTTGGTGAGAAAGGCACTGCTTTTGTTGTTCTAAGCTTTTCTTGGTCACTTTGATCCATGACCATATACATGTGTTGTTATTATTTTACTTAAAAATTAAAAATGTAATGAGCATTGGATGGGGTGTTCCCCCCCACCCAAGTTTATTCTTTGCTTCCGTTCTGTAATAGTAACCAGACTCTCAGTCCTCTGCACACACTTCCTCTGCTTTAGAGAAGGGGGCCCCAGCCCCACATCACATCTGGTGGCCCATGCTTGGATGAGGACCGAGCATATGGGATGTGAGACGGAGAACGTGGCCTGGTTTTCTAGGGAAGAAGGTTTTTTTTCTCTCTGCTGGGAGCCACCTGGAGAGACGCTGTCTTAAGTCTGGATGTGAACAAGGGTAAGGAAGCTACTCACAGCCACGTAACAATCAATTGTGAGGCCTCACGATTGTAGGTGACAATGCAGGAATCGAGAAGGAGAGAAGGAAAATATTTCTTTGGAGTCTCTAAAAAAAAAAAATCACTGGTTAAAGAGGACATCAAGCTGGCCCTACCACCGGAATAATTAAGTTACGCGGACCATTAATTTTTAAAAAATATATATTTTATTGAGTTTTTACAGAGAGGAAGAGAGAGGGATAGAGAGTTAGAAACACCGATGAGAGAGAAACATCGAGCACCTGCCTCTTGCACACCCCCCACTGGGGATTTGCCCGCAACCAAGGTACATGCCCTTGACTGGAATCGAACCCAGGACCCTTCAGTCCACAGGCCGACGCTCTATCCACTGAGCCACACTGGTTTTGGCCCATTAAATTTTTACATTTAAAGTCAGCATAAGTCAGGTTTTCTGTAACTAACAACAAAAAGATTTCAAAAAGACAAGCAAATAAAAAAGAAAAGAAACACATTGAGAATGTTTATGAGACAAATAACAATATGGAATATTTTATAGGGTTTTATGGGCTTCAAAACACCCGCACAGACATCTCTTTAATCTTTACATTGTCCTTAAGAGGTAGGAATTGTCCTTTGCATGTTACAAATGAGAAAACGGAGCAGAATAGTCAGGCGACCTGTTCAAGTTCCCTTGGTTCTAAGTGATCACATTTCTTGAGTCTAAGGCCTATGTTTTTGCCAAAATACTACACCGCAGGTGTAAACACGTGAACCCAAGAGGCGGAAGAGAGAGCCCAGAAATAGCCCCATGCATATGCGGACCGTTAATGAGGGGATAGTGGCTTGGCATTTCAGTGAAGAGGGATTATTCAATAAAAGGAGCTGGAAAAATTGGTTGTCCATTTGGAAAAAAAAAATAAATTTGGATCCCACCCTTACACCATACTCAGAAATCAACTCCAGATGGATTAGGGACTTAAATGTCAAAAGCAAACTTTGAAACACTCAGTAGAAAAATATAGGTGGATATCTTTCCGACCATGGGGTAGGAAAGGATTTCTTCACGGGCACAAAAAGTGCAAGCCATACAAGGAAAGATTTATGATTTTGACTTTATAAAAGTTCAGAAATTGTGTTCATCAGAAAAATTCCTAAAGAAGGTGAGAAAGCAAGCTACAAACTAGAAGAAAATCATTTGCAACACATATAAGTGGCAAAGAGGTAGTTTCAAGAATATGTGTAAAAACTTCTATAAAATAATAAAGAAAGGACAAACAGCTCAAAAGAAAAATGAATGAATGAATAGTCCAAAATATAGGAACAGACATTTTCACAGGAGAAAAATATACAGGTAAAATCACAGGGAAGGGTGCCCAACCTCTTCATAGTATTATAGACTAGCAAAGCAAGATATAGAATATTGAATCAAGATTGTAACTGATACCATTTTATGCTCAATTTATTGGCAAGAGTTAAGAAGCTGAACTATACCAAGTTTGCCAGTATATGGATCAATCCAATTTCTTATATATACTGGCACAAATTGCTTAACCACTTTGGAAAGCAACTTTGTAATTGAACCTTCAGGCCCTGGCAGGGTAGCTCAGTTGGTTAGAGAGTCATTCTGTTACACCAAGGTTGATGGTTGGATCCCTGGTCAGGGTACAAACTAATGAACCCATAAATATGTGGAACAACAAATCGATGTCTCTCTCTATCTCTCCCTTCCTCTTTCTTTATAATCAATCAAAATTGAAAAAAAAATTGAACATTCACATATTCTCTGGCCCAACAATTTCCTTGGTATATATACCAAAGAAACAATTCTTTCACTATGCATCATGAGAAACAAACCAAACTATTTCTAATTTTTAATGCTGTTTGTAATTACAAGAGCAGATAACAAATGACAATCAATAGGGAAACAAATAAATTGTGGTACATCGTGGAATGTGCTAGTGAAAATGAACAAACTACAGCTAATGGGATAATATGCTGCCAAGGGATAGCAAGTTCTCAGATGACCACACCAGGATATTGTTCAAACATTCAAAGATTATTAAAACGAAAACAAAGATGTAATTTTTTTTAACCAAACATACACAGATGCTAAAATTATTCTTATAATCAAGCCAGAAAATAATGAAAGCAAAATTTGGCATGCCAGAGTAGGACAGGAGGGTTATGGGATAGGAGAGTATCAAGAAGGTAGATATATGTATTGTTCATGTTCTAATTGTTGGGTTGAGTGGTTGGCTTTTATTACTAACAATGTAATGGGCAAATGAATAAAAATGAGCAAATGGAAAAATAAGGTAGAGTCGGGCATGGACCAATAATAACAGCACATCATAAATCAAGTCTTCTCATCCCTGAAATGGGGTAGATACTTGTTCCTACCCCCTAGTGTTGTTATGAGGATTAAAATTCTTAGAAAAGTACCTGGCACATATGTTTGATATTAGTGTTTGTGAAATAAAAAAGGAAAGAAGCAAGAAGAACGGGAGGGAAGAAGAGAGGAAGCTGAATAATGAAATTGTTTACTTGAAGTCCATTATTAAAACATTAGGGGCCCGATGCACAAAATTCGTGTAAGGGACTTGGCCCTCGCAGCCCCAGCTTCCTCTGGAAGGTCGTCCGGCTGTCTGGTCTAATTACCATATTACACTTCTGTTATTATAGATTAGCCCCCTGGAAAGAGGTGCTAAAGGGTACAAATGAAGGTGAGCTTCCTTGGGGAAAATTCTCTCGAGGGGGTAAAATATGAACGAATTTCTTTTTAAAAAAATGTTAAAGTGTTGCTAAAATACAAATACACCAGTGGCCTGGTCTCCCGGTTAATAGGTGAAGGTTCCAGCTTCTATTTTCAGAGTGGAACTTAGTGGACAGGATAATAGGAGGTGACATTTGTTTGATTTTCCTTCTTTGAGTTGTGGAAGAATCCTATAAACCCCTCTATAAATAACCAAGTTAGAGGCCGGAAGGTTTCCTGTAACTTGGAGCCTTAAGCCAGGAACCTCAGAGGGAAGTCTGAGTGAATCAGCAGGGTGGTCATGCTCGCCAGGGAATTCCATCTCCTCCAAGGAGGCTGAGACTGGGCTGCAGCGTCTTAAGTGTTGTTTCTCTCCTTCCTCAGTAGTAGTAGTAGTAGTAGCTTAAGAGCCAATGCACATAAAATATTGCACACACCCAGCCATAGAGCACCTGAATCAACGAGTAGACCCCCACCCCTTTGGTCAAGGAACACGGTGTCCAGCTGTTACTGCAGAACATGCAAGGTGAGCAGCAGTGGAACCAAACTCTCAGTGATGAGCAGTGGACGAGGCTCCGAGCTTCATCCAAACCAGGTGTGGCCTTGTCTCTATTCAAATGCCTGAGTGGAATGCTGGGTACCCTGGGTCATCTTCCCTTTAAGGGAATGGGGAGGGAGAGAGTGTGTTGGGGAGACAGGTTGAATGGGCAGTGGGTTTGGGCTACATGCAGGAATGAATCGCTTTTCACAAGACACATCAGCAGAGGATTCTGGTTTCTTTGTTGGATTCTTTTGTTGGATGGTTGCATCTTGCCCTTCTCTCCTTGTTTGTTCAGGAGATAGAGCCCAGAAGGAATGTCTGGGTGGGTGTCTCTTCGCCTACCTTTTGGTTATTTTATTATTTGTATTACACCCCTCTTCAGCAAATCAGGGAAGCATACATTAGAAAGACCAAGCAAAACATAATTATGTGATTCCTTGGGTCAGACTGTAAGAATTGACATCGCCTTCGAAAGTGGCCTTACATAGCAGGTGTCCTGTGGGGGCCAGTGGCACAGTCTCACTGGTCAATTGAACCAGGCACTCCAGGAGTGTCCCTTGTATGGGGGAGTGTGCTCTCCTGCTGTTGGCACTACACTGGGAGGGATTGACCTCATGCTGATTGGTTGTGAGGCATTGTTCCTCATGCTGATTGGTTGTGAGGGATTGACCTCATGCTGATTGGTTGTGAGGCATTGATCCTCATGCTGATTGGTTGTGAGGGATTGACCCTCATGCTGATTGGCTGTGGGGACTGGCCGTGACCATAGTGGAGGAGCTGCTGTGCAGGGCCTGACCCTATGGAGCATAGGATTTGCTTCTGGGGGTTGCTGAGTCTGCCCTTTGAGTGTGTCACTTGGAGAGGTGGCTGGGTGGTGCTCTGGCCTGGTCTGAAGTGGCCACTGGGTGTGTTGGTTCTGAGGCCTCTTGAGAGGTGCAGGCCTAGTTCACCTGCCACCTGTGCCCTGCCTGGGCCACCTGGTATAAGCTACAAAGTGATCTGCAGATGGTTAGCACCTGTGCTGGGCTTGAAGGTGCCTGGGAGAGGCTAAGCTTCGAACTGACCCGGGCTGCCACCAGTGCTGGACTTAGGGCTGCTTAGCAAGGGGTCCAGGGCATGCCAAGGCCAGGTCTGCCTATTTGGGGGTTTTTGGACACTTGAGAGATTTTAGGAAAGCCCATAGCATGAGCCAAGAGAGGCCATTAATATGGAAAAACCATTGAAAACAGCCTGGATGGATCCTGCAGGTTAGGTGGGGCGGGGCCTCAGAATCATGAGGGCGGGGCCAACACCATTGGCCAGGTGGATGGAGGCTCATATATAGTTCACACCTGTGCCTAGGGGAGGATTCAGCAAAGGAGCAATGGCTTCTACTAGTTTCCTGTCTGGCCGAAAGCTGCCCCTCCAGCTCTCTGTGTGAAGCAAGATAATGCAGTTCCTCCCCGCACAATCCTGGCACCTTCTGTGGGTCTGCCCAGCGCTGGAGCTCAGAGCCAGCAAGGCCTCTACCAGGTAAGTTCTGTGCGCCGCCTTCACAAGGAATGCCTGGGACTCCAGCAACCTCAGTTTCACTCAGCCACAGTCCCACTGGTTTTCACAGACAGAAATTATGGGGATTTCTCTTCTTGGCCCTGGAACCCTGGGCTGGGGGCCCTGGGGTGGGGCTGGGACCCCTGGTTCCTCAGCGGGGAACTTGGTTTTGAACTTCCACATGAGGGTCTGGGACCTCCCGTTCCGCGCCTCTGTCCTCCTACCAGCCTCGACATGGAGTCTTTATATCTTTCCTTGCGGGACTTCTGAACAGCTGGAGGTCAGGTGGGTCTGAGGGATGCTTGTTCTGCTTTTTGGTTGTAATGTTGATGTGGTTGTGCGAGGGGACACGCACAGCCTTTACCTACTCTGCCATACTGAGCCCAAAGTGTGTTTTACTTTCCATTGTCAGAATTCTTTTTAAAATTTTCAGGCTGTGGTCTAAAAAGCTCCTTGAGATTTGCATGTTCTCATTTGGAGCTTTAACAATGCTCCTTGGTCTGGCTTCTGTAGAAGTCAATTTCAGGTTGTGTGTCTCTGAAAGTTCAAAACAAAACAAAACAAAGTGAGGGGAGGGTACTGCAGACTGCCTACCATTGTGGGATTCTGGTTGTTTCAGGAGAGGGAGGGAGGGGATAGAGGCTCAGTTTAGCCTCATCAAAGCTTTTCTCTGCCCTAGACCACTGCACATTACAGTATCTGATTGACTAATTAGTGGGAAACTTATCATGAGGGACTAAGGGGAGATATTTATGGCATCTGTAAGCGCAGTGAAATCAGCTATTCCTTTTAGGGGTTAAAAGGTCACAGCTGGTGAGAGAATGGGCCAGGGTTTCAGAATTTCAAAACAAAAGGCCGAGTTCAAGAGGAGGGATTTGAAACAGCAGTTACTTTTACTTTGCTCCTTATTGGATGAACAGGTGAGGGAGTTCATTCAAGAGGGCTGTGTAGATGACCTTGGAGCCAGAGAAGGAGGTGGACAGTTCTGAGGGTTGGGGAAAGAGTGAGACTTTCAGACTTCATCAGACGTGTGGTCCAAGCCCTTTCCACCTATAACATCAGGGAACTAGGAACCTAGGTCAGGGGTTGGCAAACTCTTCAGTCCACAGAGCCAAATACAGTTCAACAATGGAAATTTCTTTGGAGAGCCCAATTTTTTAAACTTCTTCTAAAGCCACTTCTTCAAAATACTCACCCAGGCTGTGGTGTTTTGTGGAAGATCCACACTCAAAGGGCCAAAGAGCTGCATGTGGCTCACGAGCCGCAGTTTGCTGACCACAGACCTAGGTCCATACAAACCAGGAAGCCCTGTGTGAATTTATCGCTAAACCATGACATCCTCCCAGCTAAGCAAACTAGAAAAGAGCCATGTAACCACACAAATGCTGTTTAAAACTTCCTGCACTAATGGTATAAAGTGTTGAGGGGGGGAGGATCTATGATTTCTTGAGCTTATGGGTGAAACATCTTAAATATATGCTCTCTGAAAGATAGGTCAACTGACTTGTGAAAAAAAAATTAGGATCATCATGTTGAATTATAGGAATTTTGAAAGCAACTTAGGACAAATTAAAGCTCTGTAAAAAGTCAAGATTAACCTACACATTAGCTGTTATGAAGAGCATTAGCATTATTACTATTAAAATCCTTGGGTACCGGTGCTATATATTTTTATTCCTGTAATCTTGTGGTTCCATACAGTTTCTTATACATAGAAAACACTCCATAAATATTTGTCCAGTTACTAAAGACAAGGTAGCATGCTTTTAAAATGCCTGTAAGAAGTCTGAACCAGCTGAGAGAGAGAGAGAGAGAGAGAGAGAGAGAGAGAGAGAGAGAGAGAGAGAAAGAAAGTATAACCTTGCTTTATGAACAAAGGAACATACTGAGGTGTTAAATTTTCCATTTGTTCATTTTTGCAATACCAACTCTTGGGAAGATGGCATGCACTATTTTAAGCAATTCCTCTTAGGGGCCTATGCAGTGGGCTTTTCTGCTGACAGGAGGGGTCTCACACGGCCTGCTAGGGTTCATGCTCTGAATTCCTGACCAAAGGAAGAATATGACTGGGATATAAGGTCTCTGACCTACAGATTGCTCACTCTCTGCATGAATCAACCTTTGAAGTCCAAATAGAAATAATTATTTCCCATCATCCTGAAGTCAGGCGTTCCGGCCCCTTTCTCAGGGATCATGCTAACAGTCCATGGGAGAAAGCCACCCAACCATGGTTGCCTTGATGGTTGATGGTAAGAACCAGCTGGATGGAACACAGGAATTAACTATCAGCTAACTAACAATCAGCTAACGGTTGTTGAGTTAATCCAGCCTACATCCTTGGAAGGCCCACGGGCCACCTGACAGCTGGAAACTCTGGCTGTTTTATCCTGGGGAGCGTTTGCCGGACTTCAATGAAACAGAGTTCGTCCATTGCTCTGTTGGCCATGGAACGCCCCCATCATCCTGATCAAAGGTTGGGGATCTGGGACATGTGGAAACGCTTTAATATCTCACCTGTGGTGGAGACAGATGTGCTTTTCCAAATGCTAATTTCTTTTCCTGTGAAGCCAGGTGTTCATGGAAAGAGCAAAGGGGAGAGGGATATCCCCCCTGCCCCCCTCCCTTATGAAAATTTATGGATTCAATTCAGTCTAATTCAATTTCAAAAAGTATTTACTTTGTGTCCGTTAAGTAAACTGAATATTATCCTGAAGAAAGAATGAAGGTAGTACCTGTAGGAAGGAAGGGAGGAAGAAGGAAGGAAGGAGAGAAGAAAGGAAGGAAGGAGGGAGGGGAAGGCAGAGGAAAATGGAAGAAAGGATTGCTGAGTGGCCTTTAGTGCTATTTTGTAGACACAAGATCCCTTTTGGATCTCACAGCAGTCTTTGGCAATAGGTGGTGTTTGATCATCCATAGACCAGGAAAGTGACACGCAGGGCGGTTGATACTTCCTTAGGGAGGTAAACATGGTTCATTGATTTTGTCTGGTGTCTGAATTCCTCCCTATATTTTAGAATCTCCTCTCTCTTTCTCTCTCTCTGATTCTTCAGAGTGGGGATGGGGCTGGTAATCCTCCCCCTTGCTCTTGGAACAGAAAATATGAGATGCTCATTTTCCCCACCTCCCAGCCTCCCTCCCACTACCCATGGTGAAGGTTCTAGTCAGTCATCAGAGGCTCTGCCCAGATTTCCCCTCGGACACCTCCATCACTTCTCTCCCCTCCCTCTCCCTCTCCCTCTTTCCCCCTCCCTCTCCCTCCCCCTCCCTCTCCCCTTCCCTCTCCTCTCTCTCCAACAAGTGATGGAGCAGGTGCTTCCTAGTGTACTCACTGCACACATATGGGACGGGTGCCCTAAGAGTTCAGGTGCAGATAACAGAAAGGAATGGAACTCATCCCATCAGAAAACTATTGAAACAGATGCTTAGGCCCTTCCAAAATAGAAGGCTCTGGAAGCCTGGGATGGAGGCCAACATCCACTCCAGCTGCATCCAAGGGAAAAGCCAGGTGCATCCGAGACCCTGCCGGTCAGCAGGAGACAGCTCACCTCCGATCTGTGGTTTTCCAGGCTCCTTTGGGTGAGTCTGCTCGGTACAAGCTGTCCCAGGTGGCCCCTGACTCACCCCTCGTGTTGGCTTTCTGGCCCCAGCAGAGTATGGTTTTCCCAAAAAGGATTTAATGTAGTGAAATAAGTCGGTGTGTGGTAGCTGATGTATGTCCCTACCCTGTGGGGATTCAAGATGATTAGTGCCAGTTCCAGTCCTCAAGGAGCTTGCAGTCAAATAGGGAGACAGACACCAAAGGGAGAAGCACCCTTCGGTGTGGCCAGCGTGGTACTGGAGACAGGCTTTAAAGGGGCAGATTGAGTGATCTTTGCATCTGGGCTTTGATCAATTGGAAAAGGGATCCATGAAAGTGCTTAACGTTAAGGAGAAAAATAATTATTAATGTGGGCCCCCTAAGACAGTAGGAAGTTTAAGGGAAGACTGAAAGTGATGGCTCCTTGAATTGTCCCTTTTCCCACTTTCTCCCTCGGATCCCTCCTGTGGTCCCTCTCCCTCTCCTCCAGCGCCATCATGGCCACTTACTTAAACAAAGGAGCAGGGTGGGTGCTGGCTGAGGTTAGTCACAGGCCGCTGGCAGTGGTCAGGCACACGGAAAGCCTGAGGCGGAATTTACTGTTAGCTCTTTGAGTCACAAAGCGCCACCCCCTCCCTCCTCTGGCGCCCAGTCTGAACAACCCGGTGTCCTGTTCAAAGATATTTCCCCCTCTCTTTGACTTACCTTCTGAATTCATTTTGGAAGAATGCACCAAGATCCTTTGAATCCGACGGGAATGTTGAACCCGGTGAGAAGTGGTGTGGTTAAGAAAGCAAATACTATGCTGAAAGATGTTCATTGGAAGTGGCTAGGAACATCAAAGGGACTGATGGATTTGCATTTCAAAAAGCTGGCAGGGGGTACCACTTCAGCTTACCTCCCACCCAGCCCTCATATCCATCCTGCTTCTAAACTGGCCATTCTTCCTTCCCATCAGGATGGAATAACACACTGTAGCCCCAGGAAAGGGATGTCTGGAAATGGTATTGTCTTCTTAAATCAAAGCTGCTCATAGGAACCTGTCTCCTTTAGTAACCATAGGGCAGCATTGCTAACATTGGGTCAGCACCCACTCTGAGTGGCCAGGTTATTATGATCTCTGAACGCATAATAATCTGAGTGGCCAGAGTGGATAGAGTGTTGGTCTGCAAGTGAAAGGTCCCAGGTTCCATTCCCGTCAAGGGCATGTGCCTTGGTTGCAGGCACATCCCAGTGGGAGGTGTGCGGGAGGCAGCTTATTGATGTTTCTCTCTCATCGATGTTTCTGATCTCTATTCTTCCTTCTTTCCTCTCTGTGAAGAATTAATCAAATATATTTTGAAAAGAAAAGATCGTAAAATTGAATGAGACATGTTTAATGTCCTTAAGGCCTCCTTCAAAGGCAACTGTATAATATTAACTATTGTCCAAAGGGTCCTTAAAAGCTAATACCTTCGTGTGGACTGTTAGGAATGTTTAGAATGGAATTAGGACCTCCCGTGGTGGGACACCACTCGTCCTTGAGGGAAACCTATGTTTCCATTAGCGTTTTGAGTCAGCTAGCCTCTAACTCTTCTTCACACCAACAGCTGCTAACCTCAAACCAAGGATCAGTCACTCTAGAGGCATGGGGTAGGAAGGAATGCGGGTTTTCTAGGCCCTCTCATCCACTTAGCAATTCACGTTAAGACTACCTACTCATTCATTTACTTCCTGACTTGTTCCGCCACGCACATTTTACTGAATACTTAAATCTGTCTGATTATTCATAACATACTTGGGTGGGGTGGATGTGGAAGAAAAATGAGACATTATTCCCTGCCTTCAAGAAACCCCAAATCTAGTTAGAACTGTGGGGGTGGGTGGTGGAATCAATAAAATATTGTCAGTTCTCAAAGCATCACATAATGGAAAAGCATGGGCTTGAATGAGAAACCCTGAATTCTAGACAGAGCTTGGACTTATGCCCAGTCACATCACCCCCCCCAACCTCAGCTTTCTCCTTTAAATAATGAGATAGTTGGATTTTTCAGGCTCTTCTAGTTCCAAGGATCTAAGTTTCTAAGTACAAGATGACTATGCACTTCTTGAGGACAGGGATTACACTTTATTTTATTTTTTTAAAATATATTTTTATTGATTTTTTACAGAGAGGAAGGGAGAGAGATAGAGAGCTAGAAATGTCGATGAGAGAGAAACACCGACCAGCTGCCTCTTGCACACTGCCTACCGGGGATGTGCCCGCAACCAGCGTACATGCCCCTGACTTGAATCGAACCTGGGACCTTTCAGTCCGCAGATGGACGCTCTACCACTGAGCCAAACCGGTTTTGGCAGGGATTACACTTTATGGAGAAGTGAATTTCCCATTGAATAGTACAGTATTAGGAATATCACTCAATACATATTTATTAAATGGGCTTAAGAGTTCAGGTTAAATGTTTATAAGGATCTCTACTACCCCTTAGCCTCATCTGGGGGTACAAAAGCACCCCAAAGCAACCTCAAAATGAGCATAGAAGCTCATAATCTAAATGTCAGTGGGTTTAGTGGTCCAAAAAATTGCACATGCAATCTTGAAGCTCGGGTACAGAAATGATATATAGTCTCACACATGCCATTGATTAAGTTTGAGATCCAAGTATATGCCAGGCATACACACACTGCCTCCCATTTTCCCTCAGGGTTCCTGTCCCTCTCTCTTTAGGTCTTTACATCTCTAAAAAACAAAAACAAAAAAAACCAAAAAAACAACAACACATTTTGCTCCTTTTGAAAATATTTGTACATAATGAAAAGTTTGAACAATCTACAATGGCCCACCTTAGCAACTCAAGAAATACTGGTTTACCATCTCTCAAAAGTAACACAAGCCTGTCCAGCATGGCTCAGTGGTTGAGCATTGACCATGACTTCCTAGTTCAACTTCTGGCCAGGGCACATGTCCTGGTTGTGAGCTTGATCCGTAGTGTGGGGCATGCAGGAAGCATCCGATCAATGATTCTCTCTCATCATCGATGTTTCTATCACACTCTCCTCCTTCCTCCTCTCTGAAATCAATTTTTAAAATATTTATTAAAAAAGGTAACATAGGCCCAATGCTAGCAAGAGTATCTTCTTCCTGATGAGGCCAGGTTTCCTGCTATGGAAGCACACACACACAGACACACACACACTTACCAGATGCTTACCCTGCTCTACTAGATTTCACTTACCTAAAAGAAAGGCTATCACAAAACCATTGGCAGAATAATGTGCCAGTTGGGCGTGGCATTAAAAAGGTACCTGCAGTTTGGAAGTTGAGTTTGAAAAGGTACCTGTGGGCAAAAGAGGGAGGCGATAGGCTACTTGGAAGACTCTGACAGTTAAACTGATGAATTGAAATGTGATACAAGAGAGAACCCCCAGGCCTTTAGCCATTCGAAGGCTATGCCTTGTAGTGATGGGACCATGTCCAATATCCTTTAGTTTGTTAGCTCCTCAACGTGGACAAATGTTCTTACAACAAGGAGTAGGAAAATTGGCAAAGCACTGGCCCCACTCTCTGTAGGGTGGTGAAAGGCTGTTTTTTTTTTCTACCATACCTTTGATGAGGAGATAGGCCCTTGCTAAAAAGAAAGACGATTGTCAGTGATGGTTAAAATAGCTCCTCGAAATTCCCCAAGTCTTGGTTTTGCAAATAGCTTAGACCTTGGGAGTTGTGTTTCCCCTGGCAAAACTTGAGTCCCACCCGCATCCGCATCCGTGCGAGAGACCAGGAAATAAAAGCCCATGAAACTTTGGCACCACGCATGCAAATGGCATTTTGATGAGCTAACTGTAAGTAGATCAGGAACACATGGATTAAACCTTCCACAGGATTCCCCCTGGCTTCAAGAGCAAAGTGGTTGACATCATGGAGTTTGGGTTTTGCTGAGCTGCCTATCTTTGGAAACTCCATGGAGGACTGTCATCGGATGTAGGCAGCTGTGGGTTTGTTTTGTCAGATCTGCAGCATGGTTTTCTGGCTTTCAAAGCGAAGCCAACAGCCATGGCAAGATGAAGATCTGGAAATGTTTGAAAGCATGTTCCCAGGCAGAGCCCCGGTGGCCACAGCCTTTCTATAGCCAGTACCTGCCTCAGGGCTAAAGTTACAAGAAAACTAATTTGGGATTTTGTGTTTAGAGACCATCCTGGGTCACCAACTCTGCTGGGATGCTTCAAATGGAACACTTGGCCATTTCTGGTTTTCCTATAAATTTAGACTACAATTAAAATGGAAAAGAAAACTCAAATTGTTCTGAATCCAAGTAGCAACTGTAAGGCTACTGGGCAGCTCGGAAAAGACACAGCCACAGGAAGGAGTGAAGTAGAGTGTGGTGGTTGATGACCAACCACCAGCTCCCACCAGCCCTTTCCAACATCTAAGGTTAAGTGACATCCGGAGTCATGGTCACCCTTCTGCAGGGGGCTGGAAGGATGAAGGCAAGGCAGGGCAACTTTCAACTTTCACCTTCTTAAACTGTACATAGAGCACCTACGATGAAAATAGTGTGTTTCTGCCCTAGCCGGCTTGACTCAGTGGATAGAGCATCGGCCTGTGGACTGAAGGGTCTCAGGTTCGATTCCAGCCAAGGGCACATGCCTGGGTTGCGAGCTCGATCCCCAGTAGGGGGCGTGCAGGAGGCAGCCGATCAATGATTCTCTCTCATCATTGATGTTTTTTTGTTTTTTTTTTTAAATCTCTCCTTCTCCCTTCTTCTCTGAAATCAATAAAGAAATATATTTTAAAAGAAAAGAAAATAGTGTGTTTCCCATTTAGGAGAGCCACGCTCAATTTGCATGCCCAGGATGGCTGCATGTACTTCTTTCTGCAAAGGATCTGTGTGTAAAATGCAAAAGCTCACACACAAAACATGACATTTTTCAAAGAGGTGGCCACTGGCTTCCTACTTATATTATTTCTAGATCTAGTCTTTTTGGCCAACTTTCAAATCTATCTGTACTTGGAATCTCTCGCCCCTTTCTAGCCTTACCTACTGCCAGGTAATTAGTTTCCTAAGACTTAGTTCTTCATTCATAAAATAAGGATATAAGATAACCTTCCAGATTGAGTGGCTGTGGTAATTAAGTGCAATGAGATAGCAAAAGACCTTAGAAACTTATTTAATAAAAGAAGGAAAACTTTTCTATTTGGATTCATTTGCACTGTAATCAATGCAAATGCTGAAAGATACCACATAAGACTTAGCTTTGGCAACATTAATCAATGAAGAATATTTTTAATAATAGGGCCAGGGATATTAAGAAAATCCATAGAACCAAGTGACAAATCTTAAAGGACTCGAGGATTTTAACACTTATTTGCATAAAGCTAATGATTATGTAAAATGAGATGCATACTATTAGAATGAGATGAGGAGCTAGCAGACTGAAGAGATGTGATTCAATTTTGCTGCCTTTTAGCCTTACCTTGTGCAAAATAATTATAATTACACCCCCTAAGACTTCTTCATTCATAAAATCTATATATATAAAAGCTTAAATGACCATTTGACCATTCAACAATTTGACCAGTAGCTATAATGCACACTAATCACCAGGGGGCAGATGCTCAATGCACAGGCATGGAAACATGGAACAGACTGATGAATCTCAGAGGGAAGGGAGTAGGGTTGAGGGCAGGTAGAGATTAACCAAAGGTCTTATATGCATACTAGAGGCCTGGTACATCCGTGCACTGGTGGGGTCCCTCGGCCTTGCCTACAGGGATCGGGCTGACACTGGCAGTCCAACATCCCCTGAGGAGTCCCAGATTGCTAGAGAGTACAGGCTAGGCTGAGGGACCTCACCAGTGCACAAATCCATGCACCAGGCTTCTAGTAAGGATATAAAAGAACCTACTCAACTGAGTTGATGTAATTGAGATAAAATATGAAATGGTCTTAGAATTAGTTAGTAAAATGCTTTGTTAATAAATGCTCACAGTTACTGCTTCTCAGCAATACTGCTGCTGCTGCTACCATTGAGCAAGCCTTCTCAACAAAAGCAAAACCCAAGTCAGACAATTTTTTGCTATGAAGCTTCTTAATGTAATAGCTGTGAGAGACAGAACTGAAAGCAAGAAGGACTAGAAGAACAAAGTGAAAGGAACAGTTTTTATTTTTCAAACACACACATTTGTTATAAACTGCCAGATGCAGAACCCCTTTCTGATTTCTCTCTTAGGACGGGTCCACAAGGTTTTTTGGACAGAGCATAGATGGATGTGCATGGACATCATTACGTGTTTCCTGTTTTGTCTCAGCGGCTCTACAAACAAGCCCAGATTGCCCTTGGCCCAAACAAAAGAGTATAAACACTCACTTAGTAGGCTCGGTGGTTGGTTCTGCTAAGCTCATTTCCTCATACTGAGCCCTGAACGCTTCTTGTGAAGTTTCTGGGTCTTAGAATTAAGCAAACAATGTCTAGTGTTCTTGGGCAGTGGTCTGCAAACTCATTAGTCAACAGAGCTAAATATCAATGGTACAATGATTGAAATTTTTTTTTGAGAGCCATATTTTTTAAACTTAAACTTCTAATGCCACTTCTTCAAAAACAGACTAGCCCAGGCCTTGGTATTTTGTGGAAGAGTCACACTCAAAGGGCCAAAGAGCCGCATGTGGCTCGCAAGCCGCAGTTTGCCAAACACAGTTCTTGGGGACTGTTCAGTGAGAGACAAACTCTTCCTTAATGGAGGTAGACCTTAGGAACTACAGAACTCTCCTAAAGTGGAATTTCCTTTCATTGTCTCAGATTATCCTTTTATCTTTGTAAGCTTTGAGTATAGACAATAAATAAGGTAGCCAATGTGTAATAACATATTCAGATGGGAGATGGCATATTTATTTTCTGCCACTTGCTAAGCGGGTGTCGCAGTGATGCTATTTAAACTCTTGAGTTTCAGATTTCCATCTTGAATATTCTTTGACACCCTTGCAGGGTTATTGTGAGGGTCCAGTTAAAGAATATCTAAAAATGTCTTCGTAAACTCTCTAGAATTGTATAAAGAATTACTATTGTTAATTTGTGCCCAGTAAGTCAATACAGGAAATGGAATGAAATTGTGTAGTCGGACAATTAAGATTAAATTAGTTTTTGGACAATGGCAGATAGCTTTGATCTGTTAGGTTATAACAGTTTTATGTATCCCACTAAGACACTTATTTATATATTTGATATTTGCCTATGCTCAAACTACTGCTCAAAGTGACCTACTCCAGCAAGATGATGTACAGCCACCCTCTTCAAGAAAAACATGGCCATATATAACCATAACACAGAACTGAACATAAAAAATGCCAAGAAGTAAAAGGTCAAGCACATAGTTATGGGGATATTTTGGGTGGGGAGAGGGGCCAGCAAATTACTTCCAGTTGGTAAGAGCAGGAAATGAAACTGTCCAGCAATGCCTAGCGAAGAAGCAGGGCTTGCCCTGGCCCTGAGAGGACAGTGGTGTGATGTGTGGGGGCTGGAGGTGAGGCCTGGAGAGAGGGAGGGGCGAGGAGAGGAGGAGAAATGAACTCTGAGCAATGGCATGACTGTGGGAACCTTTTGGAGGGCTCTTTCTCCAAGGATCTGGGGGTTCCCTGATTTGTGAACAGATGACTAATTGGCATGTTCCTTCATGGGGTCTTGTGGAAAGGAGGCATAATGTGATGTGCAAGCTCATAGATTTTCGTTTTTATGACCAAGAACAAATTACTACCGACTGAATAAGTAAATGACTAAAGATGACTAATATTTGGTACATATACACCAACATTTGTAAGTTACTAGAATTGCCTCAGTTCAGTCATTCTCTCCTACCAAGGCCTCTGAGTGCCAGGATCAGGCTTCTGCTATCTTTGTAGATACCCAGAGAGTTGGATGCCCACCCACTCCTGTCACCACCCTTCAGTGTTCTCCAGAAGTAAAACAAGTTATTTGTGCATGTTAGGTGCTGTCTTGAGTTGATCATGGCTTTCCATTTTTGCTCTTTTATTATTAACTCTTTAAAGAGTGACTCTAGTTTTATCTTTTGGTTCTGGCATAATGGCTGGGCTTTTACCATGTTGGTGACTATTAACTTTTTTTCTCTCTGTCTTATCAGTAACTTCTTTCTCCTGGACACAGGAAGTAGGTGATGGGCTGTGTGTGTCCTTTGTCTTGCCGTAATTCATCTCTCCTGCTCATGCCAACCATTTGTTTGCTGCCCTTGGGCAAGTCTTGTTCTTTCCAGAAGGAAGTTGACGTGAGGTAAAATACAAAGTTTCTGATTCTCTAGATTAGGGACTGGTTGATTACACCCGTGGGTAAATGGAGTCTGCTATCTGTTTTTATAAATAAACTTTTATTGGGACACAGCCAGGTCCATTCATTTACTTGGGATCTGTGGCTGCTTTTGCAAATGGCAGAATCGAATAGTCTCACCAAAGTCTCAGAAGTCTTGAAATGTTGCTCTTTGTCCCTTTGCAGAAAACAGCTAAGTAGTAGTTCGCTTAGGGGGGGAAAAAGTGGGATATGGGTATTTCTAAGAGGTCAATCAGAGGAGGTTGTGGTAACTCACTCAGTGGCTCCTGCAAAGCTCCGAGTAACCTGACCTTGTTAGGAAAGACTATGTTACAAATCCCTCTCTCATCCCCAAAAGGGCACAATCAAATCTTTGTTGCTAACCGCAGGCCTCCAAATATGAGTGATTCCTCAATGATTAATCACAAAATGTGCCCAAATAAAATTAGTAATCCTTTAATTTCTCAGGGGTTTCCCACTCTTCCTAAGTTTTTCCTTTATTTATATTGTGTTGAGTCATCCTCTAAACCTACCTTTTTGTAAAGAAATGAACTCTCCCTGAAATTCTCCCCTGCCCTCCTACCGTTGTCCTCCTCTTCGTATTCCTCCTCAACTTCTGGTTTGCCACGTATACACTCATGCCAAGTAATCCTTGTGTGTCTTCCCAGGCAATAGGAGCTCTCGGTGATTTCCGATGGCCTTGAGGTTGATGCAGATCTTTGGGGTGAAGGTCCAAGTCTGGGTTTATCCATGGGTTGTGCTATAGTGAATAGAAGTATGGCAAAAGCATTGTTCCTTTTCAGTGGCAAAACATATTAAACACAGCCCTCGCCAGTTTGGCTCAGTGGATAGAGCGTCGACCTGAAGACTGAAGGGTCCCAGGTTTGATTCTGGTCAAGGGCACATGTGCAGGTTTTGGGCTCCATCCCCAGGGGGCAGCCAATGAATGATTCTCATCATTGGTGTTTCTTTCTTCCTCTCCCTTCCTCTCTCTGAAATCAACAATACACACACACACACAACACACACACACACTCACACACTGAGTGGCCAGATTATTATGATTTCTGATTGCCTAATAATCTGGACACTCAGTATATATATATATATACCCACACACACACATACGAGAGGACCAGTGCATGAATTAGTTAATGGGTGGGGTGTGTGGCCAGCCTGGCCACCAGGGGAAGGGGACATGAGCAGTTGGCTGGCTTGCCAGCAGGTCAAACTCCTGGTAAGAGAACAATTTGCCCATTAGGCTTTTATTATATTGGATATACTCTGAGTGGCCAGATTATTGTGCATTCAGAGATCATCATAATCTGGCCACTCAGTGTATATAAATATATTTTTTAAAAAATCTTAAACACAACAACCTTGTGAAGTATCTACTCAAGGTTTCAGGACATTGGCACTTTCTCCAGTGCTGTGGAGGGTAGAATTGGCTGTGAATGTGACTCCAGCTGACACCATGCTTCTCCAGGGTCCTCAGGTAGCATCCTTATTTTGTTCACATACAATATTTTCTGACTTTCTGACAGTGATGTCACTGTCACCCTGAAAAAAACAAACAAACAAAAAAAACATCAGGAGGCCCTGGGATTGAAGAGCTGAAAATCCACTGTGTATTCATGCCACTTAGCCTGACAGTTTGGTAGCTAGATGGATGATAGGATCCAAACAACTCATAAATTGAACTTAATCCTTCATTTTAAAATTATTGCCTTCAGGATTTTAGGCTATACACTGTTCCCCCAAGTTGTGAAATATTTCAGATCATATTGGGAGGTATTTCCAGTTTGCTGGCCATGTTAAATGGCCAAGCAAATTGTTTACTTCGCACTTGAACTTTTATTTAAAAATCCGAATTTCATAACAGTCCAGATGTCACCAGGGGTGTTTGTCTAAAGTAGATTCCATGTAGAAATACTTAATAGGTTTCTGAGTTATAAGAACTAACCTGCAAGAATAGAAATTTCAGAATAGATTTGATCATTCTGGCTGTTTTGAAAAAGCATGCTGTATCTACTTCTGTGAAATCCAACAGTACAATTAATGCCCAAAGCTTGGAAACCAAGAATTAACTCTAATAGGGTTTTGTAGTTAGAAAAAAAAAAGATGCCATGGTAAGGAAAAATACATGGTTCTAATTATTGTGCTTTACCCCCCTTTTGCCGAGATGTATTTTCCCATGATACTTTAATATTTCCTTTGTAGGTGGTCAGCAATTTTATTAGCAATTGGCAAACCTACTCATACAAAGGCAACATTACCAAATTATAAAGCGAGTCATTGGAGGGGAAAAAAATGTAGGTTATGGGTAGGCTATGCTTGGGATTTGCATAATCAACATTTGAAGCGCTCTGAACTAAGCTGTAGATTACACTTTTAAGGAAGTGGGTGGGTGACTTCTACTTTCTAAGAATGGCTTCCAACTCCAGCTTAGGGGCAGATGGAAAAATACATTGAAAATATCCTTGCTTTTGCAATACAACTATTGTCTTTCTCGGGGAGTATGAAAAAAGTAGAGGGTGCAATCAAAACAGAGCACAGATTATTCGGGTAAATATCCAAAGGATGACTTTGGCTCTCACGAGTTCTCAGATCTTTTATTTGGTGAAATTGAATCTTGTTGACTGTAATTCTGACTTTTCTGAATTCCCGTCAGACCTTCCTGAAGTCTTAGGGGTAACACATGAAATTTCAACCCTGTGAGGGACTCTGACATGTCCCTTCCCAGGACTGTACTTGGAGTTCGCAGCTCCATTTCTTTTCCTCATGAGTCTTAGCCCCAAGTCTTCCTGTTCAGATCAATGATCCTCTTGCTGCTGACAACAACCCTACTGTGAGCTCCATCTGGCTACTGTACATGATAACAGATGAGAAGGGCATGGAAATGGTTGGTCCCTTTTCTAAGCATGTATTGCAACACCTTGGAGCAGGGATAAAACTGAAGAGCCACGGCAGTGGGAGCAATGGGAAGGGCTGTTTAGGGAAGTCTGGTCATTGTAGTTGGGTAGAACCTTATTCAGACCCTGAGCCTTCTCGCTCAAGGGGACTCGACAATGTCTAGGGCATATTAAAGATGCTAAGAAGTACTTCAGAAATGAAAATTGTGTAAATGGCATTGATCTCCACCCTTCCCAAGTTTATGTGCTCTCAGAACCACCTACCCTGTTGATTGACAGATTGCAGTTTACTATTACACGTAACCTGGTTCCACAGAACACACTCAGGAGAGTCTTCTTTAACCACGTAGCTGCAAATGCAGTTAGAATGTAAGCTTGTGAGAGTAGGACCTGACACAGTTCCCTGTGCACAGTCTGAGCTCAGCGACTAGTGAATGAATGCATGCATGCATGAATGAGTGAGTGAATGAATGAATGTGAGAATTGTGCACACCTTGTCAGGGCTATTGCATAGAACTTTTTTTTATTGCTGCTGTTGTTGCTTTACTCGCTGATTTTAGAGAGTAGGGAGCTATCACAGAACCCTTAATATGACTTTTAGATGGCTGCTTACTTTTCTTAGCACCAGTACTCAGAGAAAATGAGATTAAATACTTCTTTGTTTGGTGATTTTTCTCTCTGGCCTCAGAGGTGATTTCGGTTACCAAAATAAATAGGGACTTCTCTCTCCTTACAGAAAGATATTATGGGGTATCTGATTCTGAAAACACTGCTTTTAAGAGTGGCTATCCCAAATGGATCAAATTTGGAAGGTGTTTTGTTTATCTGGCCTATGAGCAGCAGCAGTCAGCAAACCCTTATAAAAGAAGACGGAGAGATCCCTTATCTGGATGGAATTTAATGAAAAATAAACAAGAAGATGGCTACTATTTTAGGAAGGCATAACCTCTCACTACAATTTAATTTCCTTTCAAGAAAGAAGATGGTATGAAATCTTTACCGATTCCAACATATTGAGGCATATTCTACAGCACAATATTATTTCCATCTCCCCCCCACTTCGGATCTCTTTTGTTGAGTAGTCATTTTTCCTTAACACGTGAGTTCCATTAGCTGATCCAGTTACATCCTGCCTGGTATCTCTATCTACTTCATTTTGACAACACCAAGAGCTGGAACTTTAAACCCACAATTCCAAAAATAGTTTCTTTGAAAGCGAAGATGCAATCACAAAGAGATGGGATTGAAAAGTCCCCTGGACAATGTCTTCTCAGGTTCCTCTAAGCAAACAGTTGTAACGAGCCAACTCATCATGCCAGCGGTCTCAAGAAGTCAGCCACAAGAATGCATTTATCTCTTTTGTTGAACTTAATGTACATTCTTAGCCTGGAGACTTCATTTCGGTCTTGTCATTATTGTGCATCCTGCCTGCCTCGGCTCCCACAGGACACTTTTCATTTCCTATCGCCGTGGGAGTGATAAGTAACAGTACCCTTTGAGATAGGACCTTTCAATTAGAGAAAGTTCGGTATGAACTTAAGAAAGGACATGAATTCTTTGTGGTCATCTTGCAGGCATTTTGAGGCACCCCCTCTTTTCATTCCCTCTGAGAAGGGAATTTGCTTCCGAGAGCCAACCTAACATTTCTCAACACTTCCCGCCAATCCCTAATGCAATCCTCCTGATCAAATTTGGAAGGTGTTGTGTTGATCTGGCCCATGGGGCAGCAGCAGTCAGCAAGCCCTTATGAAAGAAGATGGAGGGATTCCCACATACGAAGACTCACAATTTTCTGTTCATGAATTTATTTCCCTTCTGACTGGAGTATTATTTTCCCTTTATCACTTCGAAAAGTCTTATCTATCGTGGATGTTTCATCTCAAATTCAGTCTTCCTCATGAATTCTTTAAGGGCTCCAGTCTGCAAAGTTACTTCCAGAACTCATATAAGACTGATTGTTGACACTGCTCATTGCGTAGTTATAAAACACTTCCTTGGCTTGTTAATTACCATTTCCTCCATTCAGTCTTCAAGGTAGGGCCTTCTTTCCCAGTGTGCTCACCTACTTCAACACACTCTTGGTGATCTTTCAACTTCTCAAAGGCACCAGCCTCCAAATGGCAATTGAAGAGGGTTTCCAGCATCAGCCCAAAGTTGGTTTTATTCTTTCAGATAACCTAGATCATGGGATTGAGTCTAGGCCAGTGGTCGGCAAACTCATTAGTCAACAGAGCCAGATATCAATAGTACAACGGTTGAAATTTCTGTCGAGAGCCAAATTTTTTAAACTTCTTCTAATGCCACTTTTTCAACATAGACTCGCCCAGGCCGTGGTATTTTGTAGAAGAGCCACACTCCAGGGGCCAAAGAGCCGCATGTGGCTGGAGAACCGCAGTTTGCCAACCGCGGTTCTAGAACATTCACTACATTTTTGATATTGTACCAATTACTAGGGATGGACGAATAAGATACGGTCTCTACCAGATGGATGGCACAGCCTTGATTTCAGCTCAGGATCCATCATAAACAAAAAACTTTGTTTTAAATTTTATTTTCCTTCTTCCCATCTGGTCAACATAAGCATATCAGAATGGTCATTTCGACTTGATTTTGAGAAGAGTGCAATCTGCGGAAAAAGAAAGCTTGAGTATTTCTAAGCAAGTGCATTCAGAGGCTATGCTTATTCTCCGCTGTCTGCCCAGAATGAACGAGGGCAGTCGTGTTGTTTGACTTTGCCGAGCACATACCTGAACCACAGAGACGAACTGGCTTCTGATCCTGTGTGATATGTTTTCCTAGGCATTCGTGCCTAGCCTGGTGGCTCTGATTGCTGTCTCCATTTGACAGCTTCCCTTTTTGAGACAGGAGACCAGCTGTCCCTTTGAGTTTTTAGCAAATGAAAATCGATTCAGGGCACCTGGCCCCCACGCGGCAGAGAAAACGGTTTGCATAATAACGACCTATTTCTGCCCCATGTCTGCAGGCTGCTACAACCTCTGAAGAGAATTGGGGTTCTCAGATCTCAGGCTTATTGGGCTGCACTCAGAGTGCTGGTTAATGCCAGCTGCCATCAGACTGGCAGGAAAACCAGGCTGAAAACTTGTACGAGAAGTCCACTTGCAAGGCATTCCAGCTCTTAGGTCCTCAAACCAATGTTCCATATACCCCTGAGCATCCCACATGCGGCCTTGCTGAGCACTTCCATATTCAGAGGTATAGATGGAACAAGTGGCCTAAAGGAGGGAGGAGTCAGGGCAGCCTCTGACCCTCCTCGGAGGTCTTTGATGGTTGGTGCTTTTGCACTAGGTATATGAGCTTTCCTCTCGGTCATTTCCTCCACACTTGGGTAGCACAGTATGGAGCCTGCCATTAGGACCAGGGTTTATTGCCGCCTTGCACACGTTTATTGGGCAGGATCTGAAACGTGGTGTCAAGTTCTAGTAATGTGCTGTTCCGGGAACCTTTTTGAGAATTTTAGTGGTTCAGAAAAGGGTCCTGTGAGAATTCTTAAGTTTCAGAAATGAAAAGGAGTGAGGACTCTGTGTGTACCCCCCCCCACACATGTGCAGGCACACACACACCCCTTCCTCTGATGCATTGGTAGAGCTGTACTGTTTTTCTCTCCAGAGAAACATCTGTGCTGAAGATGGATCATTCTGGGACTTTTCAGAGAGCAAATGCCCAGATTTGCCATTCGCCCGGAGAAATTATTCATCCATATTTATACTAAGTCACGACACACATTTTAATCCCCCAGATGATTTATTTGACGTGACTATCTCTCCCATCAAGCCCACACTTCCTTCTCTATTTCACAAGGAAATAGTTTGATAGGAACTCAAGGCAGATTTTTTTTTTTTTTTAATGTTGCCAGAAGGGGAGAGAATTGACCTTGCATCATTAGCATGGAAATAAGTGTTTGCTGTGCCATCCAGCTAGGGCTGTGCAACCCTCTTTGCCTCTCGCCACATCTGGAGAATGCTTTATAGAGGAAGATGCCCAAGACGTGTTTGTGGATTGAATAGATGATGAGGAGACAGATTAATAAATAAAGGGTGGACAGTATCGTTAATCTGCGTATCTGCTTCCCATTTGACATCAAAAGACTTTACCAATTGACATTTTTCATATGCTATTTATACAGCTCTGTAGCAGATGAACTGATAAAAAGGACACAAAGGATTTGTTCCTAATGTGAAGGGGGACTCTGCTGAGTTAGTTGAAAAATGAACACGCACGTGAAGTGAATGCCAGCCCAGTCCTTATGAAATGTGCCCTCCCCCCCTTCTTGATTTGCCAGTTAGATTACTCACAGCTTCCCCATCGAAGACTGCTCCCTATCCCCTTCTGGCCTGCTTAAGCCCCACCTCTCTCTCCCTCACCCTCAGGCTGGACCTGCCAGGGCCCATCTACCTCCCCTCTCCTCTCTTGTTCTTCCTTTCCCATTTTACCTTCTTAATTCCACATTCTCTGTTAACCTTTAGATCCCAACTCTCAGCTTGGGCTTTGATGTCCGTGTGTGTGTGTGTGTGTGTGTGTAATGCCCTATCCTTACCTCTCTTCATGATCAACATATTGTAAAACTCCAGGGATGATGATGGAGAAGGAGAAGAAACACATTTTTATTCTATAACTTAAGAAAACACAAGTGACCATCTGAATAGACTACCTTTTAGCACCAAAATATTTAAAGATGATGAGGAATAAGACAATGTTCCCCTTATTTACAAAGTGACATAGTCGAAAGCTCTAAATTACTTGCAAAGCTCCCCCACCCCCCCCCAAAAAAAAATGGGATTACTTGTTAGGACACTACTTATATAATTTATATGTCAACTACAGTACTATGGGCTGAATTGTGTCCCCCCAATAATCATATGCTAAAGTCCTAATACCCAGTGTGATACTTTGGAGGTGGGGACTTTGATACATAATTAGGTTTAGATGAGGTCATGAGGGTGAAGCTCTCAAGATGGGATTAGTGCCCTTGCAGAGAGAAGTGGTCATCGATAAACTGACCAGAAACTGACCAGTTGGTGTTTTAATCTTGGATTTCTAGCCTCTAAAAATTGTGAGGCAATACATGTCTGTTGTTTAAAACCACCTAGTCTGGGGTATTTTGTTATAGCAGTTCAAGCTAAGACACACAGCAAAACAGAACCCATTAACAGTTGTTCCCGATGGACAGAAAGATTATATTTTTAAGAGATTCATTGAAAGCTCTTCCTTTTTGGGAGAAAAAAAATTCCAGATTAAGGTTCTTCAATTTCAGACAATGGACTCAACAGTCTCCTAACATTGCTCTGCTCCAGTCTGGCCCTCTTTCCACTAGTCTCCATGAAAGGTATTGAGGGGTACATGTTGAAACTTGGCTCAATATTGTTTACTGAAAGGTAAATTTCTACTCAAAACCTCCCCACAGGTGACCCACTGCTATAAAGCATAGTCTGCTATTGCACATGATTCATCAGCAGTAATCTCTCTTTCCCATGGACCTTGGCATATGCCATTTATATAATCCTTTTGTAATCCCCAATTCCCCCACTCCTCCCTTTCCTCCACACGCTTTAATAACTAACTTCTCCGCAGCCTTCAGAATTCAATCAATCGGTGCATCACATCTGTGGCAAACCTCCCTTGGTTTCCTCAAGTCTGAGAAGATGTCTGTCCCCTGTGGTTCTAATTCATTATAGACATCGCCTTTACGTCTCTGTGTGGTGGCTGTTTGTTTGTCTCAGGCTCTACATGATAATCTCTTAGAAGGCTAGGACTATTTCTTCAGTGTGTATACCTAGAGCTTAACCCAATAATTGGCATGCCTGTGCACTTACTTTTTTTTATTGAGAAAACGGTGAAATGAGTCATTTGCTTTCCGGGTCTTTCTGACTAGCATTTTACTATGACTCATGATCACAAGCTCAAGGTTGATCCCCACAATTTAGAATTGTATATCTCTAGCTGGCTCGGATTATATCCCCCTTTTGTCTCTCCTGACCCCTAAGTCCCACTCATTCTCTAGCTTTCAATATAAGCACAATGCGAGGACTTATTTATTCTGGCATCAAAGTTTGAAGCAGGAAAGGAATAGATATTTTAAGGAATGTCTCTGGTCCTTCTGGCTTGATCCTTCATTCCCAGTAGAGGAGACTTGGATTTTATTCTCTCTTTTTTGCTTCTTTGCCCTTGTCATAATTAGATGATATGAATACAAATAAACTGCCCAGATGAGTATGAACTCAGATAGCAGAAAACATCTCTTTCAACACCTCTTAATCTTACCAAGTGATGCATACAATAAAGTTACAAATATTTGTGCTTGAGCCTTTTCTACTGGCTCCTGAAAGGATTTCTCTAGATGGTACTGTGACAGTCAACACAATCTAGCTTTTTCTTCTTTTTTTTCTTTCTCAAAGCCACATTAGTAAAAACTCACTGAAAATCACCCTATTTGGCCAAGATTGATGGACTCATTGATTTTAATGTTTATGAAATTTTTTATAATGTTATATTTGATGTTGAAGACTTTGCTTAGGAGAAAATGCACTTTTCAAACACCGATCTTACTTAGACAAACTAGTTCTAGCTTCTAGTACTAAAAAACAAAACAAAACAAAGCATTCAGTTTTTTATTTAAGATGGTGGGCAATTTGCTTTCTTTTTGTCTGGGATCTGATTCAAGTGCCTCGACTCAGTTTATTACAGAATTAACTAAGCTAAAACTCAAAGGAAAAATTTTAAAGATGATTTTTATAGCAATGACATCATTATATAAAATGCTGGCATTTCATATTTTCCAAACAGAGACTTGGAAATAACAGAATACAAGTAAAAATTTTTTTAAAAAGTTGAAACGAATCCAATTCTGTGTTTTTCTTTCTATTTTTTTCTAACCAGGCTTTCTATTGCCAGCTTTTACTTTGCATAATAATATATGAAGAATTGTCCGGGAGAGACCCAGTGGGTACATTTCTCTTAGAAATAAGCCTCACTGTGCAACAGGAGGCCAAGTTCTGGGGCAGTTTGCTTATACAACCGTGTAAGATTTTCCTTATTGCTGAGCAATTGACCACCCTGGGCATTTGTCATATACATGGAGGCACTGGTCCCCAGAAAACAGAAAACATAAATCATTTGACTCAAACGCATCCCTGTTTCTAGAGAAACAATACCAACTCAACACATACACTCAGTGGCTAGATTATTATAATCTCTGAATGCGTAAAAATCTGGCTGCTCAGTGTATATTCTATATAATAAAAGGCTAATATGCAAATTATCCCCTCGACCAGCAGGCAGGCTGGCCAACCGCCATGTTCCCTCCCCCTGGCCAGGTTGGCCTGGACCCCAGCCATGCACAAATTCATGCATTGGGCCTCTAATATAATATATATAATATTTGTGGAATTGAAGAGGGAAGACTTTGAACAAATGTTAACATTATTATGATGATTAAAGGAGGTTTGTCAGACACAAATATTTCATAATGTTCCTTATTTTCTGCCCTGGAGAGTTTTACACTCCTGTATAGTGTTCACAATATGATTCCACGAACCACAATGTGATTCAGGATGGATGAGAATTATACTTTTCTTTGATTCTGTGTGTAAGGGGACCTTGGGAATAAGAGAATTTGGCTGGTTTTGTGAACATGGGTAAATTCTCAGCTATCAGTTTTAAGGAAGAGTAAATGTAAGGAATCTGAGGATCTAGAAATTGTCTTCCTCGCCACCACCTATCACTATATACCTCCTAGAATCGTGGTCAGCAAATCTCGGCTCACAAGCCACATGCAGCTCTTTGGCCCCTTGAGTTTTTAGCAAAGGCCAGTTTAGGAGTACCCAAGTTAAGTTAATAACAATGTACCTACCTATATAGTTTAAGTTTAAAAATTAGGCTCTCCAAAGAAATTTTAATCATTGTACTGTTGATATTTGGCTCTGTTGACTAATGAGTTTGCTGACCACTGTCCTAGGAAAGTCTCTCTAGACCTCCATTGTTACTGAGTTCATCTAGTTCTTATAGCCAGGAAGTTTTTAATGTCAGCCGGATTCAGGAAATTGTCCCTTGCAAATTCCAGTTCACTCCTATTCTGGGATCCAGTCAACCTTAGGACATGACCAGCACACTCTTAGGAGCAAAGGTAACTTGGTTCAAATATTGACTCTGCCTCCTGTTGGCTGTGACCCTGACAAATTACATAATCACAGATGACCTGCCTCTCAGATTAGAGATGAAAATAATAGTTTCTACTTATAGGGTGAATGGTTGGAATTATTAATAGTAGCGGTACATTCAACTTATTCCATTTTTCTGTCATTTACCAAAAAGATAAGGAAGATGAGTTTTATCTAAAATGGTTGATACTCTGTATCTTTTTATTAGATTTTAAACATTGCTTTTGAAATATATGAGGTCATGACCTGGCCCAGACCTGACAATTTTTACAACGTGTTCCACATTGTTAAGGCATAAAATGATTTTGTAGATGTGTCAGTTCGGTAATGAATAACCCAAAGTTCTCTGAACATGGCTGGCTCGTCAGAGTTTGGAGTGTGGCTCATGGATTAACAAATGTAAAGATTTATACTGATGTCATGATTAGGGTACATCATGTCATTTGTAAGACCTAAAACTACTAAAAATATATTTTTGTCTTGACTCTGGAGAATGAATTTTTAAAATAATCATAATAAATTTTATGTTCTGTTTTCTAATACTCTTATCCTAATAGAGAGGTGAACTTCACATTTGAAAATATCTCCAGGGTTTGAGATAAGGTCTTCTAACTGGAATGTATAATACATTCTAAATTGATTTGAAAAGTAAACATTTAAATATCAAAAATTTAAAGTAAAAACTGTATTGAATTAAATTTTAAATTAAAATAAATTTTAAAATTCTTCTAAATTTGTATTTTGAAAGCTTGTTTGGGATGGGAATCCCACTAATCCTGAACCGTTCTAGACACATTCTCTCTCCTTAGAGTTTGGAAATGAGATGAAAAGCAGTAGATTCTACTAGTCCTGTGAACTGAGAGCATATAAACTCCAGAATTATAAGAACTTTGCCTTATACTTGGAGAGGAAAAGGAACAAATCTACAGAGAAATATGGATGAAGCAGGAGTAAGAAGTAAAGCAAAAATCAGAGACTAAGATAGTCTCAGAGGGCTTTCTTTGTTCCCTGGTGATATTTTTATTGCTTTTCCTGTTCTTTCTCAGACTCAGCTCCCCCTACTTCTGGGATCTTTGAGAAATCCTGATTAGTAACATTTTTTAGTCATATTGCATGTTTCGTTAGGAAAACACTTGTCCATGTGAGGAAACACTGTTCCTTTTTTCACTAGACCAGTATTTCATGAATGTTTACTCTGTACAGAGTACTGTGTTCTGTGTAGGGTATGAACAAATAAACAAGATAGACACAATGTCAAGCTCATAATCTTGAAAGACAAAAGTGAATGGTGATAGTTAGCAGAGGATGCACAACATTGTGGCCATAATAACACCTGACCCATTCTAATGGCATTGGAGAAGCTTACCATGAGAAACTAATGTTTAGCCCGAGGTTGATGAGTGAAAAATATGGAAGTCACAGCCTCACCTCTGTGTGAGTTAGAATTTCCCAATTATTAATACCAAATATTTCTGGGAAGGAAGCATAGTGAATTGTTTTCCCCCCACTCAAATTTTCAGAGGTAATTTGTACAGTTGAAAGAAAGAAAAAACAAACGAAAAAAACCACCAAATGTGGAAATACCATTTAAAATGAAAGTGAAGAGCAACTGGTGTATTTCCCTCACTTCCAGCAAAACTTGACTTCTAGCACCTAAGAATCCTTTCTAAACTCAGAGGTTAACACAGTAACAATTAAGGTGTTTAAGACAACTTAGTAAAAGCGATCTGACCCCAGTCAAGTTATTATCTTTTTATGTTGGATAAAAGGAAATTACAGAACACCAAAGCTTGCCACATGGGATGTGGAGCAAGAATTAGATTAGATTTCCTCTTTAGGGGACCTGGCTTCAGCTTGATTAAGCATCTAATCAAATGTCTTTGTTTAATTTTAGTTTCCTTATCAACCTAAAGCAAGAGCTTTCTGAGCGCCCCATCTGTGTAAACATACCAGCTATAGGTGAGGGTAGACAGCTTCTTTTTTGAGTGCGGGTCTGCGTTTCATTTCTTCCCCTTTAATTGTGGATCAGCTAATGGACACATACACCTAATATTTTTTTTAACAGAAAGACATATTTTAAAAATGCTAGGTTAATATTAATAATTAGCTAGCTAAGTGCAGGCAGAGAGCACATCCGACAGGAATAGCTGAGTGGAGGCCCCAAAGCAGGAAGGAATGTGAAACGTTGTTGTGTTTGGACAGAGGAGCATGAGGGGGAGAGGAAGAAGGGAGACTGGGGAGATAAGCAGGGGCCAGATGATGCAGGCTGTAGAACCACAATAAGAATTTGCAAATTCATCATAAATGCTGTCAAAAGGTTTCAAGATGAGAGATGATATGATCAGATGTGCACTTTGAGACAATGAATTAGAGGCAGTGGATACAGGCACCTTTGTTAGGAAGCAGTTGCATGAGTTTGTATGGCTTGGACTAGGCTACTCATGATGGTTAAAATGGAGAAAGCGGGGGAGGGATGGGCTTGAAAGAGATTTAAGAGATGGAAAACATTCATCACCCAATAAATTCTAAGAAGAGAAAATCCAAACAGGATGGCCATGTTTGCAGGTTGGAAACACTGGAGAGGAAGCAGGTTTGGGTCAAGTTCACTTTTTTTCACAGAGTGACCTTGAAGTGCTTGTGAGACATCTAAAAGGAGGGGCCAGGTAGGCACGTCTGGAACTCAGAAAGCATCCTGGTACGTAGGTGGTACTCAAAGCGTTCGGTATACTTAAGATTTCCCAGGCCTCCTCTCTCTGACTAACATCAAGTCAGAGGGAGGAGGCTTGGGAGAGTCCCAAGTGGCTCCAAGTTTCAAAAGTCCAGTATAGAAGGAAGGTAGTAGAAGAACCCAGAAAGAAACAACCAGAAATGGGAAAAGAGAGACAGGAAGAATTCTGGTGCGTCAAAATGATCGTGGGATCCAAATTTCTGAATAACTCCTGAAAACTTTCTAGGAATCTCAAGTTTCTCTTTGAGTGACAGGGAAATACATCGATTATGACAAATCGGCCTTCAGTCATCCATCCAGCTGGGTTTGTGGAAGAGTTATGCTAGAATATAGGTCTTTTTCTTTTCTTTTCTTTTTTTCTCTGAGTGAAGAATCCTTTCTTTGCAATAATCTAGTAGCTGTTCTTTAGTGGTTCTACCCAAAGCTTTGTTAGTTAGTGAAAGAGTGTAATACTTTGGGAGAGTAAAGATTCTAAATGGCCACTGGCAGATGAAGTAGGCTTCCAAATTCCCAATGTACTTTTGACCCATAGAAGTGCATCTGGGAAGTTTGGCTTTCTCCCCATTATTCCCCAATGGGAATGGAAGATTCAATTATTCTAACGCCCGGAGTCCACCTGGCCACTAGAGGGCTCCAGTCACACAGGTGATAGTTTGTTATAGAGTCAAGGGGGCCAACAACAGTCTATCTGTGAAATGAATGTATTTTTGTACATTTCAGTCATACAATAGAGTTAGTGTTAGAAACACCAACTGAGAAAAAAAATAGATGGAATGATTATATTTCCCTCTGCTTGGAGGTCTTTTCCCAACTGCATATAATTTACACAGGTTGGCAACCTACAAAATTCTTTGTTAGCAAATTATAGTATACAATTACTTCTTAACTCTGTCTTTGTTTCTTTACCCTCTTGTTCCTGTGAACAATTTTATCCTTCTTTCCTACTTTGTAAAGCTTGCAAAGGGGCGGGGTGGGGGGAGAGAAATTAAACTAAAGCAGAATATAGGAACTCTGCTCTTGTCCACCCCTTGTCCTACTGGTCTACCAAAAACACCTTCTTAAATGCTTCTCAGTACATATAACGCAATGTAAAGTCATTTTCAGCGTCCCTATCAGGAATCATGCTCTGACAATGGAACACAACTTTTTGAGGTGAGATATGTTGTCATCACATATTACCCCTAAATTTCTCAAGGATAGGCCAACCATTTGGGGATGCACTAGGTTGGAAACTTTCAGAGAGGAAGGGAGAAAGGGAGGTAGAAACATCAATCATGACAGAGAACCATTGATAGCTGCCTCCTGTATGCCCACTCTGGGGATTGAACCCACAAATCGGGCGTGTGCTCTGACTTGGAATTGAATGCTGACTTTCTGGTTCATAGGTTGATGCTCAACCACTGAGCAACACTAGTTGGGCATCTCCTTTTTTGCTTTTATCAATGACGGGTCACTTAGGAAGTGTCATTTAGGACTTTCATGAGTGTCATTTCTGTACCTATGTTATGGTACCAAAACAAATTATAAAATACAAATGAATATATTGAACGGTTTGAACTGATTCATGTTTATTAAGCTCCTTACTAAGCGTGGCATAACACTATATTTGAAGCCATTTAAATTTTTACAAAACACATTTCAAATATTTTCGGGGCCAAAGATCATAATCAGACAGCTCACCTGCTTTGTGGATTTTACTCTGTACATTTTGCTTTTATCAGTCGACATCACCTTTGATCTGAAAAATGTTTGCAATAAACTAGAATATATAAACAGAGGAATCAAATACCTTCTCCTAAAAGCCGCTGCTTGGATGCCTCCCAAATCCATCCTGATTGCCAACAGAAGCATTATCCACACAGTTTGAGGGACACCTGAAGAGAGGAATGTTTTGAGTAATCAAAACATCACATGGCTATCCCTTGCTAATTACGGTACAATTGCCAGAGTTTAAACTTTGGCAAGAGCATCAGCACTCAACGTTTTCTTTACCCTTCACAACATGGCTATTGGGATAATGGAACTATAAGGAAGGTTTCTCTCTCTTGCCTCATCTGTTTCCTTTCTTCCACCTTTTCCATGCATTAATCAGGAGCAAGCTTTGGAGTCCCTGGTAAAGATGAAGATGGAGGATGTTTCCATTTATAGCACTGATCTCAATCCTTTCTGTGAGTTTTCCAGTGAAATCTGTCCATGTAAGATGGTTAGGCTGTGCAGGAGAGGAGAGGAAACAGTAAGAAAGAAAAGGGGGAGGTTGGCAGAGAAGATGGGGTGGGGAGTGAGATACCAAAGCAAGAAGCCTTTCTGCTGGAAGAAAGTGCTGTGGCCCGAACAGAAAATGAATCACATGTAGGCAGGGATGACATAAATCATTTCTCTTCTTCCTAATGTCCAAAGCCACAGGGTCTGCCTGCTGCTGTGTCTATTCTAAACCAAGCTCCCATGGAATATTCCACTGGGTTCCTGTGCCAAAGAGTAAGGGAGAATCTCACAATCAATACACAATTGATTTGGTCGGGGGACTAGATGCTACCACAAAACCGAAACAGATTGAGAAGCCAGAACCTCTGGAGTTAGGCCTTTTATAATTTTGTGTATTTCTATTAAATATTATTCCTGGGTCCTTATGCTAGTTTCAATTTATTGGTTACAGTGAACTACTGGCGGGGTGGATCTGTTTGCCATGTGGGGTTTCGGCATCTGTTGAATATCAGGGAATGTAATCAAGTGATTTGCCAAGAACTCCATCGGAGATGTGGCCTTTTTCTGAGTTGAGAACACCCCTTAAAATCTACTGAGCGATAGTAGTGCTACAATGCATCTAATCTTGGGCGTGCAATAATCAGCCACGATTATTGCATGAAGATACAGCCATGTTTCTCATTTGTTACAACTCCAATACAGTGTCTTACATTCTACTTTGAGAACTTGGAACTCCCAATTCAATCTACCTGTGAATTTGGTTCTTTTTCGATCTCAGAACTAAAAGGACTATCTTGAGTTTATCTTGAAGTCCAAAATGAGGAAGTGGATATTTTTTAAAGACAAGTGAATACACTTTAGGGAGAGTAATTTGTTATTCAAATTTTTCTAGATGAGGGATTGAGACTCAGTTCCTATGGGGCCAAGGATGGAGTAGTTGTTGCTGTTGTTTGGTGGTGGTTGTCTAATTTGGTCAGTGGTCCAGATTGTCTTTCTAGATGCAAAACTTAAATGCATATGTGATTTACTGTTTTCATAGAACTGTCACATAAGATGCTCTGTAATCTGGTCTGGACAGCAAAAATATTTCACTGAGATAAGCATACTTGTGCCACCTTTGTGTAGAATTGGCCACATTTTAAAAAAAACAAATCTTTTCTTTTTTGCATGTGTATGTCTTTCATTTCTCTGATTTGCAGTTGGGTGTAAATAGCAAGTTATAGAATCATGTTTTAAATATGCTGTTCAGTTGCACTTACAGTTTTCTCTCTAACCGATTTATCTAAGCATGAGTGGAGTGAAGCAGTGGGCAGTTCGAAGTATAGTGGCCAGATTATTATGATCTCTGAACGCATATACTCAGTGTATATCCTATATAATAAAAGACTAATATGCAAATTGTCCCCTTGACCAGGAGTTCGACCAGCAGGCAGGCCAGCCAACCACCCACGTCCTCTCTCCCTAGCCAGACTGGCCAGACCCCACCCATGCATGAATTCATGGTTGAGCTGATTGCATTCAGACTATATATATATATATATATATATATATATATATATATATAGTTAGATATATTTGCAAATCATATATCTGAATATATATATATTCAGATATATGATTTGCAAATATTTTCTCCCATTCTGTGAGTTGACTTTTCACTTTGTTGAAAGCACAGAAGCTTTTAATTTTGATATAGTCAATTTATCTTCTTGTTGCCTGTATTTTTGGTATCATATCCAATAAATCATTGCTAAATCCTTTCTCCTATTTTCTTATAAGGTTTTGTAGTTTTAGCTTTACAATTAAGCTTTGACTCAGTTGAGCTAATTTTTGTATATGTGATAAGGCAAGGGAGTCCAATTTCATTCTTTTGCATGTGGACAACCAGTTGACCCAGCACAATTCTTTGAAAAGATTATTCTTTCCTCATTGAATGGTCTTGGTACCTTGAAAGAAATCATTTGCCCATATATGTGAGTGTTTATTTTTTGAGTTCTCTGTTTGATTCCTTTGGTCCATATGTCCATCATTATGTCAGGACCACACCGTTTTTTTTTTATTACTGTGGCTTGTAGTACTTTAAAAAAAATGTATTGATTTCAGAGAGGAAGGGGAATATGTGTATGTGTGTGTGTACATATCTATGTATCAATGATGAGAGAATCATTGATGGGCTGCACCAAGCCCACAACCCAGGCATGTGCCCTTGACCAGAATCGAACCTGGGACCCTTCAGTCTCTAGGCCGACTGAACCAAACCAGCTAGGGCTGTAGTACATTTTGAAACAACAGTGCAAGGCCCCAATGTGGTTCTTCTTTTTCCTGATTGTTTAACCACATGTGTCAAACACAAGGCCCGCGGGCCAAATCCGTCCCGCCAGGCCTTGCAATGTGGCCCGCACCGCGCTGTCATCACTGCACTCTGCTGCGTTTCCATCACAATGACATTTTATGACTGTTCAGTAAACCATTCGGCCCGCGATTTAGGCTGGATTTTAGATTTTGGCCCCTTCTCTGATTGAGTTCGACACCCCTAGTTTAAGCTATTCAGGGTCCCTTGATATTCCACATGAATTTTAGGTGTTTGTGTGTTTTTTTTGAAATTCTGTCAAAAACATTGGGTCAAATATAATACAAGCCAGGGGTTTCTAAGAGCACATGTATGGCATGAACCCAAATCTCCCTCTCCCCCAATGTGTGACATGAGCATTTTCTCTTGTTCTGCATCTCACTTGATGTACCAGGGTAAAGACTTTTATATTTGCCTACAATATATTTCCTGTAACTTGCCCTATCAGATTTGGAGTGGGGGATGCCAGAGATTAAGTTGGCATAACTTTTGGGGACGGCTACTTCCCTTTTGGGCTTGCTCTCTTTGGAAGTGTTTGCCTTATCTCTGGGTGGGGAGCTAATAGGCCTCCAGTACCCACATCTCCGTACTGCCGGATGGCTCGTGGGAAACTCGCTCACAGCTCATGTAAACATGGTCATCTGGCTAATAATGCGTGTGTGTAGCTGGTAAGAACACAGCTGGAAAACATAAAGATTCGGCCGCTCTCTGCCAACTGGATTTTAATGACCAAACCACAGAGGTTTGGACTATTTAAATAAAAGAGGACAAATGGAAGAAAAATTCAATATCCCTACAAAAAAGAGAGAAAAAACACACACCCAACAGCCATGTGATTTGTAATCTGCAGGACTGTAAAGCCAATGTTGTATTTGAGGGGAAGAAAGTGGAGAAAGTGGAAACATTTCTTGGATATGCACAGCGGACACTCCGTGGAGTTTGAGCATTTGACCCAATAAACCGTAGTATTAAAATTTTGCAAGCAGGGATCTCTCCCTTTTTCCTGTTGGAGGTTTAGTTTGGTTTGATTTTTTAGCCATCTTCCAAAAGAAATTCCAACGTGTTTTTTTTTTGGTGTGTGTGTGTGTGTGTTTTGACAATTTTATCATTTCTGACTTAAGCCCGTTGCAAATCTCTTTGAAACAACTAGGCTCTAGGGTGGCTCAGGCAGCTGCCTGAATTCCACGCAAATGTAAAAAGTCTCTTCCATGGTAAGTGCTATACTTTGCTGTAATAGAATCCAGATGCTTAAACCATTCAAAGATTACCTTTTACAGTGTGAACAGAAGCATGAATGTAAGTGTTATGTTAAAATGCAGTTGGATCCCAATTGTTAACTAAGCTTTTCGAGTGTAACTTCTGAAGGAGAGATGAAGGGAGGAAGCTCAGGAAGAAGGGAACTGAAAACAACAACAACAACAACAACAACAACAACAAAAAATGGGCCTGGGAATGTCTTATCACGCAGTCACTGGAGAGGGTCCTAATTAGATTAAGAGCTGCAGAGAACACGTAATTAACAGCAAAGAGACCAGAAGGCTCCTTCTGAGATGGGAGCAATAACTCAGCATGCAGGAGCTGGGTTGCACCTCTCCTGTAATTGGAAGGGAGTTCCCCATCAGGAGGTGAAACTATTATGTTTCTATAATGCAGTCCTCTGTCTGCTACTGTGACTTACCTTTACTTCCCCATGCAGTGATGATGGGAGGGAGGTTCCTATTGTTTCGTACATGTTGTGCATAGAGCACAGGTGAGCTCTCAGTCTTCTTCATGTCATTTGACTGATTGTTGATACATCCTCTGATTTCACATGCATGCTTAGTGATTGCTCTACACACAGCAGTGTGTGTCAACACCCAACTGTCATGTCAGGAGGAGGACTCACTTTTTCAGCCTTCAGAATGCCCAATGGTTAAACAAAAGGCCAATCCATGGTCTAGACCCATAGTCAGCAAACTGCGGCTCTCGAGCTACATGCAGCTCTTTGGCCCCTTGAGTATGGCTCTTCCACAAAATATCACAGCCTGGGTGAGTCTATTTTGAAGAAGTGGCGTTAGAACAAGTTTAAGTTTTAAAAATGTGGCTCTCAAAAGAAATTTCAACCGTTGTACTATTGATATTTGGCTCTGTTGACTAATGAGTTTGCTGACCATGGGTCTAGGCAATGTGAAAATTTCATGGCACAACCATCCAGCTGTGTTTGTATGTGATTTTTATTGTTGTTGTTGTTTATTTGTTTGTTTGTTTTTGCCTTTGGGGTTGGGGTGATATTAGGGCAGTGCTTGCAAATTCTTAGTGATCAGCTAAGGACTGGTTGAGCTGATTGCTTTTCTAAGGAAAAAAATAGGTAAGGGAAATTCTTAGTATTTTATGTTTTCACCAGAGGACATTTATTACCCATCCATCCTGCCTGGGAACTTATTTTTGGGATTTCAGAATTGAGAGTTCACCTTTCCCATTTATGAGGCCATTATATAGGTTCCTTCCCTGGACCATCTCTGGTAAGATGATAGGTCCTGCCCCAATGATACCAAGCTTGATTTGGCCAATGGATATGTACCACTTCTGGGATGAGCCTTCAGAGCAAGTATGGTGGTTCTACCATCCTCTTTTTTCCTCTGTCATGAGAATGTCATGCACTAGATAGAGGTCACTGCTTTAGTCTGGATCCCAGGGGGACACATGGAACGGACACTGGTTCATAGATGGCAGGTCCCCTGAACAAGAGCTATACCTTTGTAAGTCACCTAGATGTCAGAGTTATTACCAAAAGATAACTTAGTACTAAGGAATACAAGTAGGTATTTTTGAGGAATCTTTCTGATTTCTCCACAATTATTCTCTTCTTTGTTTTCATGCAACCTTTGTCTCATTTCCAACGCCTTTTTAATGTCAGATTTACTGTTTCTCAAACTGTGGCGCAGAGTAGACATTTAAACATTTGTTGTTGTTTTGCAATATTTCTTTGAGTAGACATTTAAACATTCATTGTTGTTTGCATATTTTTTTTATAACATTTCCTTCCCTCTGGCAGGTGAGTGAGCTGTGCAGCTGTTATCTTTATTAAACCAGATAGGAGAGAGTGGGAAGACAGTTGTAGAATTAGATAGATCACTCCCACTATAGAACATGATGTAGGCTCAGCCCGAAGCCAAAGTGTCTAGGTGTGAGGCCTTTTCAGTTGAAGGATTAACTTAACCAAAATTGAGATAAGGCCATCTGAACAGTATCAAGAACCTGGGTTAAAATTTAAGTTGTACTCAATCATCTTGATAGATGGTTTCTTATTGTCAGCACACCCTACCTTCAGATACTGCAAGTTAAAGTTAGCATCGTGGATGGCCTTCATCACATTGTCTAAAAGCTCATGGCGTCCCTAGATCACAGCGGAGCCCCCCCAAGAAGGCAGAGATGACAATTTTCTGCAGATAGGGAGAAACATTTAAGTCAGAACTTTACTGTTGTCCTGGGAGGTGCTGACCTGATTTCCATTTATCATGGCCACATCTGTGCGTCTGACTTGTTTGATGGCCCTTCTCTGATGACTCAACATGAAAGGAATTTGGGTTTTGTGGAATATTGTCAGGAAAGGAGGAGAGGGGGTCTGTTCTGGCATCCGTCCCAGCTCTAAACTTTATGGAGGTATCCAGGGAAGAGCTGTTATTAATTGACATTGACAGTCAAATGGAATCGGTCAACTCCTGGTGATCAAGGCTGTTGATTTAAGTCCCAGGCCAGTCAGGTTCTTTTCTTCCTTTCGCTTGGAGCCTTCCCTTCTGTCCTTTTGCTTTTTATTAACATTTCTACCAGAAAAGCAGAAAGCGTATGCCTAGCGTTGTGAAGTAGCTCAGGCAATGAATTAGCATGGAGGATGCTAAATCATTGAGATTTGAAAATGGTCCATGCATCTCATGCATGAATTGGCATGAACATCACTTACATGGAAACCCAACTGACCTTCTACCTTGGCCAGCTGATGACCTTTGACATTCTTTAAGACAAGATTTCAGGATCACCTTTCTCTGAATCCTTCCCAGACTCTATTAGTTGATGCATTCTTCTTCTTGGACCCTATTAGGACATTGCACATACCTTCATCATATTTTAACTACTGCACTGCCCATTTTCACACATAGGATATACCAACCCTCTGACAAAACAAAAATAAATCAGCTCTCTGATGCAAACTAGTAGGTTATCCACCAAACACATTGGAAAGAATCCAAATAGGTTGTTTAAACACATTTTGAACACAGAAGCACATAGTTGAACTGAATTTTCCAACTTCTTACCTGTTGGTTGGTTGGACTGGTTGTGTGTAGGTACAACTCAGATGAGCAACTTGACTGCTGGTAGAATTTGTACAATGATACCCCAATTAGCTTAGGGACCTAAAAATCAAAGATATTATACTTCATGTAATTTCAGTACAAATTCATATCTGATGAAATACAAATAGACTCTTCGATTATTTTTATTAACCAAAGATCTTATATGCATATAAGAGGCCCGGTGCACAGATTTGTGAACCAGTGCGTCTCTTGGCCTGGCTTATAGGGATTGGGCCAAAACCGGCTCTCTGATATCCCCTCAGGGGACCCAGATTGTGAGGGGGTGCAGGGCAGGCCAAGGGACTCCACTGGTGCACAAATTTGTGCACCAGGCCTCTAATAACTCAATAAAACGGGGGGGAAAAATAATGCAGGGGAAAAGTCTACATTAAATATATTACCTGCCCTTTTTTTGTATCACGTCTTCAAAATCTGGTGTGTACTTGCCACGGTTCCAATGCTCAACAGCTACATGGAGACTAGTGGCTACTGTGCTGGAAAGCGCAAGGATAGACAATGAATCACAGAGAGGCCGGAGGGGCAGCAGGGAGTAGACAATCCTGGAAACCGTCCTGGAAGAGACAGAGGTGTCCTGGACGAGGGAGGCATTGATGAATTGGAAGTGAAGTCAGCGCCTTCGATACATCTGTGTTTTGGACAACAAGGCAATTAGGCGTGCTGTGATCCCTGCCACTTAGTGGCTGGGTGATCTTGGACAAATAATCCTCTTGAAGACCGGGCTGCTCCCGTGTCAAGTGGGAATAATATAGTGTTGTTCTCCCATGGTTGAGAGAATGAGATGAGATAATCCATGGAAAGCACTTATCAGAGTTTCTGGAGCAGATTCAACTCTTTAAATCATAGGAACGTGGTGGAAATGAAGAGTGCTATGACCGAAGAGGACACAGAGTATTTCTGAGAAAATAGCAATCAAAGAAAGTCACTTTGAGACAAAGCACTGAGGGATGAGTAGAGTAGAGACAGGCAGACAGGACAGAGGCAGGTCCTCAGAAGGAGGTCCCGAGGTTGCAAACCTCCAGGCACAAGTAGGAAATGACAAGTAGTTAGACTGGGACCCCAAGAAGGTTGAAGATAAGGAAGTGAGCAAAGATATGGCTGGAAAGTACATGGGAGGGAGTAGTTGGAGTGTCAGCTATAAAGTTACATTTTATTATGCAAGTAGTGAGAAATTGTGTTCTATTTTAACCAGATAAGTGACATTAAAGGGATTTGTTTTTAGAAAGATCAACCAGTCCAGTAGTAATCAGGAAAGACTAGAGAAAAGAGAGGTTAAACTCAGGAAGACCAATCAAAGAGGCTGTTGGTGATTTTCTCGGCATGAGATGGTAAGGGAATGGGATAGAGGGAGGGCTGAAGAAATATTCCAGAGAAATATGCCAGTGCTACCTTGGTTTTTATTCCTTTGTCCAAACTTTGTAGCCCTTCACTTCTGCCTATATAACACCAAGTTCATTTTTTTGCAAAAGAGAGAGGCTACATGGAATAACAACCACAGCTGATGCAAGGATTAAATATGTGGGCAAAAAAGATTTAAAAATAAGATTTACCTGGTGCTGTTGCGAAGTCAGTTATCCCAGTACGTGGATCTTCCAGAACACTTGACACTTTTCCATTAGAACACCAAATACTTTGAATTTTAAATGTATTGTAGTTGGCAATATGTCTAGTTTAATATGGTGAGTAGCCATTGACTGTGAAGCGAGTTGCATGAGAACCCCATGAGCGGGTGTGGGTGTGGGTGTGGCTTCTTTTAATAGAAGGAGCAAGGGATTGGGAGTATACACACTAGTTCCTTGCTGAGTGACCTTGGGCAAGTCAAAAAGCTCTCCAGGTCCTCTTCCTACTACCACATTCCGTGAATCTATCAAAACAGAGAAGAGAGAGGAGTTTCTAGGGGATTAATGTTCCATTTTGGTTTCCCTACGGGGCGTTACTGGTTTGAGAAAATCAGCCAAAAGAGAGGGACAAAGCCTGCATGCTAATCTCTCTAAACGAAGGAGAGATTAACTGTTTTAGGAAGGTATGATTTACTTCTCAGAAATATAGAAAATGACACCAACACGCTGCATTTGCCAAAACAGAACGCTTTCAAAACCAAAGATTTTCGCCAAGCTCAATCCCTCTTAAGATCCCAGTTCTCGCTTCCCCTCACTGTTGTCATAAATAAAGTGAATGATAATTTCCCCGTAATAACACCTTCCTCCTGGAGCCCCTGCGTGTTACCATTGGCTAAGCATCTTTCACTGTTTCTGAGAAATAGGGATTTACTGAGCAAGCTCCTTGGATTTCTCAGACATCAAACCAACCCTCGCTGTGCATGTGTCTTACAAGAATGTTGCTGAGTGCAAAGATCCCTAAAGCCCGGATAGAAAAGCTCAGAGGAAAGTGCCTGCTTAAGCACATTCCCAATTTCTCAGGCTCTCAACGCAGAGAATGAGCTTGACATGTGCACCAGACCGGAAGCCCGAAGATGCACATGCTCTCCAACAAATAAAGCGACTTGGACGGCTGGATGAAAAGAAAGGTCAGCTGAGTCCTTGCCAGTGTGGCTCAGTGGATAGAGCCTCAGCATGTGGACTGAAGGGTCCCAAGTTTGATTCCGGTCAAAGGTACATGCCTGGCTTGTGGGCTCGATCCCCAGTAGAGGGCATGCAAGAGGCAGCCAATCAATGATTCTCTCCCATCATTGATGTTTCTATTTCTCTCCCTCCTATCCCTTCCTCTCTGAAATCAATAAAAATATATTTTAAAGGAAAAAGAAAAGCAAAGGTCAGTTTAAAAGTCTCTCCCCAGTTAGGCTTTTGCCCTGCAAAGCTCTTCGGGGCTACAGACCGTTATCAACTGTGTTCTCTTGGAATTTCTTACACGTGGAGGGTCTGGATGACAACCCTGACCGTATTTTCCGAAATTATTGTTCTGTGTTCTGTTCGATGCCGGGGAAGTTGTAATTGACACGGATAAGACGCTGGATAAGACGCTGGGCAAACGGGGCTGCTGACTCCTCCAGGAATGCTGTAGACACCCACATGCTCCCACTCTGAAACCAGTCACGCCCAGTGCCAGCCCTGTGGCCTCCCCACCACCAGCCGTTCCATGTCCCCGGCATGAAATCTGACATAAAGCCGTCTTTGACTGCCACGCCATGCAAAGGATGGTGTGGATCCCAGGTGCGTCAGGTAAAAGAACATGTGGGCTCGCATTTTTTGCTTTACAATCCGTTTATATCTCTCAGTGACATTTTCATGATGTGTGTGTGTCTGTCTGTAGGTCTCTCCCCCGCCTCCCCTGCATAAGTACACGGGATGTTATTTGCTATGCACCTCCTGTTTGTGTTAAGAAACTGGGTCATTAAATCCACATCCCACGTTTTCGCAAATGACCTTCAAGTAGAAAACGAGGTGAGGGTTGTTATTTTGAAGGAGAAAGGAGAGCTTTGTGAAGGACCACGGGAGAGAATTTCACTGTATTGCTTCTGGTCTCTCTCCATTGTTCTCAAGAAAGCTGCTCGTCTAAGTCCAAAAGCATGTGTGTTTTTTTTTTTTTTGTTGTTGTTGTTTTTTTCTTAATGCTCCCAAGGAGCTCAGTCTCTCAAATAATGAGGCTGATGTAACTCAGGGAATAGCCCAAAGGAGATACATCCCTGATGTAAGAAAACACAGTTGGCTTTGTAGATCCTATGAGTTTAAGACTTAGCGATGCTTGGCAGTACTTGCTGCGCTGCCTAAGGAAGCAAAATGCTTTAAATGATCAAGAGCAGTGCTCGGCAAACTCATTAGTCACCAGACCAAATATCAAGACTACAACGATTGACATTTCTTTTGAGAGCCAAATATTTTAAACTTAAAGTTTAATACTAGCTTTAAAGATTCTGTTTGCTAATTTCATTTTCTCAGTCATATCTTGGTCTGTTTTTATTGGGTGATGTTTCTCCTGTCGGTGGGTCATATTTTCTTATTATAGTAATGTTTTATTAGATGTTAGATAAAGTGATTTTGTGTTGTTGACAATCTGGATTTTGTTTTCCTTTCTTTTATTTAAAAAGTGTTGACTATTATTTTGGCAAGAAGTTAAGACACTTGGCGGGGGGCGGGGGGGGGCGGGGAGGGGGCCAGTTTATCCTTTTGATGCTTATTTTCAAGCTTTGTTTGGGTGTGTCTAGTATGGCTTTTACTCTAGAGCTGGTTCAGCTTACTGGGGAATGGTCTTGGTGGCATTCCTACCAAATGCCTTCAGTGTTCACCAAGGTGCCTCTACTCCAGTTAGTCAGAACACAAAAGCTTCCCAGCACTCTGTGGCTTTCAGAACTCCTTCTCTGCTCAGCCACCTCCTACCTGATCCCCTGCTCCACACAGCTCAGGGTGTCAGCCCCTCTGAACCCTTATCTCTGTCTCCTCAGCTCAGGGAGACCACAGTGGTCTGCCTTGCCCCCCTTTCTGTCCTAGGGTCTATTAAAAGGCTCCAGGCAAAAATCTGGAGTAATAGAAAGGCTTATATCCCTTGTTTCACATCTCTTAAGGCACTATATCCTTGTACTGACAGCTTTTCAATGTCTTAAAACTGCTGTTTGGTCATAACTGGTTTGGTTCAGTGAATAGAGTGTTGGCTTGCGGACTGAAGGGTCTCAAGTTCGATTCTGGTCAAGGGCATGTACCTTGGTTGTGGGCACAACCCCAGTGGGTGGTGTGCAGGAGGCAGCTGATCAATGTTTCTAATTCTCTATCCCTCTCCCTTCCTCTCTGTGAAAAAAACAAAATATTAAAAACAAAACAACAAAAACTTATTGTTTGGTCCAATTTTCTAGTTGCTTAGAGCAGGAGGATATTAGTTGACACCCATTACTCCATCATAATTGGAAGCAAAAGTCAACATTTAGCGTTGGTTTTTTAAATATATTTTTATTGATTTCAGAGAAGAATAGAGAAGGAGGGAAAAATAGAGACATCAGTGATGAGAGAGAATCATTGATTGGCTGCCTCTTCACGCTCACACTGGGGATCGAGCCCACAACCTGGGCATGTGCCCAACCGGGATTTGAACCGTTACCTCCTGGTTCATAGATCGATGCTCAACCACTGAGCCACACTGGCCCGGAAACGTTTAATTTTGATACTGTATGAACTATCAAATGCTTTTGATAAAAGCAGTGACATGATAAAGATTGCATTTGAGATGGATCTGTATTGAGAAAGACTAATTACATGACAATCAAAGTAGGATAAGGAAAACCATTTAGAGAGTGTTAAGTCAAATGTAAGAGGAACAGAGCCTGATCTGTTAATGGTGATGACAATGCACATGGGATGCAGACAGGAGAACCATCTTCAGGGTTAGCATGAGGCAGGGACTGGACTGGGGAGGGACATTGCTAAAAGGTTCCTGGGAGGACCCCTGAAGGAAGGGAATATGAACAAGCCATGAAATTTACTGAGCACCTACTATGCTTTTCCTATCTCACCTATGGATTCCTCAGAAGAACCCTGGAGATATTATAATCCCCAATGTATAGACTGAGCTGGGAATAAGTCAACTCAGCTGGGAAGGACAGTGCCAGCCTTCTGTCCCAGGCCTGGTTGTCTGCATATTCCAAGCTGTTTCCCGAGTGATCCTTCCTCTATACTAGTGGTCAGCAAACTCATTAGTCAACAGAGCCAAATATCAACAGTATAATGGTGGAAATTTCTTTTGAGAGCCAAATTTTTAAAACTTAAACTTGTTCTAATGCCACTTCTTCAAAATAGACTCTCCCAGGCCGTGGTATTTTGTGGAAGAGCCACACTCAACGGGCCAAAGAGCCACATGTGGCTCACGAGCTGCAGTTTGCTGACCACTGCTCTATAGGCAGGTGTAGCTTTTAGAAGGAAGTTTTATATTAATGGAGAAATATGAGCAAAATTACCGTTATAAAGCCTCAAATACTCTACCTAAGTAGAATTAGAAGTTTCAAAACCTGAAATCTACAACTAGAATTTGGAGGTGACTCTGCTATTTGTGTGAGCTCTCGGTTCATTATACATAGATAATGTGACTTAACTCCACATTCCAAATCATGTCTGTTTGCCAATGGCACATTCACAGGAGATACTTCTAAGGCTTGTTTATTCAGTTCCCTAATGAAATGCTTGCTTAATCAGCTTGATGGGCTGTGCTATTACTAAGCGTTCTTAGTCTATCAAAACCATCTTCTGTTTTTGTTCTTAAAAGCCCCAGAATGACTTTGGGAATAAAAGAGAAAATAGCTTTCCTATTTTGTCAGGCTCAGCAACAATTTTTTGATATGTCTGTATTTCTTTTATAAGAACAGGAACCATCAAAAAAAGGGACAGGCTGGGGCTAAAATGGCCAACATGGGTATTCTCTGGGAAGCCATTGGTTATTTATTTATTTTTTTAAAATATATTTTATTGATTTTACACAGAGAGAAATTGAGAGGGACAGAGAGTTAGAAACATCGATGAGAGAGAAACATTGGCCAGCTGCCTCCTGCACCCCTCCCCCCCCCTGGGGATGTGCCCGCAACCAAGGTACATGCCTTGACTGGAATCGAACCTGGGACCTTTCAGTCTGCAGACCAATGCTCTATCCACTGGCCAAACCGGTTCCAGCTGAAGCCATTGGTTATTATCAGACATAAACCAGTAGCCTTCTTGACCCTTCTATTTCAACCCTGGACCAGTAATTAGATTGGTCCCCACCAGAGTGGCTTAGTGATACTCTGTACAGATGGACTTGTCTCAATGACTACGTTGCTCTCTTCTCTGTTACCCCATTCCTTTCTTTGACATCACTTGTACTGCTGGGTCAGAATGACCCTCCTCACCCCAACCATGAGCTACTGATGGTAAGTTCTTTCGACAGCTGGAGAGCTGCAAATGGAAGGTCCTGAGGAAAAAATGCATGTGTGCGTGAAGCTGTCTATTACACACGTCTCATCTAATCTATTCACTGTCAACTGTGGTGTCTGAAAGCATTAACCAGAGGCCTTGGTAGCTACTAGATAACAAAGCAGATCGCTGGTTATGGTATTACAGAACTTGCATTAACAGTGCACAGGGAATACTTCAGGGGCCCTAAGCAGTAGGCACAGTGGAGGTTGAAGGAGGCTCCTGATTGCTTTATTTCCTACCTGTGCGTTGTTGTGACATTGCCCAGCAAGATCAACAAACACTTGGGAAAATGGCCCCTGACCCACTGGGCTCTGCACCCTCTTGAGGAAGTCCTGCCAGGAGTCAGTTTCCACAGCATATGCCAGAGGGATGGTCAGACTCATCCCTCTCACCCCACTTAGCTGCGCTGCAGATGTTATTCATATTCGCCACAGTGTCCAGCCCTTTGACAAAAGCTCCAGAGCTCCTTGGCTCCATAAAAATCATGTCATCGAGTTCCCCGGGTTAAGTGCATGCTACTTAGGAAAGCATTTCCTTTTGCCTCTTTGCCTGATGAGATGCTTGGAGACCTCCAATATCTGCGTTTTTAGTGGCAGCTCGCCTCTCCCTGCCCCATTGTGGCCAGATGCCCTGCTCTTGGCTCCGCTTCATACCTCAAGGTGCTCACTCCCTCTGCTCAGCTCTCCCCGTTCCACTATCTTTTTGGCAACTCGCCCCATTTCCTTGAGTCCAGTGGAATGTTGACATTCTCTACCCGAAGTGCAGAATGCTGGGAGAGAAGGGAGGAGGCACTGCAGCTTCACACGGTTTTATTACTTCCTGGCCTCGCTCTTGATCCCAGAGCCGGAAGATTGATTCCAAATGTGCCCCGCAGCCAATCCCCGTCATTACACGGATATTAGGTCCTACAACCCAGCATCGTGGCTTCAGCATCCCCGGGCCTCGTGAGACCGTGTGTGGGTTGAGTTCTGACATTGGGGGGAAAAAATAACAACCTTGTAGAACTGATTGGAAACATACCCAGTGTGGCAGAGTTTGCATGTGGCTCTCGGCCTGTGGCTTCATCCATTTGAAGAGGAAGCATCAGTAATGGATGCTACTAAGAGTTACTTTAGAAAGAGAGACCTCTTTTAATTCCTCTACAGCAGCAGGTAGAAGCTATCCATGTCCGGACGTGCTAGTCTGCAGGATGGTCGGCTTGCACGTAAAAACTGTCCTATGGAAACCCTGTTTTTTTTTGTTTGTTTTTTTTTAATGTAGAACAGAACCCTACTCTTACTATAGTCTTAAGGGTCATGACATTGAAGGCATCCTGGGCTAATGCCATGACCAATTGTATTTTTACCCCCAAAGATGATCTGCTTGTGGTGTAAATGAAGTGGAGGGAAAGGTGTTTCTAAGAGCATGTTACCCCACGTGTTATTTTAGAGATTAAAGCAAAACAAACCTTCACAGGGAAAGGTTTGAGGGAAAACAATGCGAAGAATAAGATTGCGTGTGGAGACCTTCTCCTAGGTCATGTATAGAAGGTCTAAAAGATGCCACTTGAAATTCTGCAGGTACTTGTCATGTTGTTCCCTCCTACATTCATATTCATTCTCTCTCTCTCTCTCTCTCTCTCTCTCTCTCTCTCTCTCTCTCTCTCTCTCTCTCTCCCCTTTTCTCCCTCTCCTTCTCATATTGTCATCTTTCAGGACCTAACCCTGACAGACACAGAATGAGCTTAGCTGATCCTATTTTGTGCTTCATTGACATTTAGTTCATGCTAACTTTGTAGCATTTACACAATCATCATGGTCCAAGTGTCTGTCTTCTCCCTTTATTAAAGGTCTTGTGGAGCCAGGGACCACATCTTACTGTGTAGTCTACTCCTAGCTTAGCTCCGAACTCGTAGCATGTTTTCAGTAAGTGCTGAACTGAATGAACTATAAAACTTCAACCATTCCAAGTACAATTTTTTGGAAACATTTTCAGGAGAACTAGGGTCACTACTGGGGTACTCTTGAAGTCAATTTGTGTGCGTGCGTGTGTGTGTGTGTGTGTGTGTGTGTGTGTGTGCGCGCGCGCATGTGTGTGTGTGTGTGTATTCAGCGTAGTGGTAATGGGTCAAGCAGGCCTCTTTGAACAGCCTTAGACAAGTCCACTTAACCTCTTTACACACCAGTTTTCTCATGCATAAAATATTACCCAGCAAATCATTGTGAGGTTAAAATGAAATAATTCACATAAATATTTCACACAGTAGCATTCAGTAATAGCTGAGATGGGAATAGCAGAAGTTGATCTTGTGTTTAGAGATGCCGCTTTTGTGTCATCACCAGGGTATGAGAATTCCAGAGTGAGGATTTTTTTTATTTTTTATTCCCAGCTGTTAGAGACAGTGCCTAGGAAGGACCTGGCATAGCAGGACCTCAGTGAATATTTGCTGGCAAAATAGGTGACTATAGGTTCTTTTCCCAAGAGTAGTGACAGGTTGTGCACATTCACGTACACAATGTGAATAAAAATAATAAGAAATCTGGGTTATTGCTCATATGAGGTCCCTGTGGGACTTTGTAGCAAATATGTGCTTCCTGTGATCCCGCATAACCACCGTTAAACTGGCCCCATCAGCAAAGAGGGAAAGGTCAAAGGTCAAATTTCACATGGGAGGCCTGTTTGGAAAACCAACTTGCTCTTCTGAACATCGGTAGGATAGCTGGCTGGGTGCTTCCCACAATGCCATGAACTGTGCAGTGACTGAAGCAAATTGTTTTATTCCCTGAAAGTTTTGGCCAGTTGACCTGATTAGTAGGGTTATAGCAGTACTCCAGAAGCATCAGATGGTATAGGGAGGTGATTTTTTAAAAATAAGGCAGCACCCTAGCTGGTTTGGCTCAGTGGATAGAGCATCGGTCTGTGAACTGAAGGATCCTGGGTTTGATTCCGGTCAAGGGCACATGCCTGGGTTGTGGGCTTGAACCACAGTAGAGGGCGTGCAGGAGGCAGACTATCAATGATTCTCTCTCATCATTGATGTTTCTCTCTTCCTTTCCCTTCCTTTCTAAAATAAAAAAATATATATTTAAAAATAATAATTAAAAAAATTTCTTTCCTTAAAAAAGAAAAAAAAAAATAGAAGTCTGTGGGAGGCATGTTCTTTCTGGAAAACCTTTCAGACCTGGAAGAAAACCATGTGTTGAAGTGACCCTGGGGGAGCAAAGGAAGATGCTAAATGACCCCCAGAGGCTCCTTTCAACACTTAACAACCCACGAAGGGGATTTACAGACCCACGTGAACTGACCCCAGCCAGGCCTTGGCTGGCTGCTCCTCCCTGCCTTGGGCCAATCTTCCCACTTCAATCACTGTGGCAGCTGCTTCCAAACCCATCCTGCCCCCATTCCTCTGCTATGGGAAATTACCCCCCAGCCTATGGCCTCCAGGGGGTGGCTGGCACCGCGGAGGTGGCATGTGCCTGACTTGTACAAGGCAACAGCTGGGCAACACGCACAGCGTGAGCAGCGCCAAGTTGGTTTTCTGGATGGGTCTCCCTTGTGACATTTAACCTTTGACCTTCCCCTCTTTGCTGACGGAGGCCAGTTTAACGGTAGTCACGCCAGATCACAGGAAGCACATATTTGCTACAAAGTCTCTTGGGAGACCCACAGGGACCTCAGATGAGCAATAATCCAGATTTTCTTCTTAATTTTTTTCCTTGGGGATAAGAGAATATCTCTGCCAAAGGACATATTTTAGGATTTTCTTTTGGCTGCTCTGGGAGGATTTTATTCTATTTACTTATTTATTTTATTTATTTTTTGCTCTTCATCAAGGGGAAGTTGAGCCTTTTTGTTTGGAAAATAAAAAAAAAAAGAAGGGAAAAACTACTGCATGCACCTAATTAACCTGCCTCCTCCAGGGAACTAGGCTTTGAGGGGAACGTTGAATCCATTAATGTCTCCGTGGGGGTGGCAGGACATCTGAGAAGACAGAGTAATGGGTTCTTTGAATCATTCTTAGTCACACCTCTTGTTTAGAAGAAAATCAATGATGCTGTGCAAATAGTTTGTGGATCACAACATCCCCTGGCAGCCAGACCTCCTTTTTCATTGTCAATACAAGGGAAACACAAGCTGGCAGACTCCTGGGAGTGGGATTTTTGTCAGCTCCCATGAGGAGCAAAGGTGGGGTGCCGGGCCTGGTCTCGGGGCCAGGCCTTGGGGATGGTGGAAGCACCAGGATCTACTCTCACCCTTTTCAGATGCCAGGGACCACGAGTGGAATAGCAAGGATGCTGACTGGAACCGTCCCTCTATCAGATTTTGTTTTGTGTTTAGAAAAAGCCAAAAAGGGAGTGAATTTAAAAGTCTGGGCATCCAAGCTTGCCAAACATAGGGAGGAGAGAAAGGAAGAAGTAGGAGCAAAGTCAAATATTAAGAAAGCTTTGTGGAAAATCATAAGAACGAAAATGATGACGTCCATTTTAGCGTGAACGAAAGATAAAAAGGAAGGCAAAAGAGAGGGAAAACGATTAACAAGGAGCAAAATTAAAGTATTACCTAGGCATTTTCTGTAGTTTCAGAGCATGTTCACTAAGATCAACAAAACGTATCAAACTGGCCCCAGTCGGTTTGGCTCAGTGGATAGAGCATCAGCCAGCAGACCAAAGAGTCCCAGGTTTCATTCAGGTCAAGGGCAGGTATGTGCCCTTGACTGGAATCAAACCTGAGACTCTTCAGTCTGAAGGCTGATGCTCTGTTCACTGAGCCACACCAGCTAGGGCTGACCTGAGCAAGTGGAGAAGTTTTCTGCAGGAAGAGAGTTTAACAGGCTGTAGAATTTTCAGGGAATCACTGATAAAGGAAAAGCAGAGAAAGGCCATGTGTGGATGGAAACAGAATTACCTGTGGAGATGGAGTTAGCTTTAGAAAATGAGAGTGATCAGTTTTGTTGTGGAAGGAAGAGGGAATGACTAAGTAATGGGGAGAGTTACCTATATTGAAACCAACGCCAGAGAGAAGGGAGTTACGAAAGCTCTATCAATAGGGGTGAGATGAAGTTGAAGATGATCCATTCTTGATATTCAGACTCACCAGCTTTGTTAACTAGAAGAAGGCTAAGGTGATTTGTGACTGATTTAAGAAAAATAATGCATTGGACATAAATTGAAACATATATGATGTAAGGAGAAGGCATTTTTAAACAAAAAGTATTAAAAATAGCCCTCTTATTTTCCCCCTGCCTGACCTTAATTTAAAATTTTGCTTTAGCAAGACATTCTACTGGGAGGATGGAAAATGTTTCTTTCAGAGAAATTGTCAAGGTTCAGATTTCAGTCAACTTTTTATTGCAGTGGCTTATGAATCCACTTAATTTGGATTTTGTTTTAAAATAAATTTGATTCATTTTTATTATACATTCAACATAAATCTAAAGTGAACGGCTTGTCTGTCATTCATGCTCAGACCTATAAAAACAGGCTCTTGTAAGCTCACCTAATAGAAGAAAAGAAATGATAAGTGTATTCTTTAACAATGGTTCTTTGTGGGCTTTGTTTTCATTCGATTTTTAATAATAAAAAGGGCACTTGGTTCAAGACAGAGAGGTATAATAAATGCAGCACATTAAAACAGAATAAAACATACATCACCCAGCTGTCTACTACTGCATCTGACAATTTATCAAGTTGACCCAAAATAATAAACCTTACTTTGAGGAAAAAAGAAAAAGAAAATTGAGCACTCTTGGAAGAGAGAATCATGTTGCTTATGGGACACCCCAATCAGTGCCATCTAAGGAGGAAGAAAGTTTGCAAAAGGTCAAAGTTGAAGGAATTTCTGAGTGGGGGCATATCTCAAGGATGTGTATTCTAGAACTAGCATATATAATATGTTGTCAAAGTAGTGGAATCTGGGAATGGGTAGTGAAATGATTGACTTTATTCTTTCCGTTATGTATGTGAATCTGGTGGTTCCCCAAAGTTGGATTAGGTAGGGCCTCAGGGAATCACCCTGGCGAGGCCAATGGCATTAGTCAGGTGGATGGAGACTGGGATGTGACTCACCCTTTTCAGATGCCAGGGACCACGAGTGGAATAGCAAGGATGCTGACTGGAACCGTCCTGCACGGGGAGGGCTCAGCAAAGGGACAGTGGCTTCTGCCAGCACATCTGTCTTGGAGAAAGCTGTCCCCCTCCTCCCCCCCCCCCCTCCCCAGCCCTCGCTGTATAATTTCACTCCACCTTTTGAGCTGCTGTGAGAATTGATAAGTCTGTGGGGGGCCTTTAAGAGGAACCCTGTGGCTCCAGCAGCTCTTGGTCTCACTCAGTCACAATCCCCATTAATTTTCAGTGAGAAAGTATGAGGACTTCTCTTGCACTGGGACCCTGGGCTTGGGAGCCTGGTATGAGGCTGGGGCCCCTCACCCCTCCGGAGGAGCCTCCACAGCTGAGATATCCCTCCCAAGTTTAAACTGCCATGCAGGGGTTGTGGGATCAGTCTGTTCTCATCTCCGCCCTTCCTACCAGTTTTACTGTGGCTTCTTCTGTAAATCCTTAGTGACAGGACTTTTGTTCAGCTAGACTTCAGGCAGTTCTGAATGATGGCTGTTCTGTAGTTGACTTGTAATTTTGATGTGGTTCTGGCAGGATGTGAGCAGTATTGACTTACTCTGCCAGCTTCTTTACTGATTCTTATATAAGAACAGAGGAAAGCCTAGCTGGTGTTGCTCAGTGGTTCAGTGTCAATTTATGAACCAGGAGGTCATGGTTGATTCCTGGATAGGGCCACATGCCTGGTTTGCAGGCTCAATCTCTATGTAGGAGGTAGTCAATCAATGTTTTTCCTCTTTATCCTACTGCCTTCCTCTCTCTCTAAAGATCAATAAAAACATCTATATATATAAAAGCCTAAGTGACTGTTACAACTGAACGACCAGACGACTGGTCAATAGCTATGATGTGCACTGGACACCAGGGGGCAGATGCTCAACACAGGAGCTGTTCCCTGGTGGTCAGGCTGCTCCCAGAGCCAACCTCCCATGGCTGGCCAACCTCCTATGGTCTCTCCTACATCCTGCAAGCCCCATCACGATCCAGGCCTCTATGCATGAATTCATGCGTGAATTCATGCACTGGGACTCTAGTGTGTGTGTGTGTGTGTGTGTGTGTGTGCGCGCGTGTGTGTGTGTAGGGGAGCTCCAGGTAACTTATAGTGGCTTGAGTCTTAGTTAAATCTGGAAGAGATTTGTCACTGGAATATTGAATCGACCTACTTCTGGGACTTTCAAATAAACAGTGGAGCTACTAATGCTGTCACAGAGAGATTTAGCTGAACATTATGACTATTTTCCATCACTTCGTTGATACCCAACACTACAGTTATTAGTTACAGGATATTCTGTGCAGATTGTGGTAAGCTGTGCATTTTGCTCACTGAATTGTATGACTTTGAGTGGTAGGGTAAATAGTTTCATGTCATATTTGCAACAAATATAATATTCCTGATAGGTGGGCTGGGTTTCTCGTCTATGTTCTGAGAATTCTAGAGAAAGAAATGCTAGAGTTGTAAATTCCTGCACTGGAAAGGGAGAAATTGGTTAACAAAACAAAAAGTCAATGGAGAGGAAGCCCAAGACTCTGCCAATACAGGGTGCAAAAATGCAGTGGGGTTTTTGGGTTGGTCAAGTTTCCCAAGCTAGCCTTTACATATATATTTGGATTAAGCGGAGCGATTTTTGTTTTTTTTCCTCCTTAATTTTTCAACCCTGATGTATTTGCAGAGAAATGTGATCCATATGTTTCTAATTCATTTACTCCAACTCATCAAATGTTGTTTTGTAAGACTATTCTCTGCCCCGAGTTTTTCTAAACAGTCTTAAGAAGGCCCCTAAACTAGAAATGGGTAGATGCGAGTGGTACCCATTGCCAAACCGAGAGTTTCTTGAACAGAGTGTCTAGTAGAAGACTAGCATCTATTTTTAAACTTGGCAAACTGTAGTCACCATTCATGTTTGCTGACTCAAACAGAATAAAAAACCGTCGGCTATTATTGGTGTCCATTGTGGATGCTAAGCTATTTTAGTTTTCTAAAAATCGATGACAAAGGAATCAGTCCTTAATAATGATTAGTAAAATGACATTGCATTTTACTTTTCCCTAAAGCTTTCTGGTAGTTATTATCATCCTTGCTTCTCATCATAATCCTACAGGCAAGACAGGTATAGTCATCCCTCATTGTATACTGGAGGGATCTAAGGTGTGGGGAGATCAAGTCACCTTCCTCATATCACATAGGGATGTGGTGGCGGAAGAGGGCCTGGCCCCAACTCCTCCTGGCTAAACTCTCAGCTCTTTGGACAGGTAGAGAGGTCTGTGTGCCCCCATGGCTCACACCACGTGATGTTATGGTCGCAGGTGCATGTAACTCAACATGCATGTCACTGAGGGTCCTGACATGGAAGACAAAATCAGAAATGGGTTGAAATGGATCTTGTATTCAATGCAATGAAATAGGTCACTATTTAATTGAAACATTTGCATTTGAAGCAAATAGCATTTAGATAGTAATTGATGTGAAAATTATAGTTTCATTCTATTATGTCGATAGTGTTGCTTTTGTGTGATTAATGTTAAAAATATCAACTGATGTGTGATGAGACTGAATGTCAAGCTAATAAGAGGCATCTGTAAACACACACTTCTCCATACAGTTTCCCCAAAACAGTATACATCGGACATGATTATTTTACGAAGCTGTGTCTCTGTTCTGATTTAAAATACGTTGTGTTGGTGCAGCAGCCTTAAGGATATTGTCTGCAGCATCTTACCCTGACTCTATAGGTTATGTCAACATGGAATTCTTGGAAGTAATGTCAATGAAACATGAAATTAATTTTGTGTGGCTTCCTAGCTTTTGCCAAAACAGCAGTCACGTCTTTAAAGTGGTTACTTAAAATGCAGCTATGCTCTGTCTATGGAAAGTTTAATTTTTCTCTTAGGATTTGGTCCTTTTATTATCCCTCCTTACACAATCGAGGGAGATCAAACCCCACATGCTTTTGTGGCACCGTATGCCTGAGAAATCTAAGTCCATTCCCAAGCGGGGGCCTACGGTCCGTGTTCACATTTATCTGCTGGTGTCTGCCAGAGAAATAGCAACTTAATGCTTTTTATGAAGAGAGAAGAAAGGTCAAAAGACACTGCCATAAATCAGTGGCCGTGAGGATGAAGGGGAGATTACCAGAATGCTTTTGGGGGAGACAGTTAACCCATTTGAAAGCCACAGGCTCTGTAGTTTCCCATAGTAGTCAAAACCTTTGAAGTTCAAGTTCTTATTATGTGCTATCATAACTGACTGAGAGGGAGAAAACTGGACACTGACTTTTCCTGTGACACCCATCGCTTCCTCTCACTCCCACAAAGCATCGTCAGAGTTGGTTGGGGAAAAAATAGGTGACATGCTAGCTTCCAAACCCAGCCATGTCCTGGAGGAAATGTGTAATAAAAAGGCGAACTAGACATGCCTGTTTAGAATGCTTCATCTGCTCAAGAAGAAAAGGACTTGAATGAATTTTTAATTTGTCCCCCATCTAAAATTCTTTACAAACCTATTTAATGAGAGTACATAGACTTAGGACCCTGGGAACATGTGGAAGCTAGAAAGAACGTTCTCAGAAATCCCACTTGTCATACATGCATTGTCATTGCTACATACTTGCAAAGATCAAGTCATGCCCTGGCTGGTGTGTCTGAGTTGACCGAGCATTGTCCCACACACCAAAAGGTCGCTGGTTTGATTCCCAGTAAGGGCACATGCCTGAGTGATGGATTCTACCCCCAGTTGGGCACTTAGGCTGCTTCCAAATCTTAGCTATGGTGAATTGTGCTACTGTGAACATAGGGGTGCATATGTCCTTTCTGATTTGTGTTTCTAGCTTCTTGGGATATAGTCCTAGAAGTGGGATCACTGGGTCAAATGGGAGTTCCATTTTCAGTTTTTTGAGGAAACGCCATACTGTTCTCCACATGTCTGTATTCCTAACAGCAGTGCACGAGGGTTCCTTTTTCTCTGCATCCTCAGTAGCACTTGTCCTTTGTTGATTTGTTGATGATAGCCATTCTGACAGGTGTGAGATGGTACCCTATTGTCGTTTTGATTTGCATCTCTCTGATGATTAGTGACTTTGGGCAGGTTTTCATATGTCTCTTGGCCTTCCTTCTGCCTTCTTTCAAAAAGTGTCTATTTAGATCAGTTGTCCATTTTTTTGATTGGGTTGTTTATTTTTTTTTTGTTAAGCTGCATGAGTTCCTTGTAAATGTTGAAACCAGAAGTGTTTATGAGGAGAAAATGACAGTTCCCCTGCAAATAACCAAAGGGGTAAAGGTTGAAGGTATAGAGAGGAAACAATGTTTGGAAGCTCAGAATTGGTGACATAATTGACATGTCACCAGTCCCTGTTGGTACTGGCATTTTAACTAGAGAATTTTCCCTTTAACCCAAAGAAAAATTGACGTGCCTATTTCTGTCTTTATTTCTGGCCTTTTCATTTTAAGAATACTCCTCCCCGATCCCCCAAAAAGAGAGAAATAAACCTAAAATCACATAGTAGGGGTTTCAGGTCTGTATGATTCATATTAGGGTCCAGGAGCCTTTACAATCTCCAAATTCCACCATTGAGGTGCTTCTCTCTGTACCTACAAATCCCTCAGTCCTGATGGACATAGCTCTAGGATTGCATCACTTCCCGCATTTCCCCCAAATTCTTTAACCCCAAACTTCACACTGGATTAGACCAAAGCGATGGCCACTGGGAGCCGACACCTCCACTAAGATGTGGAGGATTAACGGTGCGTGCTAAGTGCACCGAGGAGCTGGCTGATTGAACTCATTCAGAATTAAGTTACAATTTATTCCGTTCCTCATAGGAGAGTTGAGGTGAGATGCGAAGTGCTGAAGGAGAGACTGTGTATGTGGTCGCTTAATTGACTTGTACTCTTTTACAAGCTCCAAGCCATTGTTTTTATTCCTTTCATATGTTCTCGAATGTGCAGAAATCCTCAGAGGAACCATGACACAGAAGTGCAAACACCGGGATGATAGAATATCGCTATGTCCATTCTGGTTAACCCTGCCCTGATAGGCTTCATGAGTTAAGAATATAGTGCTGTTTTTTTGGTTTTTTTTAAGTGTATATTATTGATTTTTTTTTTTTCACAAAGGAAGGGAGAGGAAGAGAGAGAAACATCGATGAGAGAGAAACATTGATCAGCTGCCTCCTGCACACTCCCTGCTAGGGATGTGCCCACAACCAAGGTGCGTGCCCTTGACTGGAGTCGAACCTGGGACCCTTGAGTCTGCAGGCCAACACTATCCACTGAGCCAAACCGGTCAGGGCCGGTGCTGTTTTTCTTAGCATGGTGATCTTCAAAATATCAAGGAAAAGCGGGGCTGAGGACCATGTCTCAAATTTTGTGTTTCAGGATCTGTGACTTGTGCCGTTTGCAAAGAAGAGAAATAGAGGGGTGGGGACCAGGGCCGAGGGGGTCTCTATGACAGCTCGTGTAGTACAAGCGTTTGTGGTTAACCGAGGCGCGCATCATGAGTCAAGCCTTTGGAAAGAGATGAGTAATTAAAGACAAATGCTATGACATAACCATTTACACGCTGCAGAGCAATGGCAGATGAAATCTGGCCTGACCCGCTGCTCGGCAAGTGTTATCACGGATCCTTGAGAACCATTCATTTATTTACTTTCTAATTTGGCCCATATGTTTTATTGAAAACAAAAAAATTTTTGTATTTCTCCGAGGAGATAGCCTGACTCCGGCGGTGCCTAATAAGGTTGGTGTATTGGGGAAACAGATCTCCTGGGTATCCAAACGCAATGCACAGCATGTCAACTGGAAAGCACCTCATTTGAAGAAAGCCAACAAGCTTTGCCTTAAGTACTGTGGCTGCAATGAATTCTCTCATGTTTAGGGAGTTGACTGTGTGTATGTAACTTGGTAAAACGTAATTTTGCCATGAGAGCAAAAATCGTATTTACTGACCTTTTTGCTTTGCAGCTCTTTCATCACCACACTGACCTCCCCCTGGCTCATCCCCCTCCATACTTTTTGGCCTCATTCTCTATTTCAGTCACCACCTGTATCAACCTGATTCCAGAAACCAGTTTTTAGCCCTGCTAGGTGTTCTCAGTGGTTAGCATCACCCTACACACTAAAGGGTCGAAGGGTCTCATGTTCTATTTCTGGTAAAGGGCATGTGCTTGGCTTATTTATTTGATGAGGTGCAGATTATTATGGTTCCACCATTGAGGTGCTGCTTACAAATGGGTATGTCATAGCATTTGCCTTTAATTACTCATGCACGAATTCATTGATGAAAAAAAAATATATACATTATATATATATATATATATATATATATATATATATATATATATATATATATAGAGAGAGAGAGAGAGAGAGAGAGAGAGAGAGAGAGAGAGGCACAGTGCATGAATTCGTGCATGGGTGGGGTCCGGCCAGCCTGGCCAGGGGGAGGGGACCTGGGTGGTTGGCCAGCCTGTCTGCTGGTTGAACTCCTAGTTGAGGGGACAATTTGCATATTAGCCTTTATTATATAGGATATACACTGAGTGGCCAGATTATTATGTGTTCAGAGATCATAATAATCTGGCCATTCAGTGTATATCTATCTCTCTCACTATCTCACTATCTCTGCTTTGAAGTTCCTCGTTTTTCGGAGTTTGCTGAAACTCCAAAGGCATACACAGCCCAACAGGGGTCATCAGTCTGACTTCAGCACCAGGGTCTGGGCAGTGTGTGATTGCTTTGCTTCTTGCTGCCACTTGGTGACACTGTTGACAATTGGACCCGCACAGTAGTCAAATGATGACAATGGACCGGTGTCCTGCTGCTGTGGATGGGAGAGGTTGGAGGATCCACCCCCTGGGAATCAGCCTCAGTGGAGTGATGGATGTGTAGGCACAAAGCTCTTAGTCTTTGGTGTTCAGGCATCATATAGAGTTCTTCCTGGAAGAGGTAGCTCCTGTAGGAGCGAGTTATGAGGAATGAATGGGACATCCATCCCCTGCACACCTAATGCCTGATCTCTTCCCTTCTCTAAGGACTCATACCACCAGGGGCCAGGCAGATTTTCTTGTTCAATCCTAAAAATAAGTTTTTTTTTTGTCCCGTACTCTTCCCTGGACAATCAGAATAGCTACTCACTTCCTGATGGCCAGCACACCATTGAGAGAGAAAGAGAGACCCCCAACCCCCTTTTTGGATTGAAGCACTACATTCATTGCCTACATATCCTTCTATCTTCTCCAGATCATCAAGGGGATTTCCCAGTGTTACTTTCAAGAGAGCAAAACAGACAAAATCCAAGTGAAGAATTCAGTAGGCCATCCCACCATGGAAACGCCATGGGACTGAAAACAGTTCATGTGAACAGACTATAGAGTTGGGGGTAGAGGGGTTATAGTAAAACACGAGAGAGTGACAGTTGTGGTAACAGGTGCATGTGAGGGACCGTGGGGCCATGCTTCTGAAGGCAGTGGAGAATCCCTGAAAGATTTCAATGAAGTGACAAGAACTACGTGAATCTTAGAAAAATGGCTCTGGCACCTGTGAGGAGGACTGGTTGTAGAGGGTACGCTTGGAAAAATTTAACAGTAAATTGGATCATAATGTAATTTTGTTAGCATGAGGCTCCATCAACTGTACCACTGGTTATGTTTAACATATGCAAGAACACTTGCCCATGAAAAGGAATATTGTGGCATTTTTGAGGTAGCCCTGTTCTTATGGGCATTTTGGATATAGCTCATCACCTAATTGTCTCTTGTAATAAAGCTTCCACCCCTCCCCATTTTATTATTATCATACATCATCTTAAAATATTTACCATCCATAGTTGCTATTACATATTTTCTTCTGAAATAGAAGAAGGAATTTAAATGATTTCAGCAGCTATTAGGGGTCAAAATGCCTACCCCTAAGCTTTTAAAGGCAGAAACTATAACTTTAGATTTGTTTATTTCTAAATGTGTGCTCTTTCCTTATTTCTCTCTGACATTTTTCCAATATCTGCTAATAATTTTGTAATATTTGTAATTACCAGAACTCCCAACCGTTCAGATCTTGGAACTAGAGATGGTGAAAGCAGCTGGACTAGGGGTTTGGTGAACATCTTGAACTATTTTTCAAATTGTGTTTAGGGTTCAAGGAAAACCAAAACATATTTTCATATTTTACCAAGAACTTTATTCTGCCTCAATTTGAAAATGATGTCTATTTTAAGGGAAATTTAATCCATATGTTACTAAATTCCTTACACTTACCTCATCAAAATTTGGTTCCATAACAGCTTTCGATGTGCAAAAAAAGCATTGGGAGTTACTTTATGAGGTTTTTTTAAGAGGAATTTTTTTTCCCCTTAGAAACAGAAAGTCAGATTTGCTAGGTGAGGATTGACTAAAGTGTACCTTTTGCCAACTATAAAATACCTAATTAGAAAAAATGACCTGAATTTCATACAAATTTTGACTTGTCGAAATTTATATGAATCCTGGTGATGTTAACATAAATAATTTTTCATTGCTATTGCACATCGTCTTGACTATTCTTGCAAGGTACTAATTTCTATAATAATATTGTTGCACTTCTTAAGCAAAACCAAACATTTTCAGTTGAATTTAAATGTGAGATTCCTAATAATATTCAAAATTTCTATATTCTTATTGAGGCTGCGATTTGCTTACGTTACCACCAATTAAGTTCATAAGATCTATCCCCCCTAAAACAAAAACAAAAACAATAAAAACAAACCACAAACAAAGCAAAAAAAATACAACTCAGATACTTCTCTTAAGACACTGTTGTTTAGACAGCATTTAGTGAGTCTTATCTAAAGGATTTGTTAAAAATTAAGAGTCCAAAGCTTACAGAGTCAGTCTCTACTTCAATGGATCAATAAAGAGAGCCTAGGCCAGTGGTCCGCAAACTGCGGCTCGCAAGCCACATGCGGCTCTTGGGCCCCTTGAGTGTGGCCTTTCCACAAAATACCACGGCCTGGGCGAGTCTATTGTGAAGAAGTGGCATGAGAAGAAGTTTAAGTTTACAAAATTTGATTCTCAAAAGAAATTTCAATCGTTGAACTGTTGATATTTCGCTCTGTTGACTAATGAGTTTGCCTACCACTGGCGTAGGCCAAGGTTGACAGTATATTATCAAGTGACATAATGCTCATGACAGCTCTCTGAAAACCATAAGATGCTATCAAAATCCACTCTCTTGACTAATGCTTACTAATACTACTATATGCAAGGAAATAGAGAAGACACATGTTACTGAGAGCTTGCTCTAAGCCAGGCATGATATAAATGTACTATCACTTTAAATGGCCCAAGTCTCATGATAGGGTAGGTGTTATTGCTTCAGTTTGAGAAATGGGGAGTGTGACAAAGAGAACTGGTGGCTTGCTCGGTATCTCTATCTCTCATCCACGGGCTAGTGCTTTAACCACTGAGCAACACGGCCAGGGCTGGCCTACTCAGTATTTATTCTTTTCTCCTTCTTGGTGAATAGCCTCAGTAGTGACATTTCCTGGGCTCCCTCACTGGTCAGCCTGGCCTGGTTACACAGTTTGGGCCAACTTCTTGATGGCTGTCAAGAGTCCCTGGGTAGAGTTTCTGGGGCTGCTGATTGAGAGGGCGTTTTCCTTCCTGTAGCCCTTTTCATTTAGCCCTTCCCCTTCTGCTTGAACTGGGAAGTGAGGCAGCCACCTGCGATTGCATAGCAATCACTTTTTTTTTTTTTTTGAAGCAAAATGATTTAATTACATTGCACTCAAGTCAGAACAATGGATGATTCCATGGTAACCTTCCAAGAGGTTTTTCTGGTTCACAAAAGACATATATTGTAACATATAAAAGTCAAGATATTTCGAAATAGGAGTTTTTAAGCAGGAAATTGCCAATTAAACATTTATTTAGTCCGTTCTGTTTTTGGTTAGGAGTTTGATGAACTACAGGTGAGGAAAAAGGCACAGTGCTGGGCAGGAAGCAGGTGCCCTAGAGATGTTTGCTGGGTCTGTGCTTATTCAGTCTCTCACCTGTTAGCATCTAATGGCCTGACAAGATAATAGTGATGTGTCTCTTAACTATCATCACATTAAATTTACAGAAGCCTTTTTGCCATATTTAAAATCTGTGTTGTGTGCTCTGGTGCCCACAGTTAAAGGGCCTTATGACATAGTAAGGTAGGCAAGGCAACCTCGTGTGTATGTGATCCCCAAGGTCAGGGTTGGTGTGGGGGTGGGCACAGGATGGCTGACATTGTGCTGACCTTGGCATGCGCCAGCCTCCTGGTTTCCATCTAGAACATTGGTGCTACTCATCAAAGTCATTCCAGGAGAGGAGATTGCTGGCCAAACTGGGATATATGGTTTCAGCATCCAACACAGTCCAGGTATGTTGACGTATTACCGTTTCTTTAGGTGACATTGAGCCCCTCAGAGTTTTTCCCCTGGAGGTACCACCCAATTTTGTGTCCAAACCTCTTTTCTGAAGGTGCTCAGGAAAAATGTCTTCAGTAGTTTTGTGCCATCAGCACATCTCTCTCGTAACATCTGCCTAACTCTCTGCCTCAGGCTAAAGGTCCATGAACAATGCCATCCATGGTTCCTGTCCCAGGCAGAGAGCATTCTTGCACCAGAGGGAGCATGTGTGTGTCCAGATCCCCTGATGGTCTGATTGAGCACTCCTGATACAAGTCAAATCCCATCACTTGGCATTCCCGGTCCTCTACCATTTTTCTTCCGTAATCTCTCCTTATAAGGCATGTGTGTGTGTACCTCGAATCTGCATATCAGAAACTCTACCCCTTCCCATTCCTCATGTATGCAGCCAGAGTCCATGTAGGAAACAAACCGCAGCCCCCTCGGTGACAGGGCCCGAGGCCGTTGCAGGTTTTGGGATATGCCGAGCCAGTGAGTAATGTCTGGGAACTCCTTGGCTGACTTCCCCTTGTTCAAGGACAACGTTGCGTTCCCACAAGTTCTCAGAATGTTTCTCCTTTAGGAATCACGTCCGACACTGGAATTTCCGAAACCTGGGGACTGTGTCAAGCCCAGCCTCTCGCCCGCTAGGAAAAATGAAAGTCAATTCTACTTTTAGTTCTTCTGGCTGCTGCATGGTATGGTGACCTTGGGTAGACCCGGCCTTCATTCCCTTAGAGGTCTGTGTAGAGGGTTTGGCACCCGCAACCCAGGGTCTGGTGCCTGCCCTTCTGCCTCACTCTACGTCCACTACTCAATTTAGAATTTAATTATGTAGGACTTTATATTTTTGGACGTTTCTCGGTCTAAACTGCTAATTTGCTGAAGGTCTGGGCTGCGTTTTATGCTTCTTCTGCTTCCCCCTCGAACCACTTAATATTCCAGCTGAATAACCTGTGCATCCCTCACTGAATAGGTGCCATGCGGAGGAAGTCATATGAATTGCTTATGATGACACTAGAGGCCCGATGCACAAAAATTTGTGCAACAATGGGCATTCCTTCCCCTGGCTGCTAGCAGAGCCTTCGCTCTGGCTGGAACTGCCTTCCTGACTTCCCATGCTGCCCAGAAGCCCAGAGAGGCTAAGGTGGTGCGGGATGCCTGTGTCATCGCCATGGTGACGATGCAAGCATCCCGCCCCACCCCCAGCCACTCAGTGCCTGTGTATGCAAATTAACCCAGCCATCTAGAAGGTACGGTCAATTAGCATGTGAATCTTCTATTAGATAGATACCAGATCTTACACATCCAAATGAATGCCTTCCCTGGCAAGATGGCCAGGTAGGGGGTGGGAGGTGGGGTTGGAACTACCCACACATGCCAATGAGGTTATCAATGCTCAATATAATCTCTCAATTCCTCTCTCTGTGTATCGGAACCTATGGCTCTTACTGAATGTGTTTGGACCCGTTTTCCTAGGTCTCCGTGAATGCGTTGGGGAAGGATGTGTTTGTTTATTTTTGTGTCTCTGGTGCTTGAGTGGATAAGATACTAAATGAGGTCAATGACTGAGTAGATTTATGTAATGTAAGTCACGCTGTGAGATTTCATTGCTTAATAAACGGTAATGTTGAATTACTCTTAAAAAGAAAACCTTATTTTGACTTCTTGTATAACAGCCAGTAAAATATAAATATTCTTGGAAAGAGGAAACAGATATTTAATATCTAAAAGATGATTTCCACCACTGCCTTATTCTCAGAGAAATTGCATTTAAGAATAAAAATAAAAAAACAACAAATTCATAGGTTCACAGAATCCCCTTTTTTTATTTCTCATCTTATACATCTCCTTTTTACTTTCATGGGTAGCAAGTACAAATATTTTTTAAGTGTTTTCATAGGAAAATGGAAAACTTATGTTAATAAATAGCCACTATACTTACAGAATAATCATATTCTTTCAACTACTGTAAATGCACAGAAAGATAAAAGATAATGCACATGTTCTTTTTTAAAAATATGTTTTTATTTATTTCAGAGAGGAAGGGAGAAGGAGAGAGAGAAACATCAATGATGAAAGAGAATTATTGATTGGCTGCCTATTGCACTCCCAACCCTACTGGGGATGGAGCCCACAACCCAGGCATGTGCTCTTGACCAGAATCAAACCCCCAGACCCTTCAGTCTGCAGGCCAACACACTATTCACTGAGCCAAACCGGGTAGGGCCATGGCCGGCAAATTACGGCTCTGGAGCCACATGTGGCTATTTGGCCTCTTGAGTGTGGCTCTTCCACAAAATACCATGGCCTGGGAGAGTCTATTTCGAAGAAGTGGCATTAGAACATGTTTAAGTTTTAAAAATTTGGCTCTCAAAAGAAATGTCAATCGTTGGTGCTGTTGATATTTGGCTCTGTGGACTAATGAGTTTGCCAACCCCTGGGCTAGGGCATGCAGATTTTCTTCTATGATTATACTTATATACATACCAGAGGATAAAAATATACATTATATCATATATCTCTGTGCTATAACAATATCATTTTATCTATTCTTTTACCTGCAGCCGACCTAGTATCTTGATTGTGTATAGCAGCATTTTCTAATATTACTTCTGTGAACATATCAATGGACGTAAATGAAAATTTCAGGAAATGATCCGTGTAGTGAGATCCTTTGCCCGCAGGCCCACTGCGCCCTGATGCGTTTTGCACATGGGGCTGCGGGCCTCGTGTTTTCCCATCTCATCCGGGCCAGATTAGGCAAGAGCAGCATACGCAATGGGAAGGGAACCAACTTAACAGTCAGATATTCCTGGACGTGAGTTGCACCCGCTTCATGAGGTAGAGGCCATGAGTCCTTGGACAAATCACTTCACCTTTCTCATCCACAATCTCGCCATCTGTCCAATGGGGATAGTGCCCCCTGCCCCCAAAACCTCCACCCCTATCACCTGTGAAGTCTTTAGTGACTACTAGATAGGAGCTCACCTCCCCACATCTAAATCTCTTTGAAAACTTTGAGTCTATTACTTCATATAATGCTTTAAAAAAAAAAAAGAAGACAAAAACTTATGTTTGGTTTCCAAAACCACATGTATATAATAATGCATTAGTACATCTACTAAAATGTAATCTATACTAATAAAAGAGTAGTATGTTAATTAGACTGGGTGACCTGACATCTTCCAAATGTCTGCCTTCCTTCTGGACAGTTAGGAGGTGACCAGGCTAGTTGGGGGGCAGCCAGGCCAGCAGGGGTCAGTTGGGGGCAATTAAGCGGGCAGGTGAGTGGTTAGGAGCCAGCAGTCCTGGGTTGTGAGAGGGATGTCCCTCTGCTGGTATCGGGCCTAAACCGGCAGTCAGACATCCCCCGAGGGGTCTCTCATTGGAGAGGGTGCAGGCCAAGCTGAGGGACCACCCCCCCCTTCCCCTGCACGATTTTCATGCACCAGATCTCTAGTAACCTATAACAGCTCTGCACATCCTGGTAGGTTGACTCTCGAGTTGGATGCCTCCAGCAGGCTATCTGTTGAAACACTTTATTCTTTTATAAGGGTGAATCCAGAGTGCACTGAGTAATGCGTAATAAAATTAGTTTGGGGAGAAAGGACCAAGTTTAAAAGGGAAAAAAAAAATGGGGGGGGGGGGGAGAATGACAGATAAGCACAGTAAAATATTCTGCAATGACTTCATTGTGAAGTAATGACTTTGACCAAATCACTGCATTGTAGTTTTATCTTCTCCACCAAGACTGTGTTAATGCTCTAAAATTAAATCTCTTGTGAAAGTTATCTGGAATTTCTCAACAAGTTTTTAAAGGGGTTTTATTGTTTCATCAGAGGTCATGTCTCAAGAATTTGTAGGAATTCCGCCTGGAAAGTAATCCTCATTGGAAACTGGCAGTCAAAGCTAATTTATATTACTCTTCCAGATAAAAATTCCTTCCGTCTTAGACCTGCATTTCAAAAAAGATTATTATCACTCTGGAGAGAATACATCAGGGTAGAAAAAAAAGAAGAAGAAAAAGAATGACCTCAAAGATATCTTTCCTGCCTCTGTGCAACTCCAGGTCTGCTTCTTCTTAAAACTCCCCTCTTTTATCCTCTCTTTTGAAAGGTCTTGGAGCTAGTCAGAGCAGGAGCATGCTTGAAAAGAGCTCTCAAAATGAGTTCCCCTAATTGGCTTGCAGTGGGAGTTCATGACACATCTTGGGTGGTGGGAGAGAGAACAGGAGGAGGAAATACAGGGGGGGAGAGAGGTTCAGCAACTGGGCAAAAAGGAGAAAGGCATTATTTTTACAGCATTATATTCTCACTAGAGGCCCAGTGCACGAAATTCGTGCATGGGTAGGGTCCCTAGCAGCTACTGGCTGCCAGCTGGAGCCTCCCTTCCCCCAGATGCCTGCTGCCATTGGCAGCCTAGGTGGAGCCAGCTGTGGGGAAGGGCTGCAGGCAATTGGACAGATGACCCTGCCCCCTGGTTGAACTCTCCTTAGAGGGGACAATTTGCATATTAGGTTTTTATTATATGGGATTCTAGTGGTTAGAGGGATTGGTTGCTCCTAAATCAGGCCCCACACCCCTTCTTCAGTTGTGTTTGGACTTTCCTATGCCAGACACATTCAGGAGGCAGCATGCTTCATGGGAAAGCGTTGGCTGTTTTTAATGACAGACCCTAATGGAAACCTCAGGTGCTCCATTTCCTAGCTCCTCCATTTACAAGTGACTTAACCTCTCTGAGCCTCAGTCTCCATATCTATGAAATGGGCTTCCTAGAGTTGGTAGGAGTCAACTAGATAATCTATGCAAATCATTCAGCTCAGCGTTGGGTTAGTACCCAATAAAATGTTGTTGGAAAAAAACAAAAAGAGGGAAATAAACATTGCTTCTTTCTACCCTCTCCATCCTGTCCAGAGAATTTGGGATATTAATCCAATGTGGATAACTTGGAGCCCACTCAAGGACAAAATCAACGAAGTACAAAGACACTAGCCATCTCTTTGGTGATTCTGGACATTTTTGGAACACCAACTAAAATGCACAAAGGAGAAATGCCAAATCAGGATTTGTACAGCGAGAGCAGGCATTCTGGGCCCTCACCCATTTCTCAAGAGCCTCTTCCGAGGAAGCTGAGAATAACTTTTTAAGGGCCATTTTTATTCATAGGACTTAGATCGGGGATGCTGCCAAAAACATACATCGCCTCACAAATGGCCTGCCGTTTCGAGCATCCCAGAGATGTGTCATGAATGGGTCAGATCCACCAAATGTCCAGCATTCAGTAGAACTGGACTGAACAGAAGGAGCCTTCCCGTTCCTAAGGATCTGATCACTCTTTACTGAACTATTCCAGCAGTTGCACTGAATTCTGCTTGCATCAGAAATACAATTTGTACAATTCCAGAAGGCATATATTTGGGACAAGGCCATTGTTAAGCCTATGTGGTTTTTCAGTGGGTAGGTAATTCTTTAACAGTAGAAACAGAAGACAGATTGGCTTCCAATTGTGAGCTCATTGCTAAGGTCTCGCTGCAAGCTGAAAGAGAGCAGAATCCAAAATAAACACGAGTTTGGACTAGAAACCATTTCTCTCAGAGGGTGCCCAGGTTTATGTGAAGGAATTCTGCCTCAAACAAGGAGAAACCTAACTCACTTTTCCCGGTGGTTAGTTGTTTGTGGGCATGTGTAGGGTTTGCCTGGTCCCATCAGTCCATTCTGCAACCTCAAATCCATTTTCCTAAGACCCTGGCTTAAGGACCACATGATCCCAGAGTCCTCCTGACTCCTTGCACTTGAGTTACTCTAAAGGGATTTAAAAAAAAAAAAAAAAAGTTATAAACTATCTGTAGGAACACTCACGAACATGGTTGGCCAGAAAAACTCAGCGAGAGCGCCAAGAAGTTTAATTTGTTGTAACCTATGATTTCTCAGTAAATATTAACTAATGTTGGAAGTATGCATGGATTGACTTCCCTAGTCTGTTTGAAGCTTTTAAATCATAATTTTTTAAAACAAAAAAAAAAAAATTTAAGCAGGACCTGAAAAAAAAAAAAAAAGACTCAGAAAGGAAGGGTGTTTGGTTTGTACCCCTCACCTCCCCAGCTACCCGTGTTCAGTCTGCTGAGTGGTGTTTTTCTTTCGTGAGCTTGTCCCCTTCACTTATGGGCCTGCTTGATGGATAATTCCCTCTGAGGTGCCTCCAAGACCCTGAGTACCCCTTTGGTTAAGTGCCCAAGAAAACCAACCACTGTGCACCAAGACACTCACCTTCCTCACCCTTTCCCCCATCTCGCCTGCCAGCCGGAGGCCTAGTCACACCAAGATTGAAGACCGGATCATTTATCCAGGTGCAAACTCCCAGGGGCTCTGAGCGGAGTCATGGCTGGGACATGAACCAGAAACCAACAGGTCCCCTAGCCTCAAAAGGCATCTTCCTGGTCCAGCCTGTGGAAGCTCAGTTGTTTTATAAATAGCTGTCTATATGGATTGGACTCATAGATGCTATTATTTTTTTTTATGATGGAGTCATTTATTTATTCACATATTTTTAGAATGCCAGATGCCACCTCTCTCGTAATGCCATGGACACAAAACTACTTTAGAGCTTACATTTTCAACATGGATACATGAATCTATTATTTATCAGATGTTAATTAACACCAACTATATGCCAAGTGGAAAAGTGAAGGAAAGGGCACCCTGAAAAAGAGGAAAAATAATTCTAAAGGCAAGAAAGGCCATGTGATAATATTGCAGAAGGCAAATAGGTAACTGAGGCAGGAGCTTAGCATCTATTCACTGGGGACTAGAACATTGAGGACTGGGGGTGGGTTGGGGGGAGAAGGTGCTAAGAAGAACCATTGCAAAGATCTTCCAAATGCCATGGATTTTGAACTTAATTCCATTCGTCAAAAGAGAACTAAAGGAAGCACATGGTATTTGTGACGGGGAACGTGAGTGATAGCTGGGATTTAGAGAAGAACTGGAGTTGGGGACAGACCAATGGCAAAGAAGCCAGTAGAAGGGTTCTGGCAATGTGGAGCACCCGAATTTAGGTAGTAATGAGAAGCTGAAGAAAGACTGGGACATATTAGAAAACTTCAGAGAGATTAAATCAACATGACCTCATGACATACCTCCCCTGGAGCGGACCTAGTGCATGGTAATGAATGTAGCTTAAACAAAAGGCTTCAGAGCTGGGGCTGGGGATTTGTCTTATATCTCTCTTTACCGATGCATGACTTCAGGGCTATTTACTAAATCATATCCAGTGAAGCAAATTCACAATGCATGCATGTTCTTGTGCGGAGGAAGGGGCTGATACAAAGATGACAAGGTACAATCTCTGCCCTTGGAGATTCCATAGGCCAGTTCAGTGGTTCTCAAGGATTATGTGTTGTGAACAATTGTGTGAGCTGAGCCATAGTTAGATTTTTAAAGTGACAGTATAAGGCTTATTAAATACTAGAAAGGCCAATTCGCTCAGAGGTTGAGCATTGACCTATGAACCAGAAGGTCACGGTTCTATTTTCAGTCAGGGCACATGCCCAGGTTTCAGGATCAATCCCCAGTGTGCGGCCTGCAGGAGGCAGCCGATCAATGATTCTCATCATTGATGTTTCTCTCTCTCTCTCCCTTCCTCTCTGAAATCAATAACAATATATTTAAAAGAATGCATCAGACTCACTGGCTAACTGAATAAGGTTAGCCAAGGATGAGGGGTGGGGGGTCCTGGAAAGCTTTGAGTTGGGGTGAAAGGGAGGAAAGCAGGCTTTCTCCCAGAGGGCTGTGATATGTCTGCCCTCCCCAGGGCATCTTTAGGGCAGAGTTAATAGGAGCATCAATGGCTGAGTTTAGAACACCTCCCTCCCAACACAGAGTTTATCACAATTCTCCTCTTTCCTGAAATGTTACTTCGTTAACCTTCTCCAGAAAATTCTCCATTTTGATGGTGGCCTTAAGAGGAAGACAGCGAGACAGCATTAGAGCTATTTGGGGGATCATCTTCAGTTAGGGTGTTTTTCTAAGAATCAGTGTCAGAGCGTACATAGCTCTGTGCTAAGCAATGTGATACATGGAGAAAGACAAACATGGATGATAAGACAGAGAAGTTGTGGCTCCTGACACACAAGCCAAGTTTGCATCCACTTATCCAAAGGCATTGCTCCTCTACTTTAGACCTTAGTTCCTTAGTAACCGCGGGTGCCATAGTTACATGCAAGCTGCTCTCATAGATACTGGTGTTATTCTGGATATGCTGTGCATGAGGGTACCCACGCCATTAGTTTCTGTGTATGGGCAAGCCTAGTGGCTGTCATAATCAGTTACTCATCGCTTGGTGAAGTCAAACAGCAAAGACATTACACAAAACACTGCTCTGTGTTTTGTAAACAGCTTTCCAGAGACAAGTTCTTCCTGGCTTTTAGTCATAGGAAACAAGATGTTTTATTTCAATGTGAATTTCCTGACTCCATGTTTAAATAAAATAACAGAAAATGTGACAGATGAAGAAAAAAAAACAGTGACTCCAGTGATCTGATTGCACTAAAATGCAGAATCGTGGGGAGGGGAGGGGGAAAGAGATTTATTTTCAGCTGTGAGCCAGAGGTGTAATAATTAAAGTGTTTGGATAATAGGGTTTTATATAATGTCATAATTAACTCATTTTTGAGGGGGGAATGCCCTATACAGTGGTTGGCAAACTGCGATTCACGAGCCACATGCGGCTCTTTGGCCCCTTGAGTGTGGCTCTTCCACAAAATACCACGGCCCGGGCGAGTCTATTTTGAAGAAGTGGCGTTAGAAGAAGTTTAAGTTTAAAAAACGTAGCTCTCCAAAGAAATTTCAACCGTTGTACTGTTGATATTTGGCTCTGTTGACTAATGAGTTCGCCGACCACTGCCCTAAACCTTCTCATTTTTACTATCACCCCCACTTCCTTTATTTTTATTCTTGGCACTTTGATAGTTTGCTCCAAGCAGAAATGTCAAAGCTCTGTGGAGAATAGTTGTGCCCCTTCCTGGCTCCCCCGCTGAGGAAGTGCTCAGAATGTCCTCAAGGAACTTGTGTCCCGTGAGCTGTCCAACCCATTAGAGAGGAAGAGGCTGATATTTTTATATTCCCAGGAAGAAATGGTCAGCGGCAATGGGCCCAGGGTCCCTCCTCATTGGGTTTACCCTGTGGAGGTTATTGGGACCCACAGCTCCAAGATGACAGAGGTCGCAAGCTGTCCCCGCCCCCCATTCAGTGGACCCACCTGAATAGTAACAAGACAGTAACAACCTGGGATTTTAAAGTGGAGTCAGAGAAGATTCGCTGATTCTGAAACCCCATCTCTCAGTCTAGGTCAGTAGTCCTTCTACGGATGCCAGGAACCTTTGCCTCACTCTCTTCCTCTCAAGGCACCAATGATAAAGCCCATCCTATATAATAAAACCCTAATATGCAAATCAACCAAACAACAGAACAATTGGTCGCTATGAGCAGGGCCTAAGCTGGAAGGTGGACATCTCCTGAGGGGTCCTGGACTGAGAGAGGGTGCAGGCCAGGCTGAGGGACAATCCCCCACCCCCCACAGTGCATAAATGTTGTGCACCAGGCCTCTAGTCTTTTTATAATATAATTCTCCCCTTCTGGCCCCCCTGGTACATGAGGAGCAGAGGAGGTACCTCGTTCAACGTTGTAGCCACAGTGCCTGGTCCAAAACATGGCACATCTCCAGTGTTCCTCGAGTACCTAAAGGGTGCTTCCAGTTTTTAAACCTTTCTGGGTGCAGCCAGGGAGGAGGAGAAAGTGTCAAGCACAGACTGTGCTGGGGAAGCGAAGAGTGCAGAGGGCTATCAGTGCCCAAGTCAGGCTTGGGGTGTCCGAGAAGAGTGTCCTGTGGAATCACTGAGCAAGGGAGGTAGCGCTCACATTGACCTCTTCTTCTTGAACCCTAACTGGGTCCCATGTGGTGTGGGCAGGGCTCAGCTGTGCCTCCTTGCTGCCAGTAGGGGATGGATGCATCATTGCTGAGCATCAGATTCTCAGAGGGTTGCCATGGCTCCTGGAAGACTTCAGGGCAGACTCTGGGGGCGGAGGACCGCACTGGAGATGCATGAAGACCTCAGGGGTCTGCACCCAGGGCTTATAGATTTTCATGCGTTATTTTCTCTGCTATTAATTTGTAAGATCCTCCCGTGTAAGGACGGTGAATTCTATTTCTTTTCTCTTCTGTTCCCACTGTACCTAATAAAAATCTCTCCTCAGAGCTGGCATTCTGTGATAAGCATGCCCATATGTGGCCCTAGACGATTTTCAGCACGAGGTCCCATGCCTTACAATTTTACAAAACAATCGCACATGCGCCACCTCGTCTGATCTTGCCACTCCTCTCCTGGGCTTTCTTGGTTCTCAGATCACCGAGATGAGGCCTTGGGCAGAGTCAGCAATGATCGGGTTGCAGCATTAAGCATGTACTTTGATTCTTATCGAATTTTTCTTCGCCACCACCGCCGCCTCCTTCACCTTGTGCCCCCAGAATGCAGCTCAGTTCCACCCCCTCAGGTCCTGAACCTCCAAAGGAGGGTTCAAAAAGCCAAAGAAAACCAGGAGAGGACACGTGCCAGCAGTCTCGAACTCCTTTCCTCGGAGGAGAACAGCCCAAGTTTATCACCCAGGGTCTTTGAGATGTGAATATTTTGTGACCCAGGTCAAGCAAAAGGACGTAAATGAGGATATGCCTAAATGGCATTGTATGACAAATGCAATATTTAGAAAGCATACACTGATATTTTTTTCTTTCAAACTATGTTTTTTTTTTCTAGTTTATTTGTATTTTTGAAAGTATAACAGATGTCCCTTTTTCCCATAGACCCCTTCTAGCCCGCCCCAGACCCCCCTCCCCGCTGCCCAGGCCTTCACCACCCTATTGTCTGTGTCCATGGGTTATGCCTATATGAATACAAGGTCTTTGGTTGATTACCTCCCTCCCACTCACCCTCCCCTGCCTTCCCTCTGAGATCCCACACTCTGTGCCATGCCTCTATGTCTCTGGATCCACTCTGTTCATCAGTTCATTTTGTTTATTAGATCCCACTTAGGAATGAGATCATGTGATACTTGTCTTTCCCTGACTGACCTATTTCACTTAGCATGACCCTCTCCAGGTGGGGAGGGTGATTTTATGGTAGGCACATGATTGTATGCAGTGTAGGCAGGCCTTCCCCTGTCCCCCACCTTCTGCTGAACCCAGACCCTCCGCCTTCTGAGCTTTCCTGGGATTTTGCAGGCAGAATTCTTCCATTTCCTGTCATTTTCCTGATGGCAGGTGCTTAGATTTTCTGGGATCCTCCTCTGTTTTCATATACTGTTTCATATACTGTTTTTCAAACCTGCTAAATGATTTCAGAGTCTCATTCACGCTCTTTATTATTTGACTGTTTTAAATGTTGCAGTCTCTTTGCACACAGAGTCCACAACATGATGATTTGTCCAGTTGGTAAGGGATCTGATGGATTGTTTTCAGTCATTAGTTGTTGTGGTTTTTTTTTTTTTTTTTTTTTTTTAAATATATTTTATTGATTTTGTACAGAGAGGAAGGGAGAGAGATAGAGAGTTAGAAACATCGATGAGAGAGAGTCATCGATCAGTTGCCTCTTGCACACCCCCTACTGGGGATATGCCCGCAACCAAGGTACATGCCCTTGACCGGAATCGAACCCAGGTCCTTTCAGTCCCCAAGCCGACGCTCTATCCATTGAGCTAAACCGGTCCCGGCAGTTGTTGTGGTTTGATGCTACAAAATCAACGGTGTGCTTTTTCCAGATTAAACAGATGCTTTGTTCAGAATGTGTAACAGAGTCCTAAGCAACTTGTAAACGTGATTTCAATACTGTAAAAAACAAACAAAACATAGTCATTTTCCTTCTCCTCCCCACTCCATCTGTAAGCTTCTCAAGGAAACAGGCAAAGCAGTAGCTTTTCAGAAAGAGTTAAGACGCTGCTTCAGATTCTGGACAGGGAGCTATCTGCTTGTTTGAATGAACCAATGAACTGTCATAAGAATATTAGAGATACTAATCTATATATATAAAAAACTAATATTCAGAGTGTCTCATCTGGAGTTTGACTGGGAGACTGGGAGTTCAATCACTTGCTGTGACTTGCGCTGACCACCAGTGGGTGGCACGGAACAAAGGCAGGCCCCAGCCAGCAGCCAGAAGGCGCCTGATCGGCCCTGATTACCAGCCATGCCTAGGGCTCCTACCTGTGCACGAATTTCATGAACCAGGCCTCTTGTATTATGACAATAGCTTCTATTTATTGAGTGACCAGTTCAAGTATTTCACTGAGCTGTACACATATCTTTCTCAAGTAACAAAAGCCTGATGTAATGGGTGCTTTTTATTTGTTTACATGTAGAAATGAGGGAAGTTATGAGGTTCAGGGAAGGCCCAAAAGGGATTTGGACAACAGTCTGATCGTCTCTAAAGCCCACCTACTCTGTATTGTGGTTGGCGGTGATGAAAATTACATTCATAAAGTTTTTAAAAATCATTGGTGACTTTCCTTGGGAATCATCTGTCTGCATAGCATTCATTCAATTCTGCCACCTCAATCAGGGAAGGAGGTTAAGATGTTTGGTGTATTTAAAATCAGATTTTCAAAAATCTTGTGCTCTCTTAATGCAAATCTATTGGTAATTTCTTCTCCATCATTTCTCCCCCCTGGTGTGAATTTTAGAAACATCCAGAGAGATTTGGGAGTCTTTTCTCACATCTCGGATGGAAATCTGACTTAGAAACTTTCCCATTGAAGGGAGAATACAGCTCACTCCGAAAAATGCTCTTAACTGTGGTTTTCTTTACACAGTTGGAAATGCTGTTTATAATAGGATGACTACGCTACAATTAAACAAACATCCTATAAAGAAATTCAACCTGTCAAAATGGGCTTGTTAAATAAGCTTGGAGCCACGATCTGAATAACAAACTAGATCTGAACTTGGATAGCAGACCTTGGTTCTGTGGGTCTTCCAGTGACCTCATTGTTATGACAAATGAGAACATCGGGTTTCCTTATCCACCAGGAAAGTCCTCCCCGTTCTGTGTCAGATGAGTCAGAAGACACACAGGCATCTCCCGTGCTGACAGATAGGCAGGTTTCGGATTTTCTCCATCCGGCGTCCCTTATGGCTCCAGGTCAAAGCAACATCATCTTTAAAAAATATATATATTATTGATTTTTTTTTTTTTTTACAGAGATGAAGGGAGAAGGATAGAGAGTTAGAAATATTAATCAGCTGCCTCCTGCACACCCCCTCCTGGGAATGTGCCAGCAATCAAGGTACATGCCCTTGACCAGAATCGAACCTGGGACATTTCAGTCCACAGGCCGATGCTCTATCCACTGAGCCAAACCGGTTAAGGAAATATCATCTCGAAGTTGGCTCTTGGCTGGGCAAATTTTTCTACCTTTCAGTTCATCTGGGCACTGGATCCCTGACCTTATAGAGAGTCTCGTTTATTTCTGTTCTTTTAGGGCAGTGGTCGGAAAACTCATTGGTCCACAGAGCCACATATCAACAGTACAATGATTGAAATTTCCTTGGAGAACCAAATTTTTAAACCCAAACTTTTTCTAACACCACTTCTTCAAAATAGACTCTCCCAGTTCATGGTATTTTGTACTTGAATTCATTTTCAAAGCTTTACCAGGGAGTTAAAAAAAAAAAAATCACAATGACAATTTTCTGGTGTTAAGGCTACATCAAGTATATCAGTTATTTGAGCTGATTTGTCAAATGCCTTTGGTGAACAGTCCTCTGAACATGTGTTTTGAGTAAGTGACATTCAAACCGACTGTGTCGGCTCTGTTCTCCTGTTTGCTAGTTTCTGAGCCGAAAATATGGTGCTTCCCCTAAATCTCATGGTTTTCCCTGGAACTGCTGCTCGCAGTGTGACATCCTGACTTGAACTTGCTGCCCTTCCAACCTCGCTTCCTGTTTGTGTCAACTGCTTGGAGCAGCTCAGGCTTAGCCAAGCATGGTCCCTCCCTCCCTCCCTCCCTCCCTCCCTCCCTCTCTCTCTCTGTCTCTCTTCCCCTTCCTCCCTGAGCACACACTGTTTCTGTGCATCTGTGATCAAGGGGCACCTCAGCTCCACTCCGCTGACAACAAAATTTACTGACCCGAGTCAATGGCTGGTCTCCGCTCCAGGTGAAAGGAGCTGTCGAAATGTATCAGAATGGACACATGTCCACCTCGTAAAGCTCTCAATAGAAACGCCAGAGAAAGGGAGCATGACCCCATGTAAAATTAATTGTCCCAATTGGGGATTACAGGGGATTAGGCAGGAGCGAGGTCTGTGCTGTGCTCGGCCTTCCCTGTTCTGCCAGGTCAGGAAGGGCCCTGCCTCCATGGGCCAGTGTGTCCTCAGCTGCCGGGTTCATTCCCACCAGACCTCTGCGAGGCGCCATGGGCGTCCTCCAGTTTGCCTGTTTGCTTGTCATAGTTCACCTTCCCTTGGGAAGAGAATAGGAGAAGATAGGACCATGGTTGGCGTGGTCTCACACATCCGTGGTACAGGCTGGTGTTGATGCCATGAAAGGCATTCACCCCCAAGTCCATCATCAGAGCATCAGGACAGTCACTGGGGTGAGACACCTCCGTGTCTATATCTGACCTTGGGAGTGATTCTTCATAGTAAAGGCTGCCACATCTTATAAGTGTCCTTTTGGGGATTGCCCCCCCCCCCTTCTTTATTTCTTTTGAATATTGATCAGTCTGGGTGATGTGTAAAAGTAGAGCTGAAGGGAACTTCCCATCCAATATACACACCCCGATCCCCATTCAAAGGGAAGTCAATCTTCATTTGTCATTCCCCCCAGAGGCCTTGCCCGCTGTATCATTATATTTGCACAAAAGTGGTAATTTACGCAGGTCCCACCCACGGGGGGCCAGAAGCAATGCCATGTGACCATGGTCCACAGCGAACTCTCAAAATTTCCATTAAGATACTGGATGGTTTTTTTTTTTTTTAATTATTATTTTTTATTTTATTGATTTTTTTACAGAGAGGAAGAGAGAGGGATAGAGAGTTAGAAACATCGATAAGAGAGAATCATCGATCAGCAGCCTCTTGCACACCCCCTACTGGGGATATGCCCGCAACCAAGGTGCATGCCCTTGACCGGAATCGAACCTGGGACCTTTCAGTCCACAGGCTGTCGCTCTATCCACTGAGCCAGACTGGTTTTGGCCTGGATGGGTTTTTGCTTAGTTTTATCCCCTAGCTGACTGGATTCCATGTCTTCAGACAATGGATGCTTTTATAAAGAAAATGTTCTTGGCTTGTAGATTGCTTTTTTTTTTTTTTTTTTTTTTTTTTTTAAGAGTCCACTGCAAATGTAAAAATTGATTTCCTTCGCTCCTTTTTTTTTTGTAATTCTAAATAATGCCCCGTGTCCTGCTGCCTCGGCAAGGAGCAGGAAGGCTGTAATTTACCAGATGTGAGGCTATTAGGCCTTCATTTCCTGAAGCAATGAATTAGCAACTCCTTTTCCCTGTCACAGAAAATTGTCGCCCAAATAGTCCAAGACACAATGGCAAGTTCAATTAAGATTCTGTTCCTTCAGGAGGGCCTGACGGATGATGGCTGAGTGAGAGGCCCCTGGCAGGAAATTACCCGGCTCCCTGTTTTCCTCAGGTAAATGGCGAGAGCCACGTTTTCTACTTGATAATTTCTGGGTCTCCTGTACCCCTCCCTCCCGCCATGAGCTATGCACTTTGCTTTTGAAAAGAGTTGGGCTGTCGGTCCCCTCTGTGAGCTGTGCACTTTGCTTAAATGTATTCAGGTGTGCTGTTTCCAGTGCCTGAAATGACTGACTCACCATCCAACTTCCTTCCATTTTCCATTCCAGATCCTTCCATTTCCAAGATCTCGCTCCCATTCTCTGTCCAAGGTTCTCCCCGTTGCTTTTCAGCTGGTCTGTCTGAGGATACTTAGAAAACACATTAAAAAAGCACCATAGGATGCTGGGCCAGTGTGGCTCAGTGGTTGAGCATTAACCTTTGAACCAGGAGGTCACGGTTCAATTAACAGTCAGGGCACATATCTGGTAGAGAGCGTGCAGGATTAATGAATTTCATTATTGATGTTTCTCTCTCTCCCTCTCCCTTCCTCTCTGAAGTCTTTACAAAATACACTGAGTGGCCAGAGTATTATGATTCCTGAACGCATAATAATCTGGCCACTCAGTGTATAGTGTATATATATTAGAGGCCTGGTGCATGAATTCGTGCAGGGGTGGGGTCTGGCTAGCCTGGCCATGGGGAGGGGACATGGGCAGTTGGCCGGCCTGCCTGTTGATCAAACTCCTGGTTGAGGGGACAATTTGCATATTAGCCTTTTATTATATAGGAAATATACTGAGTGACCAGATTATTATGCTTTCAGAGATCATAATAATTTGGCCACTCAGTGTATATGTGTATATATTTAAAAAGGGGACACAGAAAGAAGGGGTACATGTATGGTTCAGGCTCACAGAAACTGTAATGTTGGAGAGGAAAGAACAAAGGGAAGAATGCTTTGGAACACAGACCATGAAGCCAGAGGAGGAGCATAAACACTGAAGGAATGAAACTTGTTCACTTAGGATGGAAAATGCCCCATGCCCTCAGTCATCAGTTATTTCGTTCTATTGCTCCAGTAAATTGAATCTTCCTAAGTGACATCATCAGGTGCCTAAGGAAAACACACGTAAATCAAAGTCAACACACTTTTATTTATTTCTTCAGAGTTTAGGGGGGGGGGGGATGATATCACAGCGTGGGCTCTGATTATGAATGAAGTGTATTGAAAAAGCCTTACATCAAAACGTGTATGTTGGCAGTTCCAGATGACGTCATATGATAGATAGACGGAGGACTTTCTGTTGATACAAAGCACTATTTTATTGCAGTCGTATCAAATAAGTTAAGCCTCCTCTTAAGGATTTTAACAAATGTTTACCTTTTCTAGGCAATTACTTAGCTTTCCAATTATCCAGAAAGTGAGCTCATGGGGAGAGTAAAATATATTAAATAATCTGCACACATGGTATTAAAAAGCAGAGAATTTTGTTTTTGGTTTGTTTGCTTGTTAATACTGAGTGTGGCAGTACAGACTTGACCTTGAGCGTTTTGTGAATTACAAAGCTGCTCTTTTTATTTGAGAACAACTCTATACTTTGCTCTTATAATCCATCTTCCCATATGGATGTGTTTCAATTGCCAGGGTCATTAAACTCTAGCAATATGGGAAAAGGCATGGGTCTATTTTCGTCACCTGTTTAGACCATCCAGAATCAACTTTTTGTTTCTGTTGTCATTCCTTGGTGAAGGGGATGCCTGTGGTTACCAAGGCCAATCCCTAGGATTCTATCACCACTCTTGGTAGAATTTTCACTCTTAAGAATATCGCCAAAACAACCGGTATTGTTAATCAGATTATTGATCAGATTACTTGGTCAAGGTCATTGATCAGATTACTTGACCAAGGTCAAATCAGACATAGCCTCTTTCATTAATAGCCTCATTCATGAACCTATTTTTAAAAAGACATCTAAGGATATAAATAGAAGCTTTACTCAAAAGTGTACACCATAGCATCAGGATGAAAGTGAGGACAAGTCTTCACTTATATTTAGAATGAGTTTTATGAATCGGGTAACAGGTTCCCAGATTCCTGGGTGAGATCCATTCCAGCCTCCTTGACCAACGATGCATCTGCTAGGCATCTAAGCTTCTGACACTTGCTTTTCTCTTGATGCTTTCAAGATGTTCTTTTTTGTTTGTTTTTTCAACATTTTGACTATGGTGAGTCTGGTGAGGATCTCTCTATATTTACCCTATTTGGAATACCTTGACCTTCTTAGATCTATTGATACTTTTTATAAAGCTTGGGATGTTTTCAGCCATTAATTCTTCAAATATTTGTTCTGTTCCCCTTTATTTCTCTCTTCCCCCACTGGGACTCCCCATTACATATAGGTTGATAGACGTGGTGGTGGCTTCTGAATCTCTGAGGATTTGTTCAACTTAACATTAGCTTTTATCTCTTCTGCTCTTCAGATAGGATAAATTCTGTTGATTCATCATTAAGTGCATTGAATCTTTCTTCATTCATCTAAGATTTGTTGTTGAGCCCATCTAGTGAAAATGTCATTTTGATTGTTGAAACTCTAGAATTTTCATCTGGTACTTTGTAATAGATTTGATTTCTTTATTGATGTTCCCTATAGACTGAGTCATCATCAGCATAGTCTCTGTTAGTTCTAAAATGTATTATTTGAACATGTTAGTAACAGATGCTTTGAAGTCTTTATCTGCTAAGTCCAACTTACAGGGCCTCTCAGAGTCTGTTTTCATTGACTGCCTTTTCTCCCCCCAGATATGGGTCATACTTGTCCCATTTTTTTGAGTGTCTCATAATTTTTTATTGAAAATCAGACATTTTAGATAATATAATAACTCTGGTTCTAAAGAATTTTTCTCTCCTTCTGAGGGTTTTCTTGTTGGATTTTGTTTACTTCCTCTTTTTCCTTTATTTTTTTTTTAAATTAACTAGCCTAGACCCATGGTTGGCAAACTGCGGCTCTCGAGCCACATGCAGCTCTTTGACCCCTTGAGTGTGGCTCTTCCACAAAATACCACGACCTGTCAAGTCTATTTTGAAGAATTGACATTAAAAGAAGTTTAAGTTTAAAAAATGTGGCTCTCCAAAGGAATTTCAATCATTATACTGTTGATATTTGATTCTGTTGACTAATGAGTTGGCTGACCACTGGCCTAGACTTAACTGGCAGAACCGATTGTCCCTGTAGTATGTGCCTAACTGTCTCTGCTTAGATTTTTATTTTAAATTTTTTTTTTTTTTTTTGCCTGCTTTCTAGAGATAATCCATGTGTCTGAATGGCTGAGTGGTCAGCCAATGATTGGTCACAGATTGTGCTCAAACACTTCAAGTCTCTGAGACTTCACTCTCTGTCACTGGTCTGTGTTTGGTTTGGGGAGTACATTCCAAGTCTAGGGCAGTTTTCAAGCCTGCCCTGCTTCTACTTCCCTACTTCCCACTTCTTAGAGGGACCCTCTCAGGTCTCCATTTCCTTAGCAAACAGGCTTCCAGACAGGCAGGGACAAATGAGGGCTTGGGAAGCCTTAACGGCTATCTCATTAGCACAGCTCTCATTCTCACAACTGCTCTGGTGGGGTTCCAGATCACTAGAGGGACTAATTTTGTGCTTTATAGTGGTTTGGGGGAGAGAGGATTTGCTGATCTCTCTATTTCTCCAGACCGGAAGTTCTACCTCGCTCCTGACGCTGGAATCATGTTCTTTTTCAGAGACTTGAAAGGCTTACCTTTGATCTGTGACAGTGAGCATCATTTCTTGACAGGTGGCCACCTGTTACTGCCTCGGGAAAGATGGTCAGCTCTCAGCCCAGTGTGCTCTTACTCTGAGTCTGGCAAAGGAAGGGAAGGACTAGCATTTCAGTTTTATAAAATGTTAGCTACTTGATTCCAAATCCCGAAATTACCAGCGTGGTCTTTTAATTGGCAATATTCCCCAAATGTATTTTTTTTTTTTTTTTACTTTTTAGAAATAAATCTTTATTGCTCCAAATGCTTTTTAATGTAGAGATAGAAAGTCAATAGGAAAAGGCTCTCATCTTTTCATCTCATGGAGCTGGTCTCCTGGCTAGGAATATTATAAAATGCCTCCAGGAGAGAAACACTTGAACCAGCACAAATCAGTGAATGTACGTTGAGCTCCATTCCCGCTGTGGGATGGGCCCAGGTTAGCTCTCGAGAGAGAATTCCTCCTGATCTCTTTGTTTTTTGAAAAGTCAACCGCGTCTTCACAAAATGTCATTTGACAGGGCCTAATGAGTGAACAAACAGCAGCACCAAGTATATACAAGACAGGGTGAGCTATTTTTTTCCCTCTTTTGTTTCCCCTACCGTGGTTCTGCTAAGCATCTCTGACTGAGTCAAAGTGTACACGTTGGTTTTACGCTATTCTCCCATCTGGACTCCGTTAGTGACTCAAGGGAGGTCTGAAGTTAGCCCTTGTGTTCCATTTTCCATCAGCAAAATCTAACCTTGACATTCCTACTCTATCCAACTTGAACCCTCAACCAAGAATCATATCCCATCTAAGTAATTTTTTAAAATCATGCATACTTTTGCCACTTCAGGGAGACAATAGTTTGGTACCTTTATGATTGCTATATATTATAATAACTCTGGTTCAAAAACTTTCTGTTCTTATTCCTGAAAATAAAATGGCAAGGACATTGGAAAAACGACGCCTTCTTTATCAGAGAGATTTTCCTGCTTCGTAGGAGGATATGTTTATTCGTATGATTTATGATATATTTATAATCAAGATGCCTTGTAAAAAACTGAATGGGGGAAATGGGATGAGCTCCAAGCCTCCCTTAGGCCGACAATATTTATAAAGCGAAATCGTGCCATAAAGCGAGCACAGATTGATTGGGCGGAGGCAAAGAACTAAAAAAAGCCTTTTAAACGTGGCCCCTAGACTATTGTACTAAAGCATAGTTAAGATATTAATCAGTTTCTCTGGGTCTGAATTTATTGCTTTTGAGTAAGAGAAATGGAGGTGACTATTCAGTTACGCTGCCCATGACCACACTCTTTCCACTACCTGTGCAGTCTGCAAGCTGAATCACTTGAAAAGAATTCGTCACTATGTTAAGACTTTTTTCCTTTGGCAACTCTGCATTCTATATTTTGCTATTCCTCTCAGGCATTCTCAGATTCAGTGGCAGTAAAATCAGCTCAAACTATATACTAGATAGAACAAAGCAGCTAGTTCGATTTGTGCTTCCCTCCTATACTCCAAATGCCCTAAACTTCAGCACCTCAACTTCTCCCCTACCTTCAACCCAAGGAAATAAGAGTTATTTCAACATCTACTGTCTATGCCCTCCACCATCTTTTTAAAAAAAATTATTTTATTGATTTTAGAGAAGAAGGGAGAGAGAGAGAGAGAAACATCAATGATGAGAGAGAATCATTAACCGGCTGCCTCCTGCACGCCCCACACTGGGGATCAAACCCAAAACCCAGGCATGTGCCCTGACCTGGAATGGAACTGTGACCTCTTGATTCATACATAGGTCAAAGCTCAATGGCTGAGCCAACTTCTGATGCTCGCTGTTCTCTGCCGAGAATCTCCAGTCCTCCCCATCAGATAAACGGTATAGACTCCTTTCCCTCCCAATCAAACTCCAACCAGAGCTGTCACAGGCCTGGAGCCGGAAGGCCACTTTGACTCACTACATCAGCCATTGACTATCAGCCAAAGGAAAGGGGCTTTAATTACAGTGGAAGTGATTAGATTGGGAATAGCCCATTGCTTCACAGGCAGCCTGGACCGCATATACTGCTACTGAGCCCCTGAGCTCTTTGAGGGCCAGCTCATAAATCCCAGTGAGCCCTTGAGCCCAGTACCTGACGCAGGTGAGGCTGTGGTCTTAGTGAATACTTGGTTGATAAATGGTTGAATAGAGCGATGGGTGACTAAATAATGAAGTCTGCTTTCGTGTGAAATTTTAACAGTTTTCCTGGAATCATGTAGAAAAACACCTGCATATATATATATATATATAATTTGGATGAGAAATTTTATGTGTGTGTGTGTGTGTATGTGTGTGTGTAGGAAAACACCTGTATATATATATATATATATATATATATATATATATATATATATATATATATATATATATATATATATATATATATATATATATATATAAAATTTGGATGAGAAATTTTTCAAAATCATCTTCTGGTCTTTGTCAATGGAATTTTTTTGTTTTATTTATTGGTTCATGTAACTCTTTTGCTCCAAAGTGTGACAGTGATTTTCCATTTCAATGAGAGTGTAAGTAAAGGTACAATAACCTCTAAGACCCACCATGACTTACCTGGTCTTCCCTTCTTATCTTTGGGACTTCAACTTCTTTTTCCTCAGCACCTCCCATCTCATCATATAATGCGTAACACCCTTTAATGGCCATTAACACCCTTCCTTGAAAAACAGAACAAAGTAAAATTAGCAAAAGGGAACTGAAACGTTCAGTATTGACTTTTTATCCGAAGTCCACTGGTGGCTTAAAGAAAAAATATTGCTCAATGTGCCCGCCCCAACCAACAATAAATTATATATTGTTTAAAAGGCTGTTGGCAAAGACCCTGGGATCATAATTGGCACTACTGTTTTGGCCCCGTGACCGGTTGTACATCAGGGACTTATTTTCCAGTGTGTTCCCTCCGGGTTGTTGCAATCATCTGCTCTGGTAGAGTCTGAAGTGAATGGCAAGCGCAATAAACCTGCTCCCTCCCAGGCTCACGCAGGCGTTGTAAAACGCAAAGGCAAACAGTGGGAGGCATTGAAGTGATCCACGGACTGGCCCTTTAAAAACCAAATGGGAGAAAGAAACATCTAGAAGCCCAGGGTCCTTCATGATCCCACCCACATGTACACAGCTATTAGCACACAGCCTCAATGCCTGGAGAACAAAAATGAACGGGAGTAGAGAAAGAGAGAAATGTACCTTCATAGCAGCAAAAAGACTCTAATCTTCAAATTTTTTTTTAAGAAGATATCAAACAACAGGAGGCCAAAAAAGTCAGTAAAGATATAGGGCATTTGGAAAAGACAATTAAGAAACTTGACCTATTTGACAAACTATAATAATAAAATACACACTTGATGTTAAGTGGACGAGGGACATTGACTAAAATCAACAGAATGGTAGGTTTTCAGGCAAGCATCAGTCAGTTTCAAAAGCTGAAATCATGCCGTATATTCTCTGGCCACCTTGGGACCGGAGTGACAAAACAGAAAAGATAGCCAGAAAAATCTCTAAATGTGTCAAGAATAAGTAACATACTTCCTTCTAACATATGAAACAAGAATAACTACTATGAAAATTAAAAAACAATTTAAATTAAATGGTAATCAATAAAATATGCCAACTTGTGGAATGTAGCTAAAGCCATGCACAGAGGGAAGCATGCAGCATAAACACATATATTGAAAAGCAGAAAGGCTTAGCCAGTAATTTAATATACATTTTAAATAAATAGATTTCAACAAGTAAAACCCAAAGAAGGTAGGAAATAATAAAGGTGATAGCAGCACTTACTGAGACATGAGAACAAGTGTGCAATCAAAGGATCAATGAGAAGAGAGTTGGGTATTTCAGAAGGAAAATTAGCAAGACTAACAAGACAGAGAGAGAGAGAAAAAGAGAGAGAAAGAGAGAGGGAGAAAGAGAGAGAGGGAAAGAGAAAATTAGCCTTCTGATAAAATGGGCTATCACTATATTTTGTACAGATAATTCAAATTTAATAAAAGAAAATTATAATTATGTGCCAATAAATCTGAAAATTTAAAATACTTTTGAATTGTCAATAATTATTAAAATAGAGCGTACACATTTCTTGAAAGACACACCTTACCAACAATAACACAAGAATCAAGGGAAAATCAAAATAGTCCTTTTCTTATTAAGGAATTGAATTAGTTATTAAGTAACCTCCCCACGCCAAGCCCAGATGGTTTCACTTGTGAATTCTCTCAACATTTAAGGAAGCAATAAAACCAATATTATAAAAACTCTCCTAGAGAATAGGAAAAAAGGAACACTTCCCAACTCGTTTTATGATGCAATTAAACTTTGATAGAAAAACCTGATAAGAGCATTACAAAAAGGAAAATTACAGGCAAATTTATCTTATGAAAATGGATGAGAAATTTTAAACAAAATATTATCAAACGAAATCCAGCAATACATAAAAAGAATAGTATATCATGACTAAATGGGCTTTCAAATTCAAAACTTGATCAATGCATTTATCACAGTAAGGGAAAAGGAGAGAAAAATCAGGTGGACTTCCTTCCTTTTATATTTTCTCTGCTGATGCCAAAAAAATTCCAATATCCATTAATGGTAGACACTCTTAGAATCTGGGAATAGAAAGAAACTTCCTTAATTTAATGAAGGGCATCTACAAAATATCTCTCTCATATTTAGTGTCACTTATTAAAAGATTTCTCCTCGATATTGGGATTGGAGCAGCGTTGTCCTTCCTGTCACCTCTAGTCAATATCATATTAGAGATCCTAATTAGTGCAACAAGGCAAGAAAAAGAAATGGAAGGCATCAGGATTGGAGAGAAAGAAATAAAATAATACTTGGAGACAAAATGATTTCAACATAAAAAAATGCAAATGATTTACAGCCCAACTATTAGAATTATTAAGTGAATTGAAGAAGTTTGTCTCATCCCAGATTGATAAAAACAAATTGCATTTCTACACACTAGCCATAAACAGATAGAATATTAAATTTAAAACCTGTTTACAACCCCATCAAAAAAGTAGACATCCCTGAATAAGTAAAAGATGCAAATGGCCTCTACATTAAAAATGAAAAATAAACAAAAAAACATTCTTGAGATAAACTAGTGTGTGTTCAACAAAAGATGCTATAGAATAAAATGGTAAGTCCAGGGAACCAGAGGAAAATGTTCTCACCAATTCACTCAAGGACAAACTCACAATGTGTTCTTTGAATTTTTTTGCAATTAGATAACAAAAGAAAAAAAAAAAACAGTGGGATTATGGGTAAAAGATATCACCAGGTACTTTCCAAAAGAAAACACTCAAATGTCTAACATGTGAATAGGTGCTCCGGAAATGATTCTTAAAGTATGGTCCACACCACTACTTCCCGCAAGAGGGCTCAAGTGAGGAGTATAGGAAATAGCCAAGGTGAGCAGGAATATGGAGCAACTAGTACTTTCTTGCAGGTTCCTGTACTTTGGGTGGGAGTGTAAACTGGTATCTTTGGGAAATAACGACATTTTATTGAGTAGCTAAGTATTAACATGATTTATGATCCGGTATTTTCACTCTTACAGGTGTGTGAGGAGACATGCATGATAATACTAATGTTACTGTGTTCATAAGAGTGACACACACACACACACACACACACAATCTCTAACAACAAATGTCTTTCCACATCAGAATGGAGATAAGTTTATTTTAACAGGAATGAATGATATTCAATAATGTGGTTGAATTCTAAAAAGCATTCATAATGTTAAGTGGTAAACGAAAGGCCATACACAAGATGATCCCATTTTTAAAAAGGCTGACCACCAGAAAAAATAAGCCCCATTTCACACCTGCTGTTGCTTGTGTGTGTGTGTGGGGTGTGTGTGTGTGTGTGTGTGTGTGTGTGTGTGTGTATAATTTGTGTTTTTTGTTTTTTTTAAAAGGTAGAGAATGCTAGAGAAAACCTTCTGATAATAGTTTCCTAAGGATTTGACTGGGTGTTGGTTTCTTTTTTAATTTTCATTTCAGTGTCTTTAACTGTTAGAAGTGCCCCCCTCCAGCCTCCAGCCTCATCTGGCTCATGCTTTGTGGTGGGAGTTGCTGGCTTACTAGATTTTGATGGTTGAAAGCAGTACAGGGAAGGCAGGTCTGGCCTTATATTAGAAGATGGCACCCATCCTTATCCATTTTCATATAATGAAACATCCTGCAGCCATTAAAATGGATATGTGTGTATAAACACGCACATCACAGAGAGACTGCTTTTGAATGATGTTTCTGCTGTATTGTGTAACAAAACCACTCTCTTGAGTAATTTGTGAACGGGTCCGCGTTATTTTTTAAAAAGATACACATGTACACATTTGTGTGTGTTTGTGAATTTGTATAAGAGAAACCAGTGTATACCAGAGTGGCTATTTCTAGATGTGGGATTCGTTTCCTTTGCACTTACCTGTGGTATCTAAAGATTCTATAGTGAAGATACAGTACAACGTTCTTAAATAAGTGCTAATTTTAAGTGTCTAATTCATCATCCCCTCTTCCTCAATGTTGAGTAAGATATCCATTTTCACTAGTCTTTTTAAAAAAATTTCTTTATTGATCAAGGTATCACATATTTGTCCTTATCCTCCCATTCCCATCCCCCACCCTTCCCCACTCATACCCCCATTCCCCTGTTGTCCTTGACCACTGGTTAGGCTCATATGTATGCACACAGTACTTTGGTTGATCTCTCCCTTTCATTTTCACTACAGTCTTTATGCCCTGAAGCAACTGTGCAAATAGAACATTTTACATTGACTGTGTTGTCTGTGCCACAATGACACAGCCCCAGCAAAGACCATAATGAATAGTTCAGCTTTAATTCCTTGAATCTTCTCCAACTTACCTTCCTTTCTATTTTCTTTATTTTATGGAAAATTTAAATAAATAGGATGTTAGCTAAGTCAGGGGAATTCACCAATCCTGACGCCATTATGTTCTGGAAGTAAAGAAAAGAAAGGTACTCGGTCAGCCCCTGAACTTGAAGCTGTCCATTAATTTTGATTAAAAAAAATTTTTTTTAATTGATTTCAGAGAGGAAGGGAGAAATAGAAATATCAACGATGAGAGAGAACCATTGCTTGGTTGCCTCCTACTGGGAGGTTGCCTAATGGGGAGTCAAACCATGACCTCCTGACCTCCTGGTTCAAAGGTCGGCACTCAAAAACTAAGCCTCACTGGCCAGGCTTATTTCAATTTTAAAATCTGCCTCTCTCAGCTCAGGGAGGGCCAGGTGCGGCTCCCAGATGCTCTTGCCTTAGTCCATAAAGCAAACCTCGGCCCTGAGTGTGTCAGAGCGCAGAGATTTATTATAAAGCGATATATTTTCAAAGAGCGGCACGGAGTCTTTTAACACTGACTTTGTCAGAGACCTCGCCGACATCAAACAGATGCTTTCCACTCGGAGCCCTGGCCTCTTAAACCCCAGCATTTCATACGCGGAGTGATTGGAAATTCGGGGACCATGAAGTAATACTTTGCTCTGATTTGGAAAATGTGACTCTTTAACAATGAAACTTTAGATGCATATTAAGAAATACTTTGAGAAGTGGTATAGTGCTTTGCTTTATAGAGAGACTATCATTTGCTCCAGTAAAATCACTCTTTCAAAGATTAAAAAAAAAAAAAAATCTCTAAAATTGACTTCATGTTAACAAGAGGTTTTTTATTTATTTATTTATTTTAAATTTTAAACCCTCTCTACTCTTTCCCCCTTTCACTCACCTCTACTTCTTGTTGGTTCTTTCTAAAAATCAAGTAAGTACCACGTGCCCGAGGCTTTAATAAAAGACTTTTAAGGTGGATCATTGGATTTGGGGCCTTCAGACGTAAATCCTATGCCAGGGGCCACATGGCGGTGCTATGTTCTTGAATAAGCACCGAGGCTATCTCCGGTGTTTGTAATTCTGCGTGCATTTCCCCCCAGATGCAATGAGCTGGTTGTATTGAGCTTTCTTGTTCCCCATCGTGTTCTAAACCACAGAAAGCATGCAACGTGGAAGAGGCAAGGTCTATGACCCTGCTCAACTTTTTGGTCCAACTAAGTCTAACTACATCTTGAGCAGGATCATAGGGTAAAGAGCTATTGCTTTTGGATGGAAAGAGCATGCTATGCCCAGCATTCCAAACGCATAGGAGAAGCAGCTGGGCCACCCAATGAGATCTTAACCCCGGACCGTAAATAACGCGGCACAAACCAGAACTTGCCCTAGTGAAGAAACTTATGAGTTTCACTTGACAGATGTTTCTGTAAAGTTTTTTTTTTTTTTTTTTTTTTTTTAAATATAACAAATAAACCAAACCTTCTTTAGTTTGGATTCTGTTACCCATTCTTCAGGGGCAAAGACTGCACTAAAATGAACACATATTGACTATAAGGTGACCTGTTACCTCCAGAGTTTGCTTTTGCGTAAGAAGGCATTACTCATACAGAAAATAAGGATATGTCGTTGAGAAAAACGAGCATACTGAGCATAATGCTAGATGCTTCTTTGTTGTGTCTCATTTAATATTCAGTGTTGAGTTAGAGAGAAAGCAAGTTCATAGAAGATGGCGTATTGTGCCCAGGCTCATTCCGCATGGACCCAGGGTTCTGACCTAGGAGTGCTCCTTTATACGTTCCTGGTCTTTCCACTACCCATTTTCTTTATTTTATGGAAAATTTAAATGAAGGTTAAGGCCACTCATATGTTAGGCATTTGTTTGTCAGAAAGGGAGGGAGTTGACCACGTGGGGTATCAACCAGGCATGCATGGGGAGGTGTCCGGGTGTTGAGGGTAGCAGTAAAGAATAACCTTTTCTTCTCCTCTCGTGCTCAGATCCACTTAGAAATCAGACCCATATGGAGATGAAAATGTCAGCTTTATTGCTGATGAAGAGAATTGCATAACATGACTTTAGATGTGTTGATGACAGGGCCTTGCTGGTCCATTTGAGGTCTAGATCCTGGCCGGCCTGCCTACGGGACCTTTCAGAAGGAGGGGATAGGATTGCTGCCTCTCACTGGTCTGGGCTTGTGTCTTTCGTGCATCAGTTGTACTCGGTTGAGAAATATGGACCATGTATGCCACCTACCAATCAGATCACTTCATTTGTCTTCTGGTACAAGTCAGAGATGGGGTGGCACAAGTTGATTGGAGAACTCAGGGGCTAGCTGAAAAGCAGTTCTCTTAACATCCTCCAGCTCTTTCTTAACCATTGAACCTGAGATAAACTCGATGTATGATTAGCTGTTCCCCTAACACATATACAGGGGATCCCCTCCAGAGTCCAACTCCTGTCCTCATAAAACCCTACCCACTCTACACCTCAATCCATCGTGTGCCGTTTAGATTTTGTGATCCAAAAGCACTGAAATGGGTCCAATTTTATACCAATCAAGTTAATGCCACGTTCTGTTCTATCCCAGGATGCAAATTCTGTCCTTACTCCATTTCCTATTTCAAATTATGTCGAGACACATAGCTCTGTTATCAGAGCAAATACATAGAGACAAAATGACACAACACGGATCTTTCCATTGCACAGGATAAGACGTGTCTCAAATTTCATTAGAGAGTCCCTTTCATGACCAGATCTAGAGGGAATTACATAAAAAATGTCCTCTGCGGCCTCTGCCTATGGAATTGTAGGAACAAAAACAACTCAGGTACATTTTTCCGGTTGGAGAATCCCGTGGGGCTCATTTTCCACTGGTCTTGCTGTTGCTGCTTCTGGGGTCTCTCTTGTGAAGACCTATTCTTCCACCGTGCACACCACCAAGCAGACTCCCTCCTCTACTTCAGATTTTTTTCCACCCTTAAATAATGTGTGCTATACTAGGCAGGAGTGGGGTGATTCTACCCATGCGGTCTTCTCCCCCTTGGCCTATTGCTCACTGACAGAGCTGTTGTTTCTGGGGTCTCTCTTGTTAACACCTATTCCTCCCACCAGACCAGTGTCAAACCCAGGCCCACCCTGTTCATCACTGTCCTTCCTACCTGGCTTTCCTTCCACCTCCCTGTGCCTTCCTTTGCATTTTTTTCTGGGCATGTTTCTCCAGGCACAGGGCACACTACAGCCCCGCCCCTCTTGCCACACTGTGTCATCACCAAGGTCATCTAATAGTTAATGCTCAGTCTTCAAGGGCTGCTTTGCCAGTTCACGTACTGACTCTACCAGTAACTTCTTGGATTTCACAGGACATTGTACCATTTGGAGTTGTTGTTGAACAAGGGCTTTGTGATGGTGGAAAGTCTGTGACCCAGTTAAAAGATCTGCCCCTTAATGCGTCTTTGGAAAATCTATTGATTCCTATCTGAATAGGGAAAAGTGCAATGATCACATGAAAAAGGGCAAGCAAGCAGATTCAGTTACGGTGATTGGATTAAATGGCAGTAGGGAAAATGCGGTGATTTCACTCCAGGCCTCAATAGAAAGAGTTAAAATATCATGATGTATTCTGGGAGCATACTTGAGGGACTGCCAAGATTTCCATTATAATCCTTTCATGTCAGGAGTTTACATTCTGTCACATTTAGTTTGGCTATAAATCGGAATATAATACCTAAATCTCACTTTTCAGTGGAGACCTTATCATTTTAAAATGATTATATGTTCTATGACATACGAAAACACTCACACACACACACACACACACACACTTGCACACACACTGCAAGTCACAAACATGTAGTGAAAGTCACACACACACTTATGTAACAAAATTCTCTCTATCCCAAGATAGTGCTTCTTTGTTAAAGGGGATCTCCCCAAACCAGTGGTCTGCAAACTGCAGCTCGAGAGCTACATGTGGTTCTTTGGCCCCTTGAGTGTGGCTCTTCCACAAAACACCACGGCCTGGGTGAGTCTATTTTGAAGAAGTGGCATTAAAAGAAGTTGAAGTTTAAAAAAATTTGGCTCTCAAAAGAAATTTCAATCATTGTACTGTTGGTATTTGGCTCTGTTGACTGAGTTTGCCAACCACTGGTCTAAACCATCTTCCCGTTTCTAGCCTCCCCGTCTACTTCTGCAACCTCATCTCTTCATCTACTGACTCATTTATTAATTCGGCAAACGCCCTGCACACTCACTATGTCCCAGGAGCTATGCTGGAAACACAGCCAGAGCCAGCAGGCAGCAGAGGCAGCACGCACGACTCAGTGCTCCTGTTTATTTTATAATTTCCTAACCTGTAAACTGGAAATAATACGTTTCCGGTCACAGTGCCTGCCACATAGTAAACTCTGAGTGAAGGCTAACAGTTTCTATCTGACGGGCTCCCTGGCTAGGCCAGGGACAGCACGGTTAAGATGAACAAATCAAAAGATAAAATAATTTCTTCTGATGTACAAAAGTCCTGGGTCAGCCGGGACCGGTTTGGCTCAATGGATAGAGCGTCGGCTTGGGGACTGAAGGGTCCTGGGTTCGATTCCAGTCAAGGGCATGTACCTTGGTTGCGGGCATATCCCCAGTAGGGGATGTGCAAAAGGCAGCTGATCGATGACTCTTTCTCATCGATGTTTCTAACTCTCTGTCTCCCTTCCTCCCTTCCTCTCTGTACAAAATCAATTAAAAAAAAAAAAAAAAAAAAAGTCCTGGGCCAGACTCTTCTCAGTACATACTCCACACACATTTGAACACCTTCTCAAGGTCATTCACTCTACATGCAAGGTAACATCTGCATGTTCTTCTTCCTCTTCTAATTAACTTCTGTTTGAATTCACATGGACAGTGGCCGAGATGTATTTGTCTAAATCACGTGTCAAACAAAAGGCCCGCAGGCCAAATCCGTCCCGCCAGGCCTTGCGATGTGGCCCGCACGGCGCTGTCATCACTGCACTCCGCTGCGTTTCCATCACAATGACAGTTTATGACTGTTCAGTAAACTATTTGGCCCGCGATTTAGGCTGGATATTAGATTTTGGCCCCTTCTCTGATTGAGTTCGACACCCCTAGTCTAAATAATGGTATTAAGGTTATATGTTCATCTTCATAATCCAATAGCCTTATTTTACCTTAACCTAATAAAATTGTTAAATAATATAATATCTATATTGTTATTAATCTGTGCTGGTATAGATAAAATAGGGCTCTATTATCTAATGGTCTGCTATTTGATTTTTGGTGATAGTTTCAGCATGGTAAGACCAGATAGTATGCACAAAGTTTGCAGTAGTTCTAGACCTTGCCTCAAAAGCTAAAGAAATGCTCTATAATTGGGGTTATTAGGAAACATGTACCCTGAGATCTGTAATGTCTTTAGAAATCATCTTGCTCACACCTCTCCTTTTGAACTGGAGGAAACTAAGGCAGAGAGATGTGAGTGATTTGCCAAAAGCCATACGAACAGTTCATGGTAAAGGTCTGGAAGCCAAGTGTACAGATATATTCTCATTCATAGATTTAGTCATTCACTTTCATTCATTCTGTTTCGTTTGTTCATTCAGTAAGTATACACTAGGCAACTTTTATGTTCCAGGGATGGTGTTAGATCCTGGGGCTTGCATACACTGGGGAGGAGGTGGCTAGAATATTATACAAGAAAATACACCTCACATGAAAGAGTAAGTACAAGGGTGCTATGTGAACACCCCAGAGAAGCCAAAGTCAGTCTTGATACTCGTAGAAACTTCCTGAAGCAAGAGATGTCTAAGAGGAAATCTTTTAAAAATATATAGTATATTTTATTGTTTTTTTACAGAGAGGAAGGGAGAGGGAGAGAGTTAGAAACATTAATGAGAAACATTGATCAGCAGCTTCCTGCAAACCGCCCCGCCCCCCCACCGTCTCCCTCCCACTGGGGATGTGCCCACAACCAAGGTACATGCCCTTGACCAGAATTGAACCTGGGATTCTTCAGTCCAAAGGCTGACGCTCTATCCAGTGAACCAAACCGGTTAGGGCAGATTAAATCTTTAAAAGGATGGAAACCAGACAAAGGGAAGAGGGAAGTATAATAGAAAAAACTAGTGGGAAGTTTATGATCGAACTGAGCACAGCAGTGAGATAACTAATAAGATTCTTTATACAAAGTGGAGACACCATTACTGCTCTGAGATAATGCCAGATGTTATCATTATCAATCCTTCCTATGGCATCATATCATCCAATAAAATGTGTGGATAAAAGATTTTGGAACTATTGGAAATTTCTCCTTACCACTTTTTCCCCCCTCCCACATACAGAGTCTGAAATCATTCTTAAGAGCCATAGTTTGGACAAGATGATTCCCAATTTATGTTATTCAGAAAAAATCATTTTCTATTGTGCTGGAGAGGAAATATAAGATATTTAAACAATGAAAATTGTAGCTTATATAATGTGTATTTTTATTCATGATTTATTTAGATCAGTCAAAAATTTCTTAACCTCGATATGTAGGAGGGAATTTCCTAGTGTGTATATTCATCTTGTGCTGATTTTTAAAATTTCACTTTAGCCGTCAATTTCCTCTATTATGGAAATACTCAGTTAACAGCCCTACTTTCTATCTAGAATTTTCTATGAACCCAAGTTTAGGAGTGACAACAACAAAAAACCTTAAACATGCAATCTCTTACATTCAACTGGCCTTTCACATTGCACAAAAAATTCAAGTAGATTATTCAACAACAATTCAGTCCATTGTTTTGATACTTTACACTAGCACAGAAGACTAGGGAAGCTTTGAGGTATTTGAGAAGTATTGTCTGTAGAATTGTATAAATGAATGGATCCTTTTGGTAGAGATACGTAAGGTGATACTTCTTTGTTTATTAAATTGTTTAATCGACAGGTGCTCAATGAAAGTTTCAAATGAATGAATGTTTAAAAGCATTAAGTGAATGTAGGAAATTAGCGTGAGGTCTGATGTGCACAATGAAAACCTTGCAGGTGTTTGTGAGAGAAGCCTTCATACAAAACACAGGCGTTGCTACTTGCTTCAAGATAATGGTGATGCTCTGATTGCTAAGGCTGTGTGTGCCGTGAGTCTCGTATCCCGTTATCCAATGAAATGTGTTGAGCAAAGCCGTGGTAACTGTTGAAATCTTTGCCTCACCCTTCCCTCTCCCCACAGGAAACCACATCTTCTCACATGGAACACCCCTAGACAGTAAGAGCGGTCCCCCGTCTAAGAGAATCTTGAGCTCTCACATGGATAGAATCTAGACACACGTGTTAGTGGATGCCTTAAATCATCCCACATGGGATCCCCATTGTTCACATTTTCCTTAAAAATTATTTATTTTTAATGTCCATGTGTTTGTTTGGCTGGAAGTCAAGTTTCGTTACATGTGCCTATTATTCCACTGCATGGCCTTTTTATTCATAGGCCATTCACACAAGGACTAATTTCTTTGATAGAGAGGCTGCTAATGCTTATTTAAGCGCGCTCTAATGAAAACAACATTGTTGGAACTACAAATAAATGTCGAATCTCCGAGCTACGCCTTTGGGCCATTCCCTCATCATGGAATCCCACAGGGTCCACCTATTCCTTTGGCTCCTAAGGTGGGCAGGAACTTGATTGAAGGCTGGCAATTCATATGTAAAATAAGCAGGCATTCTTAATCTCCAGGTTGGGCACTGAGACTTCTCTGGAATGCCAGGACTACACTTGGGTTTAAAACTGACATATATCATGAATATGTCTTCGCAAATGGTGTAGGAAGTAGGCAATCTTAGTTGTGAATGCCCCGTGTGTGTGTGTGTGTGTGTGTGTGTGTGTGTGTGTACATATGTAATAGAAATGGCAAGCTCCCTTTCTGAGCTACTAGGCACCAATAGGTTGGCTCCAAGGCCGGATGTAGAATAGATGGTCTGAAACATTAAAAGCGCATTGCTGTGGAGTCAGATCCTGGCCTGTTTCCCCACATGGATCCGCAGGTGATTAGATTATGTTTTGTAAACAAAGGCTTGGCCCGGCAGCTTCGTGGTCTCCTTCAGCTTGGTCTCGTGGTAATCACAGATGCCTCAGGATTAATGTTAGATCGCGTATGCTCTCTCTCAGCGAAAGTAGTTTTCTGTTTTAAGAATGTCACCTTTATGTTGCAGATGTTTGCATTCTTGCTTACAGATGTAGCTGTGAGCGAGTATATCGGTTAGTGTGTGATTTAACGGTGTAGCTATTTCTTCCACTTCTGCGAAGTATCTCCTCAGTCATCAGAAACCATATGCTCAGCCCTGCCGGTGTGGTTCAGTGGTTAAGTGTGGATCTATGAACCAGGAGGGCAGGGTTTGATTTCTGGTCATGGGCACATGCCCGGTTGGGAGCTTACTCCCCAGTGCGGGGCATGCAGGAAGCAGTTTCTCTCTCTCCCCCCCTCTCCCTTCTTCTCTGAAATCAGTAAAATTATATTTTTAAAAAGAACCATATGATCAAAGGCAAGCCCCAACAATATTTTATTTTATTTTTTTTAATGAAAAAAACAACCCAACGTTTGCTGCGGATGGTGCTGCTCAGAATGTATGGTTCCCAACAATATTTTAATTGAATATTTTCTTTTTCCCCTCAACATATTGGTCGAAGTGGATTCTGATGTACGCAAATGAGAGATCTTGTATTTCACTATGTAAGAACTACATGGAAAGCCAGTGTGAAGAATGAATGCTCGATGACAACCATTTTGGGTTGCTTCCCCTTTTGGCTATTGTGAATAATGCTGCTGCTACGTACAGGGGGGTATTATACAAATATCTCTTTGAGACCCTGCTTTTTTTTTTTTTTTTTTTTCTCTTCCTTTTGGATATACACCCAGAAGGGGAATGGCTTGGTCATAAAGTAACCCCGTTTTTACTTTGCTGAGGAAGGGTCATACTGCCCCATACCAGCTGCACCATTGACACACCAACAGTGCACAGAGGTTCCAGTTTCTCCACATCCTCGCCAACACTTGCTGTCCTTTTCTGACAGTAGCCATTTATGGTTGTGAGGTTCCACTGCTCACTGTTTTTTCAATTTTTATTAATATATTTTATTGATTTTTTACAGAGAGGAAGAGAGAGGGATAGTTAGAAACATCGATGCAAGAGAATCATCAATCAGCCACCTCCTGCACACCCCCCACTGGGGATGTGCCTGCAACCAAGGTACATGTCCTTGACCGGAATCGAACCTGGGACCCTTCAGTCTGCAGGCCAACACTCTATCCACTGAGCCACACTGGTTTCGGCTCACTGTGGTTTTGATTTGCATTTCCCAAGTGACTAGTGATGCTGAGCATCTTTTCACATTCTTTCTGGCTATTTACTAGAACACATCTTCTTTGGAGAAATGTCTACTCAAGTCCTTGGTCCACTTTTTAATCTTTGTTGTTGTTGGGTTGGAGTTCTTTATCTAGTCCAGGTGTTAACCCACTCATCAGATAGATGATTTGCAAATATTTTCTCCCATTGAGTAAGGCTGCCTTTTCACTATGTGGATTGTGTCCTTTGATGTACAGAAGTTTTTGCTTTTGATACAGTCCAATATGCATTTACTTTTGTTTGCCTATGTTTTTGGTGTCGTGTCCAAGAAATCATTGCCAAATCCAAAGTTAGTAAGTTTTCTCCTGTGTTTTCCTCTTAAGAATTTTATAGCTTAGCTCTTATGTTTAGGTATTGGATCCATTTGAGTTAGTTTTTGTATAGGACGTAATGTAAGAGTCCAACTTTGTGTTACATTGCTTTTAAAAGTGTGTGTGTGGATGTGCGCACACATCTGTTTAAATAAACTGTGGCGGGGCTGTCTGGGATTGGGCATTCCTGTTGATTTACAGAGAAGCTGAGTCATATAGAGGCGAGAACACCACTTTATCCAAATCTGTGTAATATCTACCTCAAACCCCCAGGTTTTGGGTGACAGAGGTGATTCCTGTTTGTTTATAAGGAAAAGTATTTGTTTCTGAAACAAACACCTTATGACAGCTAAGACGTTAACATTTAGAATTTCAAGAGTAATCTTTGTTTCCTGAAACCAGACGGCAATTTTTATGGAAGGAAAATACCTGTAGCAGAAACATGTTATTTGCAATACACATATGTGGACGGATTCTACAGTGAAAATTCTGTACTAAGTCTCCTCTATCTGTGTGTCATGGGGAACAAAGGGAGAAAGATCTCTCTCTCTCAAAGCACTTAGTATTTAGTGAAAATAAGACAGTTAGTACCTGCCACGTAGAAATAATTACATGTACACACTGGTAGCTGTTTGGCATAGCTTTTACCCTTATGAGAACATGCATGTAGCTGTCAATAGAAATTGATGCTTGCCATGTGAGGCAGGCATGTCAAACTTGTCAAGAAATGCCAGAGAGGTTGCAAAGAAGTTGGTGCAGACAAAACATCAGTCTGATTGTACGTCTCCAGAGTGTTTTCCCAACTCGTTAAAAAAATGAAGATCCTGGTTTTTATTTTATTTTATTGCTTAAAGTACTACAAAGAGTAGTACACATGTCTCCTTTGTTCTCCATTGACCTTCTCCTGGTGTTCCCTACCCTCCAATATCTTGCGTCCATTGGTTATGCTTATATGCCTGCATGAATACAAGTCCTTTGGTTGATCTCTTACCTTCCCCCGCTCAACCCTCCCCAGCCTTCCTGCTGTATTTTGACAGTCTGTTTGATGTTTATCAGTTTATAATGTTCTTTATTATCCATAAATGAGTGAGATCATGTGGTATTTTTCTTTCATTGACTTGGCTTATTTCATTTCGCATAATGGTAACTATAACTTTATTGATTTCAGACAGAAGGGGAGAGGGAGAGAGATATATATGGTAGAAACATCAATGATGAGAGGGAATAATTAATCAGCTACCTCCTGCATGCCCCCTACTGGGAACTGAGTCTGCAACTTGGGCACGTGCCCCAACCAGGAATAGAACCGTGACCTCTTGTGTCATAGGTCAATGCTCAACCACTGAACAACGTAGGCCAGGCAGAAAATGAAGATATTTTTATTTTCATGTTTTCTAGTTTGGGTGGTATTATTTTTAAAAAAGAAAAAAAGAAAGTAAAGGTATAATAATGAACCTTTTTTTTATCATTTACTGGTGACATTTGTCCCTTAAAAATTACTCATCTATATGCACACATATATGCAATGTATGTCATACATGTAACATATATTTCATACTATGTGTTTATTAATATGCATGCTTGTATGCATATATTATTTCAAAGCTAATCTCCTCCTGAAAGAAAATACAAATATTTTTAGGCCAGAGAAAAACTAAATAGAGATAGACAGCATGGGTTTTGATGTCTTCATATTCATGCATTGTTTTAGAGCTTAGGAAAGTTCTCGCCGCTGCTTATTATTGTAGTGTTTGATGTTTGTGATGTGTTCCTGTAACATGTTTCAAACGACCCTGCCTACATTCTCGTCTTCTGGATCTCATCCCCAGGCATTCGAGATATTCATCCACGTGGGCCTCCATCTGCACAAAATTGTTAGGGGATCTTAAGGATGATTTAAGGATGATTTACTTAAAATTCCAAGCATTTCAATATTCTGGCAAGAGAGGGGCTAATTTAAAAGTGGAATCCTATTTCTTTAGAGATGCTCCATACAGGATCATTGTTATCATTCGTGTCTCATTAGCTATTTTTAAGGATTACTATAAGCAAATTTTGACAAGTGGTTTTTTGAAAGGGCCTCTGAAAATGACTTCTGCATCTGAACCATGTCCACTCGGGTGGGTGGCTGAGTAGGATTCTGGGAATCCAGCATAATGACTAAACTGGGACTCGCCCTGGCATGGTCCTCCTACAGAATCCAGCTCTTCATCTAGAAGGGCCCTTATGGAATCTCCCACCAGCACCCTAAGGCTTCTTTGTACCAATCCCTGGGGATTTAAACTAAACAAATAGAAATCCTAGCTGAGCAACTAGATAACTCTTCAGTTATTAAGAACCAACTTAATAACTGAAGTAATAGAATTAGCTTAAAGGAGACATAGATGGAGGCAGATTATGACATTTGGTGATTGGAAATTATCTGCTAAATTTTGATTACAATTACACCTAAGATTTTTATGTGAGATTAACTTTGTATGTCTTTTTCCTGTATTTTGCTTTTAGAGGCTATTGAAATAGATGGGTCAGGACAATACAGTCCTAGCTAAACTAATTTTCTTTTGACCAGTTGATTGACATGGTTAAGCCAATTGAGTAGCAGCAAGAAATGACCTGGCAGTTATTAAGTGGTTGAATAGTAGAACTAACTCGGGTCTTTTGTTCTTGTTTTCAAAATGGCCTCCCACACAATGGTTCTGACGCTCCATAAGAGCAAACTTGGAAAAATTAGGAGAAACACATATTAAAATATTAACCAAAAGGAAAAATGGTCTGCTGTAGGCTATTTGTGCCACCCTCATCAAATTCATACGTGACAATCCTATTGCCCCATGACAGTGATCGGCAAACTGTGGCTCTGTTGACTAATGAGTTTGCCGACTACTGACCTAGACTCTCCATTCCAATAATTACAGGCTGTTGTTGTTCCTTGTGATTAAGCCCCTATCCCAGTGGTCTGCAAACTCATTAGTCAACAGAGCAGCAAATACGTGGTTAGTGAACAGCATGTGGTTCCAGAGCCACAGTTTGCTGAGCACTGCCCCATGGGATGAGAGGAGGGGATGAGGGCCTTTGGTGATTAGGTGATGAATAGGTGATTAGGTCATGAGGGAGGAGCCCTGGTGAATGGGATTAGTGTCTTCATAGAAGAGGCCCTTGAGCAAACCTCTCCCCGTCACCACGAGAGGACACAGCCAGAAGTTGTCAGTCCACAACCGAGACAAGGATTTCTGCCAGAACTCGACCATGCTGGCACCTTGATCTTAAACTTCCAGACTCCAGGAATGTGAGGAATAAATTTCCGTTGTTTATTATCCACCCAATCTGTAGTATTTTGTTACAGCAGCTTAAAGGACCTAAGACAGAGCCTGTGTTTTCTATTTCATGTTGTTCCAAAGCATCCAAACTGATAAAATGTCCTTTAAAAATAGACATTAAGGAATGTGTTATTATTTAAACATATACTATTCTCCTTTAAGAAAACCATATTGTGGAGAAAGAGTGATACAATAACATTCTCCCTTTGCTTCTATCAGGTGTCAAAATCCAAGGATTATTTTTTAATGTCATCCTTCAACCAATTATTTTCATTGCCAAGTCCTATACAATCTAAAAACATTCCCGTGGCACTTTTCCAAAACCATTTGTACAGCAAAAGTTTCCATTTAAAGTCGTATGTTTTCCTTTTCAGATGGGACACAGTAAATTTAAGGAAGAGCAGGCTGTTGAATGTGCAAGTCGAGAAAATTCTCAAACACCGCAACTGAGCCAAATGAACAAAAAGATGCAAAAAAAAAAAAAAAAAAAAAAAGCATCGCAAATGTTAGTACTTAAAAGTCGGAAGGAACCCAAGTTCATTTCACAAACTTAAGAAATATTAGCCAGGAAAAATATAATTTAGGTCAGAGTCCAAACACACCAGAAATCAACACCCAACTCCTGTTTTTGAAAGAGGAAGACAGAGTGCCAGGAAGTAAGTAGAGGTCATTCTGCAAAGATGTCATCCCTTCTGATCATATTTAGATCTGCCTCCAAAGGGGCAGGGATGTGCCACAATAGATTGTAAGCTCCCTCAGGGGAGGGCTTTCCATCTGTGAAAGCTCACTGAATTAATTAACACACATTCCGTTATCTTGGTGGAATCTGGCCCCACCACAGGGACTTGAACGGTTTAGAAAGAACAAATGTGGTTTTCTCCATATATTAATATCTCTGCCCCAGAGGAAAGATAGAAGAGGTGGCCTAAGTTTCAAACTAAAATACATAGAGCCTGACCGGTGTGGCTTAGTGTTTGAGTAATAGAATCCTTTTTTATTTACCGTATTTTTCGGACCATAAGACGCACCAGTTTTTAGAGAAGGGAAATGAAGAAAAAAAGATTCTGAAACAAATAGTGTCCTAAAATATTTTATGTGCATTAAAACCCAACATCAGTCATAAACACATGTAATCAACCCTGTAAACAGCAGCATTTAGAACCATTTTAGAGCCGGGCAAGCACACAGAGACCACACAGAGCCGGGCAAGTAAAAAAACTTTTTAAAAGTATATGTGTAGGCTATATTTGGACCATAAGACGCAGGGACTTTGGGGGAAAAAAGTGCGTCTTGTGGTCCGAAAAATACGGTACTCCTTATCCTGCATAGCCTGGTTGACTCAGTGGATAGAGCATCAGCCTGGGGAGTGAAAGGTCCTGGGTTCGGTTCCAGTCAAGGGCATGTACCCTGGTTGGGGGCACATCCCCAGCAGGGGGTGTGCAAGAGGCAGCTAATTGATGATTCTCTCATCGATGTTTCTCTCTATCCCTCTCTCTTCCTCTCTGTAAAAAAATCAATAAAATATATATATAAAAAAAAATAAAAGGCTAAAGTAAGGCTAAGCCAACGATAGTAGGGATTTAAAAACTGGATATATAAGAGCCACTTCAGAGGTCTACTCAAAGGTAAGATATCCAGCAAGGAAGACTGGGGCTGGTGTTGAGAAGCAAGATTAGTTTTAGTTGCAAATATGTGAGCCAGGCACATAGAGGGGAGTGTTTTGACTGTTTCATGGTGTAAAGACCCCCACCATGGACAATTCCAAGGCACCAGCTTGTAAAATTTCTGAAAATTGTACAATTGGGAGCCAGCAATAGCCGGCTCTAAAACAACTCAAAAGAAGAATCACTAATATTGAAATTGGAGGTACATGCATGCACTCATTACATATATGAATATATTTATTATATTGTATATATTGTACATATACGCATAATATAAAAATGTGTGCATGTACGTAGATACATTTATCCCTGGTTCTTTCCACTGAGGGCCTGGTTACAGCTACTCCCTGATAGAATGAGTGTACTTACTGTCCAGAACTTGATTTCTAAATTTCATGTTCCATGAAATTATAACCAGCAGGCCTTGGAGAAATGATTGATTCGGTGGCTAGGGCAAGAAAAGTACAAGATGAGCCTGATACATCTCTCTGAGCTGTAAAATAACGCAATGTTCAGAGGAGGAAAGGAACATGTGAGGAGGAGACTGGAGCCAACTCAGACTCCAACTGGCCAATTCTGAGGGACCACCTCAGTATCCAAAACAGAAAAGAAAAAAATGACATTAGACAGGAAGTTGATTCTGATATGAATCAATAAGTTAACATTTTGATGAGGCATTAGATATTGCCAGAATCTTCAGGCAGGTTTTCAATCCTTTGCTCCCTCTTCTGACCTCTCTATGCTGCTAAAGTTGGTAAGCTTGATGTCTCAGAAGCACCTTAAACTGTTGCCTATTGGATTCTGTTTTCATTCTATGTCTGCTGGCCTTGGGAAAGTGGCCTTATGTAGTAGGTGACCTTGGGGGCCAGGGGCAGTGTGTCTCACTGGTCACCTGAGCTGGGTTCTCAAGGAGTGTCCCTGTGTGTGTGGAGGGATGGCCTCCTGTTGTAACTGAGCCTCACTGCTGTGGGCACTTCACTGGGAGGGACTGCCCCTCGTGCTGACTGGTTGTGAGGCATTGACCCTCATGCTGATTGGCTGTGAGAACTGGCCTTGACCACAGTGGAGGAGCTGCTGTGCAGAGTCTGATGCTGTAGAGCATAGGATTTGCTTCTGGGGTGCTGATGCCTGCTGAGTCTGAGGAGAAAAAAATAGGTAGCCCTTGTTCTTGAGTTCAAAATTTGGATAAAGACAGAAACATGGAGAACAGCAACTTCTTCCGAAGACAAGTGGGTGAGGCACTGGATTACTCAAAACCTGTCCTGAAAGTTAAGATACTGTCAGTCAAAGGAGGGGGAGAAGGCATTTTAAGTGGAGGGAATAATATGAGGAAAGGGAAGTTGTGAAAAAGATGGGCAGGGCTAGGGAATTTCGGTGCACTGTGGGATGGAAGAAAAGAGGGGCAGGAGATGGAGCTGAAATACAAGGAGGGAGAGGTTTTGAAGGGATTTACTCTTCAGCTAAAGAATTCCAATTTCATTCTGAAGACAGTGCGGGACCGGCAGGGGGTTGTTAGGAAGTGGGGAGGCCGGTGACACTGGCGGCATGTTGGAGAAGGAGCAGACCGAGAGACTAAAGGTGGGGACACCCACTCAGAGGCACAATGAGACCACAGCTAATTCAGAGCCAGCAGCATGGTGTAGAGGGCATAATGGAAAGCTGTTGCTTTGAGAGAACATCAAAAGGCCTGTTGACCGACACGATGAAAAAATAAGACGGGAAGGGGTGGAGCGGGATACAAAGACATTGTTATGTGGAGGGAAAGTCATCCAAAACAGATCAGACAACAGGTGAAGCAGGTTCAGGAAACGGGTAATAATTCTCAGCTGTGCTGGGCTCTTTGCATTCAATCTCACAGCAAGTCCATTTTATGGGTGAGGAACAGGGTTGGAGAGACTTTATGTGGCTTTAACCTAAATCACACGTTTGGTGAGAGTGAAGGTTTTGCATTGTTTTGAATATAGTGCATGTATAGTGGCTGTCTGACAGCCAGGTGGGGAGACTCTGTGAGGAGTCTGAAACACAGATGTGGAGCTGAAGTGTGAGCGTGGGCCAGCGGTGTGGTCATGCGGCCAGAGGTGTAGTCTTGAGGCCAGGAATTGGAACCACAGAGGTGGAAGACCGCCTAGAGAGAGAATAGAAAAGCAGCCAAGAGAAGAAGCCTCCACATGAAGGGACTCACTGGGAAGGAGCCCCTGTCAGAGCAGTCATGGTCCAGAGCCTAGGAAAACTGGACCAGAAAGCCCCAGTGTCTAGAATCGGGTTAATAAGCGAAGAGTCACATCCTAGAAAGATGTCAAGTAAGATAAGGACTGCAATAGACTCTGGGATTCAGAAATTGAAACTGACAGAAATGATTCGTCATCTCTTAAAACCGACTAAAATATTAGGCTAGCTGTTCTGGCCAAGCCTAATTAGAGCATCATCCCAATACTTCAAGGTCGCAGGTTTTATCCCCAGTCAAGTCATATATAAGAATCAAACAATGAATGCATAAATACATAGAACTCACAGATGTCTCTCTCTCTCTCGATGTCTCTCTCCCCCTCCCTCCCTCCCCCCTCTCTTGAAAATAAAATGAAAGCTTAGGCCTGCTGGTACATTGAGGCAGAGGGGGAGACCACTAACAACATTCCTTTAGAACAGTGGTCGCCAACCGTTTGGACCTCACAGACCACCAGTTGGCGACCGCTGCTTCAGGAATACAAGATGCCCACAAAGGAAAGGAAATAGCTGGGAATCGAAAACGCTTGCAATTCAGTGAATTTTTAGCCATACTTCCGGAATGCTACCACTATGGCAGTGTGGCCCAGTGCGGGTGTGAGAGGGAGATTACGTCTCTCCAGGAGGTAAGTGTACACCACTTCCCTTCTCTTGGCCTCAGTTTCCTGGTGTGAAATGGCAATCTCTGAATTCCCTGCAGCAATTGAAATATTTTGATTCTATCGCAGAACTAAGACAATGCTAACCAGCTATCCTGACTCTTGCCTGACATTTCACAGGATAATTAGGAAACCTAAAAATAAACAAAAAAAAATGCATTTCAGTTACTATTGGAAATGGATATATTTTTTATTTGCTATGAAAAATCCTGTTTTTAGACTTGAGAGCACTGCTGTTGAATTGAGATTTTAAAAGAGAACCATTTATTTGCTCCCACCAGTTGCATGCCGTGAACGTTGGTTTCACACTTCTCTCTTCTGTCATAGAGAAACTGGCTTAACAGTTAATACCCACGGGAAAGACTTCTGTCTTTCATGGACATCCCCACCCAATTTTTCAATTTCAGTAATTTTATTGGCAAAAGAGAGCATACCAATACTTGCCAAAATTAATACGTCAATAACTAATATGTCAAGTGTGTCTCTTGCTTGAATTGGACATGCCAACAACTAAAAAAATTGGGATGGGAAGAAAGAGGGGAACAAAATGAAAACAGTGATTTTAAGAGTAGTACTACTATGCCCTTACAAGTAGGGAGTGAAGCATCAAAACAATGATAAATTAGCTGAACAAAAAATGAAGTAATAAGCTATTTTGAAATCACTGCTATATGAATTTAGAATAGAATGCAAAAGAATCAAACTTTCTCACTACTTCCTAACAAAACGAGAGAGAAAGAGAGAGAGAGATCCCAGAGGCTCTGAACTAAACTATTGGCAAAAACATGTCACTAATTGGCATTTTTCCCAAAATATGATTTCTTCAAAACAGGATGTTCACTATTCACCACAGTACCATTAATTCAGTTCCTAATATAAAAATCACCTGTGAGTGCCAAATGGGCTTTTCACAACTCATTCAAAACAAAAGACCTAAATAAAATCACCAATGCAATGTACATAATTTACAATTTAGGGGTAGTACAAAGAAAATATATCTTGAAATAATGTTTTGCATTTTTATAAAAGTCCACTCAATATCTCCAAAAAAGTGCACACTCACGTTGTAATGTATTCAAGGACTAAACAGGAGAGAACAGGGCGATCAACAGAATTTGAGGGAAGACCATGGGAAGTGGTAGTGAGCATGTTGGCCAATCTGTATGGTCAACTGGGGAATCTATGGCTTTCCACCTTATTTCCTCTTCATGAGGGAAAATTAGGGAGGCAACTGTATGTGCAAGGGTCTTGCATGATTTGGAAAGAGGTAAAAGAGCTCAGGATAACTGAGAACACATACACTCTGGCTAGGGGAGCAGAGTTGAAGATTATCTATGTAAAATGTTTAGAAATCTACCCTACACACAGGTTAGTTTGTGGAGAAAGATTTGTAACTAGTACATGCACATACCCCTCCCTCTCTAGCAAAACAATACCTTAAATTTGTTTAATTTTACATTTTATTAAAAGCATTTATTTACACATGCTATATACCTTGATCCTCACACAAAAATTTAACCAAGGAGTACACTGTAGTAGAGACTGAGATTTACCCTGGAATATGTGACAGGACAAGTATTCATAAATATAAATATATATATAAATATCTATCTATCTATATATATATCTATATATCTATATATCTGGGTTCCTTTCCCTTATACTATATTTGGTTTGTATACACTCAATACTATATTTGGTTTGTATACACTCAATACTTATAGGCCTGACACCCTTATCTATGACATGTATATGTTACTCTTAGCACAAACTGTAGTCCTAAGGGTTTTAAACATGTGTGACCCATGTATACTCAATCCAATGCAAGAAGTTGAATGTTAGTAAAAGCTTAAGATAATTAAACCACTGCACAGAATGAATCTTTTAGATTTTTATTAAATTCTGTCTCTTTCCCCTCCCCCCTCTCTGTCCCTTCCGCTTTGAATGTCAAGTTTATAACTTCAAATAAAGGAGAACTGAAGAGGCTTCTGCTTGGGACCAAGATGGAGAAACAGGGGCCAGATTTATTCTACCTGAAACTACTAACAAGCTGGGCCACATCCATGATTCCAGAGGCTGCACTCTGGCAGCACAGGACAGCCATCCCTCATGAAGGAGAAACAAAACGAGGTGAGCACTACGAAGGCCCAGCTAGTGTGGGGAGGGCTCAGAGCTTACAGAACAGAATGTCAGAGCGGCAAAGTCTGGACCCTCAGGTGTGTGTGGGGGAAGCAGGAGCCACACGAAAGAACAGTCAGTGGGGTTCACAGAGGGCTTGGGAAAGGCTAAGTTCCCATCAGCCAGAATGAAGCCTCACACTGCAGCGAGCATCAGCTCGAGTCCTCAGAGAGGTGTTGCCTGGGAAGGGGACACAGTTAGTCCTGAGCAACACCGCTTTGGTGCCATCTAAGAAGACAACAGTGTAAGATCTACAAAGTAATGAAAGAAAAAAAAACCTCATTAGCCCAGAATGCTATATAGCTTTTAAAAAGAAAAATGCCATTTTGTCAGACATGCAGAAGTTGAAAAAATTCAACAGCAGCAGAGACCTGCACTATCATAAATGTCATCTATTCTTTATAGGCAGATGGAGAGGGGCACCGTGTGGACATCTGGAAATACACGAAGGAATGAAGAGCAATGGAAAAGGTAAGTAAATAAGTGGGTAAATATAAAACACTTGATACAAGAGGAACAACATTACAATCTGTTTTTCAGACTTATTACAAAGCTCTAGTGATCAAGTCAGTGTGGTCTTAGCATCCAGACAGATAGGAAAGTAGCCTACCTGTGCTTCAACAGCTGACCTTTCAACACCACGGCAAAAGATGGAGAAATGACAGTCTTTCCACCAAAAGGTGCTGGTGTGACTGGATATGCAAAAAATGACCCTAATATTTACGCTTCCCATATATAGAAGCTTACTTAGAATTGACCACAGACGACATCTAAGATCTAAAGCTATAAAACTTCCAGTAGAAAACAAAGGAGAAACGTTTTGGTGACCTTGGCTTTCTTAAACATGACATTAAAAGCACATAATGTATTAATAAATGTGCTTTGAATTACACTGACAAGAAAAATAATGTAAGCCACAGACTAGATTTTGTAAAACATCTAACATAGGATTCGTTTCCCCCCTCCCAAAAAATAATTGGTGCCTAGCAGGTATAGAAAATCTCTTACAGAGCATCAAGACAAGCAGCCTGATAAAAGTGGGCAAAAGATTTGATTAGATATATAACCAAAGATTTTATACAGATTACAAGTAGGCATATAAAACTTAATGTCATGAGAAGAATGCACCAGGTGACACACCGACTAGATGGATAAAACAGAAAAGATGGCGCGTACCTGGACTTCTAGGATTGGGGCAGCGGCTTCTAACAGAGCTTTGAGAATCAGGAGGCCTGCGGGCTAGGCCTGGCTCTCGAGGCTCCGGGGAAGTCTCTCATCCTCCCGTCCAATACCAATGGCAGCTACCTTACCAAGCTCTGGTGATGGTCAAGGGTGCAGCCACTTGGAGTAAATGTTATTCTGTCAAAAGCTACATAGACATGAGTCACAGTGGAAAGTAATTTAAAGAAAGTGATAGGAAAGATACATAATACCATGTTAGGTCTTTCCATTGTTTCATATTGCCCTTAAACTATTTTGAATTACTTAAAAAGGTCTATAAATACAGGATGTTCCCCCAAAATGTATACACACTCTGAATAAAGGCAGTGTTTATTAAAATATATTTCATTTTCAAAATGTAATAGAAACCAGCTGTTAAAAGTGTGTATACATTTTTGGGGGATACCTTGTACTTACAAAAAAATGACTAAAAATAATATACGATTATTTGTCTAAATTATGTTTACCATAACATTGTACTATTCTCTATGGTGCTAAGCATTATAATGACAAATAAGTTTGCAAACTTGATATTTATCATTAACCACATAATTTGGCAGTAAAATCCACTTTTTACAAAGGCATGATATATATGTTAACAACTCAATCCTTTTTGAAAACATGTTTTTATTGATGAGAGAGAATCATCGATTGGCTGCCTCCAGCACGCCTCTTCCTGGTGATCAAGCCCCACTACCTGGGCATGTGCCCTCACCGGAGTCGAGTCTCAATCCGGTTTGTGGGTCGGTGCTCAATCACTGAGCCACAGCCACCAGGGCAACAGGGCAGTCTTGATTTACTACTCCTTTGGCCTCTCCATTTCTCCTGGCAGCTTTGCAAGAACCCATGCCCTCAGTTTCTCGAGCTCCCCCGTGCTCAGCTCGTGGAAAAGCCCGGGGAAACTGTGGAACTTGGTGCTCACCCCTAGAGCCCGCAAGGCTGAGTTTGTCTCTTGGCCCCAGGAATGAAGGACGAGCTCGTCAGCAGTCCCGTGGCACTGGAACAGCTCGGGGAGCGCGCCATCGCGCTTCTGAAGAGCCTGGAGCAGGACGGGCCAGGGGAAAGGTTAGAGGACAGAATTCTTGCAATTCAGAGAAAGCAGGGAAAACGCTGATTTTACCAAAGCTTTAATATTTTAAGGGGGGATAAGGCAGAGATGGTGCTGGCCCTTGGGCTCTGTTGTCTGTGACGTGTGACCTGCACTCGGTCCACGCGTTCCCCAAAGAGACTTGGGGAGACAGATCTCTTTGGAGGGGAAACACATTCTAGTTCTCATTTCTACGGCTGCCATTGCGGCTGTTGGTCACAAAGCTGCAACACTACCCCAGTCCTAAGGGGGACACCGGTGTGAAACAGCGGTCAGCAAGGCAGCAGGCCATTCTAATTCTGTTCATGAAATAAGCAAACTTGGTTAGAATCCTCTACAGGGTGTCCCCGGGAATATGCACACACCTTTCCTGGCTGGTAGTATTTTAGTAAACACTGCGTTTAAAATTCAAGTGCACATTTTGGGGGAAACCTTGTATATGAAGGATCCACGTGTACCATAGATGCATTGTTTTTCCCCTTTGACACCTGGCTTCCCAATATTCTTTGTACAGGACATTTGACTAATTACTGGCTGGAATAAGACCATAGGACTATTTGGCCTTGAAATGTTAATTATCACCTTTGTTTTAGTTTCAGTGAGTGAATATTTCATGTATTTTCCTGTTGCTTTTATTTTTAAAGCTGGAACTTACCTGGTAAACAGCAGAGGCTTTGTTCAGGAAGCTCGAAAGAGCGAACACGCCTGCCACATCTTGGTGATTTCTGTACGCCACATGCATCGCCATGCACCCTCCCATGGAAAAGCCTCCTGGAAGAAGTAAGAGGTCATTCTCAGAAGCAGAACATGTGCAACAACACTTCACAACAAGACACCTGTGCCAGGCTTCCTCAGCTAGTCTGTAAAAACAGATGAAGACAGACCTTTAAAGATGTGGCCCTAAGTTAGTCTACTTCAGATCGCACAGATAAGACCAGCTCTGAGTCCCATCCATGTCATCACTGGGAAGGGTATTTAATAATAAACATGATTGCTCTGTTAAGTTATCAAGTAAAAAGATTTATAATTTAAAATATGAGTCACGGTGCATTTTTATACTTATAATTTAAAATATGAGTCACGGTGCATTTTTATACTTATAAGTCTTCACAATGCCACTAGAATTAATCACTTGCATCTTTTGCCAAGTTAGAAGCTATACTTCTAGTGCCTGCCACCGACAGATGCTTACTCCTCTGAACTAGGAAAGAGAATCAAAGACTGGGTGAGCTAGTTAAGACATTTTTGGATTACAATATTATTTTGAAAACTGACTACGATGGTATAATTAAAACATACACAACCTTTAAAAAAACAATTTACTCATTTGACAAACCTGCCACGCAATGTGTGCACATTGAGGATACGTAGATTAGTATGCACAAAGCTAGCACTCCCTTGGGCAGCACATGTGTGAAAATATATGGACCCATGTTTGAGGGGGGAAACAGAGACATCATAATGGAGACACAGCAGAGGGTGACCCAACCTCAGGTTAGAGGCTTGTTATGATATTCCCTGAGTTATTTCATGAGAAATACAAAAGTAAGCTTGCACACTTGTGGAAATAGGAAAATATATTTTGGTATAGAATTCAGAGCTTTTAATTTCCAGCCTCCTGCTTTATTTCAATTAACAAAGTACAAAGCTGAGCCTGTAGGGACTGTATAAATTTGAATTTACTGCAATCTCTTTAGAGATGAAGGAAGCTTTAGCCACAGGCGATTAGATGACCTGGGTAAGGCTGTACCCCTAAAGCTAGGACTTGTGAAACCCAGATTCCTTGCTAATACTGATTAAAATAGAACTATTTTACTGAGGCAGGCTGGTAACATTATTCTGGATCCAGGATACAAATCTGTAAGTAAAGATTGCCAGCCTTGGGAAGTTCAGATTTTTAAAAAGGGCATAGTAGGGCAGCGTTTTTCAACCGCTGTTCCGCGGAGATGTTGCCTGGTGTGCCGTAGGTGCAGACAAGACAAGAATTTTATAATTTTTCACTATTTTGTTTACTTAATATTTCATAATAAAGTAATTATAAAATACTTTCTTTGTGTTTATTTGATTCCTATTCAAGAGAATTACTTTATATATAGTCAATATAGGCACAGAGTTAAATTTTTTAACATTTTCTAATGGTGGTGTGCCTCGTGATTTTTTTCATGAAACAAGTGTGCCTTTGCCCAAAAAAGGTTGAAAAACACTGTAGTAGGGTACATATTACACCTGCGGTTTGCAGCAGAGAATCAGAAAGAAATAAGAGGGTCTCACCAGTAGAAGCAGCTCACCAAGGATGGGAACAACTTGAAAGGCTCTTTCAAAACCACTCCCAAATGTATTGTAGATACATCTAATTAGACTAGAGGCTCACGAGTAAGCCTGTTCGGGAGTAGGGAGCATAAATATCTAATATCTTAGAATTGTATGTAAACTTTGCATTTGTGCATCACACTTCAAAAATTGTTAAAAGCCCCAGGCATCATTATCTACGAATTTGTGCATTAAAAACATATTTGCCATGTCCCAATAAAAATTGAAGAGCTTACTGTACAGAAGAGCTTACTGTACACAAGATTATTTCATTTCCAGTAAAATTAGCTGAACAAGAAGATCTCTAGGGTTTCCATCACATTTTAAAACCTATTCTATAAATGCTTAATAAGCACTTGTAAAAGTTCAAACAGCAAGGGCTTTCAAAATTTACAGTTATTATAATTACAGAACTTTACTTTCAGTTTGGGAATAAGTCTCCATACCTCTCAGAATATACTTTTAGCCTTTCTTTATAGTTCACAAAATTGATCTTAGCAAATGCTCACCTTCTGCTTCCTTCTCTTCCGATCTCCCCTCTTTTCACCATTTACTGACCAAAGGGATTCAAAGTTGCTTATCAAACACATTAACAATACACTTACATATCTAAAATGAGGGGAAGATGAGAAGGGTTGGGGTGAGACCAAAAGAGAAAGGGAAGAGCAGCATAATTAAGAGTGGGACTGGACACTTGGACTGGACACTTAACTGCTTCCCCATAGCAAGGCAACACTCAACAGAAAAAAGCATACCAAGTTGTACTAGCATCTTTTCCTAGCACTGAATTGCTGGGTGGAATTTATCAAGTAGATCTTTATTATCAGGCCTTTTACATGCAGTCACTTTTGCTCTGACTCTAACAGTCCAGGGCAGAAGACAACTCCCACTAGACTATCAGGGTCACGTGAGCAGGGATTTTTGTATATTTTATTCACTGATGGTACCCTCCCTAGGCACAGAACAGTGCCTCGCACATAGAAGGTGCTTAATAAATACTTAATGAATAAATGAACAGCCAGCTGCAGTTCCCATCAGGATATTTCTGCAAGGTGACAAATTTACATCACCAGGACATGCAGCCTAACAACCACCCACCACTGACAGAAAACATTCTCCACGTAGGAAATGTAATTATGAACAAACATAAATGCATCCTGCCAGCCTTTAACCTCAGGTTCAATTCTCATAACTTATAAGGGAGACAAATGTACTCAGAAATCTTATTTAAAAATGCAATGTATGTCCCTTACACCCATTTATACTCTCAGGAGGTAATCTGCAATTTCTCACCAGCCATCTCTGACAATGCAGTCACCTTTAGCATCGGACACTGCTATGAAAAGGGACTTTGTGTATTTTTTTTTTTAGAATAGAAAAACATTTAACACAAAGGGCTAGTTATTTGAATTCAATCTCCATCTAAACGTCTAAAATGCAATATAAAATATACTGTTCAATAAGTAAATACCAAATAGTAAACTCATTGTAGGTAATGGTTATAATGTATATTTATAGTTGCTGGCAAAGTATTAAAATGTCAAGAGTTAACATTTCAACATACATTTAAGATTAACGAGCTGAATAAAACATGTTAAAAAATAATAAACCTAGTTTTTATGAACTCCTTAAATAAAATAAAACAGAAACAATATATAAAAAAACTGTACTGGGAAAAATAAGTTAATCTATCCGAAACAAAATCCAGAGGAAAAAATACTTACAACTCAAGTTTACTATCAATTGAATAGGATTTTTAAAATGTAATAAAATCTGCCCTCCCTCCAAATTTCAACAATTCTTCCATTTAATTATGTTAAGCTTCAGACTGAAGTGTGATAATGTCTCAAAAGATATGAGATTATATTTTCTCTCACACAAAATTTATAGGATAACCAAAATATTTATCATCATCTATGCAAAACTGTTAGAACAGCAGTTCTGCTTGAAAATCCTGATAATAGTTGTTAAAGCAACATAAGTTGCTTAATTAAGATATGCATGAATTAAAAGCAAGTAGGATACTATATTCTTAAATTTTAGCTCCAAGAAAGAGCTGCAGAAGACACTTGTATTAAGTCAGGACAAGGGACCCTGGAAATGCTGGTGGCAGCCATGTTCATCTTGATAATTCCAACTATTCATTTTTATTTTAAATTTTATAAAATCAACATATTAGTATACACCCATTATATAAAGTATTTCCATCATACAGACAGAAATAAATGTCATCTAAAATCTTACTACTCCTACTGAGACTGGTTTGGCTCAGTGGATAGAACATCAGCCTGCGGACTGAAAGGTCCCGGGTTCAATTCCGGTCAAGGGCATGTATCTTGGTTGCAGGCCCATCCCCAGTAAAGAATGTGCAAGAGGCAGCTGATCAATGACTCTCATTGATGTTTCTGACTCTCTGTCCCTCTCTTCCTCTCCATAAAAAATCAATATATATAAAAAAATAAAATAAAATCTTACTACTCCTAATTTTGACATGTCAAAAAATTCATGTTAATAGTTAAACACTCTAAATGTATAATTTTATACCTTTTCTATGTAATACTGATTTGAAAGTCTTTCAAAAGAATCACAAAATCCCTAATTATAATTTTATTTATTGAACACAAACTTACTAAATGCCTTCTATCTGACAGTATATACAGTATTTAATGTTTACATAATATTCATCTGTACTAACACACCATATATGACTTATTTAACCATTACCATCAAGAAGGGTATTTTGAATTCTACTTAGGTATAATTCCAGAAGCACTTGCTTCTTTCTCCCTGCTTCAAAAATTCTTATAGTATGCTCCTATTATCAAAATTCTTATAATCTGGTCATATCATTTGTCAAGATCTATACATCACAGATCAAAGTTAAACCTAAATTACATCTATTTTTCTCTTAACAAATCATCACCACCTAGTGGCCAAAAAAGGAATCTCATTCTGTACAAAGTTCTTGCCTGAGTCCATGGGTCTGAGTTCTAGTCCCAACTCTATTTTGCATTAGCCAGCAATCTCTTGGGTGTTTAGTTTCATCATAACTGAAATGAGAATAAATTCCCACTCAATCTATTATAAGGCCCAAGAGACAGATATGAAAACAACCTGTCTAATTTAAACACTAAATATGAAACATTATGATATATAACAGCAATTTAAACCTGTCACTCGTAATGTAAATGCCAACTTTTTTTAGTAGTATTACTACCATATATAATTTCTAAGCACAACAGTACACACAAGGAAAATTATATACCTTTTCCACTTTGATTTCTCACATTATGCAGGAACATACCAGAAGAAAAGGGAGAGTACACCAAAGTAACAGAGAAGCAGACTGTAATATGAAATACACTTACATTCTGCATACTGGACTCTTCCTTCACCTTGTTAATCAAATCAGAAGGCTGGACTATGCAGGGGTGGGGAACATCTGGCCCGAGGGCCGTGTAGTGCCCTCAAAATCATTTGGTCTGGCCCTGCCAAGGCATTAGGGATGAGTTAATTAAATGTTTGACCAAATACAGCAGGGTAATTTCTAAGTTGATAATTTTGTATGGCTCACGAATGATGTTATAAATATTCAAATGGCCGCTGGCAGAAAACCAGTTCCCCACCCCTAGGATAATGTCATGTCATGAATGATTTTCTCAGAATGTAGGACTTGCCCCAGGTTTTATTTATAACTATACTGCCACCATGGAGAACAAAATGCAAAAGTCACTATTTTATTGCCTGTGCTTCCCCCTTTTCTCATACCTTTTGTGGGATCATGTTTGGTATAAATAGATGAAATTAAATATACACACTTCTTATGTAGAGAGCGAGGACGCACACATGGCTCTGAGGAGCACACTGCACTGAAAATACCTCCCTCAGTGTCAGACACTGAGCTAGGTGGTGATCCCTGACCCAGCTCTTCCTATCAGGCCAAAGTTTATCTTTTCCTTTAGGAAGGTAATACATTGCCATTGATATAAACTAAAAAAGTGTGTTTTCATTGCTAACACCCAAGGTTGAGTGCCCTTAGGTATCCTCCTAATAATCTCTGTTTTCAAAACCTGACACAGCGCATGCATTAGTCTTTCATCCCTCTAATGGCTCCACACTTCTGCCTTCTCGCTATCCTCTTGGCTTCACACTGGCTGCCCTCCATGGTGTTGAGCACAATCTTTCTAAAATGCACACTCTTCATGTCATTCTCTGCATATAATTCAAAATCCCTAGGGTTCAGGGCGTGCACTAAACTAGTATTTCCAGAGAGAATCTGACATGCCTCTCGCTTTCTTTCATGAACGTTTCCCTCCTGTTTATCAGTCATATTCCGACTCATTCTTTGTAACTCGGTTGGAATCAGTCTCCTAAGCAGCAGTTCTTAACTCCCTAAAAGGATCACTACTTCTTTCCTTACTGCTCACCCTGTATCTTGAACACATTTTACAATAGCACTTGTACTGTATTAGAACACTTGAATTCTATATCTCCCTTATTAGACTAACATTTTTGATTTTTTTTTTTTGTACTTCAGGTCTTAAAATTTTTAACAATCTAGAGACTGAATTTAGTATCAGAAGTACCCTTTTTCACTTGACCGAGAGAAGGCTGGATATTACCTACTATAAAAAAAGTTCTTAAAACACTAAGTTTAATATAATAAAATGCCATTAATGAAAATAAAACCATGAAGAAAGACTGGGATCCCACTTACTCAAATAGTATAGAGAACAGTTTTGTTTACAAAGTTAAACTGATTGCAATTATAACCACAAAGTGTATATTGTGTTATATTAAACAGGAAATTTTATCACATATTAAGAGGCCCAGTGCATGAATTTGTGCATGGTTGGGGTCCTGCTAGCTGGGCCCCAATCAGCAGATCGGGTCAGGCCTGTTGGAAGGAGACAGTAGGAAGTAGGAAGTTGGTCAGCGGGCCAGCCTGCCACTGATCAGAGCTGGGCTAGTTGAGGGGAGGGGCCATGGGTGATTGGCTATTTGGCCCTGATTGGGATGGAGGGCTGATTGGCTCAGGGGCCAGTCTTGGGGAGGGGCTGTGGGCTGGCCAGCCCCATCACCTAATTAGTGTGTGTGTATGTGTGTGTGGTGGGGGGCGATCAGGGGTGGAGCTGACTGGGATAAAGGGCTGTGGGCTGATTAGGGTGGTGGGGCTGACTGGGGGTGGGGCTGTGGGTGATGGGCAGGCTGGCCCGGTCCCTGGGGGCAGAGCTGGCTGTGGGAGGGGACGAGGGAGATTGGCCAGCTGGCCCCACCCCCCAATCCAGCTGGTTCCTGTCATAGCGACCAGTCCTTACAGTCTTTATAGCGTCTGGTTGCTGGCTTTATATATATATATATATATATATATATATATATATATATATATATATATATATATATATATATATAAACAAAAGCAATAAGGACAGTTTGTGTACCCACAACTTCCATTTTTCCATTTTCAATAATTTTCTAGTTTTTTCTCTCAGAATTTTTTAAAGTAACCTAATATCATTCTGATGTGTGTTTAATAAAATTGTTGAGAATCTCAAAGCACTTTTTCTTTGATTTCCTATGAATCCTTCCTTAAAAATGTTAATAGCACTTAAACCTTATTAACATGTAAATAAGAGTACTAAGTAGAATATTTTCTTTTTTATGAATGATTTTATGATTTTATTGTAAAGCAGTTCCTCATCCTCATCTTTTCTTTCCCCTCTCATCACATTTCTTCCGGATCTCATTTCCATGTAAATTCAGTAACGGGGGTTTCTACATCCAACGTCAAAGCTCCTCAATTACCCCTTCTGCCAGATTAATATTCCTAAAGCATAACTGTAATTAATTATATGACTCAAACACCTTCTTCAATCATCTCTCATCAATTATCTACAGAATAACGGGTACAAGGGAAACCAGAAAGAATCTACTGAGAGTGTAAATGACCAAGTGTTTTACAAACACCATCTCCCAGTAGGTGGACAATGCATCATTAGCCCCATGTACAGGTGAGACAGCAGAATCCAAACAGGCACCGACAGACTTAGCCTGGGACCCATTTTTGTCACTAACAGGCTCTTCAGCTCCCTAGTCTAGCTACCAGAGTCAACAAGGCACTTTCCATTCAGACAACAAACTTTCTGCTGAACCCATGTAATGTCCAGACAAACAAGCACTACTTTTTCTGCTTGTATGTACTGTTCATGTAATTCTCTATGCCTACACCTGCACACTATGAACAGTTCAATTTTTATCTATACATCTAAAAACTCCAATGCCCCCAGCTACCTTCCCACTAGACTTCTCTAACATCCTCAAATACCTAGGATCTCTTCTGAATCCCTGTGGTACTTAATGACTCAAGTTAACAATTCACTGACAGGTCATGCTACCCGTGACAACTTTCCAAGACACCACTCTGCCAGAAATGGCGCTGGGTCCTGGGAAGTAACAATGAATATGTGTGATCACTCTCTTCGAGGAGTAGGCAGGTATTGGGCTATAGAGCACTCATCATCAGCTGCTTTATTTACAGTTGTCATTGTAAGTACCTCCTGGGCTCTTCCAGGTTGTAAACAATTGTGAGATAGATCCTGTTTTATTTAGCTATGTGTCCCTTTGAGCATCTAACACATTGCCTGCACACAGGAGGAACTTAGAAAATATTTGGTAAATAACTGAATATAATGGAATCGGTCATACATGCACATATTTTTAATTATGTCTTGTAAGTATGTTGTCTAATGACCTAGACCCGTGGTCAGCAAACTGCGGCTTGCAAGCCACTTGCGGCTCTTTGGCCCCTTGAGTGTGGCTCTTCCACAAAATACCACTGGGTGAGTCTATTTTGAAGAAATGGCATTAAAAGAAGTAGTTTAAAAAAATTTGGCTCTCATAAGAAATTTCAATCGTTGTACTATAGCTATTTGGCTTTGCTGACTGAGTTTGCCGACCACTGCTCTTAGACGGAGTTGGGTGCCCTTCCCTGTGCTCTGCCCAGCACTTCCATAATGTTATACATTTATCTGTATTAGAGTTAAACATAGTTGTTAAACATAGATACATAGAAACCCAGAGTTAAATATAGATAAGAAAACAGGCCCATAAAAGGTGACATTACTGTAAACATCCAATCTCATTTTTATATGTAGTATAAAAATAGAGATATTATAGTTTATGTATTTGATGATTACAGACAAAAAGGTATTAAGTAGAATAAAGAGTTTATATAAAGGCACATTATAGCCCTATAAGAATAAAAGTTGCTCAAGTTAGTTAACAAAAGTTTATAAATACCTTATTCCTGTGGTACTAACTCTGCAGAGTGGATTCTTCTTAAATTCGATGTTATATTTTGACTGTGTACTTCATCTTAATCATGGCAACAGAAGTTTAAACATATAATAAAACTTAAGCTAATTAAAATAAATTGTTTTAAAAACTGAAATGAATAATCTCCTAATTAAAATTAAACATGGGGCTCTCAAACTGTTATTATTAAAATGAAAGGGAATTAACGTTTCATGAGTTATTGTATATAATTCTAATATCTTTGAAACCCTTAGTTTATTTGATACTATAAACAGGTCAAATGATATATAAGTGCTTCTAAATAATATTCCAAGGAAAGTTCAATGTAACAAATTTAAACAAAAGTAAAAAGAAAATGAAATTACCACATTTGAAGGTCTTACCTATTAATATTCTATTCTTCTTGATGCCACTTTTTACTTCGTCATTAATCAAGTCTGTGAGCACCTGACACATCACATCAATGGACTCAAGGTGCTCTGGGCAGTCATTAGAGATTTTAAATCTGTCAAACCATACATTGGAAATTCCTCCTTTCATAGGAGTATAGGGTCTGTTTAAAACCAAATGAAAGAAAAAGGGATGACATTAAGTTAGACTTTTTATATTTTCTAAGATTTAAGGTAAATTTTTAAATTTCTAGGGTTTTGAATAAATCATTTCAATTTCCTCCAAGTTTTATAAATTGAAAAAATTCCTATTAAGAGCACCCCCTTGCATGTGGCATTAGCTCACCTATATGTATATCGATTCCATTAACACTTACTAAAGCCAGTATATGTTTAGTTTCTCCATTTTTAAGATTCATAAATTCTCCAAAAATCCTCACAAAAATTGAATTATATATATATATATTATGTAAATAGTATGTATTTTTGCTCTATTTTTAATAATGATTAATCAGATCTATTGTCTTGTTGAACACGGTTACTCTCATCAGATTTTTTACATTTTTGTAAAGTTGGGATGGTTCCAGAACTAGTGAATCTTAACCCATTCACAGGGTATTCATACTCTGAATGAAGCTAAAGTGCCAAAGGTACCCATCACAATGTGAAAGGAATGTAAACCGGTGATGACCACAGATGCAGAATTCCTCCTACGTCTACTCCCGGGCCCATTTTGGTTAGCTGTATACTCTCACCCTCCAGAATCAGTGAAACTGTGTGAAATGTTCACCAGAGAAAAACACTGGAGGATATGAGACACTAGCTGAGCCCTGATGGAGCTTCCCTTCATCTTCTCTAGTGAAGCCTAGTGGAACCTCAGCGGCCCAGAGAGCTATAAATATTTAACTCTTATTATTTTATCCACTGTATCAAAAGGACCCTCAATCTGTGCAGATCTGCCCTGGGGAAGCATCCACGCTTTTAGATCAATGGGTAGAACTGAAGGGGGCAGGAGAGCTACACCATCATTTTTCTGTATTGACCAGACCACTCCAAAAGACATGGGCATCCACTTTGTGAGCCAGGAAATCAAGAGGAAGACATTTGTAAAGTTTCTCAGATGAATTAAAAGAAGTCTGGAAATAAGAATTCATCTACTCAGGATCTTTTATTTAATAAAACAGAACCATGTTATAAACATTACTTTGGAACATGCTTTCTGAAACTTGAATGTATATCTTGCCCAGACAGCATGGCTCAGTGGTTGAGCATTGACCTATGAGCCAAGAGGTTGAGGTTCAATTCCCAGTCAGGGCACATGTTCAGGTTGTGGACTTGATCCCCAATGTGGGGCCTGCAGGAGGCAGCTGATCAATGATTTTTCACCACTGATCTTTCTATCTTTCCCTTTCCCTTCCTCTCTAAAAATCAACAAAAATTAAAAGAAAAACAATCCATAACATTAAAAAACAAACAAACCTGGAATGTATATCTTGAATATCCCTATAAAACAGTATATAAAAACCTAGCATTTTCTGTTTATTTCAATACATGATATTACATACCTATATATCTATGTGGGTGTACGTGTATGTATATGTGTTGCTTTGATGTTTGTCACATAAGTCTTATTTTTTGCACCATTCCTCCTCGCCACTCTCACTCCCCACCTCCCCTACCCCAACCACATATCTTGCCTGTCACATTAGGTTTTTCTGCTAAGGGCCATTTAGATATAACATCATTCGAGGGCCATACAAAATGATCAACTTAAAAAGTAGCCTGTCATAGAAAACACCAAAGACTCCATAAAATAACTATTAGACTTAATGAATGAATTTGGCAATGTAGCAGGATACACCCAATGCAGGAGCTGTCCCCTGGTGGTCAGTATGCTCCCATAAGCAACCTCCCACAGTCCCTCCCTGTGGCTGGCAGGCTCGGACTGGCCCCAATAGGGACAGGGCGAGATAGCCTTGCTCGGCTCCGATCACTGGCCAGGCCGAGGGACCCCACCTGTGCATGAATTTGTGCACTGGGCCTCTAGTATCTTACGATTGAGATGGTTCACAGTGTAGTCAACAATTCCCCTACTGATTGGCATTTATTTGGTACTCAGGTTTTAGCCACCAAGAATGCTACATTAAATATATTTGTATATGTATTTTTACCTACTGGAACTTATTCCTATGAAAGAGTCCAAAAACAGGTCTGCTGGATTGAAAGGTATAATCTTTATCTTAAAACGTGTTTTAAAGTAATTTCCATAAAAGTTATAAATTAGCCTTCCAACAGGGAAACATAATAGCCCTTTGCCCACAGCCCTAACAGCAATCGGTGCTAACACCCTTTAAAATGCTACCTCTGAAGGGTATCAACTATCGTTTTAAAATCAACTTTATTGAGGAATAATTTACAGATATAAAAGTGCACATTTTAAGTATATAGTTCAAAGACTTGACAATGTAACCACCATTGCCACATGATACAGAACATTCCCTTTTCTCAGAAAACCCCTCATGTCTCTTGGCAAGCAATTCACATTCCCTTCCCAGGCAACCAGCAGGGATTTTCTCTCTAAAGATCAGTGCTGCCTCTTCTAGAACACACGTGTGGAATTACCTGATCATATCATTTGCTTTTTGCTACTGTGCTTTTAATTTTTTAGCAATTTAGAAGAGTGCTTTGTTTATTATTGACACTTAAATATATAAAATACCAGCGTATTTCACAATCTAGAACAAATTCTCCAAAAATTTATATGGAACTTATAAAAACCCCAATGGCTGCAGCAATCTTGAGAAAGAAGAACGAAGTTAGACGCAGTACCATGTATCAAGAAGCCCAAAATACCTATCAGAAAGAATGTATGCACTTCTATGTTCCTAGCAGCATAATTTACAATAGCTAAGATCTGGAAACAGCCCCCAAGTGCCCATCAGTAGACGAGTGGATACAAAGTTAATGTAATCAAAATTGCATTGTACTGGCACAAGAACAGGTATATAAATCAATGGGGAAAAAACAGAGACCCCAGAAACAGACCCCAAGCCATTGCGATCAATTCATTTTTGACAAAGGAGGGAAAACATACAGTGGAGTCTAGACAGCTTCTTCAATAAATGTTGTTGGGAAAATTGGACAGATACAAGCAGAAAAATGAAACTAGACCACCAACTTACACCATATACAAGAATAAACTCAAAGTGAATAAAAGACAAATGGAAGTCGTGAAACCATAAAAATCCTAGAAGAAATCATAGGCAGCAAAAACTCAGACATCTCTTGTAGCAGTATGTTTATGGCTGCATCTCCTAGGGCAAAGGAAACCAAGGAGAAAATAAACAAATGGGATTACAGCAAAATAAAAGGCTTCTGTACAACAACAGAAACCATCAACAAAATGGAAAGGGAGCCAGTGTATGGGAGAATGATTTATCTGATAAAGGTTTAATATCCAAAATATATAAGGAACTCATACAACTTAACAAAAGGAAGATGAACAATCCAATTAAAAAGTAGGCTAAGGACCTAAATAGAGACACCTTCAAAGTGGCCATAAAAATGGCCGAGAGACATGAAAAAAATTCTCAAAGTCACTAATCATCAGAGAGATGAAAATAACAATGAGATATCACTTCACACTTATCAGAATGGCTCCCCATCAACAAATTAACAAATGACCAGTGCTAGAGAGGATGTGGAGAAAAGTGAACCCTACTATATAGCTGGCGGGAATGCAGACCCGTGCGGTGCAGCCATTATGGAGTTTCCTCAAAAAATTAACTCTGGAACTGCCATTTGACCCAATGATCCTTCTTCTAGAAATATATCCTAAGAAACCCAAAATACCAATCAGAAAGAATGTATACACCTCCTGCTATTCTCAGGCATCCATTCTTATTTACCCACCTAAAAAATTATCAAATAGTCAATTTTAAAATAATTTAAAATAATTCTCCTTAAAAAATTATTGTGGAATTTTAATGACTCTTGCATGATTGCCTGGGAATTAGCATTTTATGACAAGGCCTGAGAGGGAAGATTTTTGCAGACTAGTTTCTCTCAGGACGGGCCCATTCTGATCCTCTTCTAAGCGTCCTCCTGCCTCATTCCCAGGCTGTCAGTGGTGCAGAGATCAAATCCTGCACTGGCTCATATTGTGGCTCCAATGGAGCCTTAATTCTCTGGCTCTCCTGCAATCCTCCTGACCTCAGAAGCCTCTGTTCAAGAGAGATAAATGAACTGGAATCAGAAGGGGAGAGAAGATTGAAAGCATTCAAGCCTATCACATCCCAGAATCCCTTCCTCAGGATTAACTTTCTTAAAGTCCTCTGAAAATGAAGGCAGGTACTTTCCACCTAGTATTAATGTCACTGCCAGACAAAATGAAATTCCAGACTAGTTTCGATTTGTCATGAAAACCAGTGATCTTCTGAATGAAAAACTGAACATATCACTCACTTTAAAGGTGAATTCGACGGTTTTTCTCTTGAATTATTTCTATTTCCCTTTTCATTTTATTCTGCTCTTTCTCTAAGTGTTTATTTGTCTGTCTAAGCACTTAAATAAGGATGATATCATAGGCTAAGATATGAATCATTCTGGGAACGCAGCCATTAATAGAAAAAAATGGCATTCATTTAACTTTTTTTTTTGTCTCTGATAGTGCCTTTTAGGGACTGATGCTCCATGGAGGTGAAATCCCAATGTAAGTTTTACTAATATGGCTGCTTTTGGTTCTATCAACTGAGAAAATTAAAATTCTATTCAAAGAAGATAATTGGTAAAATTTACTGAGGCAAGAAATAATTTAGAACTTTTCTGTTGTGAAAACATAAGAATAATTCTCTTAAGATGTTAGAAATAACTGTTAAATAAAGCATAAAAGTAAGATTGTTTTTTAAAACAGCTAACAAACTGGTACATATGTTATACTCATTTACCTTCCTCAAATAAATCACTTTATTAGCTGGTATAAAAGAGCTCAGACATTACCACAATAAATAAATATGTTAGGCAGAGAACATCTGTGTGGCTCCTAAATCAATCAATCAGTCAAACTATTACACCCTGGCAAAATATTAAGCTGGAATAAAATACCCTAAGTTAACAGCAACAAAAAAACGAGTTGACATTCATTCAGCCTGATACCAAATTCTGTTTTGATCTGCATTCCCTAAAAGTCATAACATCCATAGTTCATTCATAACCTTTAAGATAATGTCATCTGACTCAGTTTTCCTCTCTCTCATCATTTCACGGTGCTTTCCAAGGTCCACATTTCCCTCCTGCTTTCCTTCAAACTGGACAGTCCAGTACTGATCCGAGGTCATTGCATTTGATATTCCCCAAGCTGGAATGCTCTTTGCCACATCCCTGCATGACGAGCTCAACTCAATTGTCACTTCCCCTTCTTTGACCATGCAATTTACAGTACATCTCCCTTCCATCCAATAATGCAGACATACAGCCTCCCTATCCCATTATCCTACTTAACTGTACAGAATGTATCACGATTTGAAATTAATACACTTAATTTCCCTCTCTTCTTTTCTATTTCTGTATGAGTTCTCTAAGAGTGGGGACTTTCTCTCTTACAGGGATAACTCCAGTGCCAAGAACAAGTATTTGCTGAATAATGGATGTCAATAATCATCTATGTCACTTGGATAATTTGTGTCAGGTAGAAATAAGAAAATATCTAAAATTTTTATTTTGCTCTGAATTTCTTTTCACTTTAATTCTTCTAAAATCTATATTCTAATTTTTAGAAAAATGTCAAGTGTTACTTTTGTTGCTTTTTCAAAAAAGAGCATGAAATATGCTGTTTAAAATACAAAACAAGTAGAACTATTTCTTCAAAATAGCTGTTTTGGACCTAAATCAAAAGTGCTTAATACTGTTTTGGAAAACATGTTTAATGAAAAATATAAACATGTAATTCATGTGAAAAAATAGTGAATCAAAAAGTAGAAGCATTATGCAAAACTTATAACTTAAAAAAATTTTTTTAAACACCAAGCAAAACTACATATCATATAAATTATTAATGGCTTGTTAAAAATTATTATTTTTAAAATGGAAATTCTAATAGTAAACTCAAACCAAGAAAACCTCTAATTACAAATACAACTAAAGTATGTCATAGAAATAAAAATATTTATTGAGCACTTTAGTTAGAGTCCAAATTAATATAATGAAAAAAATGAAGCAATATTTTCCATTTAAAACGTAACAAGCTAATTGCTGACTTTTACTTAATATGCCCCTAACTGAGCCGACTAAAACCACCTATTAAGTAAGATTGAGGAAAGGAATATCTTATAGCCAAATGGCAATTTACAATTTAATCAAAACAATGATATGCTTTAACAGAACACAATATGATAAATATAATATGCTACTGTTCTCCTTTTTAAATTCTTTCAAGTTATGTGTAACTGTTGAAAGCAAATATCAGAATCTTGTTTGGTAGAGTTTTCAGTTTGCAGATGATGTACATATGACAAGTTTAACATACAGAGGGGAGGATAAAGGATCCTGTATGGTTGTAAGGTGATTAAATGTAAAAGTGATTAAATAAAACAACACTAAATAGGTAAAAGCTTTGATAAATACCTTAAGCAATAAGGACAAAATTAAGAATAGATAAATAAACATGGAGTATTAAAAAATTCAAATAATAATTAAAAAAAAGAAAATGGAAAGAGAAAAGCAGAAAAAACCATAGACTTAAAAGTAAACTTATCAATAGTTACATTAAATGCAAGTGGTCTAAACAAATACTTAAAATACAGAGACTATTTAGATTGGTTAAAGAAAAAAAAAAGCCCAAATAAATATTGTCTATAAGAAACCCACATTAAATTTAAAGATACAGATAGGTTAAAAGCTAAAGATGAAGAAATGCATACTATGTGAGACTCAAAGTAAAGCAAAAGGATGGAAAAATGGTATTAACATAGGAAGGCATATATCCTCCTGTCTAATAAAAGGGTAATATGCACATTGACCATCACTCCAACACACAAGATGGCCCAGAATATGGCCAGCAGAGGAGGGCAGTTGGGGGTGACCAGGCCTGCATGGGAGGACAGTTGTGGGGGGAGGGGAGGGGCACAAGGCTAGCAGAGGAGGGCAGTTGAGGGCGACCAGGCCTGCAGGGGGGCAGTCAGGCGTCGATCAGGCTGGCAGAGGAGTGGTTAGGGGGTGATCAGGCTGGAAGGCAGAAGCAGTTAGGGGCAATCAGGCAGGTGAGCAGTTGGGAACAAGAAGACCTGGATTGTGAGAGGGATGCAGTCAGACATCCCTTGAAGGGTCCCAGATTGGAGATGGTGCAGGCTGGGCTGAGGAACACCCCCTGCCCCCATTGAATGAATTTCATGTACCAGGCCTCTAGTACACAATATTATTAAAGAAAGTACATGACATGTCCAGGTATTAGTAGGGATAAAAATTTCCATTATAATATAAAAGTAGCTACTAATAAGGAAGATAATAATCCCACACAGGCATACACCTAATAATATCACTTAAAAACACACCAGGAGAAAGAACCAAAGGAAGGAACAGACTAATCTGTAATCATAGATGGAGATTTTAATATACCCATTCCTCAGGACCTAATAAAACAACTTTGGAGATCCTAAAATGGTGGTAGAGTAAATGGAAGCTACTCTGACACTCTTCCAGGACCAAACTGGAAACACAATTAAAATACGGAAGAACCACCATGAAAATTCAGCGGAAGATTCTCTGGAGAGAACCCTGATGACCAAGGATGGAAAGTGGAGACTGCAGGGAACTGGTAGGAAGTGCACAGAGGCGAAAGGGGTGGCTGGGCTCCTCCTGCACACAGCAGCTGAAGGCCTGGAGATATCTCAGCTGTGGGGGAGGATCTGCAGGGCTAGAAGAAGTGGAGTCCTGTAGACCATGCTTGCTACAAAGTTTAAGATAAGAGCTCCAGAAAATGCTTTACAAAGAGGGAGTAAATTACCTCTCAAAACTTAGCCCAATAGTGTAATTACTGAATAAATACATACATAAAGTCTTTTTAAAAAGGCATCCCAATTTAAAATATTTAAAATATAAAATTAAGCTTAAAGAACATCTAGTCAGTACATCGACAGTGTACGTATGTTGTATGCCAAAGCGCTATCCTTAGCATTGAGATCAATTATTACTTACCTGGCAGGAGCTGTTGGATAAATAATTTTTATGTGTTGGAATGCTAAATCTTGATTTAAAACCTGCTTGATCCAATTTTTCAAACCTTGTCCAGAATCACCTGATGAATAAAAAAAAAAATCTAGATTAATATAAACATTTTGACAATACAGTATATTTAAAAACAGTCTAAAACTTTCATGTCAAACAGAGGATGGAACAAGGAATTAAAAAAAAAAAAATCTCCATAAATAAAAATAACTGCAGAAACTGATTTATAAATATGATCAGGCATCAATAGGTAGAAATAATTTTGATTAATCCTAATTTCCCCACTGATCACTTTAAAGACCTTATTTAAGCTTGAGTTGTAAGTTTCCTCACTTGTTTAAAGGTTATAATAAGAACACATAAATGAAGTAAATCAATTTTTCTACATAAAATTCTTATTTTTTCCCTGACTTTAAATAGCCATTTCTTATCTTTACTCTTAAAAAGAGTTAATTCCTAAAGTGCTTATAAACTTTTATAGTTGGAACAACCTAAAACTATTTTCTTGGTTAAAATAATAAAATCCTTCAAAAGGGGTATTCAGCATGTTTGTATTTTTAAACTCAAGAAATTAGAATTTAACTTTGGGAACATATCTACATGATCTAAAATAATGATTATACGTTCCACGGCTAAAAAAAAAAAAAAAATCACCAAAATTCATGCAAGAATAAATGTATGTGTATATCCTTTAAAAAAATGAAGGAAATATAGCGCATCTTATACTGTCCTGAAGAGGAAACTTAAACGGTAACAACTTTAATTTTTTAGTCAATCAATTCAGTAAGACAATTCCAAAAACACCTACTGAATACATGTTAATGTGTCAGGCCCTGTGTTCTCTGCTAGAGGCAGTGATGGGAAGGTGAAGGGAGAAAGAATCCCTGGCGTCCTGGAGTATAAGTTCAGCGTTAGAAAGAGACATTATAATCATTTACATGTATGTGAAAGACATGCAACCGCTGCAAAAAACGACATGTGTGGTGCTGCCAGGGTTTAGCGTCTTCAGGAATGATCCAGCTAAGGAGTTCAGGAGTAACTTCACTGGAATACAAGCTCTGCAAGGTTCATTCTGTGTTTTATCCACTGAGTCATTTGTCCACTGAATGCTTACAACAGGACTGACACCAACCGGGCGTCAAGGGTAGTTGCTGAATGGTGTGAACTCAAACCTACAGGATGGTGGAAAGAGCATCTCAGATACAGCGTAAGGCAAACAGGAATACCCTCTGTTGGAAGGAGCAGTATGATATCTAAGAACTGAATAGCAGTGAAAGGAAGAGCAGTGAATTGTAGCTGAGGTTAGCGACACCCATTTAAAAATAGCCGTAATGTAATAAAGAGTTTGGCTGGCCTTTGTCCCCAGTTCCTAAGAAAGAGGTAACCTCTAAACCCTTAGAATTTCCTGAGCGATTAGAGTGTCTTTGTTATTCATGGAAGGGCCCGCAAACCACAGGATAGTTTCACTGAGATGACTCAGGGTGGGAGCTGGCCAGCCAGAAAGACCAACCATGTGATTAGAAGGTTGGGGCTTTGAACCATATGATATCAGTCTGACCTCCAGGGAATGGAGGAGGCTGGAGATTTGAGTTGAGTGCCAAATCAATCATGTCTACGCAATAAAACACCAATAAAAACTCTGGATAAAAGTTCAGGTGGAACTCCCTTTGTGACAATATTCATTTGGGTATTGTCAGACCTCAGAGCTGGGAGTTAATTCATTACTGAGGATGACAAAAGACTCAGGTTTTGAACGCTCCCTGGCTTTCCCTTCACTGCTCTTCTTTTGGCCGGTTCTAACTTGTATTCTTATGCCATAATAAAACTGTAATTATAAGAAAATAAATGAGGCTAGAGAAGCTGAAGGAACCTGACACATACTAAGAGCACAGAAAGGGTAGATAAATATTTTGGCAGGAAGGTGATTTGCTCGAAGGATCACCTGGGAACTGTGAAGACAGAACTGAAGGACAAAAGATGTGGAGACCAGTTAGAGTAGGGGTGTCGAACTCAATCAGAGAAGGGGCCAAAATCTAAAATCCAGCCTAAATCGCTGGCCGAATGGTTTACTGAACAGTCATAAACTGTCATTGTGATGGAAACGCAGCGGAGTGCAGTGATGACAGCGCGGTGCGGGCCACATTGCAAGGCCTGGCGGGACGGATTTGGCCCGCGGGCCTTGTGTTTGACACATGTGAGTTAGAGGCTACTATTCAGGTGACAGATACTTAGATGAGCGGAACAGCAGTGGAATATACAGAAATAGGAACTAGAGATATTAGGAGCTAAAATTAACAGAAATTGGTAAGATATGGGGGTGGGGGGGGGGGGTTGCCATTGGTAAAAGGTTTCAAGACTGACAGTGAGACTTGGGCCAGAACACCAGGTGAACAATATAGTGCAGAGACAGAAAATGCATGGAGCAGCTAGCTACTCCTTATTCCTGTTTTCTTTTTCTTTTTTTCCCCATAGAACGTACTATCTGCTACTATATATACCCTCCACTAGGATGTAAACTCCAGGGGAGCAAGGATTTGTTAGCTTTGTTCATTGCTGTATGCCCAGAGCTGCGAACAGAGTGGCCATGTAATAGATATTTCTTGAATGAGTGGACTAATGCATTAGTGATTGCTAGGCTAGTGGAGAAACATGTCTTGAGCTCAACTGTGATCTAAAATGGAGACACACATTTGTGCTTCCTGTATTTGGGTAAAGATACAATCGGTGGGCTTATATGGAGGTTGGCCCAGGGAGAGGAATGTGAGATGAGAAGAGGACCTAGGACCAAATATTGAGGAATCTCCACATGAATAGCCAGAGAAGGACGAGTCTGCAAAATAAACCAGAAGAAGCAAACAGAGGTGGAAAGAACCAGGACAGTGTTTCAGGAAAGCTGAATGCTGCTGACAGTTCACATAAGGGAAAGACTGAAAAATGACCATTACTTAGCAACACTGGCGACTTGAAGCGCCGACCCAATCAGCTGGCCCAGGCTCACTGAGGTAGGCGGGCTGCTGCTCCCTGGGCCCAGCTGGCAGGAAGCCAAGACCTTCCCTCGGCCTACAACCAATCATCACCAGATTGAAGTATACTGCTGCCTGTGACATCTATTTATTTTTGGCAGGGGGTGGGGGCAGCAATTAAGTTTTTCCCCCCTTGTTCACACATGAACACTAGCAAGAAAGACTATCCTTTCCTGACCTCCCCTCATTGAACTGCTAAAGAAAAATACCCCTGGGTGGAGATATCACATGGTACTGAGACACGTGACACATGAAGAAGCATGTAGTCACGCTGCGCAAGCACCAGAAAAGCCTCGCCTCTGTATCCTTAACCGTCACATTTCCCATCTAAGCCCCTTTAAAATCCGCCCTGCCTTGGTTTGAGGAGCAGCTCATGGCCTTTCCCTTTGTGGTTCTCACTTATGCACAAGCAAACCTACTTTCTCTACATTGGTTTCTGGTGAGCTCTTGATTTCTATTCCGGGCAGTAACAAGAACCCAGCGGGAGAGTGGCAGGACTCTCACCTGTGACCTGGAAGGCCCAGGTTCAATTCTCAGACAAGGTACCACCCTCTGCATTCGTTTCTGGTGATCTCTACCCTGGGAAATCGCAAGAGTCCATGGTTTCAGTGATGTAACATTACCGGCGAAAGCAAGACATGCGCAGTTTGGGCCTGCATGAACCTTGTAACTTACTGTGGAATACAGAAATTAAAATAGGTCATTACAAATACCACTGGACTACAGTGTCCTAGGGAAATAAATAAGTGTATTCATGTAATCTGGGAGGGTGAACAAAGCTAGTTAACTATCATGTGTTTCCACTGCCCTGAGAAAAGTTACTTCTTTGGTATTTTAGTAGCAGGAAAGGCTCAAGTTGATTTGGTTTTATATAACTTCCACTGCCTCCCCATTCATTCTATGGCAGCCATAAGTATTCCAGAAGAGAACCTCAAACTCTTAAGATTTAAACAAAACAAAACGGAATAAAACAGAATAAAACAAAACACCGGAAATCTGACTCTGAATATTTTTCATCAACCTTGAAAAGCACCTTATTCCAAGAGCATTAATGCTACAAACCACCATCCACCCACCCAGTTACCAAGTCCCCCTTTCCCCTTTTAAAAAGCCAGCACCTTATTCCAAGAGCAGGGTAAAGCTATTAAAACTGGTTTACCCACATTTGGATTAACCAGAAGCCAAATATCTCCTATCCCATAACCACATCCATCCAAGTTTAATGTAAAATCATACTCCTAATAAGAGTTTTATTTGCTAAATGGAGCTCTAAATGTACAGAAATTGAATTTTAGTTGCAAAATTGGCAGAATTCGCTGGATAAATTCCTTAAGTACAAAGGGAAAAACCTAGATATATATACACGCACACACAATTACACACACACAATGGACAACTCAGAGCTATATAGTTACAAGTTTTCACAACTAAAAGTTTCAGAACTATAAAGTTACAAGTTTTTAAAATGTCATCATCTGAAACTGAAAAAAAGTAATAGTTCATTTAAGCAAACTGGCCAAGGAAAAAAATAAAAAGCCTAGGAGTGTTTCCGAAAAATACTGTAAAATAATTAACTTATTAAAAAGAGTATGGTGCTGGGGAATTTCTGGGTGCTTACAAATGAATACCCCTTGGATTCAAAATTCCTAACAGCCGCCTAGTTGTTACCTTAAGACATCTCACCTTCTGATTATGCTTTAATAGTCAAGTCTTTCCTTTTAAACATTGCTGGCCCTTTTCTATTTCCAAAATGAAACATCCTCGTTCAATTTCAGTGTGTGTGTGTGTTTCACCTTACCTCTCCAGCACCCCAATCCTGGACCCAGAAAGTTCTCTGCTCAAGCCTCAATTCCTCCACTACTTAAAGGGGATAACACCCAGGTGGCCTTGGGGCAGGCTGTTCGACCACCGGAGATTCATTTCCAAAACGACAAACCTTCGACCCTCCACCGAGTACCACGCGAATCCACCTCCTCTTGAATGTTTATGACCTAAGTCTCAGCCTCAAGACCACTTCCCCAAACAAGTCGGATGACCCCCTTCATCTTCCAAAAGCCTTAAAAAGGCCAAACCACAGCTTCCCCCTCGCAATTCCCTTGGCAGAAAAACGTGCACCATCTCGTGACCTCGCCCCCTCCCTTCACAGCTGAACTCAAACTAATTGAGTTTTTTAAAAATATATTTTACTGATTTTTCACAGAGAGGAAGGGAGAGGAATAGAGAGCTAGAAACATCGAGAGAGATACATCAACCAGCTGCCTCCTGCACACACCCACTGGGGATGTGCCCGCAACCAAGGTACTACATGCCCTTGAAGGAAATCAAACCCAGGACTTTTCAGTCCGCAGACCTCCGCTCTATCCACTGAGTCAAACCGGTTTCGGCTTTTTATTTATTATTTATTTATTTATTTTTTTTTTTTTTTAACTCTAGGTAGGCCCCCTTCGAACGCTGGCTGCATCTCATTGCTTAAACACACACCTCCCTCCACCAAAAAAACAAAACAAAAATAATCCCCCCCCCAAAAAAAACAACCACCCCAAACTAAAAACCATTTCCCAAGAACTTCCCCCTGGGCCAACCACTAGGGACGCCAAGATTAAAACCAGGGTCCTTACTCCCCATAAACTCCACAACCAGAGGGCCAGGCAGACATGAGTGTCAATTACAGAGGCGTTTCAGAAACCCACAGGATCAAGGACACCATCACCAAAGGCAGGATCACCAAAGGCAGGCGGCCTTGGCTTTGTGCTATCTCTTGGGATGCTTGGTGACAGGAGGGGGGTGGGTAAAGGGGCTGGGAAAAGAAGGGGAGGCAGGAAAGAGAATAACAATGATGTTAATAACAATGAAGTTAACAGGTGCCTCTCAAGGGCCTCCAGCCCTGCGGGAGGGAGGAGTGGCAGGTGACTCCACTGCTGCTGAAAAACCCCAATCCCTCATGACTAGCCCCCGAGAAGTCGTCTCTTTGTCCCCGGAAGAGGACTTACTAATTTGCTCTGTTTAAACTCGGGGGAGAGGGATGGGGACTGGCAAGGACACCAAGGGACACGTGTGGCGGACCAGACAGAGGGCTGGACCGGAAGTCAGGACCCAAGGCCAGGGAACCCAACAGAGAAGAAACTAAGGCGAAGGGGGACGCCTTGAGACAATGATCACGCTGTCCCTGTGTCCACAGGCGCGGGGATACCGAGGGGCAGCCGCCCGCTCCGAGCCCGCCGGCACGATGGGGGTGGCGGGGCCCGGCGCTTCCTCCGGCGGGGGCATCACTGGGGCGGGGACGGAGGGTGTTTCCCAAAGGGCAGGGGAACAAGGACATAAAACCGGAAGCCACCTGAGCCGTGCAGGAAAATGAGGGAGGCGCTGTGCCTCCCAGCCGGCGACACCACGCACCGCTGCAGGCGAACAGACCCCGACACCGCCGCCATGGCTGCCGCCACGACCCGAGTGGGCCCGCAGGCCCCGCCCCTCCGACGTCCTACGTGCCCGCGCACGTAAGCACGCACGCGCACGCCGGGCGGGGGGGGAAAGCGAGGCGTGCCTGAGGACGCGCATGCGCAACAGGCCAGGCGCTGTCCCGCTTCTGGGTCAAGTTCTGTGGATGCTGTGAGTTCGTTTTTTGTTTTTTGTTTTTTGTTTTTTTTGCTAAGAGTGGTTTTATAGAAGAGGCAGCTTCGGTAAGGGCAAGGAATATGTATAAAAATATTTTCTTTGCTGTAGGGTTTTAAACAGAAATCCTAAACTAAGGACTTTTTTTTTGTTTGTTTGGGAACATATCGGTGTTCATAATTTTAAAGTGGAACAGGTATCGACATATACCGTGTTTTCCCGAAAATAAGACCTACTTACAGGTTTCCTTCTAAGTGAATTATAAGGCATCCCCCCAAAAAATAAGCCATCCCCCAGGCTAAACATGAGAGATTTGGTCCACTGATTCTGAAAAAAACGGAGTCACAAGAAATTCACCAGGAAATTCAGGAATTGGATTGTGATGATGATGTTCCAGAAGATGATGACATGATTGTCATTGAATAAATGAGTAAATTCTTGATACTGTAGGATTCACAGTTTGTCTGGTTTGTGTTGATAACTGCCTTACCGTATACAGGTAATACATTTCCTTTATTTTCATTTAACAATAAATGTGTACCGTATTCTTCTTCATGGAAAAATAAGACATCCCCTGAAAATAAGTCCTAGCGCATCTTTGGGAGCAAAAATTAATACAAGACACTGTCTTATTTTCGGGGAAACAGGGTAGTACCTTCGGCTTGGGAGCTTGAACAAGATGTAGCTAACTAGCTATTGATACTCGGGGGGGGGGGGAATAGCACTCTTTGTATAATTAAAAAAAGATAGTTTACAAAACAAATCTAACTTAAAGTGGGACCACCTCACCCCCATGGGTTATGGAAAAAAATGGAAAATAAACGAAGACTTTAGACCTCTCGCAAGTTGATGGGATCGCAAAATGGTGCAGCAGCTAAGGAAAAAATAGTTTGGCAGTTTCTCCTCAAAAAGTTGAACAGAATTACCATATGATCTAACCATTTCACTTCCAAAATGTAAATGCAAAGAGAAAAACCCCACACAGAGAACATGAAAGCAGGGCCGCAAACATACGTGTACACCAGTGTTGATGGCAACATTTTTCACAGTAACCAACTCAAATGTCCATCCTTGGATTAACGGAAAACAAAATGTGGTATAGACACACAATGGAATATTATTCAGCCTTAAAAAGGAACGAAATTTTGATACAACATAGGTGAACCTTGAAAACACGCTATAAAAAAAAAAGAACTGCAGAAAACATAGTAGGCACTATAAAAACACTTTAGTATTATATACAGGCAGTCCTCGGGTTATGTTAGACTCCACGTATGCCATTTCGTAGTTATATCACCGTCTCCCATTTATTTAGGTTCCGTCATTTCGACGTATGTACATATGTGCTTTTTTTTATTATTTATTTACTACAAGTAAAGGTCAGGAATTGTTATCTTTCATTTAATTTGTTTTTACTGTTTGCTGCATTACTGCTGTGTATGTGCTCCATGTGAGTGACGTAGGTGCTTATGTAGCTGGGTTTGGACTTATGGCAAAAACCGTGTTACATCGCACCGTAAGAACTAATCTCTGACATAACCCAAGGACCTACTGTAATCACATGGTTATTTTATACACTGACATAGCCAAAAAATTAAATCTAAGGATCTGTTTTCTCCTTATAATTGTGCAAATCCTTCTAAGGGGATCCATAACAAATCGCTTTGTAATCTTAGGTGGAATTTGCCTTATGCACACAACCTACTATTGCTCAAAAACAATTGAATAATAGCGTTTGTCGTTTGGCATATTTTACTGTCTAGAATTTCCATTACTTCAGTTAAGATTTAAGGATTCTTCCCCCAAACCTTTACATTTCTAAACACAACAAATAAAATGATTACTTATTAAAAAAAAGAAAGAAGAAAGAAAGAAAGAAAGAAAGAAAGAAAGAAAGAAAGAAAGAAAGAAAGAAAGAAAGAAAAACATTACGCTAAGTAAGCTAGTCACGAAGGACAAATATTGTGTGATTTCACTTACATGAGGTACCTAGCATAGACAATTTTATGAAAGACTGAAAGTAAGGTAGTACTTACCAAGGCCTGAGGGGAGGGAAGAATGGGGAGCTACTCTTTAATGGCTATAGCCACTGAACTATATACTTTAAAAAAAATTAATTTCTTTATTGATTAAGGTATCCCATATTTGTCCTCAACCCCCCATTCCAATCCCCTACCTCCTCCACTCATGCTCCCACCCCCTTATTGTCCTTGACCACTGGTTAGGCTCATATGTGTGCACATAAGTCCTTTGGTTGATCTCTCCCTTTTATCCCCACCCTCCCTCTGAGGTCCAACAGTCTGACCCATGGCTTTTTATCTCTGGGTCTGTTCTTGTCATCAGTCTATGTTGTTCTGAACTATATACTTAAATGGATAATTTTTTAAAAAATATATTTTTGTTGATTTTCAGAGAGGAAGAGAGGGAGGGAGAGATAGAAACATCATAAATGAGAGAGAATCATTGATCGGCTGCCTCCTGCTCGTCCCCTTCTGGGGACCGAGCCTGCAACCTGGGCATGTGCCCTGACTGGGAGTCAAACCATAACCACCTGGTTCATAGGGACACGTGTTGTGGACACGTGCTGAGGTTCAACCACTGAGCTACAATGGCTGGGCCATTAAGTTAATGTTATGCATATATTATCATATTTTATAAAAGCACCCCTTCCCCCAAAATAAAATTACTTTCTATGTAAATATCTAACCACAGACATCTTTTAATACTGAGGGCTGTAGCCCTAGCACAGATGGCTCTTTCCTCATATAAAAATTCTAAATAACCCAGTGGAACTGTAAGTGCTGTTGAACACCTGACTCTCATTCGTTGTAATTGACATCACATTGAAGCCATTGCAACTTATCTTTTTGGTTAAAGGTAATCACCCTACTCCCAAGCAGCTGACCTGCTTCTCTATCACACTCTGTGCTAACACACGGTTATACCATGCTACGGATGGGAATCCACTTGCCATTCGAAACCCAGCTCACAAAGGAGCTTTTTGAGTTCTTTCACTAAAACCTACAGATTTTGAGCTCAGAGTGCTGAGAGTGGAGTCATTAAGGAGGACAGGATGAGTGCGGATGATGAATTCTCACAACAATTCTTCTATCTCTAGACCCGCCTTCCCCAGGTGAATCTCGTTAACCTCCAAGAGCCAGGTGAGAGGAGGGCAGTGCTATGCTCAGGCCATGTGGAGAGAGGCCAGGTAAGGCTTTAAGTTCTACAAATGGAAAACCTTGCTGTGCATGACTCCATGCCTTTGAGACAGCAAAAAAATCAGAAACAATTATTCCTTCACAGCTGTGTTTATTATTGCTAGCAATAATAATAAGCAACTGACATTCATTGCATATTCGAGGTGCCAAGAAGCATCTTAAGGAAATTCCCATAGAACTCGGAACTGTTGCTGTTTTTGCCAGTGAGGTGCAGAGGTAAAGAACTTGACTCAGGGTCATCTTACCTGTCCTTTGTAGAGTTTGGACTCACACATAGGGCCCATTTGACTCCAGACTTTAGGTCTGCGGTGGGCTGTTTCTCTGTTTTCTGTGTCCATCAGGTTCCTGAGTGGAGGAGCTGGGGATTAAGAAATTAGAGAAAGAAGAGACAAGGAGGGAGAAATAGATTCATCAAGCTGGGCGCTAGGTGGGCGCCATCTTTCTGGTGGAGAGGCAGTAAGGCTCCCGGAACAGGTTTATTTTATAGGGTCAAAGGAGCTTATTTGCATACTTAACTAGGCCCTAGCATCACTGGATTTACATATCTAGACCCGCCCCTGCTGACACCTGGACTCTGCGGGTGCCTTGGGCTCAGCTAACAGTTTAAAGAATGTCCATGTGCCTTCTCAGGCAGGCCTCTACATAGATCCTTAACTGGTACCCACATTTACACATTAGCTCACAAAAAATAAGACAAGACACACACCAGCTATGTTATTTAAACACAAAAACAAAGCAAAGCTTCTGGGATTTGGAATCTCCTATCGATTAAGAATTCCTGTGGTTCTTCAGATGTCCCCAATTCTCCTGCTGTTAGTTCCTGGCTTATTTCTCCATCACAATGACCACCTGCTTGAGTAGTACCTGAAGGTGTGGGATTCTGAGTTTCACCTTGAACTTGAGCCTTCCCAGGTTCAGGATCATTATTTCGAATCGGCCAGATTCTTCCAACCTAATCAAAGTGCTCTTTTATTTCCAGTGATTTAAATGCTTAGCTATTGTTGCTATTCCTTTCATCTTTATTTATAGAACAAACAGAAGGTTTGAGATGACTATATTTAGAAATGCCATCTGGTAGGCAAACTATTGAACAAAAATGTTTTGTTCCTTTCATGTGACTGCAGTACTTTGAAATGTAATTAAGTTTCAGGATGGTTGTTTGCTTCTTTTATGGTGGATCTTTTGCCCTGTTGAACTTGAGGGGGAAATTATCCTGGGAAGAACTTTATTGGTACATTCTTTTATTCTTTGTGTATCTTTTAATTATTTTGTTGTTGCTCATTTGCTTTCAGCCAGTCTGTGTGCCCATTATGGATGCACTCCGTTTTTGCTAACTTGAATGTCTAAACTAAGAGAATCAAGTAAACAAAATAAAGGCAAAACAGGAAAGTCTCTCTTTTTGCAAAGTTTCAATATCTGTTGGGCTCTCTACATATAAATGTCAGGGTCAGAATTTAGTTTGCTGTTCCACTATGTGTTTAGAAATCCTTTAGGGCACGCTTGTTGACTTAAAAAAGTGATTGAAATATTAGCCATTTAGAGTAGTATGTTTGGTATTTTCAAATGATTGCAGTTAAATGAAATCACATTAGTCATGCAGACATTGCAGTTATCCAATAGTTGTTTTATTCATTTTTGAGCATCCAGTTGTATCCTCTCCATTGTTCTTTTTTTTAAAAAAATATATATATATATATATATATATATATATATATATATATATATATATATATATATGTTGATTTCAGAGAGGAAGGAGAGGGAGAGAGAAATAGAAACACCCATGATGAGAAAGAATCAACAATTGGCTGCCTCCTGCATGCCCCCTACTGGGGATCCAGCCTGCAAACCTGGTATGTGCCCTAACTGGGAATCCATCTGTGACTTTGTGGTTCATAGGTTAACACTCAACCATTGAGCCACACTGGCCAGGCCATTGATTGGTTTTTACCTGTTGCATTATTCAAAGGGACAGAGAAACACATGTACATAAACAATAGGTATCCATTGGGTAAAATGCCCAGCATTCAATTTTTTAAAATTTTATAAACTCACAATGTAACTTTCTTTATACATTCCCTTTGACCATTTGTGAAAACTGTGTGGGGAAAAAACTCAAAGGTCCTGAATTCGTATAAAACAGAACTAAATGCTTTAGAAAGGAATGGTTATATGAGATTATACATTTTAACATAGTCATTGCCTCCATTCTTGGGATCTTAAAGATTTTCCTGTTCTGGGCTCAAATGCCCTTTATACCTGCTCTCCAACATTTGTGCATTTCATCATTTACTTTTCTGTAATTCCCATTCCCCACTCTCATACAATGGGCCTAAAACAAGCCACAAAAAATAAAAGAGTTTGTCTTTAATGCTGCCACTGTGCTAAGTCCTTAGTAAGTATTCTTTTTCTGGAAAGTAGACTGCAAATGTGTGTGTGTGTGAAGATAATTTTCACTTAATTTTTCTCCTCTGTTCCCCACTAGTTTATATTTACATGGTCATTATAGGATGCATAATAGACAAAGGATGTTCAGAAATATCACTAACTACACCTGTGTCAATAGGGAAAGTACAAGAGATGAACAAACATCAACTGAATAATTTACATTTTTTAAAACTAGCTTTTAGAACCACAATTGACTATTTCAATTTCTTGCTTCAGTTTGTACCAGTGATGATCTTTTAAAAAAAGCTGTTTATCTGTGTAATTTATTTCTCTCTTCTAACAATTTGTGTATACTTCTTGCTAACATTGAGGTCTAAATGGGAAAACATGAAAAATATTTTGTTTACAAAGACAAGTGACTTGACTGTAATAAAAAATATCGATTCCTGTCTTGCTTCTCAGTGAGGAATGCCACCCATGAAGTGTGTTGGCATTTGAAATATAATTTCAAGGAAGCCAGAAAAAATACATACCTTTATTTGCAAAAGTATGAATTATTTATTTTACTTTACATACACACACACACACACACACACACACACACAAATGTAAAATGCACTAATGTTCAACTTAGGCTGAAACAATTTAATGACAGTTTTTACCTAAACTATGTAAAACATTAAAAGAGCTTTTAATATCGTAACATAGACTATAAGAATGTATATTCCTTTCTATCCAGCATAGACATAACATTTAAAATCTAAAAAAATTAAAACATGAAAAGATAAATAGTAACCAGCTAACATGAACTTAGTTATTTCTTTATTTTTTTTAAAAAAGAGTAGATTCACATATGTTATATAGATTTAAATCTTCCTCTTTCCCATTAAAAAATTTTCTATTTGTGTAGTTTTGTGTGTTTTTTTACATTGTGCAGGTGGAGTTGATAGACGAGAAAGGGTATTTCATGGTTATTAAAATTACTGGATATACTAACAATTGCTCTCTTTTGCCACTCTTGTCCGGGACTAGTTCTGCTCAGTCACATGACTAACATCTGGAAGCCACTTGGAGTAATAGCTACCACCAACTTGTTGCTTATTCAGAAAAGACATATAGAACGTATGTACAAAAAGCAAATTCAGTGTTTCCCTTGATACACACATATAGACTCAAACCTCATCATTGTCTTTAAGCCGTTATTTAGTCCCCTGGAAAGTCTGAACTGTTAATAAGCATGTTCTTTGTCTTAAAACAAACTTCCAGAAAACATAAAAATGCACTACACATGCAACCTCTTGATTATTTCAGTTCACACCGGACATGATTTTCATTTTGACCCTTGGCCTTGGCCGTAAACACAAGGTGAATGCATGTTTTCCCTACAAGTTGTACTTTGTGTAAGCACCCTGTTTCCCTTATAACATCATTAAGGAGACTTGCTCATTTCTGACTAAAAAAGAAAAAGAAAGAAAGGAAAATATAGAGTGTGATATGAAAAGTCCAACCATACTCTTTGTACACAACAGCACTCGTTTCTTAACCATGTTCCCCTAAACCTCTCAGGCTTTTCCAATAGGGTCAGTGCAAGAAGCTTCTCTAGGGACTTCATTTAAAAGATTTCTGTGTATGTTATATTTCACAATAAAAAGGCTATTAAGAAAAAGTTCATGTGAGCTGATGAACTGATTTCTATTACATTTTAAAAATGAAATGTATTTTAAATAAACACTGATTTAGTAATTATTCAAAGTGTGCATATATTTTTGGGACACCCACATATATGTGTGCATATATGCATATATTCATATATGCATATACACATATATACATATATATTTAAAATAATGGTCTATATATCAGTGGTCAGCAAACTCATTAGTCTACAGAGCCAAATATCAACAGTACAACAATTGAAATTTCTTTTGAGAGCCAAATTTTTTAAACTCCAACTTCTTCTAACGCCACTTCTTCAAAATAGACTCGCCCAGGCTGTGGTATTTTGTGGAAGAGCTACACACAAGGGGCCAAAGAGCCGCATGTGGCTCCTGAGCCGCAGTTTGCCGACCCAGGGTCTATAGCATATGTTATAACAACAACAACAAAAAAAGCTTGTTTTTATATTCAAAGGTTGTGCTAATCATGGCAATTATTTGGGGATCTGAAGCTTAAAATGAAGCCCTTTGAAGAGAGAACTTGAATTTATGGCTGTGACTGTTGTTCCCAGAGGTTGTCATTGTTTATAATTATTGTCTTTTTGGGCCTGTGGTTGACTAAATCCTTTCTTCAAGATGTCACCGCATTCCCCATTCCTACATTCCAAGATGTTCTGGGGAGGGGCCACAGAAGATTGGCCCACCAGGAGGGTGTGGCTGCAGGAGGTTGGCTGGCCAGCACCCTCACCCTAATTGGGGCAATGGGGGTGGGGGGTGGGGGGGAAGAGAGCTCGCAGCTGGCCAGGTAAAGGGGCTGCAGGAGGTTAGCCAGATGTGGGACTTTGGCTGTGGGAGCACACTGACCACCAGGGGAAAGATCTTGCATTGAGCATCTTCCACCTGGTTGTCAGTGTGTGTCATAGCAACTGGTCAACCAGTCATTCCAGTCATTTGGTTGTAATGGTTTCTTAGGCATATACAATATATATATATATATATATATATATATATATATATATATATATATGGAAATAGATCTGTTCTTGGTAATTATCTGCCATTTGTAGGATTGGGATTTCTTTATGAGGAAAATACTTCAGTAATGCATTTTATTAAATTATGGAAGATAAAAATAGAGTAGCATGACTCAGCTCATGTAATTATAGCCCCTAATTGTGTCCGATAATATATATTTCAAATACTTTGGGGAAATTTGAAAAAGGTTAATTTTCACAGTAATTGCATTTTCAATGCTTTCACCAGAATTCCCCCTTCTCATCCTATTATTTAGTAATTGGCACTTGATTTTGGACTACCCAAATGGCACTTCTCCCAAATGTTAGGAATTCTTTTTCACTCTCTCAGCACTTATATTTTTGTCTTTATTTACTATTCTACTAAAGATCTGATGCTCTGAGTATTTGATTATATAATGGTTGAATCTGTTGAAGTCATTTATTCTCCCAAATGGTAGAGAATAGTCACAATGTACTTGCCTTTCTTTTCTTGCTAAACTTGTTCTGGCTCCATCCAGTTAATTTCTAGGCCCTGATAAAGGGGTTTCTTTTAATGGTTTACCTGTGACAGTTTGCTATAATGGTGTAGTTTGCATGTCTCAGTACGCCGCTGTGACTAGGACATGGTAAACTTGCGATAGATGTTTGCTGACTGAGTGTCAAATGAAAGGCTAGTGAGTAGCTGGGTGAGAGAGGGAGTGAATGGCCATCAGCTAGGAAGTCAACCAGCCCAAGAAAACAGCTGGATCCCGATTCTGTTATTTAATACAAGTTACAGGAGAACACTTGCATCATTCTTTGAACGCAATGATCATTATTCAATCCTCAATATCTGCATTCATATTATGTAGTTATTTTGTTAGGGCAAGCTCAGCCTCCTCGTAAAAGGGATAATCCTGTTTCACTACTGGATAAATAGGTCATTACGCAGGGTTTCCCACAGCTTTCCTAGAAATGACCCCTTTGAGGTTCAGAAAGGAACAAAAAAGTGATTAGATGTTATAAATGTTATGCCACTTCTTATTGCGCAGAGTCCTCAATAAAAGGAAAATCCCCTACGGCAATCCTGTGTGCCCCTTGGGTCTCATACCGTAAAGTTTCGTTCTTACAGCATCTACATTTTGGCATTTGTTTGTCAAAAAATGGGGTGGAGGTAAAAGTCTTCCTTTTGCCAGTTTATGTGATGCCATAAAGCAGCATTTTTCATTTTTCAACACTTATTAGCTCAGCTCCCCAGCTGTGTAGCACCACGCCCTGGTGTGAAATTGAGAAGGGAGAACTCTGACAAGTTTATATTAGCTTAAATTTATACCTTTTTTTTTGGGTGGGGGAAGGGCTTTTTTCTTTTTTCTTTTAAAGGACATTATAATTGTGTGATTTTGCATAATAAAACTTGTATAAAAGGAACGAGTGCCTTATGGAAATGATTATCAGTGCATCGTGTTTGACTCCCCTACACAATTATTAACAGCTATGTAATAGAGGAGAAGTGAAGCAGGAAGTTACTGAATTAATTACTTGATGAATTAATGGACCCACTTAATCTAAGTGTTTTTACTTCCTGCAAAATAAGATTTGTTTTTATGCCCTGCTTGATAAATAGGCTCAAAACTGGGCCAGTAGAGAAAAAAAATAAAAGCTCAAAAATCTACCTAAATAGTTGGATTTATATGTAATTATTATTCATCTATTGGCTTCGGATCTTTGTTTTCCTTGTTTTCTGGAAAGCAGTTGCAAAAACACAGGATGAAATGGCTTCCCCAGAAGCTTTGGTATGGCTGAGGGGAAATGGGTTCCAACAATTACCATGGCCTGATGTAGCCCATTCAAACGAAACGATTGACCACAAGCTAAAAATTGTAAGACAAACAAACGGAGTCCTTGGCTTCTGCTGTGAGCCTCTCTCACACACCCTAACGCGTGACAAGCAAAGGGAAGACTCTCAGAGCATTTTTCCAAGATCTCCTGAGTGAGACAAGGATACATAAACTCGCGCAAAGCTCTTTATACTTACATTGTGTGGAAGGATTAGAAGCCAACACACGATCAGGCTGTCAGCCTTCGCCTAAGGCAGGCGTCCTCAAACTTTTTAAAGTGGGGGCCAGATCACGGTCCCTCAGAGAGCTGGAGGGCCGGACTATATGAACTACTAATTTCTACTGTAACACCTCGGCTGCGCTCACTGCCCAAAAAACCTGGCGGGCCGGATCAGACTCCTCTGCGGGCCGCATGTGGCCCGCGGGCCGTAGTTTGAAGAGGCCTGGAATGCTTCGCACTGGAGGGAAGCATGGAAGAGCCTTTGGAAATCCTGAACAAGGCTTGGAAAACAGGCCAGTTCTCCCAGCCAGCCACCCAGCCCCATGTGTCAGGAATTGCATATGCCTAGGCTGGCCCTGCCAGCATGTAAAGCATCTCCGTGTGCTTAGAGCAAACTTCAAGCGGCTTGAATGGGCCTCGTGGCTTTGTTTGCACACGTCAGGTGCAGAATAACAATCAGTAAGTCTTCTAAAACCTTGAAAATCCAGGGCGTTCTTCCATAGGGTGAGTGCTTTTAAACCTCAAACTCCTCATCTTATCCCAGGTGGAAATCCTGGACACTGGACATTTCGGCAGGCATTCCTACAGGTGACATTAACTTTTGTGTAGAAATAAGTGAGGCATCTTTAAGAGACCTCACTGAAGCCCAAATCCCATCTCCTCATCAGGGCTGTGAGGTACCAGGGAGCTGCAGCAGCAGGCAAATGAGTAGCGACTGACATGGAGAGACCCAGCCTGGAGCAGAGGGAACTAACTGCCTTTGGAAAGAGGGAGAAGCGATTTCACTGGCAGCCCCTAGTGCTTTGAACAGTGGGAGAAAATAGGAACCATCTCTCAAATAACAGTCACGTGGGCGAAAGTTACTCACTGGTCTTCACCAGCCTTTATGTGCACACCCTGTTCTAACCTGGGAAGACACAAAAAAAGGCTAGCTTTTAGAAACATCTCTCAGATCAGAATTGATTTAAAAAAATTATATACTTATTTTGTTTTTATTGATTTTAGAGAGATAGAAAAATCAATGATGAGAGAGAATCATTGATTGGCTGCCTCCTGCATACCCCCTCTTGTGGATCAAGCCCACAACCCAGGCATGTGCCCTTGACCAGAATCGAACCTGGGACCCTTCAATCTGCAGGCTAACACTCTATACACTGAGCCAAACCAGCTAGGTTTTTTTTTTTTTTTTTTTTTTTAATAGAAGAGTACATGATCATATGTGTCACAAACCAGCTCTGACAACATAGAAATAACTTCAGGGACAATATATCGGGTAGGTTGCCAGAGGCTAGAGGAGTGTGGATGAAAAAGGGGGCCATAGGCTAACCTGACAAGCTCAGGGAAAAAAGTTTAAGGATTTACGGAGAAAAAGGAAGCTGAGTAAGAATGGGGAAGAACGGCTAAACAGCCGTAAATGCATGTGGACATTTTAAAGGAGCTAATCCACATTGTCATCAAATTTGTACCAGTAGCGGCTGAATGGAAACAGCAGAAATAAACAATGCTTTGACCTTGTATTGTGGATAGCAGGACAGAAGGCCAAGGTGAGGGACATTGTTGATGAGAATACAGTACCGTCTAGGCTAAGGAGGGAAAGAAGTAAGCCAAGAAAGGATGGGCAGAGTGAGAACAGAATGAGAAGATAAAGCCTGCAGGTCTCTAATGGGGTCTCTGAGCCAATTTAGTGAGAAGGAGGAAATGAGAGGGATGAAGGACAGGAAGTTACATATAATAAAGGACAGGGAGAGTGCTATCATGTCCAAAATGTAATATCATGTAGAGTATGGCATTGTGAGAAGACACCTTGAAGAAGTTGGATTGAGTAGGATCTTTAAGAACTGATAGAGTTTTAATGGTGGGGAAGAAGGAGGACCTTCTGTGTCCAAAGTAAACACACAGAGCCACACACACACCCACACACACAATGAGGACAGGTAGGTCTAGCTAGGAAGAAAGCTGAGTGAACACGCATCTGTCTGGAGCAGAAGTTGTAGTGGAGATGATGAGACAAAGAAAGATGGACAGATGGATTCTAAATAGGTTTCCAGCCCCCCCCCCCCTACATTATAGAAGGGTTTGAAAATCCATTACAGGATTAGGGCTCTTATCTGGTGGACCACTGGGAACCATAACAAGTTATTAAGCAGGGGAATGCCATGAAGAAAGCAATGTCTGAAGCACATTTACCTGGATGGAGAGTGTGGAAGGGATTTCAGAGAGAAGGAATCCGTGCCTAAGAGGGTCATCCAGAAGGCTCGCCTGACAGGAGCTGGGAGGTCCGAGAGCCAGAGGAATGCTGGGGAGGAGACAGCATCAGTTAAGAGATGAAAGCATTTGAGCTGAAACTGGTGTGGCTCAGTGGATAGAGCCTCAGCCTGCAGACTGAAAAGTGCCGGGTTTGATTCTGGTCAAAGGCATGTACCTCGGTTGTGGGCACATCCCGAGTAGGGGGTGTGCAAGAGGCAGCTGATTGATGATTCTCTCTCATTGATGTTTCTAACTCTCTATCCCTCTCTCTTCCTCTCTGTAAAAAATCAATAAAATATACATATATTTTTTTTTTAAAAAAGAAAGCATTTGATGACAAATTCAATGCAGGGAACACATAGAAGGAAGCTCTACAGCGCTTCTAAAGTTATCAAGCCAGGGCACCAGAAAATAACGGTACCTCTGAGGGATGTGGAGACACTGGACAAAAGAGTGTGTAGGGTGGCACTTGTCAGAGGATAATGTTCCACCGGAGAGGATCTACCCGGTGCTTCTTGCTTGTGCCTTGAAAAAATAAATCTGATGAAGCCACAGGATGTCCAGAACCCATCATCAAAGTTATCAGCATGGTATTTTCTTCATGAAAACGGACGTGCGACAGAGCAGTACACTGTGGAGAGCTGACAGCAGCAGGCACTAGCCTGGCATGAAGAGGCGTACCTAAAGCCTATATAGTTAGTTTTATAAACCAATGTCACCCCAATACCGTCAATAAATTATTTTTCAAAAGCTAAATAAAGAAGTTGGGTGGTTCCCTTTGTCGCTTGGAGCAGAGATTTTTCTGGGGAACCAGCTCTGTTAATGATGGCTACATTCCAATTTCAAAAGCTTTAAGAGAGGATAATATGAAAAAGACTGTTTAATCACACCTTGATTTTTTTTTTTTTTTCTCCCGGTCACAGCTGCACCAGGGTAGCAGGCACCACGCTGGGAGCCCTACCTTTGATTACAAAGCATAAAATTTTTACAGGCTTTTTTTCCCTCCCTAATAAGTTAAAATTTGGGGTCTCTTCTATGATTCATTTGGGTCATAATCCATGACAGAATAGTCAAAAGAGCATAAATGGACCTAGCTAAATATGTTTTTTTTTTTTTTTTTTTTTTTTTTTTAATGATCTTTGATGGGCCCTGGTTATTTAGGTTGTGGAAAAATGTGAATTAGTGACTATTTTAAATGAACTTTACTGTGTAATAGATTTCAAACTGGGCTAGATCAGTAGTAACCAAGGGTAATAAAAAATATTTCTTGAAATAGTTGTTTGATGGCAGAAATATGACAGTATTTTATTATATTTTTGGAATCCGTTCTAAAATATTTCCTTTAAGTTTATTTTTTCTGTAACGTGCCTTTTAAGAGCATGTTGATTTATAATTATGTGGAAGTGTGCTGCACAAAGCAAAATGGTCTCTGGACTATAAGTGGGTTTTGTTCTTGTTATTAGACCATCAAAAGTGAAAGTAAAAGTTGCCAGTAATGACTTGTGTTTTCTCCATGAGAAGTGTGATTAACAGAATTTTTCCCCACCTAGAGTGTGATTTACAGAACTTTTAATTTACTTCTATATTTAGGATCTCTGATCCTTTGGTGAATTCTAAAGTCATTGAGATACTTTTTCTAATTCTTTGTATTGTAGAATGAGCCATAGGAGGGGTAGGTTGGCTCCTTAGGGCCACCGTAATAAATTGGCACAAACTGGGTTACATAAAAAGCGGAAGTTTATTCTCTCTCAGTTCTGAGGGACTGAAGTGTGAAATCAAATGTGATCAAGGTCATTGACCCTCCTAAGCTTCTAGGGAAGTATTCCTCCTTGATTCTTTGAGCTTCTGGTGGTTCAAGGCAATCTTGCTCTTTCTTGGTTTGTACTGCTTCACTCGAATCCCTCTGTTTTCATGTGACATTCTTCCATGTATTCCTGTGTCTTGTGTGTCTAGGTGTCTCTGTGCCCAAATCTCGCTCTCCTTTCTTTTATAAGGACCACAGTAGTTGAATTCAATGTCCATGCTACATCCAGGATGATTTTCTCTAAAATCCTTAACTGATTACATCTGCATAGACCCTATTTCCAAATAAAGTAACATTGTGAAGTTCTGTATAGGCATCAAATTGTGGGGAGAGGGGGAGATGACAATATTTAACCCACTAAACGTGGAAATAATATTGTCTCATGCTTGCCTCATTTCACATCAGCCCGACCAGCTGTAGAGAGGAGGGCCTCCTGGGATGAGTGGCTGACACTGGGGAGGCCGCAGGATAGAGCACAGGAAGTGATCTGGCAGTACAAACATCCTTTGGGCCCTGCATGTTCCAGGGTGCATTTATTGGATGAACTCGCAGCCAGTTCCTTGGCCTCGCATGAATCCCCCAAAGCCTCTTGATTCTTCTATTTCTGGGAGCATGATCAGTAAGTTCTACCCTGATATGTAAGCCTAATTCACCACGTGTGAGCCTAGAGGGTAGCCAGCCAGACTCGCTGTCTATTCAAGGCTGTCGTTTGTATCTTAACAAATACTGCTAACAGCCCCTGTGTTCTCATTGAGTCTCATTCCTATCAGTGAGGTGGATGGATGAGGTGGGATTCAGAGACTTGTGAAAGAACATGATGGTCATCTGTAAGAAGTTCAGGAAATGTAGTGTGAGCAAGGAGGCTCTGCTAGAAGGTCCCTAAACCAGAATCAGAGCGAACATATCCTGGCCATCGGTCCAGTGCTATGGATTATATCTTACGCCTTATGCCTTAGTGGTCATGGAGTGGGGCTTCTGGGACCAGAATCTCAGTAACTCATTGACTTCTTCAAGCCTCAAATATTTTATATGGAGAATGGGAATAATAATTGTAACTCCTCTTAGACTTGTGGTAAAGATTAAATCAATCTGTGTGCAAGTATTTAGAACAATGTCTGACACGGCATGCATTTAATAATGACCAATTGTTATTACTACTATATACAAGGTACTTTAGTTGAACCCTTAAGTGTTAAGTATACATAACACTTAACCTCAAGGAGGGGATGAATATTATTAACACTGTATGGTACTTACAATTTGTAAGACTCTTTATATGACTATCTTAAAGGCCCTTCGATGTAGTCAGTAGAGTTATAGGCTAGACAATGAACTTGCGAGAAGTTAGGTGACTTGTTTGGTACACAGAATTAATGGCAGACCAATGCATCCAAGTCTAGGTTATCTGACCTACAAGCCACACTATACATATGAAAGGAGAAGAGAAAAAGTTGATGGATAGTCAGTAACTCTATCTCCAGCTTTGGTGAATGGAAAACCGAACTGAGAAGCATCCTGTGAAATCTAAAAGTCAGAAAACTTGCATTTTAGTGTGCCCTCCTTCTCTGGAGCATGCCCACACCGTCCCCTTTCCCTGTTCATCCCACCCCCTTCCCCAGACTCCTTAACTCTGCCTTTCCCTCTCCTAAGCTCCCAGGGTCCTCCTCTTGCTTCTTTAACATTTTTCTCCTGAGCCTACGCAGCCCAGCTGGCTCACTCCTACTACCTCTGTAACTTTCTAAATAAACTTTCTCTTATAATTGAAAAAAAGAAAGAAAACTTGCATTTTAAGCTCTTCTCTGCCATTTGAGCTGGAGGACGATGTCCAGGCTTTTGCAAAGCCTACTGACTATTAAGGAGATGAACTGTCACTCCTCAAGTTCACGTGATGGATTTCAACTGGTAGAGATCCGAGGAGCTGTCACATGCAGATTCCTTTTGCATTTGCTGAGTTTGTATTTTCTGGAAAACTAGTACAGGCTCTGGCTCCCGGACAACTTGTTTGTGGAACGTTCTGGTTGCCGTGTGCTCCGGAGACATTCCCATGTGCAGTTTCTGATGCAGCAGGGATGGGGCTTGTAAATGTTGACGCTATGGAAATGTAATGTGACTGCGCTTGGACAGGTGCCTGAGTCAGACCACCCACCAGATTTATTTTGCTGCCAAACAGGTCAAACAAATTCAGTTGAAGGGCTTTGAACTTTCTTGATAATGAATAATTCACATTTCATTTTCAGCGCATGGTGAATTATATTGAACTATAAATGCTGCAAAGGACTTTTGGGTGCAGATTCTTTCTTCCCCAAGAACTTTCCCCTTTGTCAACTTTATGTTCAGGATTTGCTTTTAAAAAATAAAAATAAAAAAATATCATCCTATGAATACAGGTGCTGGGGGTGGGGAAGGCCAGGGGGAGGTCAGAGAGGAAGGGGGAGAAGAGACATATGTACTAGATACTATTTCTAATACCTTAAACAATAAAATTTAAACAATTTTAAAAATCATACTACCTTCCTGAGTGAAAGAGAATTTTTAAAAAATAAATCTGACCATGAAATGTTAATCAGCGTCCAAGGTTATATTTCAAAAAAAAAAAATTCTACTTTATGTCCTTTCCTGTGTTTGTTGACTAGAGGTAGTGGCCAGAATCTGCCTTATTCCCATCAATTCTTGCCCCATTGAATATTCTTCCATGGGACTTGTAGGTCATTCTTCCACTAGAAATAGTGTTAGGCCTGGAATATGGCAGGCATTCAAAAAACGCTTGATGACTTGAAGTGCTTGTCCATTTCCATAACTCAGGTAGTTCTTATCTTAGACCTCTTCTACTGGTAAACGGATCCATTTCCTCTGACCACTGAGATCAAAGTCTCTCGTGTCTTATTAAGAACAATCAGCGCATCAGGAAGCTGCCTTGGAAGGATGTATTTGATATTATATCCCTCTTGTCAATGACAGGTGGTTGTCACAACCAAAACCGTTCCGCCTTAATCTGAGAAACAGTGACTGCATCTCAGCTCTTCTTATTCAAAGACAACTAACGCGTTAAGGGCCTGCTGGCACCTACTCCACTGTGCAATTACCCTAGAACAGTGGTCGGCAAACTGGCTCACTAGACACATGCGGCTCTTTGGCCTCTTGAGTTTTTAGCAAAGGCCAGTTTAGGAGTACCCTAACTAAGTTAATAACAATGTACCTACCTACACAGTTTAAGTTTAAAAAATTTGGCTCTCAAAAGAAATTTCAATCATTGTACTGTTGATATTTGGCTCTGTTGGCTAATGAGTTTGCCGACCACTGCCCTAGACCCAAGTGAGAGACTTCCCAACCTCAGGAAACTGGATTCTCTACCAACATTCAGGCTGGTGAGATTGCATTTGTCTGGAGTCTATACTTCCATGTATTTCCATCTTGATAAATCCTTACATAGCCTGGTCCATCAGCAAGGCAAATAAATGCCCTGCTCCCATTTTCTAGTGTCCACAGTGAAGACTATGTTAGTTTATGTTCCCCTAAAATAACATTTTTATTTATGTTCTATAAGGAATCTTCGGGTACCATTTAGATATTGATTCCTTTGTCTAAGCTTCCCTATGACTCTTAGACTCCCCCCCACACTATGAAGCGAAGTCTCCTTGATGACAACTTATACTATGATCAATCAGAGCCACCAACTCCAAGAATGACATTTGTGACAGGGGTGTAGAGGGGGTGAGAACAGCTAAGCAACTGTTCAGAAAAAGACTATAAATCATATCTCCACAACAGCTTTTAATAGCTCACAGACACAGAAGCACATCACAGCTATTTTCTCAGAGGCTTCTTGTGATGGCAGTACTCTGATCTCTCTCTTCCTTGAACTCCTCTTAGACCCTTGACCTTTATAGCGGCAGTCGCCAACCTTTCAGACATCATGGACCATGGGTTGGCGACCATTGCTCTACAGTGTAGCTTAGTGGTTAAGTGGTTGGTCTTTAGAACCACATTGCCTAACCTTGAATTCAGTCTATACCATTCACTAACTGTATGACCATGGGAAAGTTACATATCCTTTTATTTTATGCCTCAGTTTTCTTATCTGCAAAATGGACCTGATAACAAAACCTAATACATAGGGGTTCATGTGAAGATTAAATAAATAAATCTATGTAAAGCACGCTTAAAACAAAATCTGGCATTTTGAGTTTGTTCTTCCAATGTCTGTATATTTACCTGTAAGACCTAAACATGCACTAAATAGTGTATTGTTCATGTCACACAATAGATTTTTACAAGAAAATTTTATAAGATGAGGTTAAAAATAACAAGTGGACATCCTAGGAATGTTTTTCCTCTCCCCACTGTGGAACAAGGCCATTCAGATTTTTATCTTAATAGGGTGGAATGATTTATGTAAACAGGGAAATAAAAAAGTCCTTAATGATTATAAATGAAGGCTGACACACTTCCACCCCTAGTGCCTTATTTCCCACAGCACCTTGGTCCAGGAATGTTTATTAAATGAGCTCAGGACCCATTTCCGCACAGATTTCTTTCACTGTATTTTTCCCCCCTGATAAGTTATGCCACTCTAGTTTGATAAAAGCAAAAGATCAGGATCTATGTTTATGAAGCTCAGAAGGTAGAATTTTATATTTTTTTCCCTGCAAATACCACACATATCTGTTTCATCTCTCTTTTAACTCCAGAGAGAGCCGGTCGAGAGAGATGTTTTTCTCTTTAGGAATTTCCTTCGGATTATTCTCATTTCAGTAGGCTAATCCTCTGTTTTTGAGTTTCTTCTGCAGAAATTACATATATCTCAGAGCCAGGGGGTTTTTATTTCTAATTCGCAGTGAGTAGCAGATGGAAAGGAATGCCTCCAGACCTTAGATCTGGTTTCCAAAGGAGTCCTTAGAAGTAACAGAGAAGTTGTGGGGTTCGGTAATGAAGGAGGTAGTGGGGGGGGAGGTGATAGAGGAAAAATAGACACCAACATAAGCAGATTATCTCTAATGTTTTACAGAGCATTCAGGGTCTTTATAAATACAAACCACAGGGAAACCCGGCATCTGACAGCTGTTGGAGCAATGCCCTTGGAGGAGGAGGAGGGACAGGAGGTGTGGTTGCTGGTTTCCCCAAAGAGGAGATTGTCAGCCAGTTCAATGAGAAACATAAAACCCCGCGAGATGATAGACTAATGGCAGAGAGCAACTAGCCATTATGTTGGGACTAAGCATCTTTCATTCAATTCCCAGGCACAGACCTTAATGTATGTTTCCCATGTTGGGAGCAGAAGGGGATGAATGTGTGCCCAAGCTGCATGAAAGATGCCAGGGTGTTAGACTAGGAAACTAAGGCATAATTACCTTGATGAACATAGGCATTAAATAGCTAATTTAATATTTGTTCACTCACTTCCCGGGGAGAATCGAATACAAATCTGTCTTTCTGTTTCTCTAAGTCAAGAAACAAATTGTAGCGGGTGGGTCCCAAGAGATTATGGAGTTAGGATGCTCCATCCTCTTAATTTCTGACGGGGAGGGGAAAGCCATCCTCTTCGGGTGCCTGATGGACAGGCTCCAGGGACCATTACAGCGCCTACCTACCCAGGTCTTTGTAAACAGATAGGGCTGGAGGAGTGGCTTCTAGCCCTGACTCACAAGTTTTGTGCCATCCAAGGCTTCTATTCTCTAAAGTAAAAGTGACAAGAAATAGAGGGAACTATCAGAATAATTCCTCCCAGCTGTAAGATTTGGAGTGAGGCACCGGCAAAGGCTGAGTGTGCCTGCTCCAGTTAAGAACTCTCTCGTTCTTTATGGAATTTGAGTATTAAACGAAGCCCTAAGGTTTGTGGGTTCAGGTTCCAGTTGTTTACTCACTAACATACAAGAGCCCACAAAGACTGCTCACGAGGCTCTGTGCTTCAGATCACTCCCACCAAACATGTTGATGAGTTAAGTATAACCGAATCAGAAACATACGGTTCACATTTCTGTGGAAATCCACAGGGTATATTAACGGAATTAAAGGGAAATGTGTTAGGCCAAACATGTTTAAGAACTTAACAAAACCAAAATCCACCAAAATAGTTGAACATTTTTCTGGTTGAGTCTGTTCCAGTTTATTCTTTCCCAAATAGTGTGTTTTCTCAATTACTTTTCAACTTAAATCTTTATGTGATGTGATTCATAAATAAAAGGGATAGGTTACAGTGAATTTCCCAATCTGTTTACTTATATTAATCCCAAGTAGTGAAGATTATCTCAGCTAATGATTCAACCATGTTAAAAACTCAAGGGGATTTGGACCAGTTACAGAGGAGCTAAATTGTGAAATGGTGAAGTCAAATTATATAATATATTGAACCGAATCCTTTCAAGTACATGAATTATTTTAACTCATCCATCAGCACTCTTATTGTTTAAGGCACTGTCCCTACATGTTTGGGGACAGGCACATTTTGAAAAAATAAATAAAACAGACATGGATCATGCTCTTAACGAAAATATAAGGCTATTACAGTCCATGCTACATTATCCTAAAATCAGAGGTATGGTTTTCCTTACTACACAGCTTAAAGCAATTTTACCAGATTTCTTTGTAAAGTGACTCTTATAAAGTGGGGAAGAGTCCATTACCCATGTGCAGAAATGACAGGAATTCATGCAGTTAATGGTCATGTAATTTAGCATATGCCACAAAATACTTTCTCACTCTAAAAAGAGGTGGGAATTACCCTCTATTTGAAACTCTTGAAGATAATCTGATTTAAAAAAAATTAATATTCCCACAAGTAAGAGAAAATTGGATTAGATTGTATTCTTGTCATTGGCATTTTGGGGATCTCCAGGGAATATGTCTAATTTTACTATAGAACATTATGCAAAAGTAAATGCATAATGAAGAAAAGGCAGATTAACTTTCTATTTACTTTCTAACAACAATAGAAAAAACAAAACAAAACAAACACCACTAAGTCACCCTCACTGGTTTGGTTCAGTGGATAGGGCGTCAGCCTGCAGACTTAAGGGCCTCAGTTCAATTCAGGTCAAGGGCATGTACCTTGATTGTGGGCACATTCCCACTTGGGGGTGTGCAGGAGGCAGCTGATAGATGTTTCTCTCTCACCGATGTTTCTAACTCTCTGAATCTCTTCTTCTCCTCTCTGTAAAAAATCAATAAAATATATCAAAAACAATAGCAACACTAAGAACCATAGTTGAGCAACTGAAAAGACTGAAGGGGAATCCTAGACTGTAGGTGTCAGAAAGCAATACATGATAACTAAATAAAAATCTCATTGAGTTATATTACTGATCTACACTGATGAAATATAACCATGGCAGTGCTTACCTCTGCTGTAACATATAGGTGTCATGCTGTTGATTATTTTCAGGCTCTCCAGCTGTCTTGAAGAGACCAAACCCCTTTCCTTCATTTTTCTTGGAAAAGGCAACATCCTAAGCTGACAGTATCCATCAGCCAGTGGCCTTTGATAGAGCCAATTCCTTGAAACGGAGTCTCTTTGGGGGCTGTGGTAGTTTAGGGTCTCTGCCATGAGTTGCGGTCTAGGCAATTATATGATCCGATTGAATCCCATCCTATTGGAGGGATGGCTGTCAGGGAAATCCCAAGGTGGTGGCTGCTAGCTTGAAGCAGGTGTTAGTAGGGAGGTAGGGGGCCACTTCGAGGCCCGGGGGACAGCTCTGAAAGGGGGAGGAGTAGAGCCCCAACATTCTTACTCTGCAGAGGTAGTCAAGCAGGGTGTGTGTTTTGTTCATTATCAGAATGTGTTCAGCCACAAAGTGCGTGATTTGAGGCCCTTATGGAGCTAACATTCGGGGGCAGTTGCAGGGATGAAGTGTGTAGCAGAAACTGGGAACTCTCTAAAGAGCATAATGAAGATTTCTGGCTTAACTGGTATCCTTACCTGAGATTTTATCCGTGGATATGGGTAAGAACAGCATCTTGAAGGATCTCTGGTTCTTGACAAGGGTGTGCTGGGGGTTGTCAATGAAGAAGACCTCAATAAGCCATTGCCCACAGAGGGATGATCACGGTAGGGTGGGAGCGGGGAGTGGTGGAAATAGTGGCAGGAAAAAAGAGGCCCAGTCCTGGTGCAAAATTCAGGTTCTCTTTCATTTCAGGAAAATGTCAATGAATTCCAGCAGGAGGGGAGTGGGACTAGAGCATTGGGATGCTGTTGAGTAGTGGAAGTGAAATTTGGTCAGTCTCAAAGTTAACTGTCCAATTCTGTCTATTCGGTACACCAATTACATACAGAGCATTAAAGATGAAGTCTTTTCTTAAGCGAAAATGTTAAAGCATTCCAAGAAACCTATTTTATTGATAATATGATTCAATATTTAAAAAGTAAAGAAAGGAAACCTCAGTGATTTTATGGAAAGCCTTAAAATCTAGCAGCCTCGTCTTACCTTAATCATATGGAGTTACTTCACAATATTGTTGCCATTATTTGTATTCTTATTTCCCTAAAGATTCTGTTAGAAAATAGGATGTATTGTGGTGTTTTATAAAAATGCTTGAATAATTTGAAAACAGGAACTATAAAAACAGACATGCTAATGGAGACAAAAAGGGCTTTGTTCAATAGGAAGGGCTGGATCCCATAGATATGATGTAAAAAACCCCATTTTTTTAATGATCTGTTTCTTTACAGTTTAGACTGACCAGTACACTGAATCAAATATTTTACCTATTTTTATTTTTGGAAAAATCACAGTACTTGGGATTTAAAATGATCAGCCAGTCACCTTAGCCATCCTGATCATATACCTTCAGCCTACCAATCAATAGCATCTCTCTAAATTAATAAGAAAGTCTACTTCACTTGAAGGGAATACATTTTTTGGCTTCAGATTTAGAAGGGAGGTTTAGCATACTGAAAACTCCTTTTTTTATTCCTGCAACAGATTTGTAAAAATAAGCTAATGAATGTACCTGGTTCAGTTTTGTGTCCCAGTGACTTGAACCATTTGTAACCCCTCCTTTTCCTCATGCATGCTCTCTCCACCACACCATGTACTTATATCTTTATAAGAAATGTCCTTCTTCAACTGACTACCTAAGAAAATTCCTACTTATCTTTCAAGCAAGACTTGCCCAGCTCTCTCTTCCTCCCATCATGCAGTTAGCTATGCCTTCCTTTGCTCTCATACCATGCTTTTCATATTTTTAACAGAATAATTTCCTAAGTATATAGACCTCCCTGTTTGATGGCTACATAACACAGTCTTAAGAGACCAGGAGCGCCAGACAGCCTAGATTCAAATCTAAGCTCCTGGCTCTGTGATCTTGGGCAGTTCACTCTAATCTGGGGGCTTTTGTGTGCTCACTTATAAGATGTGGATGATAATAAAATTTACCTTACAGGTATTTTATAAGGAATGAGTAAGTTCATATATATAAAGGACTTAGATGTTTTAAGTGTTCTGTCATGCATATTGTAGCCCCAGGATTTAATACATGATATTTGTATAACATATATTTATTTTATAACTTATTGGTACAAACATTGCTGAAGAATGTTAAGTTATGCATCCATGCTTGTCCTATTCATGAAGAACAAAAGGGAAAGTTGCCAATACATTGTTAATATTATGGAAAAATAATTTTAACAGGACCAGTTTAAAGAAAAAAACACATTTGGAGGCTCTCCACATTAAACAAATTAACCAGAAAATTGCCCAATCTGCAGTACATACCGCCCGGGCTCCTCCTTTGATTTTAAGTTCCTAACCATTAGAAAAATAATGTTTACCTCTGTTTTGAATTCCTACTAATCTAACCTGGCCAGAGAGACCTAAACAAGCTTAAATCTTCCCTAATTTTTTCTTCATTTCCTCTAAAACATATGGAATATGTTTGCTTTATTGTTTTAAGGAGTTGTTTTATTGATCCTTTTATAGGATCCTTTAGTACAAAAGGTTTTGATATAGTGGAACAGTATGCCGTTAATCTAGTAATAACAATGATATACTATCAAGACCTGGTGTATATGGCCGTATCAGTTCCCAGCCTTTTCGCTGCTGCTTTAATTTCTACCCTCTCACTTTAAAACATTTTCCCAGTTGTTCCAGGAAATGGATTCCCAGTGCTGGCCAGCTCTCCTTCTCCTGATATTGCTTCTCAGGGAGGTAAAGTCCCTGGGGTTCATATCCCTGTCATTTCTTTTCCCATTTTTAATTTCTCATTAGTGTTTTGTCAGGAGAACAATTTTTACCTTTGCTCTTTCATTCTGAAAATATATTTCAAGAGCCCATTATTTTCCACTGAAATATTTCCCTGTGGTTTGGCTTATAATCCTTTTACTCATGGCTAAAGCTAACATCTCTCCTTCTTCTGCTTATTTTTACACATGGCACCTCCAAGGCCCTTGTACTAAATTCCTCTATATATTTTTGAAGGCTTTCTGCATATAAAAGTTCTATATTCCTTTCTCCACTTTACTGTAGTGGCCTGCATTATCCTGACTCTGGTGAGTTTTAACTTTAAACATTTTCAATTGATGGATCTTTAGCAGTTTCTTAACTATATTTCTTTCTTTCTTTTTTTTTTTTAATAGTATGTGTCCCAAGAGCTCTTAGAAAATCCAATCAGGGTACTTTTGTCTTTCTTTCAAAGCCAATTCTTTACTGATTCCTGTCATATTCTTAGCTGGCTATTGAACTCATTTTTAGTCATCTTATGTACATTTATGTACATTCTCCTGAAAGTTGGATAAAATATATGAATGTTTCTTTCTCCTTTTCCTTGTGGTTTCTTGCCCTCAAATACATTTTATATAATGTAAAATTTGGCCTCTGAAACCAAGACTCAATCTAGTTGTTACTATGACTTTCTGAAATGTTATTATATGAACAAATATTTGGGCTCATCTCTCATCCTGTAGATACTTTAAAATGGAAAAAAAAAAAAAGCATTGGGGAAGAGAGAGAGAGAGAGAGAGAGAGAGAGAGAGAGAGAGAGAGAGAGAGAGAACAAGGATAAGGAAGAAAGTAGAGCATGCACACATAAAGGGTAAAGCAAATGAGGCAAAATGTAAAAAAAAAGAAAAAGAAAAAAAAAGATAAGAATAAAAAACATCTCATGCTAAAATAAAGCACTATATTCCCATGAAGAAATTGGGAGAACAATGACTATAGATGACTTCCCAAATAATATGTGGCATCAGAATTAGAGGAAGAAAACAGAAAGCCAAGGAAGAGTATAATTAAAGAACTTAAAATTATAGAAAAGATTCTTGTTCATAACTACAAAGATTTCCGTAGTAAAAACAAACAAAGTAACAACAAAAAACCCACCAAACAACAAAAAAAATTTTTTTGTTTCTTTAAGGAAGTCATTATCCTGTTATTTCATTGGCCATAGAGGTTACTCTGCTATCCTGTTATTTGCCCTTCTGCAAAAATCACATGGCATAATTTCTCCTCCTCATTCCTCTCTCCCCTCCTCCTCCACTGCCATTTTAGTATCTATTACATACAAGCCCCTTGTGCATATTATTTTATTTTATCCTCATTATAATCTGCAAGTTAGTAATTATTATCCCATTTTTCTTTCTTTTTTTGTGTGTGTGTTTTGTTTTGTTAATCCTCACCCCAAGGTATTTTCCCATTGATTTTTAAGGAGAGTGGAAGAGAGGGGAAAAGACAGAGAGAAATATCCATGTGAGAGAAACACATCAATTGGTTACCTCCTTCATGAGCCCCGGCCAGGACCTAGGTCGGGGAGGAGTCTGCAACCAAGGTACATACCCCTGGCTGGAATCGAACCCAGGGCCCTTTGGTCTGCAGGCTGAAGCTCTATCCACTGAGCCAAATTGGCTAGGGCTATCCCATTTATCAAATGAGGAAACTGAGACCTCAAAGGTTAACTTCTAAATCTGATTTGGGACAAATAGTAAGACATATATATCTATACCCTCTCTTCTCTGTCCTGCTCCAATAACAAGAATAAATTTTAAGAGAGATGAAAGCCACAAATAGATAAGCCATACAATCAGTGGTGACGTCAGCCAATTCTCTGGCGGTGATGTGCCACACATCACAGTCTCAGCTTAGTGTCTTCACCTGATCAATGGCCTTTGTCTTTTCTCCTCCCCTTCCATGTTTCTCCCCTGTGAACACATCCAATCTGTTTGGCTACATCTGTAATCAAGTGTTATTCCTCCCCATTAGATATGAGATAGCAATGACTGCTATCTATTCACCCAACAGATACCTACTGAACATGAGCTAAATGTCATCACCTGTGCTAAGTGCTCTGGTATCTAGACTCACCATCCCCAACCAGAGTCTACTGGGAGTTGCAAACAAATGAACAAGAACTGTATCTAATGAGAGGAGTATTGTGTGCAATAAGGTAGTTGAAAAGGTCTCCAGGAGGAGATGGTATTTACCTGAAACCTGAAAAGATGAAAATGATAAAATCAGGGGGAAAAATGGTAGAGGCAAGACTGTTTGACATGGGGTTTTATAATAGACTCAACAGCATGAGAAAACCATGACATGTTCAAGGAATTGAGAAAAGTCAGTATGCAGGGTAGGAAGTATGAGGGAAGAAATGATAAAGTATTTCCGTGACGCTTCATATTGTGGTCATCTTTTTCACTGAATAAATTCGTTTCTGAAATGGTCTTTATTTTCACCTGATGTCACTTGCGTGTCATCTGCGGAGCCTCAAGAGCCCTTGGCTTGAAGTCATGGTTCGCAGAGCAGATATCTTATCATCCTGCTTTTCGAGACATAAATCAATTTTCCTTACGAAGAAGAAGCCTTTGTTCTCTTTCATTAGGAAAAGCTTCACCGACCACAAAGATCTTTATTTGTTTTGTTCCAACTTTCTGCCTGGACAAGCAGGACCTAAGTTTGAGTCCCTAGAGCCTGGGCTGGACGCAGGGTTGGGTGTTTCTGGCCAGTGGGTAGAAGAGCAACTTGCTCAAGGAGATCCAAGGATGGAATGGAAATCAAAAGCCAGGGAGAAAGTTGAAAGGCTCAACCTCAAGAGGCAAGGCCAGAGGGCCAGAACTCACCCGATTATCCAGGAACAAGGAAGCCATTTGGCTAGGAGGCGAGTGAGTACTAGCCTAGAACAAGGGATTTGGACAAGAGAGTGGGAGTGGACCCTGGACGTGCTCCAGGAAAAGTTGGAGTCGTCCCAGGGACATTTTTACAGGGCACATATGGTCTCAGCTGTGAGTGAGGAAGGAGCTGTTAAGAGCTAAGCTGGTCCTTAAGGAGGTATCAATCTTTCTGGGGTAAACATATGTGAGGACAAAAAAAAAAAAATTACAATGTTATCTGAGAAGTTCCATAATCAAGGCATGTGCCAAATGGGAGCAAACTTGAGGGTTTTAATGAAGACTTCATAGGAGTGGCGTTGGAAAGACTGGTAGGAGTCAGATGATTGGACAAAGGTAAGAAAAGCCTATGCAGAGCAAACCACTTGGACCAGGGTTGTTGTATTCAAGGATCAGTGGCAAGACTGTAGAGCCATCATGTATGTGGAGTACACAAAAAACATGTTGGGACCTCTTAGGTATAAACTAAGGAGCCATCCTGGAGCAAGTAGGGCTAGGATTGAGAAAATTCACCATACTTTTGGCTTCAACAGATCATTTGGTGCCATCTGGGTTAGCATTGACATGCTAAAGAATCAGACTTATTGGATAGAACACAGCAGCCGGAGTCTCAGGATGATGATAATCAAGTTTCACGTAGGTGATGATTAAGATGGTTTTGATCTCCAGCCGTCACTGAGGTTCTGGTCATAGAGCATCTGCCTTCAGTTTATAGGGTTCTATAGGCCTATACAAGTAGGCTGGCCTTCTGGAGTCCTGGTTGTAGAAGTGTAGGGTAAAATGTGAAATGAAAGCCTAGATACAGTAATAACTAGAAGACAAATATCCGGAGGTCATTGACAGGGCTGATTCTTGGTGGGCTTGTAACATGGGGAGGGCTAAACCAACATATACCAGTTGCCAATATAAGGGCAGCAAGGCTAGCTCCAGACCCCCAGGGTCCGATCCTCCCCAAAAATGACTGGCTCATGAAAAATCATCTTCAAACCTGAGCAGGATTGAAACTTTGGAGTGAAAAATCTTTGGAACCTGTGACTGAATAGGAGCAGCCAAAAGACTTGCTTATATTAATCAAAGGGTTTTCTGTGCCATTGTGAGAAACCGAGGCTTTATTCTTCGGGTAATTAGTAATTTTTGAAGAAGTTTGAGAGGTAAACAAAGATAGTACTTATTTTTGGAAGACCACTCTGGTGGTACTATGGACGGCTTGGGAACTTGAAATCCCAGGAGGCATTTTGCCCTACTAAAAGCTCTGTGGTAATGGTTTGAATTGAGTCAATGGCAATGGCGGTGGGAAGAGCAGTGGAAATAGGGAATACTGATTTACTCCTTTATGAGTTATTTTATTGGGAAAAGATGTGGTTTAAGACTTTTTGAAAAGACAGTTGCATTACATGTGTTCCTTTACAGGCCATTGAGCTTCACCATTAAATGGAGAGATGGATTCTTTAGATGTTTATCCATCTTTCTCCTAAACCTACATTAAAATCCTTCTATTAATTGGGAAATACCCTTGATTGCCATTAGTGTCTTTTTTCTCTTCTTTTAAATGTAAGACTTAGCTCTCTTACTGTTGGGTCTGATAAAAAAAAATTGAATGGATACCCCTTCCCCTGGGAATTAACCTTTAGATCATTTCACAGCCAATGTTCCCTTTTGCTTAGACAAATCCCTCTTGCTAAGACCATTATCTTTCCCCTCAGGATTTGCCCAGACAATTCTCTGCCCGAAAAAAAGCCCACCTAAAGTCCTTTAAAACCTCAGTCCCCCTGTCCTTGGTTGCTGGCGCCATTTTGGGGCTTAGCCCGTCGAATTTTCCAGATGATCTAATAAAGTCACAATTCTTTACCCCTGTCAGCCTGTGCATTCCTCCTTTGGTGACCCTAACCCTCCTGATAGGATATTGAACCTTAAGCTGTCAGCTGTCTTTTTCTTGACGTGAATGAAATCATGTAATAGATTGGGGATGAATGATAAGGTAGATGCTTAAAGTTCCTGATCCCCTAGGTAAGTGGTCCGCAAACTCATTAGTCAACAGAACCAAATATCAACAGTACAACAATTGAAATTTCTTTGGAGAGCCACATTTTTTAAACTTAAACTTCTTTTAACGCCACTTCTTCAAAATAGACTCGTCCAGGCTGTGATATCTTGTGGACCACTGCCCTAGGTGGAGCAAAGGGGCTAGTTATGCTCACGGTCAGAGAGACTGAGATGACTGAGAATAAAGATTTTTGGCTACTTCAAAGTCTTGGCCAGGTGATGCAATACTGAGAGAAAAACCTTTCACAAGAATGAAGTTTGAGCAGATTGGGTTTCATGAGATGACTTGGGAAGTTTTCATCATGGGCACATGCAGAGATCCCAATAGCAAGTGATAACGGGCTCCCAGAAACTCTGCACAGGCATTGAATTTGTGCTAGATAATTCACATGAAAGGCAATGAGCTAAGCCCAGAATTAATTTCAAGCCACCTCCCTTTCTGTTTAAAGGAAACCCATGCCGCTTTATGTAATTATCACATTTGGCTGAACTTTGTCTCTTTTTTTTTAATTGGCATCCATCCAGATGTCAGGTAGCTTTGTCTAAACTAAGGCAAATGGTCCTTCCTGCCCCCCCCTCCCTTCCTTCTTTTCTTCCTTCTTTCCTTTCTTCTTTCACTCCTTTCTTTTCTTCCTTTGCTTCCAATATTATGAATCAGCCTTTGTACTGGTGAATATAGCAGTGTTTTTCAACCTTTTTTGGGCAAAGGCACACTTGTTTCATGAAAAAAATCACGAGGCACACCACCATTAGAAAATGTTAAAAAATTTAACTCTGTGCCTGTATTGACTATATATAAAGTAATTCTCTTGAATAGGAATCAAATAAACACAAAGAAAGTATTTTATAATTACTTTATTATGAAATATTAAGTAAACAAAATAGTGAAAAATTATAAAATTCTTGTCTTGTCTGCACCTACGGCACACCAGTGTGCCGCGGAACAGCGGTTGAAAAACGCTGGAATATAGGGTAGTGTTGGCAACTATGTTGCATACATGATATCCTATATAATAAAAAGCTAATATGCAAATTGTCCCTTTGGGAGTTCCACTGACCAGGAATTCGACCGCTTGCTATGATATGTGCTGACCACCAGGGGGCAGCACAGAATGAGCTGGGGATGGGAGGCCCTGGCTGGTAGCCAGAAGGCCGGTTTTGGCTCTGATCGCTGGCCAGGCCGAGGGACCCTACCCATACACGAATTTCATGCGCTGGGCCTCTAGTAGGTATATATTGCTAAATTAAAGGACACTGGCTATTCTGTTTGCAGCCCATACTATAGGCAAGTTTTTGTCCCCTACTTCCACTCAAGAATTAAACATTTTAATATACTCTTCACTCACAAAATGAGACAAATATTATCTTTACCCTTGAAAATCAAGTATCAGTGTAAAATGTATCTACATGGAATCTCTGACTCAAACGTTTCCAACAAAATCTATTTTGTTATCCATACAAACCCAGAAATAAACCCATCTCCAGGGCTGAGATGAATAGTCCTGATGAAACTAAAAAAATATGTAATCGTTGATTTTGAAGCTACTTTGCACATGTGTCAAACACAAGGCCCGCAGGCCAAATCCGTCCCGCCAGGCCTTGCAATGTGGCCCGCACCGCGCTGTCATCACTGCACTCCGCTGCGTTTCCATCACAATGACAGTTTATGACTGTTCAGTAAACCATTCGGCCCGCGATTTAGGCTGGATTTTAGATTTTGGCCCCTTCTCTGATTGAGTTCGACACCCCTAGCTTAGAGGAACATGTAGGGATTTTGCTGTTCCATTTCAGGATACTAAAAAAAAAAAGCAAAATGTATTTTAGGGGTGTTTTGAGATGCAAAACATTCATCATTGTAATGTCTTACCTAGTACAGGGTATCAGCGACCCCCAAACTTTGGAGCATACCCTATCTGCACTTGTATAGTTCCCTAAGGATAGATCCTACTTTCCCAGGCAAAAACTCTCCCTGCTGGGAACAAACATTTAATATGGTTTTGAGAAATTGGATGCATCAGAGGATGACTTTGGTTTGGAACTGAATCGTGCAGAGAACACCAATGGGTGTGATGCCTCCATTTCTCCACATGGCGGGCTGTGAACAGCAGCTTCTTCAGTATTTTGGCAGAAGCATCCGCTTCCTGGGTGGGCCCCTTGCAAGTGGGATTCTGGGAGTCTTTCCTGGAACGGAGCCTGATATCTGTTTCCTTGGCCTCTCATGATTCTCTGAGCCACCCAAATCTCCTAATAAAACCCTTTCTTCTTCAAGTAAGTAGAATGGATTCTGTTATCACAACTAAGCAGATTAGTGTATCTGATAATTGCTCTTGTAGGGTTGACAGCACTGGCAGCCAGTTTCAACTGGAACCAAACTAGATCAAATGATAGCAAGAACATAGGCTGGAAGGGAGATGCTTAGGGTGGGAGGGTAAGTGAGGAGGAGGGAGGGGGCCCTAATTCCTTTGGCTGCACTCATTTAATTTCATATGGCCAATAAATGATTTGAGCATCTGGAGGAGGCTCTCTTCTATGTATTTATTATAAAATAACGCCCCTGATGTGATGTAGAATATGGATCTTGAAAATATTTTCCCATGGAGATATTCTGATATTAGTCTGGCATGTTGATGGTGGCATCTTATTTTGTAAAGTGGTAATCTCAGACATCACTTCTCCATGATCTTGATTAGTGCCTGAGACAGTATACATTTGTTTAGAGAATAAAACATTTTTCGGTCATAGAAAACAACAACAGCAAACTACCTACATAAATGCCCTTGCTCCACCACTAAATCTGAAATTTTGAGACTAACAAACAGCACCCTGTATTTTTAACAATATTGAAACTTCATCCTTAAGCATGCAATGTACCAGAATCAGTGTTTTAGAATACCAAGCAAATATTATTTTTAGAGAACTCTTAATAAATTTATTTTAAAATTGTTAACAAATTTATCACCTGGTTTCTGGTTCAATAACTTTTGCTCTGCAATTTAAACATTGCATATTAAACAGCTTCTCCCAGAGATGAAATTTCAATAACCTTTGCAACTATTAAAATTCACAGCCAATAGTTTAAATATTGAAAACAAAACATTTAACTTCTTCCCAGTCATCTTTTTGAGCCTTTTCTAGTCTGTATCATAGGAAAAGTCATCTCGAGGAATCTAGAGCAATTGACAATTCTCTTCCATTTAATTTAACATTTATTGAGTACTTAGCATATGGTATTATTCATTGTACTAGACCAGTGATCGGCAAACTCATTAGTCAACATAGCCAAGTATCAACAGTACAATGATTGAAATTTCTTTTGAGAGCCAAATTTTTTAAACTTCAACTTTTTCTAACACCACTTCTTCAACATAGTCTCGCCCAGGCTGTGGTATTTTGTGGAAGAGCCAAAGAGCTGCATGTGGCTCGCGAGCCACAGTTTGCCTACCATGGTACTGGACTCCGGACATGACAGGAAGTAAATAATATAAAGGAGGAGAGATGGCCACATGGACAGACAGGTTTGATATTATGTGCCTAGGACTGTGACAAGGTGTGTAAGAGCCCAGATTGGTGATGCTCATGTGTGACCACACACGGAAATCATTTGAGACGCTTTTTAAAAAATGCCGATGCCTGGCTCCTACTTCTAGAATTTCTAATGTATTGCTCTGAGGTGTGTGTGGCCTGGGCATCAGGATTTTTAAAAGCCCCCTTGACTGATTCTAAAATGCAGCCCCGACAAGAGAATCCGGGTTTCACAGTAGCTTCTTGGAGGACGGGGTTCCTTGAGACAAGCCTTGAAGTGGATAAAGCAGATGTCACCATTCATCAGTCGCTCTACATCCCAATCTAACATGCTGTTTTTTCAAGTTATCCTCTGGATTAACAGCGCTAATTCAAATAAAGAACAAAGCCACAGAAAGTGGTTCCCCTGATATTTTTACAGTGTACAAAGCAGTTCCACATATTGGATCTCCTTTGACTCTCTCCTCAAGGGTGTGGGGAGTAAAAGAAAATGGGTGGGGCCCTTTGCAGAATTATGAGGTTGCAGTTGCAATGCATGTGAGGGAGTTCTGCTACCTAGATTTCCCCGAGCACGAGTGGGCTCTGTTCCAGTGGCTGTTCTTATTCTTAGGTTAAGTCAAGAGATTTCAAGTGAAAATTCTTTGGACTTGAGCTAAAATAAAAAAATAAAATAAAATAAAAAGAAGAGACATCTGGAGAAAAGAATGATGCAAGGCTGTATACTTGGGTGGAGGTCAAAGGAAAGGCAAGGGATTTGGTGGCCAAAAAAGCAAGTGAAAGGAGTTGATGGGCCACGCTACCATGACTTCGCAATAACAGAGAGCACTTGGGAAAATCAGCAGGTCATGTTGAAAACAACACATTCTGAGAAATGATGACAGATCCATTTATTTGCAACTTGGATGAAACTCATAAAAAAATGAACAAAGGAGGCTGCTGAGAGAAATTGTGCTCCAGGAAGAGACCTCAGAAAATGCAGACTCAGGCTTTGCTTATCGAAGAGTCTGCTCTTAGTTTTAAGATAAATAAAAATAATTAAAATGCAGCTGTCAGTGCGTGCACTTTGCACAAGCAGTTTACCAGTAACCTCTTTGTTCAAGGTTAAGACATATATTTTGTTGTTTAACAGGGCATGGGTTAGCTTTGTTAGTTATAACTCAATTGTGTCATAAAATAATCAGTCTCCTTAAAAAAATATTAGGCTGCAGAATCATGCTAAGTCATCTATCCAAGGGGAGCTTGCATTTTCTAATTAGAAACAGATGGTGTGAGGGTGGTGCCATTAGTAACCATTTAGCTGCACACCCTTTTGGATTCATATGGAGATGAATGAAATATTAAAATTGAGACAAACCTATATGCCAAGAAAACAAAATCATTTGGGGTAGAAAACGATTGTCTTCTATAATTCTCCCTGGAGTCTATATGGGGAGAGGAAAATGGAAGTTACAATTGACTGCCCTTTTTCTTTTTTTTTTTTTCTATCATTTGTTTAAGATGGACGGCTTCTCTGAAATTTCTTCTCTGACCTCCGCTTGCCCTTCTCCCATTTGCTCCATCTCCCCAATCTTATAAAGATTGGGATTGCCCACTGATGTGGTTCAGTTGTTGGGCATGGACCTCTGAACAAGGTCATGGTTTCATTCCTGGTCAGGGCACAGGCCCAGGTGATGGGCTTGACCCCCAGTAGGGGCGTGCAGGAGGTAGCTAACCAATGATTCTTTCAGCATTGATGTTTCTCTCTTTCTCCCTCTCCCTTCCTCTCTGAAATCAATCTCTATCTCTATCTCTACCTCTATCTCTACCTCTATCTCTATCTCTATCTCTATCTCTATCTCTATCTCTATCTCTATCTCTATCTCTATCATCTCTATCTCTATTATCTATCTATCTATCTATCTATCTATCTATCTATCTATCTATCTATCTATCTATAGATTGGAACTGGTGACTCTCCCAGATCCCCCCTCATTCCCTATGCTTAATTCGCTTAGTGTTAAATTCTCTAAATTGTGACTGTGTTTATATCATCTTAGCAACTGAACTTAGCTCTTTGTCGGCTTTTACTAAATATTGGTTACAAAATTGAATGTTTTGGCAATTCCTATTTGTATTCTTTTTTTAATTTTAAATATATTTTACTGATTTTGTACAGAGAGGAAGGGAGAGAGATAGAGAGTTAAAAACATCGATGAGAGAGAGAGTCATCGACCAGCTGCCTCTTGCACACCCCCTACTGGGGATATGCCCTCAACCAAGGTACATGCCCTTGACCGGAATCGAACCCGGGACCCTTCAGTCCCCAAGCCGACGCTCTATCCATTGAGCCAAACCGGTTTCAGCTTTATTTGTATTCTTTGTTCAGATTGTTCTTTCTCTATGCAACACCCTTTCTTCTTAACCTCCATTTTTCCTCTTAACCAAATCTGGAATATGCCTATTCTGAAGATCATTGCAGAAGTCTAGCAGAAATGCTGTCATCCCTATCAAAGCTTTCTTGTTTCAAAGAAGGCAGCCTAAAGTAAGAGTTCTGAGTATGGCCTCTGGTGCCAGCTGTCTGCCTCCACCAGTTGTCAGCTGTGGGGATTTGGACAAGTAACTCAATCTTTTTGCACTTCAGTTTACCCTTCTGAAATGGGGAGATGGTAGTTTCTATCTCATAACATCATTATTAGAATTAGATGAGCAAATTTCTATATAGAAACACAAGGGATCCCTGCCCTCTGAACTGTAGAATATGGAAATATGTCTTAAGCTTAGCCAGGAAGATTCCCTTGCCCATGTCTTTGAATAAAGGAGGACTGGGATCAGTTAGAGAATTTCCCCCCAGCCAATATGGTGGAGTTGAGAGGCCAGTGTTGTAGCAGCCAGAATCTAGTATCCATTCCTTTGTTGTAAGCAGACTATGTGCCTATGACCAACTTCCCTTGATTTTTCTGCCAGAGACTCATTCCCCACTCTTTCTGTTGATTCTCTAATTTATAGATGATATTGCCAATTCATTCTTTTTTGTTTAATTGAACCAAAGTCAGATACTATTACTTAAAACCCCCAAATGAAACTCTATTTAATTTGTTTTAGTTGGCTTACTCTTACAACTTTCTCCCCAACAGGCACTTTTTATTTTCTTCAATTAGCAGATAAAGAAACTGGGACTTCAAAGCTTTAAATGGTTTGCCACCCAGCTTGTAAATAAATAGTGGAATCAGGGCACAAGTCAGCTCTTCCTGATTCTTGAACTGTGATCTTCACCCTTCCATATTTTCAATCCTTTTAAAGCTTTTTTCCTGACCCTAACGTTCAATAAACTGAAAGGATCCACATAGGTTGACAAGTGCAATCAAGGAATTGCTGAGGTACTGAGAGTTCAATGACTAGATGCTACCAATATTCATACATTTCTTCCATTTTAATTAAGAGAATATATTTCTCCCAGGCATTTTATTTAATGCACGATGTGAGATACGTGTTTAGGGACTGACCTTCTCTTATCTGCCTACCCCAGCCCCACAATCTACATATTTGCTACACGTGGCAGCATACACAAGCGTCACCCAGAAGACTTGGTGACTTAACATACTTCATCATCTCCTTAGCCTAACAGAGAAGTCCTTTTAGATCATGGGCCACTTTTCCTCCTTTTGGGTTATTGACAGTTTGTGTGTTCATGCTCATTAAGTAACTTCTTGCAACCTTGGCTAAATAAATTGGTAAAAGGCTGAACTCATAGTCAGCATTGCTTCATAGCACACACATGCAGAGCTCATAATATATGTGACAGTTGACTCACTTAAATCACCCAATTAATTTTTTGTAGTCTTGTATAAATATAATAAAGTAGCTATAGAAATGAAAGATGTTTTCAAGTTAAATTTGACTCCACTGAACTCGTACAACCAGAGTTGACTTAGGTTTCATTTTAGATGATTTTACAGAAAGTTTTTTTTTTTTAAGGCAAAATATTCTGGAAGGATTGAAGTTGTTTTGGCCTCCATTTTTCTTAATTGCCTTCTTGAAAAGCTTTCTGATTTTATAATCTATTAATTTGCAGAGGAAAAACTGTGCTCTTTTGTTGATGTAGAAAGTTTACTCGACCAATAACGCACATATGTGTATATAACTCAACCTCATCTGAAATATATTTGGTTTCAAATCACATTTTATAGGCATTTTCATTATTTCTTGGCTTTTCCCATTAGAAGAATACTTCAGTGCCTTAAGTGGCACATTCAGACTTAAGTGAAACAGAGCTGTGAGGACATTTGACGAGAGGTTAATTTAGATAAGTTCTAATTGTTGGTCTTCATCTCTCCTTGTTGATGGAGACACTGATGTTGCCATGGCAATTAAGGCTTTGCCAGGAGACAGACGTAACAAGGGTCCCACAAATGGAAGCCAGGCGCACAAATCAAATGCAACTCTTTTCTGTCAACAGAGCTTTGTTTTTTTGAGAGGAGTAAAATGAGAATATAGAGTTAAAGGAGAAGATTTAATTTCAGCTGTCATGCACCCGTTGAATCATTCTGGTAAAATTGCTAAGTGTCTTCCATGTGACTTAGGGAGCCATGAAAATTAGGCACAGGAGAGATAAATCTGTACAAAAGAGAGGGAGAAGTGGCACAGGAGTGGCCCTAGGGAGATCCATTTTGGGACGAAAACCAAGAATCCCTCATTCTGACTGACTGCATTGTTATTCCCTCAGCAACTGATGATATAATTTGTTGGACTTGGCTGTAGGATAAGCTTATCTCTCCTAAATATATAGGAAGTGAAGTAGAAACAGGTAGGGAGGGAGTGGATATGCAAGAGCTTCAAGAATCTTCCTTTGATTTCCCCCCCTTAGTAATGGCCTCTAAAGGGACCCTGATTGCCTAGACATTATTTCACTCTGGCTTGGACTCTGTTTATGGCAGACAAGGAAAATAGTAGATTGGTTGTTCTGCCAAATTAACCAATCTTAAAGGAGGAATAACAACAGCGGTTGCTGGTATAATTACATGAAAATTACTGAAAGTATTTACTGTACTTTACTTACTATTGAGTTACTTTTTTAGTTTATCATGTACACCATGCTTATTAGGAATAAAACTGCCTTAAAAGTGCAATTTGGATTTTTTTTCTCATTGCACTGTACTTCCTCACAAATACACTTTGTCAAGTATGAATGAGAATTTACTACGCCTGTAAGTTACTTTTAGTCCTGCAAATAAATAGAACACTTAATTATTGGGCTGTTGCCTATATGTTATACTGTGCTGAAGAGTATGAGATTTGGGTTCAGGAAACTGACATTCTAGCTTAGCCATTTGCTAGCTCTGTGTTTCCAAGAAATAAAAAATCGGGGAACCGTCGTTTCTGATCTATAAAACAGGATGCATACATCCCAGGATTGTGATGAAGAATTAATCAGAAAATATTCTTTAAAGTTGCCTCTAAACTGCCAGGCACTTTATAATACTGTCACTATTACTAGACTTCATTGGTTTTTATCTGCATATTTACCTAGTAAAGACACTGCATTTGATGTTCACCAGCTCTGAAAACCAAAAGGATGCGCACATCCCATGACTTGGACTTCTCCCCTAACTGCATCCCATGATACCCAAGATGATTTGAAGGGAGAAGCCAGACACAGATTCATAAACTGCCCAGGAGACATACTATAAACACAAAACCAAACCAGGCTTATGTCAGAGCAGGTGATTGAAAAATTAGAGGATTTTGGCCTGGAAAAGTCTGCGGTCCCAGATGGTCTCCATCTAAGGAGCATTGTTCTCAGGGTGATAAGTGACTCGGGGAAGCCTGTGGCCACCACGTGCACAGCATCTCTGAAAAGCAAGGACACACAGGTGGCCTGTGCTGGAGGGAATGCCACACCTGTCATTGTAATAACGCTCACCGCCCTGCCCTGCCTTTCATCCGGGCTTCTTGACAAGCTTTGCAGACATCACTGCAGCTTTGAGAGGAGATGGTAAATCCATTTGGGGGAGAGAAGTCTTAGAATCTTGTGATCAAATAAATGTTTAAGGGTCTCCCTGTGGATTGGGATAGGACAAAGACATCCTGAGAATCCTCTTTAAGTGAATATGGTATATGATTTGTTGTTAATTTTATTAACACCCATCTCTGTTTAGATTTGGCTTCTTAGAAATATTTAAAAGCACTTAGTATGTGTGGGACAAAGTGTGAGGCGTGAGGACTATATAGAAATGAGTACAGACCAGTTCTGCATAAAAGGGATTTGTACTTAAGGGATAGAAAGGCATCCATTCAGAGCTTGCAAAAATGTGAGCATTGTAAGAGTGGCATAAATTAATGTTAGGCTAACATAGGAAAGGAAGTAATTTTGGTGGAGTAATTGTGGAAGCCTTCATGGAGGAAATGGCGATAGAATAGTTAGTTGGATTTTTATAGAAGCCAAGGAATATAGATAGAAGGAATAGCTTAAGTAAATGTACATATATGTCAAAGTTTATAACAAATTTATAAATTAGCAAGTAATCTGGGATCAGCAAGTACTTGGGATTGACTAGATTAAAGATACATGAGCACTGGAAGCAGACACAGCAAGATTCAGATAAGGAATCTGAAGTCCTGGGTATCCGGACTGTGGTTCAGATGGGAGGGTGTAGGCTCCAGGTGAGCACATCCCAAGTGCACTGTGGACTACACATCCTGTAGAGGCCAGGGTGGAATCCAGAAAACAGGCTCCTCTTACCCTGCTCTAAAGGCAGTGATGAGAGGAGAATGGATGAAACAGAATGTGTAGAGGAAGAACAGAGATGGAGAAAAAGTACCTACACTGGAGAGGTAAATAATATAGAACCTGGAGATGGAACAAGAGAGGAGATAAAGGTAGCATGTGCAGGGTACCCTTTCAGGAAGTTTATCATGGAGGAAAGAGCATATAGTAGATGAAGAATAGAAGTGTTTTTAATTATTTAAGAAAACTAAAAGCCATTTTTGTCACAGGTCAGCTTTTCTTGTTGAAGTGTTGTGTCACAATTGTAAAAGCAAGATTCAAAGGCTGAAAACACAATGGCACTTAGAACAAGAGGTGTAACTGATGAAGTCTAGATTTGTAAATGCAAATGAGAGCACAAATATAAATGAGGCCAGAAATATCATTTTTTTGTGTGTGTCAAAAGTCTGTACTGATTATGCTTTGTGCCAACTTGAATGAATAAAGTTGGGATACAGAAGAGAGTGTCTGTGTAGGATGGAGTTTATGCTGTTTCTGTCAATACCCTCATGTTGATCTTTTCAGTATTGTTTTGTTTAATTTTATATATGAATCAAGAATGTCTGTGCTTCTGGGAAGGGAATATAGGACATATGTATTCTCTGAACCTAGGGTTGGGCTAGGAGAAGAACAAAGAGCATACATTATGCCTCGGCATGGGCCAGCCGTAGCCTCCCTCAGTGTCTTGGACAGACAAGAGTCAAATACATAAATAAGGAAAGACACCAGAGAGCCATCAATAGGAAATAGGATTTTAGTTATAAAGAAAATAGATCAGTGTAGCGGGGCCATGAGTCCCAAGATCCTAGGATTTTAGTTTAGTTTTCCTCGTAGACTGTTGGAAAACCAGGATAAGATATTCCACTGACCACCTTCATTTCTTCATTTATCATGTTGGACTTGAGGTTTCCCTCCCTCAGAGCTCTGGGACTTATGCTCCTGCAATTTCTTTCTTGGAAAGGTAAAATGACTAAAATGATGGAATGAGTGCTGGAATAGAGTGTGAGAGACCCGGACTCTGCTGTCCACTTACACCCCCTTCCTATTTCTGACTCCCCTTCCAAAGGCTTCTGAGTGTTGCCCAATTGGAAAATACACAAAGTAGATAATCTCTGAGGTCCATTCCAGGTATAAAATCCTGTGACTACTAAGTCAGCTACAACGTCGCAGATGAGGTCGAGCTTGAGTGGGTCTTTGAAGCTGGGCCATGTATTTGGATTAGTGGGCAGGACGAGTGAAGAGATTTCAAACAGGAAGAGAAGCAAAAGGAAAGGAGCAGTGAGAGGGATAATACTGGTTTCCTTGGCAGAGGATGTGTGGAATCATAAAGCGTCTTTTCTAACTAAACTGTAGGGATTGTAAGGTAGAGCAGTGGGAAATAAAAATTTAAGTACTTGCTTTTCAAAGGAGGAAAATGTTATTCCTGGAGACTCCGTCCAACTTAAAACTCAACCCGTTCAAAACAAATTCTCCCCAAGAAGGAATGCATTTTTGGAGCATATGCATCGATAATTATTTCACTGTCCACTTGCGTTGAAGTTGCTTTTTTCATGTTCTTATTTTGCCGAGGGCTCTTTCCCAAGTTGATGTCGGCGCTCGGTTGCTCTCTGTGGAGCTGTATCCCATCCCGTTTCTGTTCCAAAGTTATCCACTTGGGATTTGTTTTCAGCGCTGACTAGAGCAGCACCATTTAATGCATTTGGATAACATCGTGAAAAGATTTTTTTAAAAAATGAGACTTGAAATGATAATCACAGTGCTTGCTCAGATCATAAAACCTACAGCCACTTTCAGAAGTTCTGATGCGAGGGGTCAAGGGAGGGTCTCAGCCCCTGACAAAAGAAGGCTTATGTTTCTCTTCACTGTGTTGTAGGTGATGGCTAGCGCATAAACAGGGTGCAATTAGCTCTGTTTGCAGATTCTGCAATTCTGCAAGAATTCAGTAAAGGGGATTTCCCATCCTTTCCAAAGTTGGCGTACACATGTCTTTAACCCCACCATTTCAACGTTTTCATAATTTCGGATTTCACACACTTTGGAGTATTGTGAAACTGGCCCGAAGTCAGCAGAAGGATGCTGCTTATCTTTGTAACTCCTGAGAGATCTGAGCAGTGTGCCCTTGAGAAAGAGACTCGGGTCCACAGTGGCTCAATGACGTTGTTCCATGCAGCTCACACTGGGAGGAGGTGAGGTGAGGTGAGAGAGTGGAGATTCACAATTCAGGTGCTCAGGGCTTCGTTGCCTGCTACACATATCAAGGCGTATTGGCTGCTGGATTAGGTGGTGAGCATTCCTAATCACACTGGCCCTACCCACTGCTATCTATATAATAAGAGAGGAATATGCTAATTAACTGTTACGCCATGAGGTGTAATGACTTGCTGTGTAAGGACCCGATCATGGATCTGCAGGAGAGTGAGGCAGCGAACTACAAGCAGGCTGCTGAGAGCTACAGGAGGGGGCAGGGCAGCAAGCTGTGAGGAGGGAGGGGGGCGGGGGACCTACAGAAAGGGGAGGGGGCAGCAGGTGGAGAGCTAGAGGAGGGCGGCAGCAACCTACTGGTGCACGAAATCATGTGCAGGGCCACTAGTCTCCTTTAAAGCTGCAAAGGCACAATTAGATAGCCAGTGACTTGTGAGTGAGCAGGATTGGAGGCAAATGTGTGTCTTGGACAGGGAGCAGAGGGAGCTCGGTTGACAGTTAGGCTATGATGACACGGGGGGAACATATGGAGGCCGGGCTGAGCGTAGCCAAGAAGAAAGGTGAATCAGAGTGTAGTACAAAGCTTACAGCTGGAAGCAAGTTGTAGCCCAAAGCCCAGGGAGATAGAGCTCTGTGTAGCCGATGCCAGAAGTCCAGGTGAAGAGTGGGAAAATCAAATCAATCATCGGGGTGATTCAGAGCCTCTCCAGATGTGTGTTGTCATCAGGGCCATCACTGGAGTGTGTGTGTGTGTGTGTGTGTTTGGGAGGGGGGTATTCCCCCTAGATATTTTCATTAGTTGAAATCATACTGCAATAGAGGTTTAAGTAAGAATAAGCTATAAAAGCCATCTGTACTTGTATAAGGATAAGGAGTAGTTCCTGTTCTTTACTTCAGTAGCCCTGACAGCATTACCAGGGGTTTTGACTTGTTGGATCCCCGTGATAGAATTGTGTATTAGAAATGATTGAGTTGTTAATTTAAAAAAATAAATGTTATCTAGTTCCTTCATTCCTACCATCTGAAAGACAATTGAATGTTTTTTTTTAAATATATATTTTATTGATTTTTTTACAGAGAAGAAGGGAGAGGGATAGAGAGCTAGAAATATCAATGAGAGAGAGAAACATCGATCAGCTGTCTCCTGCACATCCCCTACTGGGGATGTGCCTGCAACCAATGTACATGCCCTTCAGTCTGCAGACTGACATTCTATCCACTGATCCAAACCAATTTTGTCATGAATGTGTTTTATTTAACACACAGTGGCAGCAGACCTATAGGAAGACAGGTATAAGTGTATTGAATGAGCTGGAATAATTCAGCAGAGACATATATGCACAAATTTAAAAATGAATTCTTAGACCAAATTTAGGCAAAACAAGTGTATTATCAGAAATGAGGCCATGGAGGGTTTTGTTTTTGTTTTGTTTTGTTTTTTGTTTTTAAGAGAATCTCATTGACAAATTTAACTTCTCTGCCTAAGTCCAAAGGCTGTGACTTGCAAAACCCTTATAGTGCATAATAGAATGTTTTGTTTGGCCTGAATAGAATTTTGAATGCACAGTAGTAGACGTGGGAAAGACCTTTGATCTTTTGGTTTGGCCACAAGAACACTAGTACTCAGAATTTATTGCCAGGTCAGACCTTAGGTTCCCAAGCCAAACTATCAAGCAAATAGTTCAATTGGGAATAAGGGGTTAGGTTTTTAGATTGGGTTCCGAAACACTCGAAGAGATCTTTGAGTGAAACAGACATGGAAAGCAGAGGATGAAGTTAGGGATATTGACATTTGGAATACTTAGGACCAGGATGCAGAAGAGCTCAATTTTGATGTCCACAGGGATACGGGCATATCACCTTCAGGCTAGTATAAAGAGAAGACTAGTTGAAGCAATTCAGGGTGAAAAAGGAAGGTATTAACTCAACATAAGGGGCTTCAAAAAGGTCGCCCTCAACTCCTTTTGTTTGATACGTCTCATAGCCAGGTACACTCACCCAGCATGAACCAATTCTCAGCCAGATTTTTTTTTTTTTTTTTTTTTTTTTTTTTTTTTTTAATGAACTTTGGCACTTGGTGACCCTCATGGGGAATCAGGACGGCTTTGACCTACTGGCTGGGTCCAGTGGCCCAGCTCAATATCAGAAAGTGTTTTCTTTCAGGTTGTTGGCCATCCAGCTTTTGAGCCCCTCGGAGGGGGAAGAGCCTTGCCATCCCTCTGTCCTAGTGTTCATTTGGCTCTCTCTAAATCCATGAATAATGTCTGCCTATACAGTTTTCATGCCCTCCCTCCAGCTCATGGTAGCCGTGCGGAGCTTGAATGCAAATGCACTTGAGCTTGTCAAACTGTCTACAAGAATAGACATGAGTTTTGAAGGCAACCTCTCTCTCACCCCTCAAAAGAATGGCACAGAGACAAGAGTCCTACAGTCATTCATTGAACTTGGATTTTTCAATCATTTCCAATGGACAATAATGCCTTCTCTTGTTTTTTTTTTTTTTTTTTTCCCCCTTTCAGCATTACAGTACTTCATTATTGCCACAGGGGGAACTGTTGGCTTAATTTTGCTATGGAGACATGGCTGCTGAAATTATTAAGCTAATGATTTATGGCCCGTGTGATATAGCAATCTCTTGTGCTTAAAATGGTTACTACGTTTTGTTTACTGTTTATAACTGCCAGCGGTTGTGCCCCGAGAAACCCTGGCCAGCTCACAGCATTTATTTATCCCTCTGGATCTTTAGAAACCACTGATTAATATAGAAAAAAAAAAAAAAAACCTGAAAGGTGGATATTTTTAAAAGCCCCATCAGCGATGAATTAGACCACTGTGCTCTGCTCCATAGGAGAGAGAAAGTTCAGGGAGAATGAACAATGGATGTCAAAGCCGGCTGCCTCTCACGTTGGCTCCTGGTTTTATCAAAATGGAAAGTCTGAGTGCTTTTCAGGAATACGGCGCTGTGACTCCAGCAGCTTTGAGCTATGAGATCACCTGCCCTTCCCCCTGGGTGCTTGCACAGTTGACCATATTAAGGAACCAATTTGCTTGGAGAAATACTGCACATGTTTAAAGGCTGTTAAGTTTGATGGCTGGCAGAACTCTCCCATTCAACCCGAGGCCCGGCCTTGGTGAGAGAAAGAAACCTTCACAAAAACCCAAGTTCACAATGTTGTTGTTGTTGTGAACGCTTCTTGTAACCAGAGGAAGACACAGGGCAGATAAGCCATGGAACAAGGAGAGAGATGCTTGCTGGGTGTTGATTTGTTAAAATGGCAAAGGGTTCGCCTCTGATGTTTAAGTCTTGACCTTGTAGCCTCCCCCAAGAGAAGTACAGAAACCATCACTGGCCAAAACCAGTGTGGCTCAGTGGATAGAGTGTCAGCCTGTGGACTAAAAGGTCCCAGGTTTGATTCCGGTCAAGGGCATGGACCTTGGTTGCCCGTACATCCTCAGTAGGGGGTGTGCAAGAGGCAGCTGATCGATATCTCTCTCTTATTGATGTTTCTAATTGTACCCCCGCCCCCTTGGACAGCTCTGCGTCTCTGCTCCTCCCCTGCTGGGCCAGCTCTTGAGTATTCTCTGGGATTCACGCAAACAAGGAATGCTTTTCCTTGAGTGGAGCTCAGGCATTTCCCACACCAAGCCAGGCCAAGGAACAAGACCGGCCCAACATTTGTAGAACTGGGTACAATGACCAAGCAATTCTCAGCCAGGGGTCTGTCTATACATGTGATGCATTCAGACAGTCCTACCCAAAAGGCAGGACTTGAGCAAATCCATTTGCAAGAAGGAAAGCGAGAACAAGGCCCCGAGTATGGGAACAAGAACTACAGTTCGAAGAGGAACATCTGTGTACAGCTTTGGCCTCAGATAATCCCTTGATACAGAACTTCCTATACCGAAGTGCAGCCAGACATTGAAGAGGAAGAGATAAGTAGGTCAATGAAACACCAAACCAGGGAGTAATAAGATTGGTTTTATGCCTCCTCATAACCCATTATTTTTCTTTATGAAGATGCACACTTTGATCATAAAAATATTTATAATATTGTAACAATGTGTGAATATGGAAAACGTGTTATCCAAGTAGCGATTTTAATTGGAATTACTTACCTGGTTTCATAGGTGTTTTTATTTGGCCTGTATTTTCAGTTAAGTCTTGGCATTTCTCCCCCTTCTCTTAGTAGAAAAGTAAAATGAAAGAAATAGAAATTCTCTAAAGCTTTTCTGATGTGTTTCATGTTTGATTTTTGTTTTAACACAATGTTTAAGAAACTGAATTCTATACATTTTATCATAAATGCCTTGCTGATCATTTTTTTTTAAACTCAAACTGATTTAGTTACAAATTATTTTTAAATCTTAGAACGTCTAAACACCAGGACGGTATGCGATTTGAAATTTTATACAAGCACAAAACAGATGAAATATAATGTTTAGTGAACATGACAGGCAAAGTATCTGTAATATGTAGGATTTTCTACCATGAAACATTCCTGGTTTTACTAGATAGATAAGGAGATTAGATTTCTCAGAGTTAATCAACAGAATATAGTTTCCCATATCCGTGAAAAAAGAGTGAAAGTAATTTGAAAATCAAATGCTTTTCTGGGGAAACTAGTGATCCACAATTACCGGTAGGTATGTCAACAAAAAGCAATTGGTATTACTTTTTAGACATGGCATATGATGATATATTTTCAATCTAGAGCACTGAATATTGCCTTGTAACATTCATTTACTACATGGCCTTAGACATAATAATCACAGTAGCTTTTGAGTGTCTTTTGTACCCTATCAGCTCCTCTTGTTGCTCGAAGACCACAGGAGTTTGAAGGTAGGGTGTGCAATCTTAAGGTGTCAGACACACCTTAACACTTAACCTCAACTTCAGAACACATAAAACTTTATTACTCAAGAAGTGGAGAATTCAGAGGACCTCTCTCACTTGGTGCCTTTGGGGGTTAAACAGAAATAGGAGATTGAAGCCCTGGGTTTACTCTGATTTTTTAAAATTTAATTAGCTTTTATTGAAATACTAGAGGCCCAGTGTGCTTGTAGCCCCACCCACCATCCACCACACTCGTAGCCACACCCACCTGCCTGCCTTGCTCTGATAGGAGCCTGTGGACAGAGGAGGGATGGAGAGGTGCTCAATGCACCTCATTGTGACTGGTCATTTGGTCATCATGGTCATCACGGACACTGGCTTTTTATATATATAGATAATAAACATACAAAAAACATAGCCATGTTAAGAGTATGCTTTGATGAGTTTTCACAAATTTAGTTGTATAACTACCACCATCACCATCAGGATATAAAACCTTTCCATCATCCCCAACTTTTCCCTAGTGTCCTTTGACTTAATCTTCTAATTCCCAGTAACTCCTCTCTTTAAGTTACTTATTTCTATAAATAGCTTTCTGCTCCTTTGTCTCTTCTTATAGGACTCCCATAATTAGTATGTTAGTTTGATTGATGGTATCTCATAAGTTCCTTAGACATCCTTCAATCCAAGACTTTTGGTTAATACTGAATCCTTAAAGATTCCTATTTTCTCTGTTTCTTCTTTGGAGAGGGCTTGGTGGTGAGTTGTATTCCAGTTTTCATTGTCTTGTGATGGTATCTTGTCTTATTTGATAAAATAAGCTAAGCTGAGTCTTGGGTGCTTTGTACTGTCACTTAGTGTTCATTGTAGGTGACCCTTTCAGAATATTTAAAAAAAAATTTGCTGCTATTCCTAGTTCCTGCAATGGCTTCAGAGTCTCATCCCCAGCATTTTGCATAATGTTTAATCAACTATCTGGACACCTCATGGCCTAGCCAGTTGCACACATAAAATAACTATCACAAGGATACATTTCTCCTTGACGTTCACATGTAGAAGAGAAATCCAGTGTGAAGTGAATTACCAGTTTTGCAAAGGAAGGCTCTATTCCAGCCATTCCCCCTTCTCTGCTTTTTCACTTTTCACAGCCTCAGCTACCCATGCTCAACCAGAGTCCAAAAAAGATCCAATGGACCATTCCAGAAATAAGCAATTCAAAGCTTTCGATTGCACTCCACTGTGAGTAAGGCGATGAAACGCCTTGCTGTCCTGCTAGGATGTGAATCATCCCTTTGTCCAGCATCTCTTTGCCTTATATGCTACCCACCCACTAAGTCTCTGAGAGGCCATCACAGTTATCAGATTGCCTAGCAGTGTTTCCCAAAGTGTGGTACCCGTACCCCTGGGGGTACAGGGAGAGTTTGATGGGGGTACGCGTTGCACTGGAGTTTGGTGGGGATATGCACTGCACCGTGCTTAGCTGCGCCTAATTCTACGTTCTCGTGAGTACAAGGGGTACTCAGCGTTATGAAAATTATAGAAGGGGTACACATATGTCAAAATTTTGGGAAACACTGACCCTACAGGATCATAGTACTTGCATTTCAGTCACCTTTCTTTTACTAATAGTGCCACATTCACATAACTTTCCCTAGGGTGTATTGTTACCATTTTTCTATTTTATTATTAGTTTTTGGTAATCTGTTACTGTGTCCTAACTCCATGGTCGAGTTAGGACACAGTAAATTCATTAGTCAGCAGAGCGGCAAACTGCGGCTCACCAGTTTGCCGACCACTGTCCTAACTTATAAATTAAACTGTATGTATGCATAGGAAAAACAACAATATGATATATATTTGTGGTTTGGTACTGTACACACTTTCAGGCATCCATTGGGGGTGTTTATAATGGATCCTCTGCAAATAAGATGGGGGCAGGGGATTTCTGTCTAGGCTAATCTTCTTGGGGGGGGTTTAGCAAGAATAAGAAATTCCTAACAGAGAGAACTTATAAGTGAAGTATACCACATGAGAAAGTCACAGTGCTTAGAATCTCCCCAAAGAGCTATAATTTCCTGCAACTTGCATCCTCAGAGGTAAAATGAAAAGGATCTGTGTCAGCAGGAAAACTAGATAATTTATACCAGCAACAAAAATTCCTTTATCTTAAGTTGTGTGGTAGCTCACCACACAAATATTGCCTGTCTAGATAGCAGCTGAGCTTGGCTCTACAATTCATTTTACAAAGGCATTTTTTAAATGTTTTAGGCTAAAGCATTTTAATACTCGAGGTGAACACAGTTATTATAAAGACAAGGTTATCTGCACATTCACTCAATTCCTTAACTTCGTGTTGCCAATATATTTCTCGGCATTTCACCAGGGCAAATTTAACCTAAAAACAAACAAACAAGCTGCAGGGTTTTGTTTTGGTTTTTTTTTTTTTTTGCACATTTTAAAAAGATTATTGTTACTTAGGTAGAAAAGGATGGTGAAAATTCTCTGCCACATATTTTTCTACGTCCGTCAAATGCCGTGAACACTCAAGAGAGCAGCACCGAGTAGTATTTTTATAATTCAAAATGCATTACTCTTTTCAAGTGTATTTTGTCTTTGCTTTTTATTTGTTTATGAAATCCACAATATTGCATGAGTCGTGATGACTGTACCTTGGGTATTTTACTAAAATATCAGAAGCAAGAGCTCTTAGCTGTCCAGGTCCCATTATGGTATATAAATAACTGCAAATATGGCTCTTAAAACTTTTAATCACATAATGTCATAAAAGTAGACTTGGCAACAGAGACTTATTTTAGCAAACTTGGTCTTGAGCACTAAAAAACACCTTATCCAATAAGGCTTTCAGGATAATTCCTTTTATATTTTTCTTTTCCTAAAAGCGTTCCTGTACTTTAGATTATAGGCCCATTATGGTCCCTGAGGCAAATCTCTGATCTATCAATGTCTGCCCTTAAAAACCTCAGGACGTACAAATCAACCCTCATGTCATCATCATTATAGCTCTAAGTCCTTGACTTCTCATTTCAGCCCCCCCCCCCCCCGGTGTGTGTGTGTGTGTGTGTGTGTGTGTGTGTGTGTGTGTGTTTAATGTGCTCATTTTGGGGGCAGGGCAGAGGAGATCTTCAGCCTTTTTGGGGTTATTTTGTATTTATATTTTCTTTAAAAAAATATATATATATATTTTATTGATTTTCCACAGAGAGAAATGGAGAGGGATAGAGAGCTAGAAATGTCAATGAGAGAGAAACATCGAACAGCTGCCTCCTGCATACCCCGTACTGGAGATGTGCCCGCAACCAAGGTTCATACATGCCCTTGACCAGAATCGAACCTGGGACCTTTCAGTCCGCAGACCTACACTCTATCCACTGAGCCAAACCGGTTTTGGCTTTCTTACTATTTTTTACGCTGAAGAACAAGATATCCTTAAGGAACTTTTCAAATGACGTGAGCAATTTTGCTTTATCACAGAGCACCCATCTCTTCATTAACCTTAAATCCACCGGTGACTCAAATAAACATAGGACATACTAGGATAATATCTTGTCTGGTGGCTATAAAAGGAAGAAATACTGGATGAACGCTAACCAGTGAGCAACACTGAATGGAGGAAGGGAGGTATGCAGGGATGTGCCGGATGCAGGTACCAGCCTGTCTGTGCTATCTTTGCTTCCACCTGAACTGTGGTTCGTATCCCAAATGGTTGTTCTGTGTTCTGCATCCTCCCACAAAAGGAATGAGTAGAAATTCACTAGGGGTACTTCCATTAAAATGTTTAGCTCCAGAAAACTGCCCAGACAGTTAAGGCCATAATGAACATGCCCCTCAGATTTGAAGTAAAGAACACTAAGTTGGGTATAAAAGAAAAGTACTACACATCAGATTGGTCATTGTGCCAGATTGGGAAATTAAGATGGGAGAAAGAGCCCTAGCTGGTTTGGCTCAATGGATAGAGTGTTGGCCTGCGGACTGAAGGGTCTCGGGTTTGATTCTAGTTAAGGGCACATGCCCGGGGTTTGGGGCCCTATCCCCAGTGGGGGCATGCAGGAAGCAGCTGGTCAATGATTCTCTCTCATCATTGATGTTTCTCTTTCTCCCTCTCCCTCTCTGAACTGTGACCTCCTGGGTTCATAAGTCAATGCTCAGCCACACAAGCAGGGCTAACTCAAATTTTTCTTTATTAACATAAACCATTACCTTAGATAACTTACCTTTATGCCTTGATAACTTACTTCCTTAGTTAAGTTACCTCTACAGCTTGCTAATTACTGCCACTGTCACCAAAGAACAGAAAACTCAGCATTAGAAATTTCATCTTGGCACTTAGTTATTCCTGGCTAGAATAAGCTGAAAAATAAAATTTAAAAAAATCTCTTTTGTGTTCTGAATTTCACTTCTTATAAACTTACCTTTCTCTTTTTTCCTTTCTTTTGAACTCATTTCTGCTCACACCCTCCATTTCTCACCTGCTTGCCAAATTTTAATCTATTTAAATAGTCCAGTCTTGGTAACACATAGTTTCTGTTGAAATTATAAACATTTAATGCTTTTTTCAACCAGCAAACTTCACATAATGAGTTTCTATAATAATACTCCTTTGTTCCAAGGGAATTAAAACTTAAGGAAGGTGACCATTATCTAAGAATTAAAACTTTCTTTTAACTCTTTTTTCCCCTCATCATCCTATGACATTGACATGATAGTAAGAAAGTCTGTGACCTGGGATCATAGTAAGTACAACTTTTCTATGAAAATGGCAATTTTCTGCTTTTGCTCTGGACCACTGAAGACTGCGCTGTGATTTGAGCCACGTTTCATGTGCTTTGCTTTGTCCAATCTATGATGTTTACATCCAGTATCTCTCTACATCATGTTTAAATGTAAACAAGTGGAATTTGTTTCCCTCTGTTGGAAATTCCTAAATAACAGTTATGCCTGTTACAACTTTAAAGACGTGTCACGGCAGCTGCAAATGACTTTTAGAAAGAAACTTTGTGCAGCAAACGATCGAATTTCATCTCCACTCTGGCAAATGGTGCTTGCTTTTTGGCCCCAGTTCAGCCTTTGTTTTGCAAACCAACTTCCTGCGGCATGAGAATATACATTTTCCCTGAGCCAAATATTCCAAAGTGGACACCAATTTGGGACTCCCAGCGTTTTCCAGCAACCCAGCTTTGGGACACATGAGCTTTGAAAACGCCAGATTTCTGCTTTCCGTGCCAAACCTGTAGGCTTTGGATGCTGACAAGTCTCAATCGTGGTATATAACGCCAGAAGCAAGCAGTCCTTTTGAAATAATTTCTCCCTAGCAATGGGTCAGCATGACTCCACTTTTCAGGCAATCTCAATGTCCTCTGCTCAGTCCCCCCAGAATGGCCAGTTACTTCCAGCTCTGGCAGGGAAACTGGATAATCTGAAGGGTGTGGAGAGGGTAGTGGCCATGGGCAGCGTGGCTATTTCATAAAAGGGAAGGTGAGTTCTTTCGTTTTTTTCATTTTTGTTCTCCCCGTAAGCTGATGTTTCATTTCCTTTCTCTATACCTTCATGGTTGGGGACTGGGTACCTAGTCGCTGGCCCATTCTGCCATCCTACTCGGTCTCAGGGTGTTCAGATGTAATTGGGTCATGGAATAGGTTCTGGGGGACAATTACAGACAGAGTAATCCCAGAGAGAGTCTCTTTAAGGGGGTGACATTCAAAATGAGACTACAAAAAGGAACAATTCGTGAGCAGTTCTGGGGAAAAGCATTCCCGGGAGTGGAATAGCTCCTGCGAAGCCTTATAGAAACATCTGATCTATTCTGTATCTTATTTATTTTTTTGCTTCTCTGTTAGTCCCACCAGAAGTTACATTCCACCAGAGCAGGATTTTTTCTTGTTTCCTGCCACAGCAGTGTTAGGCACATAGAAAATGCTGAAGGTAGCCCAAATAGGTTTAGCTCAGTGGATAGAGCGTTGGCCTGCGGACTGAAAGGTCCCAGGTTCGATTCCAGTCAAGGGCATGTACCTTGGTTGTGAGCACATCCCCAGGAGGGAGTGTGCAGGAGGCAGCTGATCGATGTTTCTCTCTTGTTGATGTGTCTAACTATCTATACCTTTCCCTTCCTCTCTGTAAATAAATAAATAAATAAATAAAATATATTTAAACAAACAAACAAAAAAAGAAAATGCTGCAGGTATACTTATTGTGTGCATTAAGAGCCTGGGAAATCCAAAACAAGGAGAGGGTATTCAGATGAGGCAAAGCTCACTGCTGAAACCGAGAAGATGCCAGTAGGCCAGAGGAGGGAGGATTGGACACCAGGAAAGAAAAGGGCTGGAACCCCCAATGGATAAAAGCAATGACAGATTTTGATTTGAATGGGAGATGCCATCCCGGACCTCGTGCCGCCAACCTCCACCTGCCCCTAGGAGTTCCTGTGGAGACCTCGCTCTCACAATGAAACAGAAAGTAAGGGAGCGTTACGAGAGCATCTGTTCTCATGAGATTTTCAGGCCTGACTCACAAACCAGAGGAAGTTTGGATAGTTCGGATAAAGTTCAGATACCGATCTGAGCTCTGGGGCTGGTTATTTCAACCAACCCGAATACAATATACTACAGTTTGTCCCCTATAGACTCAGTGTTCGCCTGAGAACATTGGCCATAATGGCACACATGTCATTACTAGCCTTTCCTACGTGCTGTAGGTAATAGAGTAGAAATGGAGAAAAGACATAGGTTTTCTGCTATCATTAAATTTGTCAGAGGTGACATCCAGCAATCATGTTCTTTTGCGTGTGCCCTGTGCTGAGTAAGACAACATGTTTATGTACATCTTAGTTTTCTAGCAATATTCCAGTGAAATGCACAAGTAAAAATCAGAGGCACTACGAATCACTTTACATTTCTCCAGATACAGATTAATGAGGTTTTTTTTTTTATTGTAATACAAAACAATGGCTCGCCAATGATTTTATTTAAAAGATATTTGTTTTTGACCTACATCAGAAAACAAGGCCAATAACGTGGAGTATGAATTATACGTTGGATACTATTTCACGTTTAGTGCAGGAAGAGGGGATAATTCCCTTCTGTTTATATAATGTTCTGCTGAAGTTGGTCTATATTTTAAAGCAACCAACAGATAATGCACACTGTGGGAAGCAACCCAATTGGAAGTGGGTTTAATACATGGTATAAATCAGAATTGGGTAAACTTAGTTGCGTTTTTGGTTTGGCTAACACCTTAAGCCGTTTTTCAAGTATGTAGATTGAGCGAAATTTGAAAGACATTTTGTGCAGTCCAATTCTTTCCTCCTCCTTTAAACTGATGTGCATTTTCTAGGAAATGGAATCTGTAAAGCCTTATGCTTTTATGGCGAACTCATCATTCTACCTCGTAAAATCTATGGAATGTTCAGAAAGTCAGCAGGCCCAATTTTCCTAAAGAGCAGCTTTCCGAAGGAACGCCCAACTGTGAAATCTTAAGCTCAGAATGTATGAACTATTCAAGCCCACATTGACTCCCAGGGCATTGGGCTTTGAGAAATAGTCTTTTATGTGGAATTGAATTATATGACAAAAGGAAGGGCCCCCCCGGAAGGAGCCCAAACTTGGAGAGAGATCCTTAAAAGCTGGGCGACTCTGTTTTCTTGACCAGTCTCTAGGAAGCTTGCTGTCCTGATGCTGAGAAGGCTGGTGACCCAGAAAATATTGTTACAAACAAATGAAGCAAGCAGGATGACAGACAATGGCGTTCTTCTGTTCTAACGGAAGAGAAGAGATCCTTAGTGCCATTCAGTTTGCTCCTGAGAGGTCAGGGAAGGGCTTAAGGCCCCATCCTCACTGCTCCAGTGAACTTTACATCTCCAAGGCTCTTAGGGAAAAAGGGTGTCACAGGGAAGGTGAAGGGAAGACATGGAAATGAAGATTCTGAATTCAAAATACTATCTTTAGCCCAGCCGGAGTGGCTCAGTGGGTTGAACATCATCCTGTGCGCTGAAAGGTTGCCGGTTAGATTCCCAGGCACGGCTCATGCCTGGGTTGTGGATTCAGTCTCTGGTTGGGACACATATTCCCCCTCCCTCTCTCTTTCTCTCTCTCTTTTTCTCAGCATGTCATGTCCTCGGGTGAGGATTAAAAAGGCCCAAAACAACCATCTCTACAAGATATCCTTTGACTAGCTATGAACCAGTTCTTTTAACGCCTAACCTTTAAATCATCATGTTCCTCCCCATATCTCATGTTTTTAATGTGTTTTGATTCCTGGAACATGCCAAGCTCTTTCCCACCTCAAGATCTTAATAAACAGTTTCCTCTACCGAAAACACTCTTGTCCGAGCTCCACATAGGGCTGGCACTGGCCGTCCACGGGGTTCCTCCTCCACTTCCCCATTGCTATTTTTTTTTTAATTCAGAATTTTGTTAGGTTCCTTGGGACCTTCCTTAAGATGTATAATTAATTAATCTATTTGTTTATTGGCCAGTGATATGACCCCATTCCCCTATTGGAAGTTAGGCTCCATTCACTGCATGTCTATGAAGGTTGTGTGGTTCAGCTACTATCAGACACCTGTTGAATGAATTTCCAGAATCTGTTTTTTCTATGAATGATGTATATACCACTGCTAAACAGGACTTTGCATACACAACATTTATAAAAGCCTACATTGTGGAAACGCCCTCTTTTCCCCTCATGACTATAATGGACACACTAACCTACTAATCGGTCCAGTCTATAGATACCATGCGGTAAAGAGATTTACATTTTCAGGTTACAAATCAGGCATCATTATTGAAAATGTACTGAGAATTATCCTAAGAAACAAGTCCCTGCATTGAGAGGTAATCCTTGAAGTGACTGAGGTCTTAGTTCTCTGTATTTGCTTTAGGTTTTTCAGAAACACCTTTATTTTCTCAACTCAAAAGACTATAAAATTTTAGACCTGGTGATTGGAAAATTATGGTAAGATTTACTTGGAGCTCAGAAGCAGAATTTTAGGTACTTGTTCAAGAATTATCTTATGCACTGGAGCATAGCACCTTGACATGATTAAAAGCCTTCAGAGACTAATTCCCACATGACTTGTCTAGGTTATTCTTTTACTTCAGAAATATTTTGGAACCTCTTAAAGGTATAGACTGAGTTAAAAAAAAAAAAAAAGGAATTCTAAAAGCTTCAGTACAAAGGAGTTAGATTTCCAAATTGAAAAAGTGAACAATATTCAATAGCATCTTTTCCTATTGACAAATATAATTGATGAAAGTATACTTGCGGGTCACATGTCCTATTTTCTTACCAAAATATGTGAATTATAACTGGAATTCTATGGTTTGGAGCAAACATGAACTTGGATTCGGAAATTTAATTAAAAGGAGAACAGTAGGGAAATTGTGCAAAGGGCGGTCAAGAGAACCCAAACCCTTACACTCTTGTACTGTGTGCAGTGTTTACCGAAACCTGCCAATTTTCGACTGTGCACCATGTGATAAAGCACAATATGAAAATTCAGCTCCTCTCTTAGTCATCTGCTCGTGTACGCCGTATTAGCTGAGGACGTTAAAGCAATATTTTAGTAACACCGCAAGAATGGCAGCCAACCATCTTTTCCGGATTATGTGCAAAGTAAATAGTGACTAGGAAGAAAACGCATTCAGCGAGAGAGCTTCTAAATGTTGTAACTAGAACTCTCGGTGTAGGGAGAGGAGACGAAGTGAAATTGGTAGGCTGGTAATAAACTCAGGTTTTTGTTTAGGTGTAGCATCTTTTCACCAAGGGGATATGCGCCAGTCTTTGAGAGTGATGAGGTCATCGCAAACACAGTAAGGGTGATTTAATTGGGGCACACATATTCAAGGAGCTGTTTGTGGATTGGAAAATGTAACAGTTGCAAACCAAGAGAGGAGTTCCTTTGAGGACAAGGAGGCTTCAACCTTCGTCTTCTATGAAGAAGAGCCAATGGGTAGATTTTTGCACCAAGAGCTGTTTCCATAAAAGAATTGGGCTTCAAAAAATACATATATTGTATTTGACCCTAGCTGGTTTGGCTCATTGGATAGATCATTGGCCTGTGGACTGAGGGGTCCCGGGTTAGATTCTGGTCAAGGGCATGTACCTTGGTTGAGGGCACATCCCCTGTAGGGGCTGTGCAGGAGGCAGCTGATCAATATTTCTCTCTCTTGGATGTTTCTAACTCTCTATCCCTTTCCCTTCCTCTCTGTAAAAAATCAATTAAATATATTGAAAAAAAAATATATATATATTGACTTCAGAGAAGAAGGGAGATAGAGAGAGAGATAGAAACATCAGTGATAAGAGAGAATCATTGATCGGCTGCCTCCTGAACATCCCACACCAGGGATCGAGCCCAAAACCCAGGCATGTGCCCTGACAGGGAATTGAACCACGACCTCCTGGTTCATAGATGGTCATTCAAGCACTGAACCACATTGGTGGGGCGAATTGGACTTTTTCATATTTACTATTACTATTATTTTTTTCTTCCCCAAATAATTGTATGTCTTCATGCCCTTTCATTGTTCATCTGTGTCTTTTCTGTTTGGGGCAGAGCAAATAGGAGGCTCATTCACTTCTCTTTATAAAGCACCTCGTTTTGTTGCCAATTAAATAAAGAACACTTTATAAAACACCCAAAAATGTAAGAGGCTCATTGGATCCTTCACATACTATTTTCGGGCATTTTAAGACACGTTGCTTATACATCCTTCTCACTGTGGCATATAGATTCCTCCTGCAGAGAATGCTCATTTTCACTCCGATTGTGCCTCCTGTGCCCAAGTTTCCAGGTTTGCTCAGAGCCACGGTAGATAAAAAAAGATCGGGGAGACTTGCTCGTTTCATTCCTTCAGCTTTTCCACTCAGGACTTCACATGTATTTTTCCCTTTCACCGAGGTTGGTTTCATTGTAGTACTTTTACAGATCCAGGCAAACAAAATTAGATTCCAAATAGCCTCATTTTTCATAAATGATTTTTGTCTCCACATCCAGGCGGCGGATGTCCTGAGCTCTGGGCTGCGGTGGTGATTTTGTCACATCATTATCCCCATTGCTTTTGCCTTCACACTCCCCCCATGTCTAGGGATGTTCATTTCCAATGAGAAGGGCTGGGAAGGAGTCAAGAAAATATTTACTTCATAACCAGGGCGCACATTGGCTTACACCCCGAAAACCTACCACACCTGAGCCCAGAGAAAGAGCCAACCACGCCCCTTGGCTCACTGTATTAAAAATAAAAGCATCAGCTCTGGCTGGTGTGGCTCAGTGGCTAGAGCGTTGGCCTGTGGACTAAAGGGTCCCAGGTTCAATTCTGGTCAAGGGCACATATCTCGGTTGCAGGTAACCAGTCGAGGCGTCTCACATCGGGGTTTCTGTCTTTCTCTTTTCCACTCTCTCTAAAAATTAATGGGAAAAATATCCTTGGGTGAGGAATAATAATAATAATAATAATAATAATAATAATAATAATAATAGCATCAGCATTCATTCAACATTGTTCCCTCAGATTGGAAGTAGCCCAGCTATGGAGTTGAGAGCCCAGCTCAGGACTGTTTTGACAACCTAAATTTTAATCCTGGACCCAGCACTTCCTATCTAGGACATAGTAAACCTTTTTACCTTTACTTAAAAAAAGAGTGTTTATTGATTTCAGAGAGTGGAAGGGAGAGGGATATATAGAGAGAAACATCAATGATGAGAGAGAATCATTGGTCAGCTACCTCATACATGCCCCACATTGGGGATCAAGCCTCCCATTTGGGCATGTTCCCTGACCAAGAATCAAATGGTGATATCCTGGTTCATGGGTTGATGCTCAACTACTGAGCCACATCATTTGATTATTCTTTATTATTAAAAATATGAAGATCTACAGTTCTCTCTATAAAAAATGGGGACATACCATCCCTTCTGATGAATAACTTCCCTCTCTTTACATCCTTATAAATTGAGCCTCATAATCATGCACTCCCCCCTCACCCACTAGGATGCAAAGAAAACACATAAACACACAAATAGGAACAAAACTTAAAAGTAGATTATGAAAGATAATCCTGGTAAGTGGGCAAAACCAATTAAGACCTGAAACATAATTTGCCACATGAAAAAAATTTGAAGTCTTACCGGTACTTAAAAAAACAAAACAGGAAAATATGAATATTGAAGAGTCCCATTCCGGAGGACTGTATGGGATGTAGTCTATGTGTCATGACAAAATTCTGAAGGAGAAAAGCAGGAGGAAAGAAAGGATGGGGAATATATATAGTTACATGATTGAAGGTTGAACTTGTCTTGAATTTAGATGTGATGACTGCAGAGTTAAGAAACTAAAGAATGATCCATGCTAAAAACCTCAGTCATATTTTGTCAGTAGATTATCACATTATTTTGACAAAATCTCATCTTATAAACTTAACATCTCCAATAGGAAATATGTCTCCTTGCCTGACCACTTAGTTTGATTATTGCATAAATAATGGATACTGCCGAAACCGGTTTTGCTCAGTGGATAGAGCGTCAACCTGCGGACTGAAAGGTCCCAGGTTGAATTCCGGTCAAGGGCATGTACCTAGGTTGCGGGTACATCCCCAGTAGGGAGCGCGCAAGAGGCAGCTAATCGATGTTTCTCTCTCATCGATATTTCTAATCTTAAATTTTGTTCTTCCTCTCTGTAAAACAATCAATAAAATATATTTTAAAAAAATAATGGATACTTCTCGGGGTCTTGTTTAGCCTTTAGAAGGGTTCAGGAATCTGGAGAAGGGCTGTGGTAAATTATTAAAGAATCTAGAGACAAAACATAATTTTGGAAGGCATTTTGGGGAGCCAGAAGAAATTTAGCTAAAGAAACCAAGTTCCCCTTAATCTCAGACACATTGCTCTTTATTAACACAATTTGTCCTAAGGCAAAGTAGATATACCCATCAAAGGTAAGTTTGCTATACTGTAGGCATTGTTAGATTGGAGAAACTGCCTTCGGCTGTTCAGGTGTTTGGCCAGCAGGAGGCAATAACATGTAGATTGAGGATAAGGAGGTCTGGCCAGCAGGAAGTAATCATATGAACCAGTAACAGGGTGTCGTCCGTTTTGCTCACATCACCTCCTTCCCTAGACCATCTTTTCTCACCAAACTTTGTAAACCACTGTCAGGAACAACCAATACACTGAATCAGTGCCATGCTGTCTGTGTGCATCTCATCACGCAGGGCACTCAGTCACAGAGCACATGTTAGGGCTCAGAGCACCTTGCAGTGAACCCCTCATTCTGTGAAATCACTACAGGTTTATGGGTGCTCACAGGGGACTATGGTTTTTAATCTATAATAGCTAGGCCATTCTTTCACCCATGGTTTATTCTATGGCACATATTTATCAACTTCATCCCCACTATTAGACAAACACATTTAGGTTGCTACTTCTCTTTATTATAAGCTAGAGGCCTGGTGCATGAAATTTGTGCAAGAGGAGCGGGGATCCCTCAGCCTGGCCTGTGCCCTCTCACAATCTGGGACCCCATTGGGGGATGTTTGACTCCTGGTTTAGGCCTGATCCCTGCAGTTGGACATTCATCTGGCAGCAAGCGATCATCTATGCAAATCTTTAGGTGTGGGGAAATCTTTAGGTGTGGGGAAATGCTTCAACCTTTTGATGAAACTTGTTGCATTTATGACATGCTGCAATTAGCTTCCCGCAGGATACATTAAGTGATCATGGAAATAAAATAAATGCCTGAAACGGAGGTTTCTATTTTGATCCTTGGGGAATATTCCTGATAACTCTTATCTGAAAAGAAACAACTTAATAAAGAGAATTCTGTTCAAGATGAGTAAATGATGAGTACCTAATTTCTTTGGGTGCAACAAGAATAGCTGAATTTACTCATACCTTAAAACTATTTGTAGTCAAAACATGGATGAAATAAAAAAATGATCAAGATAGTTAGTTTTACCCATATATTCCAATCGGGAAAAGTCTACTGTTTAGATGGGACCCCCTGACTGTAACCCAATCCAGTCTGACTGTTGAACCTGATACACTCAGTTCATCCTCAAGATTTCACTCACCTGGGTTTTGTAATTCTGATGAGTTTTGTAGCAAAAGTAACTGTGTTCTGCAAGAGATGAAACTTTGCCATTTTTTCCTGTTTTATTTTTTAAAGTCTGTCTTAGAATTTTTCTGGCTCATTGATGAATGCAGAGGGATTTTTTTTTTATTCCACTGGTATCATCCCATACATGAATTTTTAATATATATATATATATATATATATATATATATATATATATATTTATAATGCATTACCTTTACAAAAGAGTCACAGATGAGCAAGATCCAGCTGCACTTGGGCTCATCAGATGTCTAACGATTTTTCAAAGTTGGAGTGTATTCCCAAACATGTTTGCACGAACATTTTCCCTTTATTTGCATCCCTTGTGTGTTGAAGGGAAATGCAAGCCTTATGTTGCTTTTTTCATTTATAGTACTTAACTCATGAGAATGTTTTGTGAAGCAATTTAAATGTCCAAGAGCATTTTTATTACTGACTTTCTTAGAAACAGAAAGTCCCATTTTTGCCAACAGAAGAGGAGAGGAAAACCCCATAGAAACCCAACAACCCAAGTTTGGTTCTGAACTTGAAACTAGCAAAAGTCCAGTGGTTTCTAAACTTGGCAGATTTTGTCCTAAATCCCTTGAAGGAAATCTTCCTTTGCTACCTACAAATGAGTAGTTTTATGCATAAACAGGTAATTATAAGCTTTACTGCCCTGTTAGCTGATGCTTGTATCTAGCCGTGGGCCAAACTCTACCATTTCAGAAAATACAGAGGTACAGAGCAGGTGAGCATGTTATAGAATATATCAGCTAGCTAGCTGGGATGAATGAGATTTAAATTCTAGTTTTTGAAGAAACAAACTAGAAACTGAATTTTTCTGTGTCTTTTATAGAGTTTTCCTTGCTGATTTAATCAAAGAATAAGATTGAGATGAGTTAGAGATGTTTTGCTTACTTAAAAGTCACCTTTCAAATCTCTTAGCAGCTTTTATATGGGCAGTCAATATAACAACTCATATTAACCCAGGCTAGTCATTAAAGTAATTAAGACTTCATTATGATGGCATTGTGAGTGGATTTAATGAGTATACTGGGGAATAAAATAATGACACATTCTGAACTTTTTTGAGAAAAGATACTGTTTATGAAGTACTATTATTATATCTCCAGTTTCTCCAAATTAGTAAAATTGATTTCGAGTTATTAAATAGTGAGGTCTGTTCTTGCTTTCACAAACTTTGAGGCTTGGGGTGCTGAATTATGACATCATAAAACAAGTCATATCTATTTGATTTCGAATCCTGGCTCATCTGTGTTAGTACTGGGCATCTGTACACAGAGATGTACCTGCCTGCCTGCTTGCCCCTAACCACTCACCTGGCTGCTTAGGTCGTTTGGTTGTTCCATCATAACAGTTGCTAAGGCTTTTATATATATAGATAATTCTCAAATGAGAAATTCTTACAAAGAAGTTTATCTTTGATAATTGGCATAGGTGACTCAAATTGTTGCTGTGATGACTATATATGTCAAGAAAATACAATGTTATCAGAAAAATCCTGGAAGGGTTTGGCAAGTATGAATGTCCTCACAAAAACGTATACTTTCTCGCTTGTGTTAACATAAGAATTTCTTTATCATTCTACTTGTTACATGATATGCACATCTGCATGGCGCTGACATATTGTGTTGGTTGTTTTGACAAGTGGTTTAAAAAGTTTGATGAAAAGACCGTCTACACACACACACACACACACACACATATATATACATACACATATATATATACACACATATATATGTATATATATATACCATGAAGGAGAAATGGAAAGTTTTAACTACCTGAAAATTTAAGAAGAATTCATATAAAATATACAAAGAGAAAAATGTCATTCCAGAATTTGGATATACACTGAGTGGCCAGATTATTATGATCTCTGAACATATAATAAACTAACCACTCAGTGTATATCCTATATAATAATCCTATATAATGAAAGCTTAATATGCAAATTGTCCTCTTGTCCAGGAGTTCGACCATCAGGCAGGCAGGCCAACTGCCCATGTCCCCTCCCCCTGGTCAGGCTGGTCAGACCCCACCCTTGCACAAATTCATCCACCAGGCCTCATATATATATATATATATATATATATATATATATATATATATATATATACTGAATGGCCAGATTATTATGCGTTTGGAGAACATAATAATCTGGCCACTCGGTGTATGTCTGCTTCCGAACGCTACACACACGCTCGTTCATACACTTGAATCTCAGAGCGGAGAAGGACCAGCATTTCCATTTCCCTGAGCAGAGTTGACAGTGGATGGCAGAGGTGGGCAGCTGGAGGCGAGGCAGGCCCGGGTGTTTTAAGTCACTGGTATCTGTTTGTCATTAGCAATTGTTTTTCTTTCCCCCTAAGACCTACATATCTTTTAATTATAGGTCAACTGATTCTGTAACTGAAACGCTGAGTAGCAGATTAAGCACAGCCCGCTGTTACTATAATGAGGAATGATTAGGATCTCGAATAGTTTTCTCTCTTGCATGGAAAACAGCACCAATTAATATTAATGAATCACTGCTTGAATGAGGAAGCCAGGTTTCTCGTTTTCCCAAAACACAAGAATGACTTAATTTTGGCCAAGCTACTTTGTTCCCTTCTTCTTGTTGTTATTATAGTATTTATATTATTTTTAATGAAATCTTTACACATACGTGTCTGAAGTTTCTTAGGGGTACACTTTAGACAACATGATGAAGAGTCGGTTTAAATTTCTCACCGAATCAAATGCACTGACATTGGAAATGAGGGGAGTTTTGCTGTTGCTTATTGGTCCCATGTCTGAAGTAACATGTTTACATTTAGGTTGCTAGCTTGGTCAAAGGGGAATTTTGTCTTAATTAGGAAAGAGAAAGATACGGTGTGTCAGGGAGTGTTGAAATAGCCCTAGTTGCTCATCTATGGCACGTGATACAAATTCTATGAGCCTTTGGGAAGGTACTTTGGCACACTTGTCAAAAATACCTTTAAAATGTTTATACTCTTGATGCAATAAATTCAGTTCTAGAAATATATCCTAAGGAAATAATTGTAAACACACAAGATTCATAGTTGCAATGTGGAGAGTTGAAAACATCCTAGAATGTATGATTAGCGATTCCTATTACACAGGTGGGAGTTTTTTGTCTGACCTGTGCACTGTAATATCACATGTGCAAGGACCAATGCCTGTTACATAATAGATGCTCAATAAATAGTTGCTGTATGATTGAATTCATGTATGCAGTCAACATGTTCTTTTTTGAACATATTTAAGAGAAATTAAAAAGCTATGTGAAAAGGCAAGAAGAAATCATAAGTATAGTATGATGCTAAGCTCATTTGAAAGTAAACATGTTTGTAACTTGCAGGCTTCTATTTGCCAGTAAACATTTTTGAAGGGTACAGAATAAAGGGATCAAATCAACCTGAGAAGCTTTTGCAGAATGCAAAGGAGATGAAAATGAGAACATGAAAGACGTGAAGGACAGAGAACAGGCATCTGACATAAGGATTATGAGTTTTCCACGCCACGAAGTCAAAAATCAAAGTAATTGGAGCAGAAGAACTAACACAATTAAGGAAAATTTTGTGGAGCAAAACAATGTTTACTTATAAAATTCAAAAGCCTCAACACATTCTTGGCAAAATTAATAAAGAAAAAGAATGTGCATGTTATTTGGGTAAAAATATAAGCTAGCATGAAGAAACCAAAAAAAAAAAAAAAAAAAAGTCATACTGGCTTTTAACTTTTTGCCATATTTACAGTGTTTGAGGCAAAAATTTTGTGATAGAAGCATTTTACTCACAGCCAATTAGTAATTCACATATGAAAGCAATGGAAAAATGTCATCAGGTACACAAGGGTTCAGAAAATAAATTGTTCAAAAATATTTTGGCAGGTTTTCTCAAGCTATATACTGTAGTTCATCTTAAGTATGGTATGAAGGAAAATGAATGCTCAAATCAGGGAGAATAATATTACAAAAGGCCTCAGAAATCAGCCTACAAGACTATCACCAGCCACTTAATACCCAGATCACAGGAGTTTAATAACAATTTGTAGCTCAACATGACTGATCGACTGACCTGACCACAAAAATGAAACTGTAAGAAAGTGCATAGGGAAAGAGAAAGAGGGAGATAAGCCAATGTGAGAGAGATACATTGATACATTATCTCCCAAAGGCACCCCTCCCCAACGAGGGCCAGGGATGGAACCTGCAATCTAGGTATGTGCCCTTGACCACTTCGGTGCATGAACCAATGCTCTAACTACTGAGCAACATTGGCCAGGACACGGCATTTCATTTTCATACCTGGACAAAGATTAAAAACTAAAGCAATCTCGTTGCTTGTTCTTTGATTTATTATGGAAATAGACAGGTGATTGGACACATTTATCCCTGGTGTGATAGGATCCTCTCTCAGGTAGAATGTAACTAAAAGATTAATGCCTTCAGTGAAATAATGTTACAACTCTTTTTTAAATATATGGGATTTAGAGTAATCTCTGGACTATAGGATTATGAATTTCGATCATTCCCTCTCTTCGTTTACTTGTATTTTCTAACTTTGCCACACTGATGAGGAACTATTTTACAATTAGAAACTATTAGAGTTTTAAAATGTAGTTTAAATGTTCTAAGAAAAGTGATCCACCATAACGATATCATTTGGAAAGGGGCACCAAAGAGAATTTACAGATGAGAGATTAAAGAGTGGATGAGGCAAAGATGGTTCACAGATTTGGATAATTCTTTTGAGAAAAATGAAATAATACCAGAAATATTTATTGGACATAACAGGATGGGCAACACAAAGCCACACCTGGGAATAACTTACTTAAACACTAAAATGTGGATCGTTTTCTACAGTTCTGGGATGTAATTTTCCCCTTTTATCTTTCCTAAATGAAAATAACAGGAATGACTTGAGTCAGGTTGCAATTTTCTACCAAGAAACGAAAGGCTTTTTTTTTTTTTTTTTTTTTTTTTTTTTTTTTTTTTTTTTTTTTAATGTTTTTGAAACAGTAAAAATTTAACAGTTATTTCCAGATAACTCATGGTCATCTAAAGAAAAATTCCACTTATTTATATAGTTCATCATTTTGAGAAGTACATTGAAATATATATCCAAAAAAATAATGCTTAAAATGATTATCCATTTCTCACAATTATTTCTGTAAAAAATGTAAGAAGTAAAGAAAATTTCAAAATATAAATCACAACATCCATATTTTTACTGTTTAGGAAAAAATGACCATTAACATTTTTAAAGGATATACCTTGGGTCATTTTCATCCTTATGTACATTTTTAAAATATTGGGATATAGTAAACATGCTGTTTCATAAATTACTTTTTATTTAAAATATACTCAGAACATTTTTTTTTTTTTTTTTTTTTTTTGGTATCAGAAAGGTCTTAGAGCTGAAACCGGTTTGGCTCAGTGGATAGAGCATAGGTCTGCGGACTGAAAGGTCCTAGGTTCGATTCCGGTAAAAGGCATGTACCTTGGTTGCGGGCACATCCCCAGTAGGGGGTGTGCAAAGAGGCAGCTGATTGATGATTCTCTCTCATGGACGTTTCTAACTCTTTATCCCTCTCTCTTCCTCTTTGCAAGAAATCAATAAAACTATATTTAAAAAAAGAAAAAGAAAAAGAAAGGTCTTAGAAAACAAAAGTGTTATTTTCTAGTTTTCTATTAAAAAATTTTAAGCTGTTGTTTAATGTTGTAGTTTAAAACTTTACTATTACCAACAATGCATAAGGGATCATGTTTGTACATGAAACTTTGAGCAATTGTAGTTATTTTCTTAGAATAAATTCCAGCATTAGAATGGGTCACAGGTATGCAGTTTAAAGATATTTGCACATCACCTCTCATTTTCCTCCTGGGAGACTCGATGTCTGTTAACATCAGATTTTCTCTAGCCCATGCTCCAAGTACCTTGGAGGAAGAATCTGAAGACTCTTCATTTCTACGCCCTTCTATTATTGCTATTCATTCAGACCCGAGGAGGAAATAGAAAGTTATAGTAATTTTAAGTTCTTACAGAGTTTCGTCACCAATCCAAAGAACGATGGAAATATTACAAAGGAAGAATCTTCCCACTGAAGTTTTGCAGATGACAGACATCAAAGTTGATAGTTACTAGAGCTGACAACCCCTAGTATATACTATACTAGAAAATAGTATAGTTTCTGAGGGAAACGGAGGACAGGGCAGGGACTGTCCATCCTTTGCAGTTGATGGTCATTTTTCCAGAGAACAATGAACATCCCAGACCGTGCTCTTGAATTAAGTCAGAAATCAAGATCCCTCAAGGCCTGGAAACGATTTAATTGCGATTGAAGCATTTCTGGAAATGCTTGGAGTCCCTCACAGGGAGGAGCATGTCCTTTTGTAGAAGAGGAAGGAATTGCTAATAACAGAGGGTGGGATGAAAGCCATTTTTAAAGATCAGAATTGGTTGCCAGAGATAAAACATTGAGTGTGTCCAGTTCACCTGTATGAATTTTAAAGTTTTCCTTTATGTACAAGAAGCAGAAATAGTTTTATACCCATTGGTTTCTTTGCTTATTTTTTAAAAAAATATTTATTTCAGAGAGGAAGGGAGAGAGAGAAGCTCAGTAATGAGAATGACTCATTGATCAGCTGCCTCTTGCATGCCCCCTACTGGGGATCGAGCCTGCAACCTGGGCATGTGCCCCAACTGGGAATCAAATCGTGACCTCCGCAGCTTCACAGATCAATGCTCAACCACCGAGCCACACTGATGGGGCTCCTTCCTTGCTTTTAATGTTGAGTAAGAGAAAAAGCACTGCATTTTCTGACCTTGATCCCGCCCTCACATCTGGGGGCGTTCTAAAAGAGAACCTTTACTGTGTAAACATTGTGTCTTCCCATTGGACCATACATACATCACACGCACCTGCAAAAGATTGGGTTGCAACCATGCTAACCCATGTCCACACCACACAGGGAGCGGTGACAGTGTATGCCCTACTCTACAGCTACACTGAGGGCCTTCAAAGGCTTTGGCTGTTTCATGCCTATCCCTGCTCTTTGTTTTCCCGGAAGACCCATAGTTCCATGCGGTCTGGGTCTGTCCGACTCCTTCACCGTTGTTGATTCAGCGACATGGAAACGCCGCCGTTGAACAGGCGCTGTACAAGAATGCCTGCTCTCTCTTAATCTTACCATCAAAGGGAATTCATCCTGGTTTTTAACCTTTGCCAAATTGATAGCCAAAAGTGAAACGCATTGTGCGATGCTGGTAAAATTGAACATAAACTCCAGTGTTTATTTTTCTTTTGTAATTTGCCTCTTTGTGTCCTTTGTCTGTTTTTTTCAATCAAGCACTCCTCTTTTTCCTGTTGATGTAAAAGAACCTTTTCTTAAATGAATTAAGGATAGTAACCCTTTGTCTGCCACATATTTTGCAAATATTGCCTCCTCAGTGTAGTATTAATAGCGTTTTTAACATAGGGAGTTTTAACTTTCTTTTTTCAAAGAGATTGTTTTTATGGCTTTGCTTTATGCTTACAAAGCCCTTCTCTGCTATATATTTGTTATTTTTTCCCTTAACATTAACCCAACTTATTATGTTTAGCAAAAAATTATTCTAAGAACTTTAATTTTTTGCCTTAAATAATTATTTGCGCAGTTGACTATATATTTCAGGCTTGCATGAAATACATGTACTGGGGGGGAGCGGGGGAATCCTCAGCCTGGCCTGCACCCTCTTGCAGTCCAGGAGACTTCAGGGGATGTCTGATTGATGGAGAGCGGGTCTAAGTCATCAGTTGGACATCCCTAGCACTGCCAGGGAGGTGAGAAAGGCCCCCGCCACCGCCACTGTACTCACCCAGCTTTTGGCTGAGCAGCATTCCCCCTGGGGGAGCACACTGACTACCAGGGGGAAACTCCAGAGTTGAGCATCTGCCCCCTAGTGGTCTGTGAGTGTCATAGCGGCCAGTCGTTCCATCGTTCGGTCGATTTGCATATTAGCCTTTTATTATATAAGATCATTAAAGTTGTCAGGTATTTTCTTCCCTCACTCTCTTTCTCAGGTTGGTCAACTCTTTGAGAAGGTATCTGTCAGATTCACTTACTGACAAGTGTTGTGTTTGAGTATCTATGCTAGTTTACAGCCTTACAGAAACAAGGGTCAGAGAATAATTCATTAGGATGAACATTGAACCAGGTATCAAAGGACGTTAGCCGTGATTCCGACAGAGTCTCTAATGAACCTCGAGGAAGACCTTCTCCTTCTGTGTTGTAGTTGCTTCAGGTCTAAAAGGAGGGAAAGAATGCTTGCCTTTCCCTGGCTGGTGTGGCTCAGTTGGTTGGGCATTGTCCCATGCACCAAAGGGTTGCCGGTTCGATTCCTGGACAAGGACACATGCCCAGATGGCAGGCTGGATCCCCAGTAGGGAGTGTACAAGGGGCAGCCGATTAAAGGTTTGCTCTCACATCGATGTTTCTCTCTCTCCCTCTCCCTTCCTCTCTAGAAATCAATAAAAATTCTTAAAAAAAAAGAAAAAAAGAAAAAAGATTGCTTGCCTTCCTCACTTCAGAGGCTTGTCCTCAGAATTCTAAATGTGAAAGTATCTTTTTTGTGAACCTTAACAGCCCTTCTTACATGCATAGTTTTCTTCTTAGGAGGCTCTGCGACCTCCCTACCTGAGGGAGCCTTTAACAGAACTCCCCACCCCCACCCACCGCGGGCACTTGCACCGCTCTGTTTGGAGAAACACATTTTATGGCAGCGCAGATTCAGACCCGGATCGCGGGGTCACTGCCGTGTTTCCATTACAAACACACAGGCTTCAGGCTGCAGCCCTTCCCACATGCGGAACTTCGTCGGAGCCCCGTGTGTTGAGAGCCTGCTGGCACAGAACCAAGAGCTGCAGGGGAGTCCGCCACGCAGGCTTGGCCCGGGTGGAACCTCAGCCCGAACTTGCTGGCGATGGTGAGAGGAGGTCCCGTCCTGCAGTCTTTCAACATGGACAGCTCTCCTGGGCATGGACGGCCTGGAAATCCTTCAAGATGGAAGAGCACCACGGCGAGGGGTTGACCATCGGGGAGGACCCTTTAGCCAGATGGAACTGAAATCTCGTTGCAGGAGTCTGCTGCTGCTTTTCAGCATCTGGGTGGCCTCCTGCTTGAAACAAATAAGCAAAGGATGTAGCTGTAAGTGCAGTGGCTTCCACACTCCTTGGCCTGATGTTTTCTTTGCCCCATGCCAGGTTGGTGGTGGTAGTCGAAGAGATGGATCCAAATGGATTTTGCAGAGATAGTCGAAAAGCCATGCCAACTTGGCCTCTTTAGAATAGTAAGTACAGTAGGAGAAGCTTCCAGAGAGAGAGGAGAGGACCCCAAGCCAATTAAGGATTGCGTTAGCTCCTCCTTAGGGTGAGCCGGCCACAGCTGCAGATGTGTTCCAGCATCCAGGAGGTGTCCGTGGAGAATTGGGGGCTCATGTTCACAGTGTTCTGTCCCAAGCAGGGGTGTCAGCCCTGATGGAGAATGAATGGTAGCATGAGGGCTCTAATGTACACGTCAGGTTTCCACCAAGCTGTCTCTCTTGCCACATCATCCTATATAATAAAGAGCTAATATGCTAATTAGGCTGGACAGCAGCACAACTATCCATATGACCTTCTGGATGAAGCCTGGGCTGGAAGGGCCAAGCGCCTTGCATGAATTTCATGCATCGGGCCTCTAGTGAGTTGTCCAGGATCTCTACGTGGTGACATTATCCATGCAGACACAGACCCAGGGAAGGGCTGCGAATGCACATGAAGTCAGTGGTATCCATTTGCCATCTGTGGTGACCCCAATGTTGCCAGACCACTGACAGTCAGCATGGAGAGGCTGACCCCAGGTCCCCTGGTCATCCTCTGCATATGGTACCCTTCATTCATCTTCCCAGGATACCTCCTGGGGTTGGTAGAATGTCTTTTCACATCATAGGCCCTCTTTCTTTTTACTTACAGGTGACATTCAATATCATCATAGCTTCAGGTGTACAGCATGGTGGTTAGACATTTATAAGGGTTCCCCTCCCCCCCATCCCCCGCTAAGTCTAGTGTCCATCTGGCGCCATCCACAGTCATGACCATATTATTGACTATATTCCCTGTGCTGTACTTACACATCCCCCTGACTATTTTGTAACTGCCGATTTGTACTTCTTAATCCCTTCACCTTTTTTCCCTTCTCCAATAAAATCAGGTTCTCTTTTTAAAAAGCAGTAAGCCAGTAATATCTATGGGAAAATGATTATGCTTAAAAAGCATAGTCCTCTGAGTTGCATGGCACCTGCATTAAGGGACTCTTCAGGAGACCTTCTGTTCCAACAGGAGTGAATAGGTAACTTAATCCCGTAGGCCAAGGTGTGATAACATTTCTACTCAGCACCAGGGCTAAATAGAAACTCTATTTTTTTTGGCTTTGTGGATCATAAGGAGACTCCCCTGTAAACGCTTAACTCTCCGTTGTAACACATACCCAGCTAAATGATACGTCAATAAATGGCTGTGGCTCCTGTCCCAATAAAACTTTACTTACAAAAACAGACAGTGCACCAGATTTGGCCCACAAACTACAGTTTACGGACTTCTAGCATAGGTTACTGTGCCCAGGAACACATGTGTGGACGAGAAAATATTGGGCAACAATCATGAGTGCCTGTTTTGTGCAGCTGAAGATACAAAAATAAATGAAGACCCAGCGTTGTGCATATACATTACCCTCCGTGGCTTCTAGCAGGGTGGCATCTGGTACTGAGTCCATCAGGGTCTCCCCAGGGTGCTTGCCTTTCATCACCACCCATCTCAGTGCCCTTCCCTGCACTCAGTCTACCTACTGTGCCTCGAGGGCAGATGATGATAATGTCATCCTGGAATAGACAGTAGATTCGTGTTTAGCTCCAGCTCACACTCTGTGAGGCACTGACACCTGAATTCTCTTTTATCTTCAAGTCTATCCCATGAAGTAAGTTCCATCACTCCTAGTTTACAAATGAGACCATGTAGCCTCAGAGAATTTAAGTCTTGTCTCCCAAGAATTCTTCGTTAGTTGGTTAGGGGAGCTAGGGCCCAGCCTAGACCCAAAGACCATTACCACATATGTCCTCCAGGACACATTTTCTTCGAGCACACATAGTTTATTTTGAGTAAGAGGAGGGAAAGATAGGAAACATATTGAATTCCAATAAGGGAGCTGAGAGGAGGCTAGCTGGGTGTCCAGATCTCTATTAGGGTGGGTTTTTTTGTTTTGTTTTATTTTGCTTTGTTTGAACATTAACATTGTGGCTGTGTGCTGGAAAGGACATGCATTCTTCATTCTCTTTTCATTACTTGGGAATTGTTGCAACCATCATGCAAAACCAGTAAAAGGAAAACTTAAAAAAAAAAAAAAAGTTCTCTGGCAGGCGATGCCCAACCGAAGAACGGCGCAAGTCTCACGGGAGAACAATATGCATTTTGTAAACTTTCTTAAGAGACAATTTATGGTTTCGAGAAAACAAAACAGGAAATTGAATTAAAAGGAGAAACACACTTAAATAATGCTCGAGTGATGACATAACCCACCCAATCTAACAATCACAACTTAAGGTCAGGCATGGTCAGCTACAGGAAATTTTCTGGCCGTGGTTGGTAGTGACCTTGAGTAAAGAGAGATGCTTACTTACTCGAGGGGTACTGCCTCACAACTTTGCAATAGATGCAAACTATATTTTTTTTTCTTAAAACTGGAAATTTGGCCCTAAGTACAAGGCTCCTGGAACAAAATCCTTACTGAAAACACAGAAAGTGGGCGTTCCTTCTGACATCATGAATGTTGGTGCTGGACTCTGAATTAGCCGAGTCTCACGCTGGAATGAATTCAGGGTATGTCAAGTAGGTGTTCTTTCTTTCCATTATCCCATGCTCAATACCTCCTGGGGAGTGAGGGACAAAAAAAAATCCATTACAAAAAAACTGAGTTTTTATCAGAAAGAAAATATGGAGTTATTTGCTACCATCCTAGTGAATACACACACACACACACACACACACACACACACACACTTTATGTTGTGTCTGGTAAGAAAATGGTTTCAAGGAAAGAAAGTGAATTTCTAATTTAAACCAGTATGCTACGTCTGTATTCTCCTTGCAGTAATGTTTAGTTTTCTAAAATTCTTGAAGGGCAGAGGGCAAAACTGAGACACTGTGGACACTTGAGTGAATTTAAATGTTGGATTTTTACTCAAACATTTTATTAAGAAGTTTCCTTTCCTTTCTTAGTTGTAACAAACAACACACTGTTATGTATGAAAACTAAGATTTCCGATATTTCACAATATAATTGCATGATTATAGTATAGCCTCTATTTTATAATGAGGATATTGAGATGATGATGATGATGATGATGATGATGATTTTTCATGGTCAAGCTCTTAACCATTACTTTAATCTGCCTCAAGTGGGGATCAAAAACCAGTGCTATCATTTAAGTGTCATAATTAACTTGGTCTAAGCAAAAAAAAAAAAAAAATTATTTCAAGACTTGCTTGTTTCTATGAATTTGTTGTAATGAGGTTAGGTTTATAAACAACACACAGAAGGTTTCTTGTCCAGTCTGTGTTGTGTTGGGTGGCACACATCTCTGGATCACCTGACCAGATCCATCAGTTCAGCCAATCCCAACTAACCACATCACAGGGTCATTGAGATGCTCACCACCCAGAGATGAAATTTCTTAGTGCATTGGCCATATATAGGGTGTCTCCCCAAAATAGCTACACACTGTAATAGCTGATAGCTTAATTTTGAAGATGAAATGTTTTAAAAGTGTGTGTATACATTTTTGGGGGACACCCTATATATCCCTCTTGTATCAATGGCACCCGACACTCAGGATAGACTAAAAGAAAGTCAGCTAAACAAATCAGGAAGATGAGGTTTATGGCTTAATTTACTCTCATAAAGGTGTATGTGGTGTGGTAGATTCTTTTCAACCTGGCTGCTGTAATTCCTCTCTGTGTATGTGTGACTCTGGGCTTGGCCACTTGATTTGCCTTAACCAACAGATGCAGCAGAAATGGTGATTCATGAAGCTGTCCCTAGAGGTTTTGCATCTTCTGCTCTTGAGCACTGGGAGCCTTGCCACCAGCCCGGACTGTCCTGCTGACTATGACCACCCATTTCCAGAGGTACAAGTGAGGCCAAATTAGTACATAAAGCTGCCAGGTGACATCAGCAGAACTTCCTAGCTGAACTACATGACTGGCCTATACAATAATGAGCAAATAAGAGGAATAAAATGGTGTCCCTTGCCTTGACCAGTTTGGCTCAGTGGATAGAGCGCCAGCCTGAAGACTGAAGGGTCCCAGGTTTGATTCTAGTCAAGGGTCTGTACCTTGGATGTGGGCACATCCCCAGTAGGGGGTGTGCAGGAGGCGGCTGATTAAAGTTTCATTCTCATCGATGTTTCTAACTCTCTATCCCTCTCCCTTCCTCTGGAAAAAAAAATCAATAAAAATATATTTTAAAAATATGATCCCCCTTTAAGAACACTGAGATTTGGAGTAGTTTTTTTTTATATAGGAATAGAAAACTGGTATCTATGAACTTTGAAAGCTGAATATTTTCATCTAGCTCATCATTAAAGGCAAATTATGAATAAGAAACTCACTAAAAAGACCCATTAAAAAAAATCTTATAGTTGAATACATCTCCATTACATGAGGGAGGTTCTTCAGAGGTGATCAGTGGGAACGTTCTGTTCTTATTTTGTTTCTTTTTCTTAGAGGAGCCGGTGCTATGAAACCAAATTTGCAGGTCAACCTGGGGGCATGTCTTCACAGACTGAGGACACGTGTTTGATTAGACCCGTGTCTTTATTGTTTGATAATACGTCACGTGAAACAAAATCGCCTGATGGTGTTTTTTTTTTTTTTGGAATTTGACGTGCAACAATAATAGTTCTGTGATAATAAACTTGGATTCGAGGAGTGGTCATAAGGGTAGAATGAAAATAAAAAATAAAACATTGGAATAAAGCCCTGCCCATGAGGAGCGCTCAGACCTCTGAGGGGTGGAAGGGTTTCAGAGGAGAGCAGGTTGAATGTACTTGATAGAAGAGTAATAACCTATTGACCAGGTGTAGGAAGAGGTTAGTAACTATAAGCTGGTTGGTTGAGGGTGTTGTCCTGCAGCGAAGAAAAGGGGTTTCCTCGTTTTCAAAGGCTGTGTGTTTTTTTCAAAAGAGCAGAAAATCATTCTTTTATTCTAAAATCTTTGCCAATGTAATATTAAATATAGTGCAGTTTACCATATTTTTGGCAGCGAGTGAAGCACTTCTACACATTGTCTCAGTTCCACAACAATTTTGGAAGAATTGTTGTCACTACTTTTTATAAATAAGGAAACTGAGGCTCAGGAAGGCTGAGTATCTTTCCAACCTGACAGCTACTGAGGGATTGATTGGGATCATCCCTCAGAGGACCTTCACCAACCACAATGCTAGGCTGTTGGATTCCTGGAGCTAGGATGTGATGAGAGACTTGGAGAAGGAAAAACACCCAAAGAGCTAGACACCCATCCATCAGAGACATGCACGGCATGTAACTAAGAGGCTATTCTGCCCGTGTCTTCGTCATTGTGCTACCTACATTGTCCCAGATGGAAATATAATTTGTTATGAAGAAGACACCAGTTCTCTCCAGTGTGTATTTTTTTTTTTCTTTCAAAATACAAAGTGGGAGGTTTTATTAAAAAAAAAAAAAAAAAAGTCTCCCGCTAAACTCAAACAATGTTATTTTCAGCTAGGATTTGCCATTGTGTAGAAATACTTTTTGTTCATTGTGTAGACTGTAATCAAGATTGAAGCAAAGTCAAGAATCTGTCGCAGGGATATTGTTGAAAAGTCCCAACAGATATGAATTCTCTAAGAATGCGGCGGGACTGTTAGCTACGTTTTCTACTTGCAGTGGAACTGGGCAGACTTTGTATCTGAGAAAGCAAATTGAGAAAATACACCCTCTTCTTAAACTCCATGTTCCACCATATACGCATCATTCCTTTTGTAATTCAACTGCAGGCCATAGTTTCTCTGTTCTGAATGTTCTGGACTAGATAGTCACTACACACGGAGTAAATATGGAGGTGACAGAGATGGCAGATGACATGAGCAGGCTGCAAAAGCTTTCCAAACCCCCCTTTCTGTAACACCAAGCAAAGTTGTTTTTTTTAAAATATATGTTTTATTGATTTTTTTTTTTTTTTACAGAGGGGAAGGGAGAGGAATAGAGATCTAGAAACATCGATGAGAGAGAAACAGCGACCAGCTGCCTCCTGCACACCCTCTACCAGGGATGTGCCCACAACCAATGTATCATACATGCCCTTAACTGGAATTGAACCTGGGACCTTTCAGTCCGCAGACCGATGCTCTATCCACTGAGCCAAACTGGTTTTGACCCAAACAAAGTTTTGATGTCCAATCAGTGTAGGGCTTATAAATTTGGTTAGCATGAAGAGGTTTTCATGGACAGGTTTCTTTTTGTATTTTTTTCAATTGCCCACCAAGATAAGAAAAGTTTCCAATCCAAAACCAATCAGCAATATTTGAGGAGCTCATATCCCATAATTGGGGTGTTTATGCTCCCTCCTGAAGCAAATCTGTGCTTAAGAGACCCTCAGATATGAGAGTAGGGTCCATACTATTAATTAATTGGTTCAGGATGCTGTTCTAACATGCCTTTGATATCTACTATATATATATATATAATGTTTAATTGTGCACTTGATTCAAATAAAGACAACTAGAGGGTAGAAAAAAAGGACAGACTGCAACTGGGAGCAATTTGGAAAGCTTGCATCATGTAATGAAGTCACATCCATGTAGCTGAAATGAACCAGACTACTGGCTGCTCACTCTGGGACCACTTCAGGTTATCTCGAGATGATGACATCATTGCCAAGCGGACAGGACCACCCGCCTCTGGAGGGCTGACCCGACTCCATCTCCCAGTGGCTGTCCCAGCTGGCTTTTCAATTTGTATCCCTCATGTTTTGTTTCAGTTTGAGTAATCTTTGATCATCTCCAACATAATGGTCAATACCCCTTTATTAAAGAGGAAAAACCTTTCCACTACCAGTTGCTCTTTGGTGATAATGGGAAAGAGAAAGGAGGTTGAAAATGGACTCTCTGTGTCCCACATGGAGAGAGTGTGAATCTTGGGAGAGATAAGATGAAAGTAGAAGACACTGCGTCTTTTCACCGGCGTGGACTCTCCAATGTACAGAACACGTTGTTTATAGCATCTCTGGGCTGTGGACCAGCCTGTGATTGCAGCTGGCTGGGGGCAGAGCCGAAAGGGCAGCAAAACCTAACTCATTTGAAAACACACACACACACACACACACACACACACACACACACACGCACGTACACACTTTTCACTACCCGTGGCCGAAATTACCGACTGACATGCTAAACCTATTAAATATGTATTTTGCAAATTTTGAAATGAGGAAAAATGCTATGTAGAAATTTTTACAGATGCTGAGTGATTGTAAATGTGGTCAAAGATGTGGGACTCGCTCCAACTCTTTCCTTTCGTGGATTGCTATTAGCTTACATGTGAAATCTCTGTTGGCCACGAATTTCACATTGTTCTTCCAAATGTAATCATTTCTCTCTTTTATCTGATCTCCTACAGTCTCTCTGTTTTCATCAATATCTGACAGCAATTCCCAGAGATCCAATATAGTCCACTCTCATATCCTTATGTGTACTTCTCCCTTTGAAATCTAATCCCTTAGCAGTGAAATAATTTATTGTGCTTTATTTAGACTTTTATTTTTTGCATGTGTTTTGATTCTGCCCTTTGGAAAAGAGTTATTTGGAAATCTAAACCAACTGTTCACTAAAAGTTATGAAAGCATGATTAAGAAATTTTCTCTCTTTTTAAATCTCCCCCCCGCACTTTTTTTTTCTTAGTGTGCTATGGCAAATGCCCCCAAGTCCATGGGTCTGGCTACGATGGGAAAATGAAGATGAAAACTTCTTGGAGCCCAGCTAACGGGTAAGCCGTAGAGAGGATACAACGAGCCAGAAAAATCTGTGACGGTCTTATTGTTCTCGAAAACCCTTAGATCTTGTGGTTGTTAGATCTTGGGAGATGTTGACTTCATTGAATGTGACTTTCTCGTGATATGACGATGGCCTAACATATTCACCTAGTAAACAAGTGGGAGCCACTTGGTTCCAAATTTCATGAGACTATATTTCTATCCATCTCGAGTCCTAAAGAGATGCATTTTGTGAGCACTATCCGAAGAGAATTTTTTATGGGTACATTACAGTCTAATAGGTGCGTTGTTAAGTTAAGGGGGGGAAACTTGTTCCAGCGAAGTAGTTGGCAGAAAACCATAAATCTTAATGGATAGGAAAATGTGCCTTTCAATAAAAAGGAGAGAGAAAGACAGACCCAGGAAACAAACAGGCAGGGAAGCCTGCTGCAGGGCTCCTGGAAATACCAGGCCTCTGAGAAGCATCTAGCAGCACTCAGCCTCTTCCAGTGCCTATTATGGTCACCCCACCCACATACTGTCAGTGTCCTCTCCCCTCTTCCCTTCTAGTCCTTCAGAAAACTGTCCATTGGTGGTGCCAAAAATTTAAGGCAAGAAGGAAGAATGCCTTGCTTTATGGCTAACCTGTGAAAATGTGTCTGGTTGCCAATGTGGTGGTGGTTGGGATTTACTTTTTATGTTTTCTCCTTTTCTCTCATGGCCCTAATACCCTGGCTCGATTGATCTTGACGTGCAAATAAAATCCCATCCCAAATAAGTAAGCTTTGTTTATTGGTTGGAGGCTGAAAAACTCCATTTCTTACTCTTCTGTTCATCATGGAAGCGATACGCACCTCTGCTTGTTCCTGAAGTCCACTCGTCACCAGGAAAACAGACAAGCAGTGGGAGGGTCTGGGCACAAAGAAAGCTCCTTCCCTTCTGTAATCAAGACGTGAGGATGTGAATTAAATAGCCCCTGGGGTACTTCCTGCAGCCCTAAGCATCCTTGAGATACTTGCAGGACACTCACTGTGTTGATAACATGTTGTGTGTAGAGACGTGTGTACCCTACACAGACATGAAAGACCATACTTGCCCATCAGTGAAAGCTTATTGAGTGTTTTTGGTGCTCTGGAGTCAGATGTGGACGGAATAGAGGTAGCCTCCTCATGGAGCTATTTACATTTGCATAATGTTCAACTTTTGGAATGAATTGTTCAACCAATTAATTATTTGACAAGGTTGATGGAACCCACATTACGTGCCCCAGTTATGTTACTATGTGAGGTGTTGGGATTCAAAGACTTGATCCTGACTCTCAAGGAACTCTGAGTTTGGGTAAGTGAAGATCTGAGCCAGTACATACAATAAGTTATAATTGCCAAAACTGGTTTGGCTCAGTGGATAGAGCATCAGCCTGTGGACTGAAAGGTCCCAGGTTCGATTCCAGTCAAGGGCATGTACCTTGGTTGCGGGCACATCCCTAGTAGGGGGTGTGCAGGAGGAAGCAGATCAGTGTTTCTCTCTCATCGATGTTTCTAACACTCTATCCATCTAATTTCCTCTCTGTAAAAAAAAAAATCAGTAAGATATATTTTAAAAAATAAGTTATAACTGTCCTGGTGATGGGGATAGCATGTGCTTTCAACCATAGTGGGTCATGTGATTAAGGTAGACAGAATCTTTTAATCTGACTCTGTTATCTCTGATGGCCAATCTTTTCTCTAGACCTGTCGCATTAGAACTTGGCATTAATCCTGATATGACTTCTGCTTTTTTCACGTGCTTCCATAATGCTGTACAAAGATTGCACTGCGGATATTGACTGTTTTTCTATTTCAAGTTTAGTTCATCTCATAACTTCCGACCCCACTAGTTCAAGAACTGTGCTGCCCTGGTTACTTGCTATAATAATTACTATAAAGAAATATATTTAAATCAGACAGTGCTTAATTTTAAAAGTTCATACTTTTATTGGTTCCAAGTCAGCGTTATGCTAGTAGCCTTGCCACTCAACGAAGCTCACAAAATCATCTTGAATTTGGGACATCAAAGAATAAATTCAAGATGTTTGCCACATTTGGAGCAAAGGGAATGTACTGAATATTGGCAGGGAGGCAATGTCATCTCTGGTCCCTTGTAAACTGCTAACCTACCAAGATGTGCCCAAGGAGAAAAATCAAAACATTTTTCAACAGGGTTTCTATTTAGTGGTCACATTCTTGAATTATTTCATCTTGTCACTATTTTGTCCCAAAATAGACATACAAAGTGGTCCCAGAGATTTCCTTTGTTTTTCCTCCTGTGAGATGGAAGAACTATTTTGCTCAACTTGAAGTAGCCCAACTTAGTTTTTTCTTCCCCTTTTTAAATTTAAAAAGTTTTTTTTTTCAGCCTAGAATTTCTTTACCTTCCTTCCAACAAAAGCAGTGGATAAAAGGAAGGATGTGTAACCATCTGTATATTTGTTCACTTATGCAAAAAGAGCTTGTTAGCACCTACCAAGTGAGAGATCGCCATATAAAAAAAGAAATTGCAAAATGAATATAGCAGAGTTCATTTAGAGGTTTTCCATCTACTGGAGATGCTAGACTACAAACAAGTAACTGTGCCACATTTTACTTAGTCACTAACTGTTGCTATGCAGTAGACATGAAATGAGTCCCAGGAATATTATACTGAATAAGACTCAGATTCCTGTGTTCATGGAGTTTACATTCAAGATGGGAAAACAGGCAAATAAATAAGGGTGCTATGATAGTGCATGTAGAGTTTATCATCACAGAAGGAGTGAACATGAAGATTTCTGTAATTAGTGATCACTCAGGTTAACACCTGCATCATTGTCAGTCATGCAGTGAGAGAGCTGGGACATGAATGCTCCAGGCAGAAATAAAAATGGCTTATGCTGAGGGCTACAGGTGAGATTCAATCCAAATGTCATATCCTTGTGTTAAAAACTTGCTTGAAACCCTCAAAGCAGAGTAGCAGAGCTATTTCTTCATACCAGATAATTGAATTGATTATGATGTAAATATTGCTGCCGTGACCAATTCCAAATCATATTAAAACTAGAGGCCCAGTGCACGAAATTCATGCATGGGTATGGTCCCTAGGCCTGGACACTGATCAGAGGTGATCTGTGGGGAGACACCACACTGGCACCCACCTTTTTATCCATATCCCAAAAGGAAGAGGCATAAAAAATAGCTACCCTTTGTCACATTCTCAGACCCTCCCCACATTGTCTGTGATAGAGAGGGACAGTCATTTTTGTCCTGTCCCTTGGGTTAAGGCCATGGTCGGCAAAGTGCGGCTCGAGAGCCACATGCAACTCTTTGGCCCCTTGAGTGTGGCTCTTCCACAAAATACAATGGCCGGGGTGAGTCTATTTTGAAGAATTGACGATAGAAAAAGTTTAAGTTTAAAAACTTTGGCTCTCACAAAGAAATTTCAACCATTGTACTGTTGATATTTGGCTCTGTTGACTAGTGAGTTTGCCCACCACTGGGTTAAGGGAACCCAATGAAATCAAAATTCAGTATGCAGATAGAAGATGTTTTATTTGCCATCTACAGTAGACAAGTAAGCACTGAATCAGAGCTTAAATGGAAAGGTTTTGGGATTCACTCTACTCTGAAAAGGGAAACAAACATTGCTGTCATTCTCATCATATATGCAGGAGGGTGAGTTGGGGTTGCTTCTGCTTTGATAACTTAAAGTCTTTAATCTGAAAAATGAAGCCGGGCAGTTAGCCATCAACACATATGTAGCATGTATGGAACTGTAAAGAGGCTAAGGGGAGGGGAGGGCTGGACAAGGCATTGTGGGTAGTATTAGCTAGAGGGCAGCAGTACATGGGAGAAATGACATGTGACTTAAAGCTCTGGCTTTCCTGTCAGAGGGACAAGCCGGGGTTCAAATGTTGCTTGTTCTTCTTTGTACCTTTGTTTATGGGCCCAGTTATTCCAGTTTGTTGAGTTTCATGCCCTTCGCTACCAAATGGTGATAATTATGCTTTCTTTGGAAGGTTATTATGAGGACTCAATTGTCTGTGTCTGTTTGGGACATAAGAAATACTCCATAAATATAGTCATTGTTATTGTGAACGGTTCAGAAGTTATCGCTGCTTTGGCAGGTGAATTCAGAAACCCATCACCTGAAAAATGTTTTAAAGCCCTAACTGGGTTGGCTCAGTGGATAGAGCATTGGCCTGCAGACTCAAGGGCCCCAGGTTCAATTCCGGTCAAGGGCTTGTACCTTGGTTGGGGGCACATACCCAGTAGGGAGTGTGCAAGTGGCAGCTGATGGATGTTTCTCTCTCATCGATGTTTCTAACTCTCTCTTCCTCTCCCTCTCTGTAAAAAATAAATAAAATGTATTTTAAAAAAGAAAAAGAAAAAATGTTTTAAAGTTGTTGGGATCTGTAAATGATGGCGGTTTGCTTCATTTTCACATAATATGAATGGACATTGCTAGGTATTTTTCCTATTCTTAATTTATGTACATTTTTTAAATACACACACACACACACACACACACACGCATCTCCATTTTTCTCCCTTTCTCTGTGGTGGTTAGCGTGTGACTGGACTGAGGCTTGTTGAGACAAAGTAGGTCGGAAAGCGAGGTCCTGAAATAAACAGTGTGAACATCAGTAATACTTTAATTTCCATGTTTCATGGTTATGCAAGCCCACTGCTTTGGAATTTCAACACAACCTTGAACCATCACCAGCTTTAATTTTCCTCACACTTCAACCAGTAGTAATTGGGCCCTGCCTCTTGCTGCTGCCGCTGCTGCTGGCATTTTTGTTGTTGCCTTTCCTTTGCTTTCAGTCACTTTGCTTAATGGTCTCTGGCAGCTGCAGGAGCAGGATGCCAAAGCCCTGTGCTGGTCGCCTCTGAGCCATAACTCCCGCTCTCGCAGCAGAGCAGCCGGACCAGGCCTCTGACTCTGAAAGAAAATGGCCTTGCCCTTGCCCTTGCCTGGCCAGTGTGGCTCAGTGAGTTGAGCATCAGCCCATGAACCAGCGTTTAAGAAGTTGGGCTTTGGAATCAGAGGAGCCAGACCTGGGTTTGCAAAAACACCTCTGTCTCTCAATTCTCTGGGTGACTTCAAGCAAGCTGATTAATTGATATCGGTCTCTGTTTTCTCACCTGCAAAAGGAGGTTTCTTCCAGCTACCCCAGGATGTTGGCTACATGTGCTAATACCCACAAAGGCCCCGACTTAAGGATTAGAAGAAGGTATTAATAATTGAAAAAAAAATACAAAAAAAAATGTTAGTGGTGCTGAACGTATCCAAAGTAATGACGTCGTCTCACAACATGGTCCTACATCTCTCCCTCTGTGGCATCTATAACTAGATATTCATTTACTAATGAACACCAGCCTTAAAAGATGTTCCTGCTTTACCATCCAGTCTGGTAAAGGGGTTTGGAATGAAAGATATAGCATCTCTATGTAGCTATGGAACCACTGTTATTGTCATCGTCAGCACTGCTGTCACATGTAGAGGACCAGCTGGTAACAGCTTTTCCCGTGTAGAGTCAGGGTGGATCCCACCCCATCCCCATTGAATTAGACTGCTTTCCTAACAAGAGCCCTGTCTGTCTGAAACTGTAGACTGTGACCTTAGCTTCGGTGAGGGTTACTCTCTGATTCCTAATGATGTGCTATCTCGGGATATGCCACTCAGTCATAGGAAATAATAAGTAGCTGTAGCCATGAAAAATGATTTCCTGAAGCATTAATTGCACAGGAGAAATGGTGTTCAGAGAAAGGAAGTGATCTACTCAAAGACTGGGAGCATCCCCTCTCCAGTTGGTCAAATGATTAAACTGGAGTTGTAGGGAGAGTGGTATCTCTCTCAGGGAGGGAGAGGAAAGCATTCCATGCCTTCAAGGCAGACACCTCTACTTTTGGGCAAAGAAACTTAATTATCAGGAATTTCCATAGGCAGTTAGCTAGTCTAGGGAAAGAAGAAAAAAAGTAAAAATAGCAATATAAAAGTAAGGTAAAAAAAATACAGATATTACAAGGTTGATGAATATGTCCCCAGACCTTCCAATAAATACCTACAAACCAAAGTAGTTTGGGATAAGCTACCAGAGTTTTTGTTTTGTTTTGTTTTGTTTTGAAAGCCAAATACAATTACTAAGACTTTTTGTGTGTCTGTACATGTTGGGGAGGGAAGAGGGGTAAGCAATCCACATTCCCTAAGTCAGTGGTCGGCAAACACATTAGTCAACAGAGCCAAATATCAACAGTACAAAGATTGAAATGTCTTTTGAGAGCCAAAATTTTTAAACTTAAACTTCTTCTAATGCCACTTCTTCAAAATAGACTCTCCCAGGCCATGGTATTATATTTTGTGGAAGAGCCACACTCAAGGGGCCAAAGAGCTGCATGTGGCTCAGGAGCCACAGTTTGCCGACCAAGGCCCTAGGTCATGTGTATGGTGTTTTGGGTATCCTTGTCCTAATTTGGTCCTGGGTTGACCTGGGAGGTCACAATGCTCATAGAGTAGGAAGTGAAATGTAGGAAACCTTGATTAGTCAGTGCCCCTGAATAGTAAAGGACTCTGGGACATAAAAAGACTCTATTTATTAGTCACTAGACCATCATTTATGGCCTAATTTGGGTGCAGAGAAGAATGTTGCCCTCTGCTTCCCCTGACAAATGGGAGTTCATTATGAGGTCATCTGGGAAGAAAGAAAAGGCCAGGCCTCTCAGAAAACTGATAGTACTGTAGCTCTGAATTGATTGTAGCCTTAGTGGTCAACGGGAGCTCTGGTCATCCCATACTTTTTAAATTGACCATTATCATGACTTATTTACTTGGCTGTTGCTTCTCATCTCTCTCTCTCTCTCTCTCTCTCTCTCTCTCTCTCTCTCTCTCTCTCTCTCTCTCATATTCCTAAGACATACTATATGAGTTCATGCTTCCTAGAGATCCTATGGGTTCAGCCACTGATAATGTAAGAGAATGAATGAGTTTCCCAAGCTCTCACATTATCTCACCTAACAGGCTGCTGGCCAATTTCTGTAGTTGACTTTGGTTTGTACCCAATCAGCTCTGGACCAGTTCTTCAGTTATATGGTGACCTACATATAAGGGCGCCTCAAAGCGGGGATTTGGATGCCACAGACACTCAGAGCTTTATAGTAAAAAAAACCAGAATAATGCAACATACCCATTATTTTAATATGGGCCTAAGCAGTCTGATTATGGACATACCAGTGCTGCCATCTCAGCATTACCATATCTGATTTAGTTGTGCATATAGAAAATAACGTAGAGTATTTTAATACATGCATGTGTAATATACATAGAGAATCATAGATTGAAAATTTTTAAAGGTAGAAAATTTTTTTGGTCTCTACAGCTGTCAAGTTGGATACTTGATATGTATAGTGAGGCTCCCTCAGGGTTTAGCCACGATGGGCCAAGTGAAAAGATAGCTGAATTATTCTACAGATAAATAGAAAGAATATTAAGTATTCAGGGGCATGTTCCAATCTTGTTATCCTTTGCATTTTACAAATGAGAAAAGTGGTGTTTAAAACAGTTGAATAAGTGCCACATGTTTATTTAATCTACAAACATATTGAGTGCCTGCTGTGCGCCAGGCACTAAGGACTTCGCTCTCATGGGCCTACACGGAGTGAGGGAAGAGGGCAAACAATGCGAAAGTAAACAAGTATATCACATAATGTAGAGTTGTCATCAATTCTGTAAAGAAAGACATGAAGGACTAAGGAAATAGAACACGAGTGAGGGGTGCACATTCCAACTGAGGGCACTTCAACTGCCAGCAACTCTCATAGTATGTCATTAAAATTAATCACAAATAGTCATGTCATGTTGAAGAATTCTAAACTAAACCACAGACAATAGAAAACGGGTAAAGAAGCATCCCATGCAGAGTTTAACATCCAGGATGAATGCTCTATAATGGAAGGAGCCGGTTGTGTTAAAGGAAGAAGAAGAGGGTCGTGATGGCAGGAGCTTTCAGAGACGATGGAGAACATGATCAAAGATGGAGACAGAAAAGTGGGTGTCAGCAAGATCTCAGAGGACTCGCCAACTTTGGTAAAGTATTTGGAGGAGGAGCCACTGGTCAGTTTTGAACCCAGAAATGACATAGATTGTCTCACGTTTTGGAGGACCATGGTGACTTTTGTGAAGCGATTATAATGCAGAAGGCTAGCCAACTTGCAAGTAGTCACACAATAGACAATAGGAGGCTATTATTGTCGTCCAAGTGAGAGATTATGGTGTGATGGGGTGGGGTAGAGAAATGGTTGGATTTGGTTTATACTTTGAAAATACAGTGGACAGATTACGTGGCGTATGAGAAAGAGGAAAATCAAAGATGACTCCTGGATTTTCAGCTCAAGGAATTAGGTCGATGGTAGTGCCATTTTCCGAGCTGGGAAGAATTATAGAAACAGGTGTGCCGTGGTGGGGGAAAGAGTCCCGTTTTGTGTATTTTAAGTTTGAGATGCTTATCAGATATCCAAGTTGAGTGCTGAAAACGCATTTAGAAAATTTATCCCAGAGCTCTGAGCAGAGATGAAATCTGGGAGTCATTGGCATATGGGCAGCATAAGGGTGAAAGCAGCCCTTCAGACGCAGAATTTAAACAAAGCAGGAAATTGGAGCACAAGATGATGGGGCGAGGTGACTGGTAGAAATACAACCCCCATTCCATCCCACCTGTTCCCTCTCCTTCAAGAGTCCTTGGAAATATCAAGAGGGGCTTTATATGGGATGAAGCTTTCTGCCTTTCTCCCTTTTTCCTATTCCAGATGTTTGGGGGTTTGGGGCATCCAGGTCACAGACACTTGGGTTGTGATTATAAAAGCCAATTTAAGACATCTGTAGCTCCATAGTCATGCCTTTTATAAAAGGAACATTACCTGAATGTTTCATCTAAGGCAGTGGTCAGCAAACCGCAGCTCGAGAGCCATATCTGGCTCTTTGGCCCCTTGAGTGTGGCTCTTCCACAAACTACCACGGCCTGGGTGAGTCTATTTTGAAGAAGTGGCATTAGGAGACGTTTAAGTTTAAAAAATTTGGCTCTCAGGAGAAATTTCAATCATTGTACTGTTGATATTTGGCTCTGTAGACTAATGAGTTTGCCCGTCACCGATCTAAGGTGTTTTGAATGAGGTCCATCTAGGTCAACAGGGCTTAGACATTGAAATATCAGCTAGACATGGAAATATGAGTCTGAATCACAGAAGAAGGGTCAGGGTCTGAATGTGAGTTTGGGAGTTACCTATCAATAGAAGTTGGAGCTGAGATGTAGTGGCTACCTGAGGAATAATGAACTAAGCAATGCCCTTTGTGGGGCTGTCTGTGCCGAGGGTCTGGAAGCAGCAAGAAAATAGAGGGAACATCAGAGAAGAAGACAAGCAATAAGACTGCAGAATATAGGGCAGCTGGTGTTTCTCAATGAGCATCAACCTAAGAACCAGGAGGTCACAGTCGATTCCAGTCAGGGCACATGCCCGGGTTGCAGGCTTGATCCCTAGTAGGGGGCATGCAGGAGGCAGCTAATCAATGATTCTCTCTCCTCATTGACATATCTATCACTATATCTTCCTTCCTCTCAGAGATCAATAAAAGTGTGTCTGTGTGTGTGTGTGTGTGTGTGTGTGTGTGTGTGTATTAAAGAATGTAGTTTCAGTAAGGGCAAAAGAAGATCTTTACCATTTCAGCATTGACATTCATATGATAATATTTCTGGCAAAGATCTTGAGCTTTTTTTTTCATGCTCATTTCTGTGTGTTTGCTGGCAAAGTGCAGTGTGAGGCTACCCCTTTAGATAATGTTTTCACAATAAGGGCTAAGGCAACTTATTTTTTTTCCATTAAACTTCAGTATAAGGCTTGCTGAGGTGGGAAGAGAACCAAAGGCAAGTTGCATTTCTGATGAACTTCCTAATCGTGTAGAAATGGCATCCGCCCTAATGATTCTGTGCGAGGGATCTAAAATAGAAACTCGGAAAGCCAGCAACTCACAGCCAACCTCCACCCTCTTCTCATCCTCCTTTGTTTTCATTTGCTCGTTACTGGGAGCCCCTGGACTAAGGAGGGTTCCCATCCTTCCTGGCCAACCCCTGAACCCTGGCACCCTGCCCGGTGCTAAATAGTAGTTCAAAATCCTTTCACCAGAGAGATGAACAAAACATGGAGAGGAAAAATATGGACTGTTCTCTCAGTATCCTTGGCTCATGGCTAGTAAATGAAGCCATCATGGAAACACATGGAATTATTTGCCTAAAATCAGTCCTTACGTACCGAAACTCACAAGAGTTTTTCTGCTTCAATAAACCTTCATCATGTCTGCTTTTTGATGAAGATTTCTGTCCAATGTTTTATAAAGATATATGAGTAAAGGACAATTACATTTTTTTTAGAAAAAGTGTTTCCAAGTCATACATAATTTCCAATGCAATTATCAGCTGCTTTTGTTTTGGACTTAAATACATTGGAGTTCATTGTTAATTGTATAAGATACTTGACAATTCTTTATTGTTAAAGGGAATTGAATTGTTAAGAATAATATTTGATTATTCTCTCACTGAAAATTTCTACACCCCCCCCTCCTCTCCCACATACACATACACATACACGCCAGCCCTTGTAGAAAGAAGCATGACAGTAGAATGAGAAGAGGCTGGAAGAGGGCAGTAGTTCATTGTGTCACATGGCTGACTTCAAGTTATGGAAGAGATGTGCCTCGATACATTATCATTTCCTCTTTTGGCCCATTTGGAAACCAATTCCTCCAGCACAACCCCAGAGCTATCCCCATTTCCTTTTGGTGACTCCAAAGTCCACATAGATATCCAGTCCTCAAACCTCTTCTGTAGGCAACTCAGCCAATGGGATGGAATGAATGGGGTGCCTCTCCATGGGCCGTCCGTTTCCGGCTCACTTTTACAGCCATGCTCATTCAGCTACATTTACTGTCTGCCCCCACTTGAGAGCATATCATTGGTGACTCCCAGTCATATCAAATCAATACAATAGCCTGTTGTTTCCCCTTCTTTTGCCCAACCCCTTTTAAAATATTTTTTTTCTTAGACTCTTGCCCTGGCTTTTGAAAGCAAAGCCCGTGAAAATGATTTTCAGGTGAGGTATTTGTGAGGATATGGTATGGTATTTGTGAGGACAATGACTCATGTTCTTCTTAGGGGAAAATATACTAGAACTCCATTCCTGCATTTGAATATTCTTTTTTGATTATTTTTTTATTTATTTTTTTTTTTTACTAATTTTACAAGGATCTTGGTGGACTGCAAAAACTGTTAGTATTTTTCATTGTAGTCTTATAGTATTTAAAAATTAATTAAAGGATAATGATATCTTTTTTATGTTGATTTTATAAAAACCTCAAGACCCGAGTATGGTTTCTTACTAGTTCAAGTCTATTTTTGCGTCTTTCCATGTGGTTTTAAAACTTTGCATTACATAGTTTTTAATATTTATTGTTTTGTTTATTGTTGGGTATTTTATTTTTGTGTTACTATTGTAAATGGGGAATTCAATTAGTTATATTTTATAATTGATTAATGTTGTTATATAAAAGGCAGATGATTTCTCCTACCTTTTTATTATTTTTCAAGTGTATTTGGTATTTAAAGTCAAAATCTGGTGATGGATAGTTTCATTGCCAATTTTATGTTATTGCTTGTAAACTCAAAGGAGATAATAATCAGACAAATTTTTAAATGTTCTTTTCCTAAGAAGCCAGAGCATTTGAAGCTTATATCGTAGTAAGTTTCAAAGATATCTTGGCCAAATAAATGGGCATTTCACTGTCATTTCAAAATCTCTCCACCTGCCTTTATGTCACTACCCAAGGCCTCTAATGGATTTGTTTTGGAGCCATCACTTGTATAAATCTGTGTTCAGGAAAGTCTCAATGGTCTATGACAGTGGTCTGCAAACTGCGGATTGCGAGCCACATGCGGCTCTTTGGCCCCTTGAGTGTGGCTCTTCCACAAAAAACGTGTGCGCACGCATTTACAGTGAGATTGAAATTTGTGGCCCTTGGGCAGAAGTCAGTTTTTGACTCTCCGAAGAAATTTCAATAGTTGTCCTGTTGATATCTGGCTCTGTTGACTAATGAGTTTGCCGACCACTGGTCTATGACATGGTTTTCAACTGCATTTCAGGAGACTCCTACTCTCTGTTCTAGATTCTTCCATCTGTGCTTGATGTATCAGCCGCCAGATTCTTCCTATGCCAAGAGCTTGTAATAGTAGTCATTCCCGTATCCCTAGGCAATCTGTGAAGGCTCTTTGTTAATTAGGTGAAGTACTTTGAGGCCTCCGAAGGAGGCGGTTTCATAGATCAAGATATTTTCATAATTTGTGGGAGCTTCTGCTCTATGGGTGGGATGACACGCCCTTGAAAAGGTCACAGGGATGGCCCGCAGGCATGTGGAATGACAACAACCTAATCCTCCCCATCTCACAGCTCCCGTCCGGACAGCATTGTTCCCGGGTTGCTGGCGCTCCACAGTGGAGGCCCTCAGCATTGAGCAACCTTCTGGCTCACAGCGGAACTAAGTGCATACTTGCCTATATTCCAAAACCAGGATGACGTATGCTTCCCATCGCACAGATGTGGTCAGCCGTTGATTGAACCCAGAGGAGAAGCAATTAGACGCATCCAAAACAACAGGGAGCAGGGAAGATGGATGAGCAAAGGTGGATACACGCACAACGTGATCTCTTCTCCTTTCCCCTACTCACCCAAGTGTCTTCTTTTTCCCCCATTAGGAGATTTTTCAGGTCTTTTTTTCTCCTTGGCTTTCTTTGCTTGGTGTGTTTCTTTTCTTTGCATAGGTGTGCTTGGGGTAGCACATATTTCTATTTCTTTCCAAGCACTCACAGTTGAGCAGGAATTTTGAAGGATGCTGAATAAGGATTGCCAGCTTCCATAATTCAGAGACGTATACCCTTGAAGAGGCTCTCTCCAGGCTCTGTGGCATTTCTCTTTCTGCTTCTGGGTGCTCCCTGTCCGTTAGCAGTGTCATTGAAAAGCAGCAACAAATTCAGAGTCGTAGAACAATCGAGTTGGAAAAGGATGTGGAGTTCTCAGTCCAAACTCCCTCTTTCTCTCACACCACCTAAAAAGCCCCTCCATGCTCTCTCTGCAGAATTTCATTCAGCTTCGGCTCAGATGACTCCCAGAACTGGGAGCTCACATCCTTACGGGGCACGTTGGTCCAGCTCTAATAACTAGGAAATTCTTCCTTGCTCTGAACCAGAATCTGCCTTTCTCTGATTTCTATCCTTCCTTCTTCGATTTTGCTCTGGAGCAACACAGAATAAGTATAACCCCCCTTCACACTTGATTTCTTCTTATTGTTTTCAAGGTTAAGCAGCGTAGTCCTTCGGCTGTCTCCCTGTGTGAGGTCAAGCGTGCTGGCCAGTTCTGGCACACTTGACTCACCTTGAACTTGAAGTGAACTGGAAACCCTTCACCTCTCCATGGACATTGCTGTTCATTCGCCTCCCTCTCATGCCGTACCTTATCCGGATGACTTTTTCTTTTTGAGGCCAAGTAGGAAGGTTTGATATTTATCTTTTTGGAATTTTATTGTTACGTGGGGCCTATTGTACAACCTCTGTCCAGTCTTTTTAAAAACATTCCTTTTAATGAAACTCATTGGGGTGACATTGGTTAATAAAATTATGTAGGTTTCAGGTGGACGATTCTACACACATCAACTGTGAGTTTACCACCCCAAGGCAAGTATCCCTCCATCACTACCGGTCTTGAAATAACTAGCTCCTTAGCTATTCCTCCCCATATTTTGACGCACCCACAGGTTTGATGTCTGCTTCCTATATAATATTCCATAAATAGTCAATGCTACTGATAAAAAAAAAATCAGGGTCCAGGCATGCATGAGTGATTGATCTCCTTCAAGGGAAGGAAGGACCGACCAGCTGTTGTTAGGAGTCAGGCCATATCCCCTCTCATTTCTCTGCACACCAGCCACAGGCATGTGGTAGAGAAACACATGTGGTAGAGGAAGTATTTTTGCTCACACGGTTTTTTGAACCAAGGTGATGTAGATGTCTTTTTAATTTGAAGATTATTCTCCTTAAGGCAAAATATAAAGCAAAACTGGAAGTAAGAAACTCTGGATTTTATGGTATATTTCTTTTTTTAAAAAAAATACGTTTTTATTGCCAAAACCAGTTTGGCTCAGTGGATAGAGCGTCAGCCTGCGGACTGAAAGGTCCCAGGTTTGATTCCGGTCAAGGGCATGTACATTGGTTGCGGGCACATCCCCAGTAGGGGGTGTGCAAGAGGCAGCTGATTGATGATTCTCTCTCATCAATGTTTCTAACTCTCTGCCCCTCTCTCTTCCTCTCTGTAAAAAAATCAATAAAATATATTTTTTAAAAATACGTTTTTATTGATTTTAGAGAGGAAGGGAGAGGGAGAGAGAGAGAGAGAGAGAGAAACGTCAATGATGAGAGAGAATCATTGATTGACTGCCTCCCACACCCCCCCCCCCACTGGGGATTGAGTCCGGAACCCAGGCATGTGCCTTTAGCTGGAATCAAACTCAGAACCCTTCAGTCCACAGGCTGACGCTCTATCCACTGAGCCAAACCGGTTTGGGCTTTGCTTCTTTTCTTGGCGCCACAGCTTAAGCAGCCAGCAGAGAAGCAGGGGATCTGAAGGCCAGGGGATGGCCAGCTGGCCCCGCTTGTCAGAATGCATATTTTAAGATGGCCATCAGCTCACTTTGAAAAAGCACTGCGACCTACACCTGGTGTCAGTGAGCAGATGTTGGTTCAGATGGTGGATTAGGAAGGTCTGTGGGAGGCATGGAAGTCATTCAAACAGAGGGGGCACTTTATTTATTTATTTATTTATTTTTTTACTGGGGGAGAGGATGAAGGATCAATTTCCGGTGGCAGCAACGTTGGCAATGGGTTTGAAGGGTTGATGGAGTGAACAGTTGGAGTCCATGCTCAGGTTTGGATTGGGACTCAGAGACCAGAATGGATGAGTGGCTATTAACATGGAATCCAAACACCATGATTAGGCTAAGAAAAATCTAAGAATATAACACCCCCATACCACTACCAGGTGACTTGAGACACAGTATATGTGCTTGGGTTCTTCTCCTGTGCTCGGTATCATGCTTGTCTTTTTGTTTTGTTTTTTCATTTTTAAGAAATATATATTTTTATTGATTTCAGAGAAGGAGGGAGAGGTAGATAGAAACAGCGATGAGAGAGAAACATCAATCAGTGCCTCCTGCAAGCCCCCCATTGGGAACCAAGCATGCAACCAGGCATGTGCCCTGACTGGGAATCGAACCGTGACCTCCTTGCTCATAGGTCAACACTCAACCACTGAGCCACCACAGCTGGGCACACGTGTGTCTCTTTGTTTTCAACTAATGAGTGGAATAACCCGACAAGACCCAAGGTTAAGAAGTTTCTCATATATACACTCGACATTTCTCTAAAAAAAAAAATCTGCACATATTTCTTGTCATCGGAAGAGTGTTTTGTCATCTAAAAGTATTATAGTGAACCATTTTGCAAATCAATATTAATTCATATTCATATAACAGAGTGTCTTTCCATCTCAGAATATTACATTGAATCATTTGGCAAATTAATATTAATGCGCATGGGTTTGCTTTAGATTAGACAAGTTTGGGGGTTTTTTTTATGTAAAGTTGATTTTCAATGGAATAAGACCATTTAACCCCCCGTGGATACAACTAGTAGAGCAACTAAGATTTAAATGTTGAGGAGCATATAATGTCTACCTTGAGAGGCAAACATCTAATTGTGTGTAAACAGGTTCTAATTAATAGCAGGGAGGTTGCAGACAACCCTGGTTTTATTTCATTATTTGAGGGAAAGAGGAGAGCGAATAAAGTCCCTTTTTTTTCCCCCTACACGGTTGGGAGAAAACTTTGGCTTTAATCCTAGATCATCAATTTTTCTAGCAACTGAATAAAAATAAGGAGGGTTTGTTAGTGACCTGAGCCATTTCCAAACTAGCATCAACTCCGTTTTTTTCTCTCCTTCCTGACATATCAGGAAATCATTTTTATGAGGCCTCCTGTGATTCATCGAGCCATGTGGGGAGGGTCAGAGGGCACGGGCGCCTCTCGCCAGCGCAGGTTTAAGCTGGGGTAGGCGAGGTCAGAGGGGAAGAGGGACCCCTCATTACCCGGGAGGGTTCTGGCCAGCCCTGAGCCTGCCCAGCTGTGTCAGGCTCAGCCGGGGTGTCTGTCAGCACAGAGCCCACAGCTGCAGGTGCCCGGCGCTCAGCAGAGCCTTCAAAGATCAGCCTCAAATGTTTCTGTTACTATAAAGAGGATTAAAAGGATTTAAAAGCACAGCAGGCCTGTCCAACTGCTGGCGTCCTTTGCCAACATTTGCCGAGAGGGAGGGAAAAAAGGGGAGGCTCTATCAGCTACAAGTCCCGGTAGTTGGGAGAAACATACTTTTCGGGTTTCTTTTTTCCCCCCCATTTTCTCCTTTTTTTTTTTTTTTTTTTTTTAATCGCCTGAATGTGGTACTGTAGCACTTTCAACTGGAACTCATTAAGAATTCATGGGGCAGAAAATGTAAGGAGCTCTGGAAACAGGGACTTTGAAAGACCAGAGTGAGCTATAAATAAACTGCCCTGATATTCATTTATTTTTTTCTCCTGGTGGTTGGATACACTTTTTACACCAGAATTCGAACAGGGAGTAAACGAGTGATTTTTGACCCCTAAACCCAGTTTACATGGAGAGGCATGTTGACATGTAAGGACTGACAGACCACAGAGAGGTGTCATAACAGCCATTCTGCATTCTCCAAAGGCCCCTTCGATGTCCTGTACAGGCTGCCGACCCCAACAGCCATCCCCTGCAGGTGACAGTATGGGGGCCAGGCATCTGGAATCGTTATGGCACCCCTGTTACCACTTATACTTAATGGTTTTGGACATCAAACTCCGATTTCTTTGCTTTCAGCTTTGCCTTGTTCAACCATCTACCCTTTGTGGTTCTGGTTCTGGGCTGAATGTATTGATTTTTCAACAAGGTCCAGGGAAGAGGCAAAGGACTGAGTTGAGTTCCTTGGCCTTCCACAGTCCAGATAACCCCTCTGAACTGAGCTTCCTCCTCAGACGAGCGGGGATAATAATTAACTGCTCCATCCATTTCATAAGACTCATCATTTAAAAAAAAGATATATTTTATTAAATTTTTACAGAGAGAAAGGGAGAGGGATAGAGAGTTAGAAAGATCGATGAGAAAGAAACATCGATGAGAGAGAAACATAGAACAGCTGCCTCCTGCACACTCCCTCCTGGGTATGTGCCAGCAACCAAGGTACATGCCCTTGACCAGAATCGAACCTGGGACCCTTGAGTTCACAGGCCGACATTCTATTCACTGAGTCAAACTGGTGAGGGCAAGATTAATCACTTTTATGTTAGGGAAAAGGCTGAAACAATGAAGACTTGCTTGCATGTGTTATAGGATAAGATGTGAAGGCACACACATAGATTATTCCCCATTCACATGACACCAATTTCTAGGGTCGTCTTGTAAAAGTTTGCTTGGACAATGGGTGTTGGACACCGCCCAAACCACTTATTTGAATATGTCATAGAATGTAATATTATTACAGGGATTCATAGCCTGGGTCCATGGATACTTCACACCCAAAGCTGGACCTCAGAGATCCATGCCCCCAGAAAATGAATGAAAACATTTGGTGTGATATACATGCTTTTTTTTTTTTTTTTTTTTTTTTTTTTTTTTTTAAAGAAGTTCCATAGCTTTTATCTGATTCTTGAAGGAGTCTGCAAACCTTGAGAATATTTAGAAACCACTGTTCTGTAAGCTTTGGGACAGTGGGTGAGAACATGGGGTCTTTCCAAACACACAGACAGCTCTCTTGGTTTTTCTCGTGGCTCTTCCTCTTAACTTCTTTTTCTTCCATTTCCTCGTCTGTAGCGAAGGTATAAAATAATAAATGATTGGCATTCAAATTAAATCATAGATTTTGGGCAATGCTCTGTAAGTATTAGCTATTGTTAGTGTCATATAGCATCTTGATAGGTAAGAGAAGCATGATGGGATATCTTGGCCTTGAGTCACTTGCCTTTGAGTAACCTGAGGAGGTCATATACATTAACATGAAATGTCAAATCACTCCTGAGAACGCTGCAGAACGTTTTGTATGTGTTCACACTGAGAAGCTACAGAACATTTTGTATGTGTTCATATGTGTTCACGGGGTGAGTTGTTAAAGGAAGACTGGGTGAAGAGATATTGGGCCAGGAGACTGAGGGATGAGTTGGTTTCAAGTTGAGAAGCATCCAGAGGTGAGTTTAGCAAGATTGTGGAGAGTCCAGAGGGGCATACTGTGGAGTTGAGATCTGACCTGGAGGTGATGGGAGCCCAAAAAAACTACACGTGACACAATATATTCAAAGCATTTAGTAGGCCTATGTGACAGGACCAAACTGTGTGGACTGGAGTCAGGATGAGCTGAGAGCTACGGCAGTAATCAAGGTGTGAGGTGACAAGGTCAAGATGGGAATGTGTGTACAAGGTGTTGAGAGGAAGGGTATTGTGTCCCCCTTAATTGCCCATTTGCTACAATTTCTTCTTCCAACCGCAGTTTGCCTCTTCCTGACTCTGAAATAGTCATTCCAATCTTCCAACAGAGAAAGGATGGAGGAGCAGAAGGAAGTGAGGAGGGAGGGAGGGAAGGAGTGAAGGAAGCCTTTGACTGTGGCCTTTGGAATACAGACTGGATTTTAATCTACAGAAGTAGTTTCAGGGGAAGAAAGAGGGGAAGGAGAAGGGTGTCATTTGAACTTACTCAATTCAGGAGTAGCTTCTTTAGAAAGAACCAGCATGAGTGACTGGAATTTATACCGGAAGGGACATAAGATGCTGAGAAAGAGGCACCTGCTCTTCTCATTGAGTTTCGGGGTCACCCCAATGGATGGATTTCAAACACTCCATGATAATACATTTACACTTACACACACATACGCACACGCGCACACACACACACACACACGCACACACACATGTATGAACATAATTGAAATAAAAACTTCATGGGAAAGTGCTACTCTGACTACCTATGATGCATTCTGATTTTTTTCTAACCTGTTTATATTTGCATGTATGTGTACTTGTATATGTTTTTTCCAAAAAAACAAACATTTTTATTGATTTCAGAGAGGAAGGAAGAGAGAGAATCATCAATGATGAGAGAGAATCATGGATTGGCTGACTCCTACACACCCCACACTGGGAATTGATCTCAAAACCCAGGCGTGTGCCCTGACTGGGAATCAAACCATGACCTTTGCTTCATAGGTCAACCAAGGCTCAACAACTGAGTCATGCTGGCCAGGCCAGGCTGTATATATATTTTTATAAAAGATGATTGTGACTTATTAAGTTGATTTCTTGATCAACTCATGGGTCACAACCTGCTTCCTATCAAGCACAGACCTCTTAGAGCCTGGGATTCAGTGCCAGGGTCGGGAGATTCATGGGTTTACAAGGCGCAAGGGGAACGCTTTGGTCTGCTTCTGCTTCTTACCCAAGCCTTTCTTCTCGGCGGAGTTTTAAGAACTGAGAATAAATGGAGGCAGTTACCTCATTAAGTGTAGAATTCACTTTCTGAACCTGATCTCAGATCCAGCGCCGGCACCCACACCCTCTGGCAGTACCAGCCCATTCACTAGGTCCTCACTCGGGACACGAAGCCCACACACAGAGATCCATCAACCTAGGTTGGCTCCCTAATGAGACCTGAACCCAGACACAATGGCCACAATTGGTGCAGACATTTTAATTTTCCCTATATTATCCTTGGCTCTTGCGGACCAAGGCACACACACACAAGTAACATTCTTTACCTGCCGTTAGCTGTAATTTCAGACTAGGTGGAATTCTTTCCTACCTTTGAAACCACAAAATAAAATCAAAGAAATCGGATCCTTTGCAAACTGTGGCTCTGCGTTGACGAGGAAGGGTGAAAGGCAAGCACATGGCCTCGGGTTGGAAATAACTCTTAAATAAATGTCTGATTTTGATCAGGAGGCCAAATTACCTGGGCCCCCGCTGATCATTAAGGCCTCCTGTCTGTAGACCCTCACGTGTGGACATGCATACCTGTAATTTACCCTTCCAGCTCTCCGGTGAGTAGAACATCAAAGCCAAGTAGGAAAAGTGAACCGAGGCAGTGAAAATGGATCTGGTTGAAGGGGGTTGGGTCTGCTTCTGAGCCCAGCTAGTGGTCAATATCCCAGGCAGAAACATGTAGAGTGTTGATTCTAGAAGCCGTAAATCAAAATCAGGGCTACACTGTGTTATCACCACTTCCTTGCTCACCTGTTTTAAGAAAAGGCTAACTCCGGTGGGAATGAACTCATGTGTTTGTCACTGGCCATTCTTTTTTTAGGATCAGTGGCCTGCTTGTAACCTGACCTTGACCATGGCCCTGGAAGTGGGAGTTTATGTTGGAGACAGCGCGTTGTATCTTGGTGGGCCTCTGGTTTCCTTAGCAGTCTGAGGACTGGGTGGCGGTGTCCTCTGCTCCATTCCCCCTCGATCAAGTGGTTCTAGAACTGTGGCATATTAATCCCCAGAAGAAAGTTGATGAATACATTCTAAAATTTATATGGAAAAATTGTGTGTGTGTGTGTGTGTGTGTGTGTGTGTGTGTGTGTGTGTGTGTATGAGTGTGAATTTTTCTAGGAAGACGGCCATCGCTTTCATCAAGCTGCCAAAAAAATATCTGTAAAAAGTTTAAGAATCTCTGCACCAGAATATCACCAGCACCTTGAGGTGGCAAAGCAATATAATGATTAGGCCCCGTCTTAGGGGACCGTTCAGACCACGGATCGGTAAGTGAAAACACCACGGGTAGTTGACGTGTGTGACCGCATGGAAAATGGCTTTGGTCTGAGCGGAGTGCTGGGGTGGCCTGGGATGAGGTCAGATTTCAGTGTAAGCCAGGCTCCCTCTACCCCGAGGCTATATGCTGCATAACAACCAAGTCATGATGTGAGGGATTATTGTACAAAAGAGACTGTTATGAGGAAGACCATATAAATCTGAGTCCCTGGCAACTTAACTCGAACCTCCTGTCTAGCCCACAGCAGCCAACACCCAAGAGGTAACCCCGGAGTTGTGGTGTTGAAAGAGACTGATGGATGCCCAGGTGAATCTCCATTCTCTACAGCACTTCTTCAACACTGCAATCAACAGGCTCACTGTCCCACTTGGCCCTCATCACTCTATTGTTGGCTACTCTCGTTTCTGAAAAGTCTCTTATGATTTTATGTGAAAAACAACTCTCCTAGAGTTTCTGCTTGCTGGCCTTCATTCTGACTTCTAGAGATTCATAAAAGAAGTCTGTGGATGCCAAGTGAAAATGAAACAGTGTGTCTTAATAGTAATATACCTTTAGAAAGTAATCATTCACTTGGTAGCAATTTTCCGTTTAGTATTTTAAACAAACTTTATGTTTTATAAGATATTTTTGAGGACATTATCTTCTTTCATCTTTTAAAATACTAGAGGGATTGTCATACCCCCCCCCCTTTTTTTAAGGTGAAAAGTAGGGACTCACTAAGATTAAGTGATTTATACAAAATGGCACAACGGATAAATGGCAAGCCCAGGACTGGACCTTATGTCTTTAATTCTGGGTACTTGCTCTGTACTTCCTCATAGGAGATTATCCGTCAGCTCATTCAGTCATTTAGTACCTGGGTCTCTCATTGAGATGTTTACCCAGCCCCAACACCCCAGCTTCCTGGAAGCTTTAGCTCACAGATGAACATGCACAGTTCCTTCAGCATCCTGATTTCTACTGTTTGATCATGCTGATTAACTAATTTGATTATCATATAAATTATCACATAATCTACACTAATAAAATAGAAGGATGCAAATTGACCATACTTTCATGACGCCCACCAACCAATCAGGAAAGAGTATGCAAATTGACCCAACAAAGATGGCCCATTAATTTGCATACACCTGCAGGGGGCAGGATGCTTGCATCATTGCCATGGCAATGGCGCAGGCGGTCCACACAGCCCTAGCCACCCCGGGCCTCTGAGCAGCATGAGAAGGCGGAAAGGAGGCTCTGGCCTGAGTGAAGGTGCTTTATAAAACAATTAGATTTTTACCTCCAAACCAAGATAAAGACTGTCATTGTAATATTTATAATATGGTAGAATATACATTTTTTACCTTAAAAAAAATGAAAGAATCCGAAACAAGTAATTCAAACATGAATACACTCTTGAAGTTTATTCAAATTTTATACAATAGTACTAGTGAGTGGTCTCCAAAGTCACAACCCTATTATTTTTAGTCACATTTCAGAAAAAGCTATTTGACACATTATTCTTTGTTTTCATCCTATGAGGACATGGCATCTTTTTTTATTCCTCATACTGGGTGAATTTATTTGCTTGTCTCATTTATTCTCTGTTAATATTCAGCCATCCTGGGCAGCATTATCATTTTGGTTAAGATAAATACTCAATGCAGAAGCAGGTCACATTTAAACAGGTCAAAGTATAGTGTGCATACAAATTATACTTACTTGCTGTGTGAAAACTTGGTGATTACATAATTATAAATGCTTCAATGTCTTCTGTTAGGTTGTGGTAGAGTTATTAGCAGATTTTAGATTGCATACTGAAGCATTTTAATCATGCTATTTGTTCTTCCACTCTTTTCCACAATGGTCTCTCATATGTCAAGTTCTTTTGGGGATGTAGGGCTTTTTCTGTTGAGAAGAAAATAAAACAGATTTGCTTAGCTTAATGTTTCATTCATATGACTAATAATGGCATCCCTGTATGTGATCATGATGACATGATTCGGTTCTCTGAGGAATTTCAGCTCAATTTCCTGCAGAACCAGACCTTCCAAGTAGATCCCATTCACTGAGAAATAAGTAAACAGGACATTTCAACAAGACAACCAGTGTTTTATGCTTAAACAGACTAATAGGAAGACAATAAGGCAGTTCTGTGCTAATGATTGCTTGATTTCTGGTCTTTTTAGAAAAAAAAAAAAAAAAAAAAGCCTGTCTGATAGCTTTTCTATGCAGTTAGACAGAGGGTCTGAAGAGGTCACTTTGCTCAACTTAGATCGCCTCATCTTTTTCAGTTTTGTAAAGGAAAACTTGGAGCACAGTTGCTGGGGTTAAAATTCTAGCTCTGCCACTCACTAGCTGTGTGATTTTGAGCGAGTTGCCTAACTTCTCTGTTCCTGTGTCCTTATCAATAAAACTAGAGGCCTGATGCATGAAATTTGTGCAAGTGTAAGACCTTCGCATCCCTGGCTCTCTCAGCCCTCACAGTACCAGCTGCCTCACAGCCCTGTGGGGTCCCCTATACCCCTCCCCCACTGGCCATTCCTGAAGGTCCTTCGAGAAGGTTGTTTCACCTTCTGGTCTAATTAGCATGTTAGTTCTTTATTATTTAGGATGAAGTTAATTTTAATTTATAAAATATTTATTTCCCTAGGGCTATATAAGTCAATGTATGGAAAATAGTTAGACTAGAACCTGATACATAGTAAGTGCTTAGTAAAATTTAGGTGCCATCATACATGTATTCATTCATTTAACAGTACTGTTATTATCATTGTTGTTTAATGATCCCAGTAGAATGCTTGTAACTCAGGGGCCTAAAACACACTGACGTTCAATAAGTGAATAGAACATCTTTGTGAGATTGGATAACATTTCTTTTTCCCTATCAGCAATGAATTGGAGGCTCCCAAGAAAGACTAGACTTAGAGAAAATTGCAGAAATTAAATTTTCTTTGCTCATAAAAGAGTAACCTGAGTGAAATGTTTTGACCTCACTACAACTGTATGCAACTGTGCCCCATAAAGTGCATATGTTCTTCATTTGCAATAATTGTTTTTAATATTTATAAGATCTCATGGTAAACAATTTCATCTGTTGGTTGGGTTCTACTTAAAATTCTTATCAAGATTCCGATGCCTAGAAGTAGAAAAATCAGATAAGTGGCACTTATTAGTAGAATGCTTTGTTACCTCGATTTACTCTGAATTGCTAAGTCCATAAGCAATGTTTTAGTGGCTCCTTCTATATCTTACCTATTAGATGTTTTCTTGGCTAGCTGTCTTTCTTTCATAAGTTTGCAAGTCCTGAAGGAGCTGCGTTAGTGGTTGTCATAATTGTGGCTATTGGAATTAAACTCTTAATATAAATTCATATATTCATTTTAAACAATAATTTAAAACACAACAGCTCTTTTTAGGCAGTTAATATAGGACATGTTAATATTTACAATATGTCTTGAGGCTAGCCACAAGTAAGTCTGCTGTATCCCTACCAAAAATCAATCAAAGAAAAGATAATTGAGCTAGCCTGCTCGTGACTTAACATGGCATGTCCATATTAACAGATTTGCCTTCACAGTGATGCGATCATGTGTTGTCCCCAGAACATGGGGTAAATGATTTAATAAAATCGAGCAGACAATAAGATCAATGACTAACACATGAATCGTTGTTTATGCCAGTTGCTTGGTGTTGAGACAAAAAGCCTGCAACTCAGAGTCAGATGATCTGGGTTTGAGTTCCTGCATTTCCAATTATTTGCGTGACTGGGGGAAGTCACTTATTCTCCCTGAACTTCAATTGTTTCTTTGGACAATGGGAACCATACCTCACAGGACAAATGGAATAACATAAACCACAATTGGAGAGCAGAGGCCCATGCAGCCTTTTGAAAAGCTTCATGAAAAGCACGAGACCATGCTGATTGCCTCTTCCACCTGCAGGGAAAGGGGGAGTTCATTGCCAAGGGGACCAGGAAAGCTCTCTTCATCTCTGTGGAACATCAGGGAACACTTCTCCTGGGGCTGGCTGGCCAGAGGGGAGGGACTTTAAAAAGTGTACCATTCAAGTGCTACCTTTTGCCATAAAGTCACATTTTATTCATTTGAGTCACATGCACTGCTTGAAAAATGGCATGACCACATAATGAACTATCAACTCCTTCATCAATCAATAGGCAAGGGTCCATTCATCAGAATACAGGAGAGCAGGAAGAAATTTTAAAATGAAAAAATACAGAGGGAAATATTGTTTATTCCTCTGAGTTGGAAAATATGAGACCATCTGGATTTCACAAGACTATTCTATTTTTATCAAACCTGATCTTCAGACAGTTCACAGGCAATACCTTCTTCTCTGGTCTCTGCTGCCCACATTCTCTAGGCCGTCTTCATCGATAGTTTAATCATCGAGTTTTCTTTCTCAAATTCCTAAGATTTCCAATTCCCTCTTGAATCGGGTTAAAATCTTCTGGTTATTTATGATGAATTGTGCCCTCTTACCTCCCACGTTGTTCTCATTTTCTGCTAGAAACTGACTTAGCCTCATTAAGAAAATCACTTCAGTGTCTTCCCATACCTGTTATATCTCTTTCTACCTCTCAGACAATTGAAATGCTGTTCTCCCTGCCTGGAATGACCTTTGTCATCCTCTGTCAACTAAACTCTGCTCAAGGCTTATTATCTCCAAAAATTTTGTTGGATCATCACCTTTGTTCAGTGAGTTTCTCTACTACTGGATACATAGATGCATTCAGGTGTGTATGTGTGTGTCTTTAGCCCCATATTACGTGTAATATTCTGTGGCTTTTTCCTCTTATCTATCTACATATCTATATATATTATATATATATAAGCCTAAGCAACTATTACAACTAGATGACTGGATAACTGGATGGTAGCTATTGGTAGCTATGACGCGCACTGACTACCAGGGGTAGATGCTCAACGCAGGAGCTGCCTACCAATCTCCCATGGCCCCTCCCCCCTGGCCAGCCAGCCCTGATCTGGACTGGGCAATAGCCATGCATGAATTTGTGCACCAGGCCTCTAGTATTATGTATAAGATGCTGGGAGAGAGAAATATACCAAAGTAGAAAAAGAGGTCGCTGCTCTTTGAAGTTCACAAAAGTTTCCATGAGAGCAAAACTTAGCTTTCAAAACCTGCCAGGTGCTAGGAATGGGAGGCAGGTGTCTTACACAGTACCAGCTGTGAGATATGGCCTGCCCGGCCCACCCACATTCTCCCCTCCTTTGCTGGAGGGGCCAAACGCTGGCCGAAGAGGAGGAGGGAGGGAGAGCAAGGGATGTGCTTGTACACAAGGAGCCCACCCACCCACAGCAGAACTGGCTGGGGGTGAGGAGAATACATGGATTTAAATCGAACTTGAAGTTTTGATCACTATAGGGTTATCACTAGACACAACTGGTTACTGAACTGAGATTGCATTTTTACCTTCTTGTTTCCTAAGAGTAGCCAGAACATTCTGAAGCTGCCCCAGTTTTTATGCTCAGGGAGCTGAAGGAATGTCCCCATGGTGCCAGAAAAGATACCGTGGGAGACAGAAATGAAGGGGCTGTTATGATCAAGCCCTCACGTGTTCCGTGATGCAATCTTTCCACTTTCAGAAGGGTTTGTCTTAACGGAGGCTGGAGAAACGCATGCGCTGAGTCTTTCCCCTCTCACCTACTTGGTTCCTCTCGTGACTGGCAGTGTCTGGTTGTGAGATTTCAGGTTAGAAGCTGAGGGCTGAACCGTTTCCAATGACCAGATCAACCTCGACTCCACGTTGGAATGAACTTCTGATGAAATGAACCCTGAGCGGACTAGAGCATCAGTCGCAGGGAAGCCATGCCAACATTTCTTTTCCGTTTGTTTTAAAAATCCAGTGAGAACTTCTGAACAGAAACCAACCCTATATTTTTGAAAACCGCTGAACCAGAATAAAACGAGAGCATTTCTGAAATAAACTTGAACCAAATTGATATTTTATTAGATCCAAGTCCCTGGTTAAGATAAAGTGTGTGGTCATGTAACAGAACAAAGTTAAACAGCCCACCCAGTGGCTAACCATGTGGTCTCTCACTCATTAGTATCATATTTTAAAGCTCAAACAACTGAGATGGTTTTCCCCAAACCACTACAATATCCCCCAGCAGAGAGCCGATGATCATCTCTCAGGGAAGGAAGGTTGGACTCTAAAAAGGTTCAGTGACTTATCCAAGCTTACATAGAATGTCAGAGAAGAGTTGGGATGTTTCAAACACTGTTTTCCACTACTGTATTTCTCATCTTCAGAGTTGACCTTGTCTTTCGTGATATGGTTTCACACAGAATTTCAACCCAGTATCCACCTGCCCCTTATGCTTCCTGTGAATATACTCTGCACCTTGACACCTACCTAACATGCTCTGACATTAGCTTCATGGACATTAGCTCTGACATTACCTTTACACTAGAGTGTTTCTGTAGGCCCAGAAGTCTGCATCCATATTGCCTCTGAATTTCAGAAACCTGCTATGCATTGTACTGCCTCATATCCAACCCCACTAGGCTTACCTTATATCAATGGTCAGCAAACCGCAGCTTTCTAGCCACATGTGGCTCTTTGGCCCCTTGAATGTGGCTCTTCCACAAAATACCATATGTGGATGCACACATACAGTGTGATTGAAACTTCATGGCCCATGCACAGAAGTTGGTTTTTGACCTGGATGCATCTATTTTGAAGAAGTGGCATTAGAAGTTTAAAAATTTGTCTCTCAAAAGAAATTTCAATCTTTGTACTGTTGATATTTGGCTCTGTTGACTAATGAGTTTGCTGACCACTGCCCTATATCTTTACATCCCCAACCTTTTGGTCCTAAATTAATAATAAATTTTTGGAGTAATCAGTATAAGGAGGAAAACATTCAGTCATAACACATACTAAGTGAATGAGCCGTAACTCTCCTTGTAATATTGGCCTTTTAGAAAAAGTAAACTTATTAGCATAAATGTATCTGTACTCAATAGGATTTCCAGTAAAGTGACAAAAATGTGAACAATTTGGGCTTCCATAGAGATTGATTTTGGGATTTAGCAATGCAATGTTTCTTAAACCCCTGTGCCTTATTCTTGCTTTAGGGTAAGCCCTCGCTCTATTTCCCCCTTGACCCTATCCCTGCCCCCGAACCAGAAAAACAACCCTGGGGTCCTGCCTAAGTCGTGTTTGCGAGGTGTGGAGGTTTGGTTCTTATGAAATCCAAATCCTCTTGAGGAGAGTGACTACTTGAATTTCTATCAGCTATTTGACACATTTGGGTAGAGTTTCCATTTTGTTCTGATAGCCGGGGGGAGAAGAAATAGATTTAACATCTGGGATGGGTGGAAAGATAGAAAGGAGTTTAGAAAGGAGATGCCGAGGCAACTAACAATTAACTTAACCTACTTTGAAATTGTGCAGACGGTTGGTTTCATCTGCAGTAATAAATTATTGGGAAGTGGTTACCCAATTTCTATTCTGAATCTGCATGAGTCAGTGGTTGTGGGAGAACATTTCTAGGGATTCATAAGCAGTGTGGAGAAAACGACTTTCTGATCCTTACAGCAGTTATGGAAATGGGAAATAGTTTGTAGCTATTTTTTAAAAATCTGTAGATCCATTGATATATTACTTTGTAAAAATATATGGATTAATGAATTCAATGTAATGGTATTTATTTTGGCTGCATTTTTATTAATCCTGGAAATCAGTGTCTGAGGTGTTACATTTGTGTTTTCCATTTGGTTGTCAACTTGAGATGTTTAATAGTTTAAACACTAGGATTTTCTCCCTTAATTGTTTGACTTTTAGTAGTATATCCTATTTTACTAGCCTAAGAAGATGCCAATTGATGGATTTATTTACCTTGATTCTTTGAATAATTCTAACCTTGTGGTTGACTTTTATTTCATCTGTCACTCCTTAAGTCTTACTAATTAACAAACATTGGATAGTGTCATTAATTCCACCTTTGTCAAAAGAATACTGTCCCTCAGCAGCGCTGTCTCCTCCCTCCCTCCCTCTCTCTCTCTCTCTCTCTCTCTCTCTCTCTCTCTCTCTCTCTCTCTCTCTCTCTCTCTCTCTCTCTCACACACACACACACACACACACACACACACACACACTTTTCAAATTAAGAACCAATGTCCAATAATCATGTGGTCACCAGAGCCTTACAATACAATTTTGTTACCTTCGCCTCCAACTCATGCAAGACAGATCATTACATTTTGTGCTATAAAACTGTTACTGTAAACATAAAAACCTACATTTGTACAGTTATTTTCAGTTTATAGAGCCTTTCACATCATCTTATTTTACTCTCACTATAACACAGTGGCACAGGGTTTGTATTATTATTCCTCACATGCACGAATGAGCGTGAACATACACACATAAACACACTCACATGCACACACAAATAGAATATCCTGTCCTAATGCATGCAATTAGATAATGGAAGTGCAGGACTCAAATCTCTTTCTGCTAACACATACTCCTGCTCTCTCCATTCCAAAAACTTAGCTACCTAATTTTGAGCAGGATTATTACTATAGGAATACCCTAGTAGGTATGTATAATCCAGTATTTGTACTGATTAATATATTGTACTTCATAAAAATACATATACAATTTTACAAAATTATTCCATTCTAAAATAGATTGGCTGGATTTAATACTATGCCTTTTTTTTAAGATACAAATAGTGTCTCTCTAATTTATCTTTTACAACAAAAAAAAATTGATTTTTACACACAGGAATTTTAAGAGTAAGAATAAGTCATGTTTCTTTTCTGCTTGGATTTCACATACATTTGATACCAAAGGTGAGTTGCAGGTGAATGCAATCACGGAAACATTCTAGGAGACAGAAAATCTCAAGTGCATTCTTGATTTTTCTCCTCGACCCTACCTACCATTCTTGACCTTTCTATTAGAACTTCCTCCATCTGCAGAAAATTCTGCATAATTAAGCCACCTTATTATCTCATCAGTATGCAGGAATTCGAAGTTCTTCTGGAAATAGGAGCATACCGTAAACTCTAGGACTTCCTGTTCCCCATAGCAGGGTGGTGACATTCTATCATGATTGCCTCAGGATGGCAGAAAATGGGCATTATTGCAGCCACTACCCCCACGTAGAGCAGAGTTTACTTATAGATAGTGTCCTCCTTTCCCCCAGAACTAGAATTTAGCCTCAGATTTTCTTTTCCAATATCACACTCCACGAGGTCACTGCACAACTGGTACTCCAGACCCTATGTCTCAGAGTCAGGGCTGAAGACCAGCAGCACTGCCCAAGAGTTTGTTATAAATGTAGTGTCCCAGGCCTAGCCCAGATCTCCTGAATCAGAATCTTTTTTTTTTTTTTAATATGTATGTTCATTGATTTTAGAATGGGAAGGAAGGGAAGGAGGGAAAAAGGGAGAGAGGGAGGGAGGGAAGAAGAGAAAGGGGGGAAAAGGGAGAGAGGGAGGGAAGAAGAGAAGGGGAGAGAGAAAGAGAAAGAGAGAGGGGGGGGGGAGACATTGATTGGCAGCCTCATGCATTCCTCCTACTGGGGATGGAGCCCACAATCTGGGCCTGTGCCCTGATTGGGAATCGAACCAGTGACCTTTGGTGCATGAGATAATGCTTAACCAACTGAGCCACTTCAGCCAGGGCCTGAATCAGAATCTTTATTCAGCAAAATGCCCAGGCAGTCCCGATATGCTTTAAGGTTTAAGAAGCACTCACACACACAAAAATATTTATTTTCTGAAATATTTGTTCCATTCTTCAACACTTCCCCTGTAGGGACTTCTGAGAAATGTGTCAGCAGGCATGAGTGGATGTCTGCTTCTGACTGGGGGCTAGCTCCGTGGACAGGAATTGGGGTTGGTCCCCGAGACCTCCATGGCCTCTACATTTAATTTCCATAGAAGAGGAAGTACCAGAAGGGACCTCAACACGTGGGGCTGCTCCTGAAACTCTTCAACCCCCGCCCTAGACTTCGTTGCTTGTCCGGGGTAACTGACAGCTCTCACTCTCTTTGCTACAGAAGAAGGCATTTGAACTTGACACCGTGTTGGCCGCCTCTGTTCTGTACAGAAAACACTAATGGTTAAAGCACAAACATCTTTTACAAAATTTAATTCTGTGGCGAGGTGAATTATGCTCTCAACTTAGCTTCAAATGGAATTAAAACCGGGGTGTTTCTTTTCAAAAGTCAGTTTGTTTATGCAGTGGCTCCAACCCTGAGCAGTATCACATTCAAAGCAAAAAGCACTTCTGGCTCAGGACTGCCGGTGTTCATGCAGCGGCCCTGGGTACCGGGGTGCTCCAGTCCTGATTTGTTCGTATTTATACAGTAACACATGAGGGGTACATACCCCACATCTCCCATTGACTTAAAAAGTCAAGTTGGTTAACCACCGTGACTGAGCCATCCCCTCTTCGGCCCAAATTTCCAGGTCTTCCTATAATTATTTTATGGTGCATTTTTAGATATTTTGGAAATTTTCTGATTAGGGTGCAAGAGTGTTTTTAGATTCTAGGGAGATTTTTTTCTAGGCTCTTCTCACCATTAGTCTGGGACAGTGGTCGGCAAACTCATTAGTCAACAGAGCCAAATATCAAGAGCACAACGATTGAAATTTCTTTTGAGAGCCAAATTTTTTAAACTTAAACTTCTTCTAATGCCATTTCTTCAAAATAGACTTGCCCAGGCCATGGTATTTTGTGGAAGAGCCACACTCAAGGGGCCAAAGAGCCACATGTAGCTCGGAAGCCACAGTTTGCAGACCACGGGTCTAAGATAAATGCACTTAACATTGTATCTCTGTCTAAATCGCAAAATTTGTAGAGTCTAATTTCATCTGAAGTGGCATAGGTTCAAGTATTAGTGAAAGAAATATTTATTTTCTGCTGTCAAGGGAAGAACCCCATTGCATTTGAAATCATTCTTTTTGTCATTGCCCTTCTTCCTGCCATACATCCCTGGGTGTTGATGTTTCATAAATCATAGTACATGTTATTCCAGGATTATCCAGAGGTCATGGTGGCAACATTGACACTTGTGAAGAGTTTGGAAAGAAGCTTCTGAATAAAGATTATAATATGAGGAGCAAGTGTTGAGGGCATGTATCTTCAATTACAACCTGCTTTGGCCGGGTATGCTTTGGGCCAATAGAAAACACTAGAAGTCTATAGAATCTGTAATACCTTTCCCCACGCACTCACTTTGGAATCATTACATGTTGGTAATAAAGGAGAAAGGACACAGATGTTTCCAGAATTCTTTCTTTTCATACCTGCAGCGGGGATCAAGGTACAAAGTCTAAATAATCCTTCAGCTGGCCATATTGTAAACTTTAGGACATTTGAGCAGCAATGAGTGACCGAATCCCCCATCTGAACAATAGTTCTTCTTTTTCCGCAATAGAATGTCATGACGTGAATGAGAAGCACGTATGAACTGACCCAAAACGTTTTTCAGCTTGGTTTGGTTTGGAGAATGAGAACTCTGTAACCCCATGTTTCATTAAAAGCAGTTACATTTGAAAAGTACATTGATTAAGGGCTAAGTTGTTCCTCTAACAATAAAGAAAGGAAAATGTGGGTCACTGCCTGCCAAGAGGTTGCACATTTTTTTTCAAAGCATTTTTTGATTACAAAAACAGTGTCAATGATCCTCTCTGTCTTTTTTTTTTAAATATATATTTTATTGAGTTTTTACAAAGAGGATGAGAGAGGGATAGTTAGAAACATCAATGAGAGAGAATCATCGATCAACTGCCTCTTGCACACCCCCTACTGGGGATGTGCCCACAACCAAGGTACATGACCTTGACCAGAATTGAATCCTGGACCTTTCAGTCCACAGGCTGATCTTCTATCCAATGGGCCAAACTAGTTTCGGCCTGTCTTTTAATGTTGATAAATAAGAACAAAACCCATCGTGCTAGTCATTTATCTCAGGTATTTTGCCCAAGAACAAAATTCCATAGGAAATTACACAGCAAATCTTCATTTGGGGGGTTTGAATTATTTATTGGGAGCCTTGGTTGGGGGGAGAGGGGAGCAGAATCATTTTTCAAATATTGCTCCTCTTAGAGTAATCCCTATTCTGTAAACTTCACAATGGTGGCAATCTCATCCTCTTATTCATTCCCTAATCCTCAGTACTCAGCGTTGTATCTGGTATAATAGTATATTCTCAACAAAGATCTAGTGAATGAATCAATGAACAAAGAATCAGTCAATAAATGTCTATGTCTACCTCGCTAGTGCAGCTCCATGGTTGAGCATTGCCCTATGAACCAGGAGGTCAGGGTTTGATTCCTAGTCAGGGAACACAGATGGCAGCCATTGGTTGATTCTCTCTCGACATTGATATTTCTCTCTCTCTCTCTCTCCCTTGATTTTCCTCTCTAAAATTAATAAAAGTATATATTTTAAAAAATAAATAAATGCCTACGTTCCAGCTGATGGTTTATAACAGGCATCAGTGAATATTGTCTGTAATTAGCCACATAATAAATATTTTTGGCTTGCAGACCATATGGTCTCTGTCTTGAGTATCAACTCTGCCATTGCAGCCAAAGAATGAGCCTGGAGTGTTCCATTGAAACTACTCACAGAAACAGCCATTAGGCTGTATTCCATCAGTCTGTTGACTTCCATATTTGGTAGCATTGTTGGCGTGGGTCTTGTGTCTCTCCCTCTATTCTCTCTGCAGGGCTCACAGTGATGCACATGAAGGCCAGAGTGGTCCTCCCATCCTACTTCACCGTGAAGAGCACCATGGACACAAATAATACTCTCAGGGTTGGGCTTTTACCATAGGCTCAAATGTGCTGACCACAGAGGGACTGACTCTCAGAATTCTCAGCTTCTTCTTTGATTTCCACAAAGCTGGGAAGGATTTTGATTTGTTAGGAGGCTTGGAGGTGAGTGGGAGGTTAGAGGATACACATGTTTTTGTTGCGCTTCCCAGGAAGTGAAAAGACCAGGAGAGCTGTCGTTGACACCTCCAAGCAAGTCAGTCTCAAGTTGCATCATAACCATCTTGGCAGGCAACAGTTTCGTTTTCTACTTGTCCAGGGGCTTCTGGTTGCTGTTACTGTCAGACTACATTTCTTAAGTAGATTCCTAAGCAGTGAACAAGAACCAGGTGAATCGATTTTGTCATTCATAACATATCTACAGTGAGTGGCGAGATTATTATGATCTCTGAAAGCATAGGAATCTGGCCACTCAGTGTATATCCTATATAATAAAAGGCTAATATGCAAATTGTACCCTCAACCAGGAGTTCAACCAGCAAGCAGGCTGGCCAACTTCCCATGTTCCCTCCCTCTGGCCAGGCTGGCTGGCTGGACCCCACCCATGCATGAATTCATGCACTGGGCCAAATATATAAACACACACACACACACACACACACACACACACACACACACACATTGAGTGGCCAGATTATTATGTGTTCAGAGTTCATAATAATCTGGCTACTCAGTGTGTACTCCAATTCAACAACACATTTGAGATACCATAAGGAGGTCACAGAAAAGCCTCTGTTGTATTTCATGGGTGGTGCCTATGTTATTAATGCCCAATCATAGGAATTGTCACTTTCAATTCTAAATTGAAATTTATTTGTCTGGAAGCAAAGTGCAATAAAAATACATTAAAACTAAGTTAAACTTGATTTGCTCCTTGATGATTCAGAAGTTACTAAAAAATCTGGTTACTGAATTAGAAGTTACTAAAGGATAAAGTGTCCTTAAATTTCATTTAGCTCATACTCTATACGTGAGAAGAAATGTTCATTCTCTATGTGATGAAATGCCAGATACTCCAACATTTACTATACATCTTAAAATGTATACATCTAGCCACATAACGAAGACAATATTCCACAATACCATAAACTTTTGGAAGTACTTGGTCTTTGATGACTCACATAATCCAGTTTGAAAGAAATGCAGGTCAGTTTAGTTAACTAGACATTTCTACCTCATCTACTAGTAGTTAATTAATAACTAGCATGTTATCCAACTGGAAACAAAACATTATGTTACCAGTAAATATGAATTAACAGAGAATGTATACTCTAACAGTCATTGAAAACAAACAAAGCTGAATTTTAAATTGGAATGTTAGATGATTGTTAAGATTGGCTTGACCAGTTCTCTCATTGTAGGTCACCTAGGTTTTGCATATGTAGTGTAGATTACAGTCTCTCTCTCCCCTGAACACACCCCCCCTTTTTTTTTTTTTTTTTTTTTTGCTTGGTTCTACAATATTTTGCGCATAGAACAGATTAAACTACCCTCAATATACAACTAATATATATAAAGTTAGGGTCCAGGTTTGAACCCAGATTCCATCACCTTGATTTGTCTGGAGACCATAGATTTGTTTGTATGAGGAATCTAGGAGTCCCTTGAAGGAGGAAACCACAGCAGAGAGGAGCCTGAGTGAGCACTGAGCACAGTGACTCTGCATGAGTTATTGGGAATACAAGGGAGCCCTCTTTCTGCAGTATTGAAAGGGAAGTGGGGGTCACAAATTGGCTACCACAAGTCAATTTTGACACTTTCTAGCTTCCAGAGACCGGAGTAGTACTCGGTACCCACTGAGTCAGACTTCAGAATCAGTGGCATTGAAATGGTCGTTCTGAGGCACCATTACAACGTGGTGGCTTCAGAATCACAAAGCAATGAGACACCAAAGATAGTGGATAGTGTTGGATACAAAAGGCCCAGATTTGACTCTTGTCATGTGGTAGAGTTTAAATTAGGAGGAAGCCTTCATGATTTATGCCACATGAGAAAATAATAGGCTTGGGATATTTGGCCGAGGCCTTTTGGTCTCAAAAGAGAAGACAAGGGTGAGCCAAAGAAATCTCATTTTATTGGTAATGTAATTTAATTTTATGTATCTCAGAGCCTCCAAAACTCCATCCAAATTGCCCTCGTAATATGCATCTATAAAGCCAGAAGATCAGAGAAAGCGTTTCTTAAGTGTTCCATTTTCCAAGAAAATACAAGGCTACCTATCCTTAATGATTTGCAATTAAAATCATTCAGGTAATTATGTTTAATGAGCTCTATCTCTCTTCATCTTCAGGCACCCATCCTGAGTGAGTCAGAGAGGAAACATTCTTGCGGAAGAGACATACCCTCCTGTTTGTGTGTGTGAACACACACCCTTCTCTCCCCACCTTGTCCTTTGTCTTCCACCCTCCAAAGCACACGAGATCCCATTATTGCAAGTGGATGAGTCAGAGCCCCCTGGCTGGATACACAGAGGTGTAGTTAAAGGGGCTGTTCGCTGGTAGGCCGGATGGCTGCCAACTCTGTGTTTTTAAGATTGTGTTCCCTCCTGATTGTGAGACAAGCCTACTCACCAGCTAACTTACTCTATGTTCTGTAGAGCTTTAAAAAAATCACTGTTGCCAAAACCGGTTTGGCTCAGTGGATAGAGCATTGGTCTGCGGACTGAAAGGTCCCAGGTTCAATTCCGGTCAAAGGCATGTACCTTGGGTTGTGGGCACATCCCCAGTAGGGGGTGTGCAAGAGGCAGCTGATCGATGATTCTCTCTCATCGATGTTTCTAACTCTCTATTCCTCTCTCTTCCTCTCTGTAAAAAATCAATAAAATATTTTTAAAAAATCACTATCAAAACTCCCCAGGCAGCACTCGATTTATGGAATCAGATTTCCCCTGGCTTCTCTGTAAGCCTCCTTAGCTCCTGCCTTTCCCAATCACCCCCTTTTTTCATCATGGCTTTAGGACACCAGCATCTAGTAGCCTACCTCTCTTTCTTCTAGAAAGAGAACCAAGCAGAGATGCTAAGCATAGCCCTGTCCCCAGAGCATCACCAAATGACATCCTGTGGCCCCTTGCAGATGTTGTAGGCTCATGTCTGTCTTACCAGAGACATGAAGCTCCATGCCAGTCCCTCTGGCCAGTGGACGCTGCCGAATCCTTAATAACTGGTCCCACCTCAGAAAGAGCCTTTCTGAAGGGCCTCGAACTCTTCCCTCCCAAAGCTTGGAGCCCCGGATGTTCTCATAGGCCGAGAGCTGTTCCCTGAACTCAAAGGAGAGATGGTGCTTTTACAGAGCTGAGCGGTGGCAGGTGTCCAACGCGAGGCACGTGGGGAAACTCACTGTATTGTGACTTATAAAATGTCCCCCATAAATCTGAGAGTGTAAAAAAAAAGTGAGAAATCTGTTTCTTATTTACCCTTCGGTGGAACAAAAAAAAGAAAAAAAAAAAGAAAGCATCATGATGTATTTCTAAGAATAGTTAATTTCGTGTGTGTGTGTGTGATCATAATCACTCAAAATGCTCGCTAGCGTTTTTCCAGAAGCCTCGCTCCCTGAGAAGAGCCAAAACATTTTCCCCACCCTGATTGTCACAAACAAAAAGTAATGAGCACTTTCTTTTAGGAGCCTGAAGGGCGTTTAGCTACGTGGCGTACAGTGTTAGGAAAATGTGAAAGCAGAATTTCTTTTTTTTTTTTTAATTCATACTTTCCAAGAAAAGATGAAAGTGGATCACATTGAAATTCATTTTAGACACCGACAGGGTTGGAAAGGCAAAGGAAATTCTCGTTTGCCTCTCTCCCAGTTCCTGCATATTAATCACTAAATTTGGTTCCAAAAGAATATGTGTATATCCATTCATAGCATGAGGTACCCATGATTTAGTAACTATTTTTATATGACTAGGAGAAACTAGCTTTTTTTTGGGGGGGGGGATCTTCATCTATGATAGCATGAACCCAATAGAAACAGAGAATTGGGGTCAGGACAAAGGCAGGTACCCACCACATTGGGTCTACCCCATTTATCTGGAGTTCATCTAGTGCCATGTAAATGGAATTCCAGTTCTGCTTTAGTCTTTTCTGCCTCAAATAGAATTAGGAAGGGCAGTATTTGAACATTTCCTTCCTTTTGCCTTGCTGATTTCGGGGTTTCCATGTGAGAATAGCTTTTTCTACTTAGAGGCAAGAGGGTTACTTCTTAACCTTCACAGCTGTGATGGTTGAGTGATATTTTTGCTTTCAAAAGGAGGAAAGAGCCCCAGAGGGTATGACTCAGTTGGTTGAAGCATCCTGTGCACTGAAAGGTCATTGGTTCAATTCCTGGTCAGGGCACATACTGACTGGTGTTTCTCTCTCTCTCTCTCTCTCTCTCTCTCTCTCTCTCTCTCTCTCTCTCTCTCTCTCTCCCTCCCTCCCTCCCTCCCTCCCTCCCTCTCTCAAATTAACTTTAAAGAGGAAGAAAGACCATGAATATCTATTGTACACTTTGTGTGGTCCAGAGATAGGTGACCTGCATGCACTCTCTGAGGCTGTTATTACTACTTTGTAGATGAGTGAACCGAAGATGAGAGGGAGGACCAATGGTTAGAGCAAATTCAGGCCATCTCAGGCTCCGCGTTCACTATCAGTGTAAGGCCTCAGCTTTCTACCATCAGGGTCCCTTTCCTTTCTATGCCATTGCTGTTTGGAACTATTTTATTTACCTTGCTTTTTGTACCCCAGGCTAAGTTTACAAAAACAGTATTTTATGTATGCTTTTACTTATTCAAAACCTGTTTATTATGTTATATCCATGACATGCCAGGCACTGTGTTAGATGTTGAGGAATAGAAATAGATAACCCCACTTCTACGTGTCACTTGCCTGTATTCCGGTAAAGGAGCCAGGTGCCTGCGCAGAAGCTAGCAGGGCAGAGAGGCAATACCCTCAATGTTGAGGGGCATCGGTGCTTCAAGTTCACACTGGTATTGGGTTCCTGACTTTCTGAGAAATTCAGAGGCAGCCCCTGAGAACCCCAGGACCTGAGATCTCCACTCTTTCCCCCATGATCCATTATGTGCTCTACAAATTGTTTGCTTCCATTCTCATGGAAACAACATCATCAGGCCAATTTCGTGGCTGGAATCCAGTCTCTGTTTCCCTCGCTTTGATTTCCTGTATTACTCCAGGCTGCCTACTTAACCTTTCTTTGCTTCGGGTAATTATTTGTACAATACAAGTAATAGCTACCTTACCGGCTGCTGGAGGGCTTAATTAATTAATGCTTATAACATCTTTGGAAAGGGAGCATGAAAGCTATTACGTGCAAATTATTCACATCATTATGACCAGCATCCGTCTATTTCACATGCAGCCAAAGGCAGTCTCCAGAAGGAGAATGGACCATGATGCTCCTCTTCAGGCCTGGCTCAATCTACCATGCTCGATTGCTAGATCTGAGAGTCTGAACCTCAGTGTAGACAGAACAATAGAAACACGTTCTTTCAGTGTCTGGAAAGACAGATTGTTTCTTGCTCCCCATTCATTGACTCTGTTTCTGCTGCTGATTGCTCACTTTCTCCCAATCCTCACACCGTCATTTAGATCAGTATATATAAAGAATATGTAGAAGTTCTCCTTCACCCACTGACCATTTGTTGCCAGTCCCCTTAAGCCCTGGTATCTCATCCTTCTAGGTGCGTAAAGCAGGGAACAGACACCAAGGACAATGAGTCATAGATTCGAACTCTGAGCATGAATGACCCGAGCTTGGGTCAGTGGTTGAGGCTTCACCTGTATGCGTAAGCCTATCTGGAAGGAGAAAAAGTACAGTAAGCCACGTAAACATCATTTTGAGCAAGGCCATATTACTTAGATAAAGAAGCAGTTATTAAACTAGAGGCCCCATGCGCAAAGATTCATGTAAGAATGGGCTTTCCTTCCTCTGGCTGCCAGCACTGCCTTCTCTCTGGCGAGAGCTGCCTTCCCATCTTCCCACATTGCCCAGAAGCCCAGAGCAGATGGGGCGGTGCAGAAAGCCTGCATTGTTGCCATGGCAATGACGCAAGCATCCAGCCCCAACCCTGGCCACTCAGTGCCTGTGTATGCAAATTAACCATCTATATTTGTTGGGTTAATTTGCATATCAACTCCTGATTGGCCGGTGGGTGTCACGAAGATATGGTCGATTTGCATTTTTCTCTTTTATTAGTGTAGATAGTGAAAATCATTCATTTTTATTGATGTACTTCCTCGTGCCTAAAAAAATTTCTTCCATCATTTCTTTCCTTAGACACTTCATATATTCTCCAGGAACACATACAATTCCTCCCTGTTTAGGAAACCTCCCTATATCATTATGCACATGATGAATTCCCTCCCCCCCCCCTGCCCGTCTATATCATTTCTTTGGTAATTATTTGCTGCTCAGTGACATCATTCCTCCCTCATTGTTTTGTTGTTGTACAACTTTTTCAGGTGTCTATATCTTCTTTTTTCAATTACATAACATGGCTCTAGGGATCGTGAGAATGGAGTATACAACTTTATACACTCTGAAATGCCTAGGTTACTAGATCATTATAACTGGGTGGGGGGACTCAAAGGACATTTGTTCTTTTTTTTTCAAGTTTATTTGAGAGAAGGCTCCAGACCTTATATCCAAGAGACTATTTGACATCCTTCCTGAATATTATGGCAAGACTCCTATACTTTTTTTTTTTTTAATTTTTATTGATTTCAGAGAGGAAGGGAAAGGGAGAGAAAGAGAAACATCCATGATGGGAGAGAATCATTGATTGGCTGCCTCCAGCATGCCTCCCACAGGGGAATGAGCCTGCAACCAGAGCATGTTCCCTGACCCAGAATTGAACCATGACTTCCTGGTTCATAGGTCGATGCTCAACCACTGAGCTACACCAGCCTCACAAGTTTCCTTTTTAAGTTTCCTCAATTATTCCCATGTTTCATGCTTTTCTTGAACCTTCTCTGTACGATTTAATTAATGGTGAAATACAGAGTATATTCATTGCCTATATACTTTTTTAACCATGTCCCTTTTTAAAAAAATGTACAAAGACCAAATTGCTAATGAACAGATCCTAAGCATGGGAAACTTAAATGCTAGGGTTATTAGTTTTTAATGGAATAAACCTACTAGTAATGATCAGATCTCAGAATCACTGTATTACCTGCACACAAGGCTAAATATAGAATGTCCTGAGTTCTATAGGAAAAAGTGATAAATGTTTCTGACCACACATGAAGAATAGCATTGCAGTGCTTTGAGGAATATTCTCACATTTAATGGTAAAAACAGAAAGTGATGGAAGAACATTTTTCATGTGTGTCAGAAATGGAAGACACAACATCCTCTTCATAAAAAAAAAAAAAAAAAGCCAAGAGTGTTGATGTCTAAAAGACCCAGTTGATTCCTCCCTATGTGTTCAAGGCTTGTGGGTGTCCACACACACACACACACACACATATTGTTTTTATTTGTGTTCTTCCTAAATGCAGTGCATTCCCATGGTAATAATGTTTCTCCCTGTGTCTTCTGCATACAGCAAAGCAAGCATCTGATTTCTCCCAAAAGACGCCAAGGAACTGGCCAAGCAACACAGGTGCACGCAATCCTGTGACTTTGCCAGCACTGCATGGAACAAGGGAAGACTGAAACAGTTGTTCAGTCTTCCCTCAGCACTGTGTACACAATTCACAAAGTGGGAAGTACCTCGGCAGGAGCTGATCCGTTCGCAGAGGGTTAGAGGTCATTGTTCCTTATGGGTGGCTATCAGTTCTCGTTCTCTTTTTGAAAAACAAACCTAATTGTTAAGGCCCCTAGATTTATACAATTTTAACTATAAATTCAGTTGGTACTCTTCAAAAAAATCTCTTTTTTGGTGGAAGGGCAAGAATTTCAATTTCCTCACCCCTTTCCCACTCCACACCACTCCATCAACATTGTCACCACTAGCGAATGAAGCCGACAGTACAGATGCTTTGAGTGTATTTCATTTTCTGACAAGGTAAACGAAACCCTATATGATTGTGTATCACTGAAGAGATTTTGATTGTGGTGTATGCAACTCAAAGATAAAATGTTCTCTTCTGTTCTCATCCCAACTAACCTATTTGTATTGACCTCTAAGGCACACACAGGAGAGTGAACAGAGCAGACACCTTCCCAGGAGGAATTTTCTAAGAACGCCAACAAAATATCCAACAGATAATAGCAGAGACCAGATTCAAAAGACACACACGCAAGGGAACGATGATAGAATGTTCTGGAAAAACAATCGAGGACTGTGGTTATTGAAAAGCTACACCAACAAGAGGGTCTGGAGCTGAAAAGCAGCCCAAATTGTGCAAGGGAGCAAATCAGGTGTCATTCATTGACAGTTTCAGGAAGCTCTAGGGCTGATTGGAGATGATTTAGACATTAGGCCGCTTTCCCCTGAAATGATTCTAGCAGCTTTCAAGATGTGAGAGATGATCTATTATTGTTGTATAGAAGCAAACTGATTTATGAGGGAGAGTATAGGTTGGGAAAGTGACCACCCAGGCCTTCTTTTTTCATCTCCTTTTCCAGATGTGTTTTTGTGTTTGTATTCTGTTGCTCTAGTGAGTTGAAATGTAATTTTATGAATATTTGACCCCATCATAACATATAATGTTTATACAGACCTTTTCCTCTAGAAGACCTAAAACACCTTTCAGACACATTTGCATCAAATTCTAGTTAACATAAACGAGTTATTGTCAGTAAATAATAACTCGTTGAATCTTTTTTCTAGGAGAGTTTTTTGGTTTTTCCCAGTCTTCCCTGCTTATTAGGATAGAGAGTCTAAATTTTCATTCTATAAGGCGGAAAGTTGAAAAGTCACGGACATGTTAAGCAGGTTCAAGTCAGGCCAAGATAGCACTGAAATGTGGTCCGTTTAATTGCTGGCTACTCTTCAATTTAGTTCAAACCACAGTTATCACTGATGCTCAGTTGCACAACTTACTCTGCTGAAGAATGTTGGTCTCTCCCATGCCACACAAGTCGAGCTGGCTGGACCTTCCCAGAAATAGGGGTACTGGGAAGGGTAACAGGGGCAGGGTCAAGGTCAAGGATAACACACTTTAACACACTTCTACCAGGAAATGTGCCACGGGAACAAAGGTGAAACCTTCTGAACGGTTGCTGAGAATTGCTCTTCTTCAAATGAACTTAGTACACTATTTTATTGACTCTCCACACACACACACACACACACACACACACACACACACACACAATGAGTAGCCAGATTATTATGTGTTCAAAGTTTATAATAATCTGGCCACTTTGTGTGTGTGTGTGTGTGTGTGTGTGTGTGTGTGTGTATATATATATATATATATATATATATGCACACTTACATGAGAAAAAAATTAGTTTCTTATTTTGATAAAAAATGGTAGTGTACCCCTAATATTCTAGAAAGAACTTGTTAGAATCCTGGTGCCTAGGAATGAGGAATCCATTTAGTCTCTAAATTTCTCATGTATTTAGAAAATTCATGGTAGAAAATAAGGGGCCAGTCTCATCTGAAACTCTTCTCCAATTTAGTGGACATCACTGGGGTATTATTCGACTTCCATGTCTTCAGCATGTGTCAGGAGATTACCGGGCTGCAGGAGGTAGGGGAGGAGTTTGAGGTAACAACCTGTAACTAGAAAGCCAGCCATCATTTTAAAGACTGGATCCCGAACCTGGTAAACACTCGCCTGTCTGATTGGGTGTTGCAAGCTTCCGAAAACTCAGTGTGCAAGGGAAAATAAAAATATACTGCAGTGGTCAGATCTGTGTTTACTGAAGTCTCTTTGCAATAAAACTCAGAACATACAATCATGTGCATTGTGAATCTTCTAGAAAGACCTCCATAGGCAGTGTTTCTTTAATTCCTTTGGTATCAGACCAGGTTTTCCCCATAAAGCCTCTCCTAGGGCAACATCTTTTGTGAAACACATTTTGGAAACTGTAGGGTAAGATGTTCTCTGAGATCCTTTGCCTCTCTGGGATACGCTTGATTTCACAATCCGGCTTTCACTGGCTTGTGCACAGCCCTGGTTGGGGTGTGTGTGTGTGTGTGTGTGTGTGTGTGTGTGTGTGTGAAATTTATGTTGAGCTTACACAGCCTGAAAACAGCCCCTCTCCTCACTCACACATCTCGTGAGGCACCGAGATGTGCTGCTTGCACGGTGCCAACCAGGCGTGGTGAGTGGGTTTTTGTTCCAACCAGGCGAGCCTGTTGGCATAGAGTAGACACGCCAAGGGTGTGCATTCCTGGGCTCCTTCTCCATTAGCCACACAGCAGCTGCAGCCCTCCGCTGAAGTGCTCTTTATCTTAGCTGGGCCTTTGGCCAGCTGCGCTGAGGGATGTAGAAGTGGGGAGAGTGGTGATATAGTCCCCCCTTAAGATCAAAAGGACGGTGAACTGCTATCTTTAACGAAAGGGATCCGAGGGCGTGTACCCAGGATTCCAAAGCTTGAAGTGGATACCCAATGGACACTTGACTCCTTTTTGCCACTGTGTTAGACATGCGTAGATAAGAAACACTAACAACGCAAACCAGTGCACCCCTGGAGATCTAAGAGGCAGAAAAAGCTCCTTTCCTTGGGATTAAGATGGGACTCCCTGCAGATTTATCTGGTGATTTAGCTCTCCCATCTGGGGTCATTCAGATTTGAGCCCAGATCCCTCCCACATGGCAGCTCTGAGAATCGGAAGGTGGGCCACCTTGTAGTGCTCAAGTTCAGATAAAAGGCCAGCGAAACTGCTTTGAAACTCTTCCCTGACATGACAAGCTAGGAGAGAATATGATGCTTTAGAGTGTTTTATAGCCTCCTTATACCATCTTTTTTCCCCTCAAAGTTTGGGAACACCATTCTTGCCTGGATCACAGGGTAACTCAGTCTCAAAAGAATATATATCTCTGTAGCTAATGCATGCAGTATCTGTAACGTAATGCTTTTGTTCATATATAGGAGGCAATTGACATTGAGCAGCAAGATAGAAATCCTTAAATATATATGCAACAGCTGAAGCAATGCCATACCCTGTGGTGAATTACTGTCTGAAGGGGACCATGTAATGAGTTCTGCAATGGTCACTGATGAAGCGCTCACGGGAGTGGCCTGGAGGGGGTTGATCTCAAGCACTGTTTGATCTGATGCCAACTTGGTCACAGATATTGATTACAGTAAATTCTATCAGATATGCATATCATCAACTTAGTAACATAATATTTTGGTCTCTATGGTGCTGGTCTTGAATGTATAAATGTAACACGCATGTGTTTCTGCCAGTGAGAAAGATTTTTTTTTTTTTTTTTTTTTTTTTTTTTTTTTTTTAGGAGAATCACCATAACACTGTGGGGGAGGGAGTAAAGAGCTTTCAGATATTTTAACTATAGAAACGAGATATGAGTTAATCAATTCTCTTAAAGGTTTTCATGAATCGCTTCATGCCCTAATGGACTTGGAAATAAACAACAAAACTCAAATGCCTGTAGTTCAGTTGATGAGTTGCTCATTTGACTAACACTCTTCTCAAGGCCCAAAATGCCAGCAAAAGAGAAAGTTGAGGTTTCTAGTATCTTTGGTTTACCTGATTTTGTTACTTTTTTCAGTTCAGAGAAGAATTTGGTATATTTTGAGCATGTCCTGAGGAAAATTTAGGCCAAATGATCATTCTTTCCATTTCTCTCATTTTGAAGGGTTATCTTTATGGAATCATTTGTACTATACCAGAAACGCGGTTCTTTGTTATTACCTTAACTCTTTTACCTCAAACTGCCATGCCTTTTCTCAATTTTTCACTAATACTTTGATCAAAGAGAAATGATTGATTTGCTCTATTCACTAAGCAATTCACACTCTTCCTAATGGACATTTTGGAAATAAAAACATTGCATTCCCTTTAGCCTTTCTCTCCCTTCAGAAGTTGAATTGTGTTTCGTTTGTTTGTTGGCCTGGGACTGAAAACACCACTTAGACTGATCAAGAACAATCTGGAAATACATGTAGAGAACAACATGTATCTACAAGTTGAATAGGCCTCCATCATTATCTGTAAAATTTTTTCATCCAATGTAGGAATATAAAGATTCCAGGGCAGGTAAATATCCAACTAATCTCCTTTCCTTTGCCCTTCCTTCCCTTTCTTCCCTTCCTTCCTTCCCCCTCCCTCCCTCCCTTTCTAGTGTTATCCTCAATGTCCAATTACATATCCCTTTAACATGAAAGAAAAGATTTGGGAAAGCTTATGTATTGATTTAGTTTGCTGATTGTGGTGTTTTTTGGTTTCTTTTGTTTTTTAATTCAGAAATTCCCTCTACTGTTGTCTAATCCTTTCTTCCCTCTTTATCAGCTTTGCCATTTTAAGACACAGTCTACATGGGAAAACCCAAGACACCCTGCCTCCCAGGAGGGAACTAGCAACAATTTTGTAAGTGGACACATACCACATTAGAAAAGAAAATCTCATTCCAACCATCAAAATCAAGAATGTGTAAAAATATGACAATTTGGAATTAAAATAAGGAAATCCCAGATGTCCTAAGGCTGTTTGTGTTTAGCCATGACAACATGAAGTTAATCCAGAAGCAATTTTATTTTTTATCCTAGCATGGCTTCCCCCTCACCAACATCTAATACTGAACCCTATTAATCTCAGTGTTCTCTCAAGTATGCTAGGTTATTTTAATGGTAACCCAAACAATCCCAAATAAGGAAGACCAATAGACTTCCAAGTAATATCCTGCATTTTATTCCAATTCCAAAATCAATTGTGTTTCTGCTGTTCCTTTCCCTGGCACTGATAATTATGAGCTGATTAAATGCGGATATGTTTCCAAGTGACAGTATTGGCCACTTACAACTTGGGGAAATAGGAGATAACATGAGCCTGACCCTTGATATTTCAATGGACTCAGCTGTCAAAATTCTTCATGCAAGCTTGTCTCTCAGCTCACACCTCATCTCTCCCACGTAGCACATGCTGACCTCATCAGTGCACCTTGAAATTTTTTCTCTTTTCTTTTGGTACTTATCATACATGTCTAGGTTTGTTAAATGCTCGTGTACCTTATTTTTGTTGTTGTTGTTGTTGTTGCAGTAGTAAATGGGATTGTTTGCTTAATTTATCTTTCTGATAGTTAATTATTGATGTACAAAAATGCCACCAATTTCTGAATATTGATTTTTATATCCTGCTACATTGCTGAATCATTTATTAGCTTTAGAATTTTTTTTGGTGGAGTCTGTAGGGTTTTCTATATACAATATCATCTCATCTGCAACTAATGACAGTTTAACTTCCTCCTTTCCTATTTGCATGCCCTTTATTTCTTCTTATCTGATTGCTATGGCTAGTACTTCCAGTACTATGTTGAATAAGAGTGGTGAGAGTGGTCACCCCTGTCTTGTCAATACCACTTCTTTAAAAGACTCTCCTATCTCCAACTGTTTTCTGGGGTCACCTTTGCCATATTTAAGGAACTGTGTATGTGGGGATCAGCTTCCTAGTTCTCTATTCTGTGCCATTCTACTCTTTTTGTGGTCCTGTACAAATACCATGGTATCACCATTACCATAAGCTTTACATTCACAATATCTATAATGCAAGACCTTTCTTCACCCCCACTTTCCCCCCTACCCCAGTTTGTCTTGTTTATTCTTGACTCTTTGCAGAAATCTATTAGTTTTAGTCAACCATATTCTCCTTTAATGAAGTTTCCTTTAAGCATATTTTCATATGAGCTTTAAAACTAGTTTCATGGCGGGGGAAAAAAACACCCCTTTTGTTATTTGTATTGGAATCAAATTATATTTATAGATGAATTTAGGGAGAACTTATATTTTTATGTTAAGTTTTTCTATCCAAGAACACGATATGCTTTTCTATTTGTCCAAGACTTCCTTTCTCTATTGGTAGCATTTGAACATTTTTTTTTCATATAGATTTTAGCTGTTTCTTGTTAAGCATATTCCTGAGTATTACCTTACTACTTTTCTTTCCTAAGGAGACTAATTACATACTACCACATGTACAAGTTAGAATCTCGGCCTATGGGTTAAGACTCCCTAATTTTAAAATATACCTCTCCCAATTATTAACTGTGTAAACATGAGCAAGTTACGTAAGCTCTCTCTGTCCCCATAAGCTCTTCATCTGTAAAATGCAGTTATTGAGAAGAGTAATACATTAGGCGTATGAAAGTACTTAGAAGGATGCCTAGCACATAATAACATGCAATATTCATTTAATAATAGCATTCAATATTAACTCTTGTTGTTATTATAGATGATTGCCTTTTTCCATTAAATCTTCCAACTTATTGTGTATATAAACGGAAACTATTGCTTTCTGTAAATACTTTGTTTCTAGCCAGCTTATTACATTCTCTTATTGTTTGCAATCATATTTTCAACTGATTTTCTAAGTATATAATCATGTAAGCTTCAAACAATATATTTTATTGCCTCCTTTCCAATTTTTTATGTTATAGTTTCTTTCTCTGTTCTGTTTACATTGGCTAGTATGTGCAGGAAAAAAACATTTAAATCTTTAAAAGGTATGAATAATCACCACCATCTTTCTTTCCTCTCTTGGATTCTGCCAGTGCAGTTTCTCTTGGCAATCTACTTATGGTTCTCAGCAAACTAGTTTCACATCCTCTGCAGTCATTTCTCCCTATGGATGTCCTTGAATGTTGAAACTTCCCAGAATGCTCACCTTGACCACTGCTTCTCCCAGGACACAGCATCTTACATAATCTTACCCAAGTCTGTCAATTAACGCTCGCAATTTAATGGCTCAGTGAATTACATAGTCATCCTAGATATTTCCTAAAACTCTAAATTTTCATATGCAACTTCCCATTGGAAATTTCTATCAGAATCTCATAAGTACTTAATGGTTTTAAAATGGAACTCATCCTTACTTGTACACACACACACACACACACACACACACACGCATACACACACACACACACACACACACTCTCCTTTATGATAAACACATAAATTGAGTAACTAGAGCTAGTAAAACAGGATTAATCCTCAATTCATACTTCCCCTTCATACCTCAAATCCATTAACTGTTCAGTTTTATGCATTTTACCTCTCATGTTCATTCCCTCTCTGCTAGCTAACGGTCTTCATTTCCTCTCCCAGGGACTATTGCAACAGTCTTCTGACTTCCCAGTAGGTTGACCAACTATTGCAGTTTGCTGGGAATTGAGAATTTTCCCAGGATACAATATTCTTATTACTAAACCAGGAAAGTCCCCCGACAAACCCAGAGGAGTGGTCACCCTATTCCCATCTTTCCTTATCTTCTCATTTTAATGATTGAACGTCAAATGTACGTTATGGAACTTCTCTCCAGAAAAAGTATATAGGCACAGAATTTTTGCACTTAGTGTAGGAGTTTAACACAGATCCTCTGCATCTATAGGTCAGTTGACCACAGATTTGCAATATTTAGATTTGAGTTTCAACCAATCCTCTATATAGCTGCCAGAACAATCTGTCTACAATCATAAATTCGAAAATGTGTTTCCCCTTCTAAGTGTTCTCCAATGGCTCCCCACTGTTATATAGTAAACACCAAATTCTAAAGCATATATAGAAGATACTTTGTGACCTAGGACTTGTCTTCATTTATCAATGAGACTTTATTTCTCAGACTCCACACTCGTGCCAGATGAAATGAATGACAGTTCCCTGAAGGTGCTGAGTTACTTCATGCCCAAGTATTTTAACACATGTTAATCCTGTATTGTACAGTTCCTCCCTCATCGCCATCCTATCTGCCTTACGATGGCTAGTCTAGCTTGGAAAACTCATTCAAGGATTTTCCACTTTCTGAAATACTTCCTCCCACATCATCCCATCAATTAATTGTGCTTTTAAACATTTCCGTCTCTGGAGTGGTGCAAACTTGTTATAAAACTTAACATCTCCTGAAATGTTCTTTTCCGGGCCTCTATCTGCAAATACACCAATGTTATGGAGCAGGGAGGTATTGCATCTTACATTATTTTCCATCTCTAGCACCTAGCAAGAAGCCCAAGGCATTCTAGATAATCAATAAGTGATTGTTGAATGAGCAAAAGTGGCAGGGATGCAAGGATCATCTTACTCATGACAAGGCAATTAGCAATAACCTATACTCATTCCTTAAAATTGTATGTACTTTTAATAAAGATTTATGAATCAACGAAATGTCACCATTACCAATTTTCTCATTAACATAGTGGAATGTGATACCCTATGCCTCTATTATTAGCATTCTACAAATGAGGGAGGGGAAATGCAATAAGGGACCAGCACTGCCGCTTTATATATTGCAGCTGAGCCTTCCCTGGAGGTTTCATGCTGGACTGGCTCAGGAAGGCTGGGAATGATCATAGCCAGTAAATAGAAAGCAATTTCCAGTATTAAAGAATTACATTACTCAGGCCCATAAAAGTTATCTTTGCAATAGTTTTCTTAGTTTGCTACTTCATCAAAATTCAAACCTTAAGACATTGACCAAGGAGTCTTTTGTATCATTTTGAAACCTCCTTTCTTTTTCTTAAATTTTTTTTCTTTATTGATGAAGGTATTACATATGTGTCCTTATCCCTCATTACCCCTCCATTCCCCCCATTCATGCCCTCACTTGCCCCCATATCTGTGTCCATTGGTTAGGCTTATATGCATGCATACAAGTCCTTTGGTTGATCTCTCCCCCTTATCCCCACCTTACCTTCCCTCTGAGGTTTGACGGTCTGATTGATCATTTAGAAACCTACTTTCAATACCATTTTAAACACAAACACATATAGGTAAAGGTGCTAATTTGGTGTGTGACTTTAAAAAAAAAAGAAAAAGTATGCCACCTTATTAGGTCCTATGTTTCCTAATGCATTTATAACACACCATTCATCAACTGGAAATAAAACTGAATCTGCAATTCTATAACAGGGATGGGCCCACAGTCTACTTTCTGTCCATTCTGGGGGGTACTTTTATGCTCCGCTAATGAATTCTCCGTACTGCGTTGCTCTCTGTTGTTTGCCTGGATCTCCAAAATGCTAACAAAACAAGTCAGGAAGTAAAATAGCAAACACATTGTTTTGTTGCATTTCATGGTGAAACATGCCTCACAGTGGGTAAGGATTGGCAGTGCAGAGAGTGAGGACCTGAAGGTGGGCAGGTGCATCAGGAACTATTTATTGCTTGCCACAGTGGGAAGGAAATGAGAAATCGGTGTTCCCAAGAGAAGGTTGAGAAGAAATCAGCTACTAATGTCACATCAGAGTAGGCAAGACGTAGATGAAGACAGTCCAATAAGGAAATCAGTGATGAAGGAGCAAGAAGGCATTGGGGATCAAGGATCCAAAAACATTGATAAATAAAAGGACAAGTAAGCCATGTCAAGACTGACATCACTCATTAGAATAGGGGTGTCGAACTCAATCAGAGAAGGGGCCAAAATCTAAAATCCAGCCTAAATCGCGGGCCGAATGGTTTACTGAACAGTCATAAACTGTCATTGTGATGGAAACGCAGCAGAGTGCAGTGATGACAGCGCGGTGCGGGCCACATTGCAAGGCCTGGCGGGACGGATTTGGCCCGCGGGCCTTGTGTTTGACACATGTGCATTAGAACGTATCGATAAGTCAGATAGAGCTCAGCCTTTACTTTCCCCCTCTCTACAAATTGAATTAGAGGGAAAGTGTGGTAACCACACTCAGTGTCCACTGTTCTCTCCCCCAGCTTGGGCAAGATTCAAAACCACAGCCTTCAGCAGGAAAAGGGACTTGGGTGGTCTTATTCCTCCTCTTCTTGCTCACTTCCTTCTGTGTTTGCTGTCTCTTCTACTTTCTTTGGTATTGCTGTGGGAAAGGGGGAACGAGGAGACTAGGCTCATTTTTACCTAATTGAATCTGTAGAATGAATTCCTAGAAGTAGAATTTTCACCTATTAAACCTGGATGGTTTCAGGCTCTTTATCTGGCAGCCTGTGAAAAGATACACCTGGAGGATGATTTCATTGGTGACTTCGGTGGGCTCTGGGAGAGTTCTGTTCTTCTGACGACCCAGAAAGATATATCTTCTAAGTGATCTCCTGCAACCCTTTCTTTTCGTACGAGGGTACCCCTCTGACCTCTTTCTTTGGCTCATCTCTCCTGTCCCCCATTTGGTCTGGAATCATAAAGTCTCTGTCTTCCGATGTCACTGACATTTTCTACAGGAAAGCACTTATGGCTTCCTTGCACTGACAAACTCTGAGAGCCAATCTTAAGGCAATACAGAAAGTGCTCAGGGAGACAGACAAAGCTGAAGAAAATAATTTTCTTTGGAGGGGGTGGGGGGGCGAAGGACAAGTTCATCCAAAGGAAAAATGAACATGAAATGAGCCTGGAAGAAGTACATTTCTATCAATTCTCTTATGTTTGAGATGAATTTTCCAAAGAGAGTAAGGGGGTCTCCTGAGGTTTCTATTTTAGGAAGTCTTTCAGATTTTCCATAAAGTCTTCCCCACGCTGAAAATGAGGAGTTTCCCATGTACGGAGCTGAGACTGGTCATCTATTGTAGTATTATCCCACATTAGGTGCCAAGTGTATTTACTGTTCAATTGTGACTTTAAGGAAAAAAAGAAATCCATTGATTATTTTTTTGGGCAGGGCTGATATATCGATACTAAAAAATCATTAAACGTGAAAAATAAATCCAGTCAGCTGGATTCTCTGCTTCCTGTTGCTAAACTCTTAACCTAGAAATTCTACTTCTAGGAATTCACTCTATGAATTCAATCAGGTAGGTGTGTGTGTGTGTGTGTGTGTGTGTGTGTGTATGTGAGTGTGTGTGTGCGCTCGCGCACAAATAAATTTAGTGGAACATTATTCAATATACAAAAGTGAAACAAACTAAGTACAATATGCTCATGTCTCACTGTTTTGGTTAAAAATACAGGATGTCTAGCAAAAAAAATATGTACACACAATGTCTGTAGATTCTATTACATTGTGAAAATTAAGTGTATTTTAATAAAGACTGCCTTTATAATTATTAAAACTGTGTATACATTTTTTGGGGGGGACACCCTATGTGGAGAGAGTATGTGAATATTTTTCTCTAGTGCATATAAAATTTCCGGAAGGACATGTATAAAACAATTAACAAAGACTCCTCTAAAGAATGAGTCTCAGATATGGTCTGGGGAGACACTTGCTTTTTGTTAAATACCTTGTGAAGTGATTTACTTTTTTATCATGTGTATGATAGAAGTCTCAATTTTAAAAAGAACGTATTCTGTTACAACTGGTAGCCAGTGGTTTTAAACCATGCTAGTGACTTTAAGACAAACTTATAGGAAAAATTTGTACACTGAAAACTACAAGTCTCTGATGAAAGAAACTGAAGAAAAGAAAGGAAAATGGAAAGATATCCCATGTTCACGCATCAAAAGAACGAATATCATTAAAATGTCCATACTATCCAAAGCCATCTATAGATTCAATATGATCTCTACTGTAGTGGCATCACACTTCTTGATTTCAAGTTATACTATATAGCTATAGTAATCAAATCAGTATGTAACTGGTCTAAAAAAAAATACATAGACCAGTGGAACAGAATTAACAGCTCAAAAAAAAATTCCCACATGTTCCATCAACTAATATTTGACAAGGGTGTCAAGAATACTCAACAGGAAAAGGATAATCTCTTTAGTAAATGGGATTGAGAAATTAAATTACCACATTCATAAAAATGAAATTAGACCCCTCTCTTATATCATTCACAAACATTAACTTGAAATGAATTAAAGACTTAAATAAGACCTGAAACCATGAAACTCCTAGATGAAAATATAAGGGAAGAGTTCCCTGACTTTGGTTTTGGCAATGATTTTCTTATATGACCCTAAAAGCAAAAGCAAAAAGGCAAAGATTAGTGGAACTACATCAAATCAAAAAGCTTCTGCACAGCAAAAGAAATAATCAACAAAATGAAAAGGCAACCACAGAATGGAAGAAAATATTTGCAAACAATCCATCTGATGAGGAGTTAATATTCAAAGCATATAAAGAATTTATACACCCCGATAGCAAAAACGATCCGTCAGACTTACAAATAGGCAGAGGTACTGAATAGATATTTTCCCAAAGAAGACATACAAATGACCAAGAGGCATGTGAAAAGATGCTGGACATCACTAATCATCAGGAAAATGGAAATTACAACCACAATGAGATATCACCTCACACTTGTCATCAAAAAGGAAAGAGATAAGTGTTGTCAAGGATGCTGAGAAAAAGAAGCCCGCGTACACAATTGATGGAAATGTAAATTCATGCCGCCACTATAAAAAATAATATGGAGGTTCCTTAAAAAATTAGTCCTATCATGTGATCCATCAGTAAAGAAAAGGAAAACAGGGATGAGAGACATAACTCCCTGCCATGATCATGCAGCATTATTCACAGTAACAAAGATACGGTAACAACCCAGGTGTCCATCAACAGATGAATGAATAAAGAAGATACATATGTATACCTATGACTTTATATTATCAATATTATCCAACCATGAGAAAGATGAGAACTTTACCATTTGCAGCAAGATGAATTGACCTGGAGGCATTATATTGAGGGAAGTCAGACACAGAAACACAAATAGTGTATGATAGTACTTAGAGATGGAATGTACAAAAGCCAAACTCACAGAACCAGAGAGCAGAATGGTGGTTACCAGGCTCTAATGGTGATGAAAATGGGCAGATATTGGTCAAAGAGAACAGACTTGCAGTTAGAAATACTAAATTCTGGGGATCTAATGTATAGCACTGTGACTATACTAGTAGTTAACAGGGCGGTATTATATACTTGCAAGTTGTGCAGAGAGTAGATCTTCAGTGGTCTCACCACACACACACAAAAAAGGTCATCATGTGACTTGAAGTCAGCCTGACAAGTGTTGTTTTGCCCATTTTACAAGCAGGCATTCAAAATTTTGAGAGCATGAGTGTTTTATTTCAAGTGGCAGAGGTGAAAGAGAAACTGGTGTGTTTTTCTATATACCATAGACTTCCTTTAGTCAAGTCCACATTTCACTGGGAAAGCAACTGGACCTGTAGGTGTCTAGTTAGTTAAAAGAACCTGTGCAGAGAGGATCACCAAAGGGGTGATTTTCTCTCATCATTGATGTTTCTCTCTCCCTCTCCCTCTCCTTTCCTCTCTGAAATAAATAAAAATATAATTTAAAAATAACAATGACAGCATTTATTACCTTTATCCTGATGATCTTAGAATTGTTTATTTCAGTTTAATGCATGCCCAATTGTTCTTCACCATTTCCTTTTCTTCACGGTTGGGCTGCCTGATTGAAACCCAGCGTAGTCCTTCTCATATACTCACACCCATCATGCCTCATCTATAATTTCTCAATTTCAGTTCCTTTAAAGCGAGGCCAACATCACGGAGACATGCGAAGTCTTCCGAATCCAGAGTCCTGTCGATGTTTACCAATTCTCCCAGTCTCCTACAATCATCGTGCCCACACCTAATTTAGCAGGGGTATTTGTAGTGACCCGCCTTCTCAGGGCTTTCCAGAGTCTTCGGTGTAGTGCTCAGAGATACTGTAACTGGCCTTGAGGGCTCGTATTTTATTGCTCTACTCACTGCTCAGCTACAGGAACAAGGATAGCTGGCACACACGCTGTTGAGATCACAGGGAACTGGCTTTGGGTCAGCCCACGAGGCCACGGCACACACAGCAGTGCTGGTGGGGAGCCACACGTTGGGAGGCTGCGCCCCCAGCCTCTGCCAGGACTGAGGGAGAGGTCTTCATGTCAATGGGGCCTGCCCGCGTTTGGCTTAGAGAAGGTGCCAAAGAGCAACATTCTTTTCTAAGGAGCATTGAAGAGTATTAGCTCAGTCCTCATGACTACAAATACTTCAGAATCTTAAAATATACATTCTCTATTGCAGGCGTCTTCAAACTACGGCCCGCGGGCCACATGCGGCCCGCAGAGGAGTCTGATCCGACGCGCCAGGTTTTTTGGGCAGTGAGTGCAGCCGAGGTGTTACAGTAGGAATTAGTAGTTCATATAGTCCGGCCCTCCAGCTCTCTGAGGGACCGTGATCTGGCCCCCACTTTAAAAAGTTTGAGGACGCCTGATAGACCATTAGTAAAAAAATTCTTTTGATTTCCTTTTATAAGATGTTTAACAGAAAATATGAACTTTACTCATCATGTGATTATCTAAATACTCTGACCCTGGGCTAAAGAATTGGCAAAACATTCCCCCTTCCTCCCCCAAGAGGAACACCAGCATGATTGGCAGCTCTGCACTGTTCTTATTGGTTAAGCTTTTGGGCCACCGCCCTCCACCCCTCCCTGGGAAGATGTGTGGTCCCTCTTATCATCAAGGTCAATGTGCCCCTTCAGTTCAGAGGCATTTGAAGGGTGTGGCTTTCCCAGTAAGTCCTCCTCTGGAAGGCACTCACTCTGTTGGTTTTCACAGCCAAGAACTCTGTCATAACAATTCTTGTTTGGAACAATTTGAGTCAAGTTCACTTGAGTCACTGTTTTGTGATTTCTCTCTGGAGTGTAGAATCAAAGCCATTCTTATGGGACATTTAAGGATTAGCTTTTCTGCTTTTATGCTAAATGGGATCTAAGTGAATAATCCAAATGGAAACAGAAGAACATGGGCTATTACAGCAAGAGGCAAAGGAGAATGGCAAGCTCTTCCATGAGATGACTTCATCTCCTGCTCCCTCTTCTTTACTTTTCCCTTCTGCTCTCCTTTTTCCTTTTTTTCCCCCCTACTCTCCTTCTTTCTCATTTCCCCATTTGCTTTCTAATTTTTTTCTTCCTTGACTTAACACCACACACACACACACACACACACACACACACACACACACACATATATATATATATATATATATATATATATATATATATATTTTTTTTTTTTTTTCATTTAAGCTACATCTCCTTTCTCTCCCTTACTCCTCCTCTCCCAGCCACCATCTTGGGGTTCCTGGCCAAGGCTCCTCCCCAGAGTGCTCAGCAAGCTGCCACAGCAGTTATGGTTCTCAATGACCAAGCTTTGTTAGGCAAAGTTCAGCATTGGGACCAAAACAGGAAGAAAGAGAAGGAGCTCATGTTCTCAAATAGAACAAGAGATGAGGAGTGCAGCATGAAGGAAGAAAGATCAGTACATTATCAGAAAGCCTGCACCTCCTTTTTTCTAGGTGCAGACCGGTGCTTTGGGGATGGGTGAAGCTTGGTGTAGGGTGACTCTTCCTTCTTCCAGCCCTACCTATATTTCTTGCTTTCTTATGCTCCTTCATTTATTCCATTTTCTTCATGAAGCTGTCCCTAAAAATGGTGAAAATTAAAAATATTTAGGTGCAGAATGGCTATGTAATTTGCCTGAGAGTAATGCACCAAATTGTGCCCCCGACCCCCAGTTCCTATGCTGAAATCCTAACCCCTAGCATCTTAGAATTTGACTCCATTTAGAAAAAGGACCTTCAAGGAGGTGATTTAGTTAAAATGAGGCCTTGAGGATGGGCCCTAACCCAAATGACTGATGTCCTTGTAAGAGGACATTTGATCATAGATATTTAGATCACAGATAGTCACAGAGAGAAGATGATGACTCTACAAGCAAAGGAGAAAGGACTCCAAAGAAACCAACCCTGACAACTCTTCTTGAACTTCTAAGCTCCAGGACTGTGAAAAAAGAAAAAAGAAAAAGAAAAAAAAAAACTCTGTTGCTTAAGCTATCCAGACTACAGTGCTTTGTTAGAAAACAATATAGTGCACAAGTCACAGATGGTCTAGACCAGTGGTCGGCAAACTCATTAGTCCACAGAGCCAAATACCAACAGTACAGCGATTGAAATTTCTTTGGAGAGCCACATTTTTTAAACTTAAACTTCTTCTAACACCACTTTTTCAACATAGACTCTCCCAGGCCGTGGTATTTTGTGGAAGAGCCACACTCAAAGGGCCAAAGAGCCGCATGTGGCTCACCAGCCGCAGTTTGCTGACCTCGGGTCTAGCCAGGCAAATGGGGCTCTGGCCAGTCAGGTAAATCTGTGCTTTACCTGAACCCCTCTCTGCCACCTGCCCCAAGATGAGAATGACGATTGGCTGAATCATCTCGTTCCCACTCTCAAATTGAGGTGTTTACAATGCCCAGACCTTTTTCTCCAGTGGATGAACTGCTCCTCCAGACACATCATGAACTCTGCATTTGTTATGACAGTGATTAGAGCAGAGAGAAAGATTTAAAAGTGCTACACTATATTAGGGGAAGGAAGATGGAATTTCATGACGTACTAACGCTTTTGAACTCTGGCTTCCATAGATGACTGAGGACTTACTCAAAGGCTAAGAATGGTATTCTTGGGTTGTCTAACTGGAGAGAGAGAAAGAAGAGGGGGGGGGGAAGAGATAAATAGATAACACTATTTGGCACAGACAAAGCTTTGCCATGAACTAATGGAGGGATGGAATGGATAAGTTAGATATTAATTTCAACCACATCAATTTGACTCTGAGGTTCTTCAACAGAGTAAATGTCATATTTCTGATATAGGATTGGGATTTTGCATTCTTTCGTCGTGATATGATAGTTTTGCGCAACTATAGCCATTGCCAATTCAACACCAATGACAGTATCATCACAAATCAGTTTAGTCTTTCTGTTCAGAGCTTCTAAGTCTTTCCTTTGTAATATGTGAACTTCCTATAACCAATAATTTATAAAATGGAACCATATGTGACCTCCATACTTGCCCCGTTTTCAGAACCCTATCCCACTAAAATAATTCTTTTATAAGAGCTGGCTGAGAATTATCCAGTAAATCATGTCACATGGATGTTTATAAAACATTTTTTACTTGGTCTGGGTGAACGTCTATTTCCTCACTTGTGAAAGAATGCAGAATATCAAAGAAAATTATACTTTTACAATAAATCATCAATTCCTTAATATCTTTGATCTCTGACAGTGTTCTTGCCCTATGAAAAATTCACATACTTGATCATCATTTCACAATAATAAATTTAACATTTTAATTCTCTTTTTGAAAAAAGGAGATTTGAGGTCTTCAATAAAATTCTTTCTGTCTCTCCTCCTTCTTCCTTGCTGCCTGGTTCAGGCTCGTATCACCCATCCCTGGATTATTGCAACAGTTAGTTCCTCTGGCTGCTCTCCTGTCTTTGGTTTGCTTTTCTATATACAATTCATCCTTCACATTGCTACCAGATTAATAACCCTAGACCAGATCTCTGATTGTGTTCACTCCCTTGCACAGAAAGCATCTATGATTTCCCATTAACTAGCGACCGGATAAAGTCCAAATTCCTGAGTTATCCATATGGTGGCCCCACTCCATTTTTCAAACCTTCTAGCCTTATCTTCCAAACACTCCCTAATGGTGAGCAAGCCAACTGGTTTCCTGAACTCCTCCGGGACTCTCTGTCTCTACTATTTCTCCTTATCATCAATCAAACATAGTTTTCAGGAATTAGTTGTCATCCAGCTTCTTTAGCTCGATGCCCAAGCACCTTAAGTAGTCTTCATTCACTTTTATTATTCATAAAAATTATCAATGTCAATGTTGTTTGCTTCTTTGGATCCCTCACAAAGGGCAATGGAAGCGATTATGTATCTGCTTTAGTGAAAGGACTCATTAAAAAGATGGTAGGCAACAAGTACACAAAATCATTTTTTCAATAAGCTATCCTTGCTTTAAGAATAAAAAGTATAGGGAGGACAGCCACACCATCTGAAAGTCTCCTCTGAGCTCAGCAACTTAATTATGCCATTCATATCATCCCCTAGTAACGTTGAGAGAGGTACAAGCTCAAAGCAGCCATATTGCTTGGTGGTGGTAGACCTGCTGGCAAAGCTTACATGTGAAGGAACGATATTAAATGCAACTCTGCCCTAACCAGTTTAGCTCAGTGGTTAGAGTGTTGGCCTGCAGACTCAAAAGTCCCAGGTTTGATTCTGTTCAAGGGCATGTACCTTGGTTGCTGGCACATACCCAGTAGGGAGTGTGCAGGAGGCAGCTGATGGATGTTTCTCTCTATCCCTCTCCCTTCTTCTCTGTAAAAAAATCAATAAAATATATATTCTTAAAAATGCAGCTCTGGGAGACTCCTGCTCAGTTCACGCTGGTCACTGTCTTGTGCTAAAATGTAGCTAAGTCTCCAAGACCTCCAGGGTTGTCCTGCAAAAAGGCACCAACCAGCATGTGAATTGGGCACCATTGTCCAATCACAGCTCACGTCTACTTGACATCTCTCTATGTGCCAGGCAGCGTGCTAGGCATTCTCCATCCTTGATTTCACTGGCTATCTTCAACCAACCCATGGGGTGTTATTTTACCAATTGTGAGGAAACAAAGAGTTAGAGCCTTAAGTCATGTTTTCCGAGTCGAATCAGTCCTGAAAGGAACCAGAGCTATTATAGGACATCTGTCACTCTTGGGTGACAGTCCTATCCTCAAATGGTTCCCCAAATTGTTACTTAAAGATAAGCATTCTCCTCACTCCAAGAGCATATTTCCATTCTGCTGATTCTCCACAACACAGAATGCTAAGAAGAACATTCTGACAGCACTGGTCCCATTCACCTTTTGTCCTTGTTTTTGTTTTGTGGCCTTTATTTGCAAGTTGATGCCTCAGTTTCAGTAAAAGGGGAGGTGAGACTTGTGAAGGATAAGTAGTTAAAATAGTTACAACACGGGGTGGCGTAACAGCAGAGACCTCGCCCCACAAGGAGAATTAGGGGGTGAAGACTTACCGTTGTTTTTGAAGATGAAAAGAATGTGCTTAATGTGTGTTATTTCGTGATGATGCTAAAAGCATGGTGTCCACCCATCGTGGAGGAGCCCAACCCTAGAGCTGCCTCTGCTTCCATCCTATAGGCCTTTCTTTGATTGACAGGCATCACCGGAAGGAGGGAAGGGTCTTAGAAAGTCCACAGGAAAAGTGGTTCTCCAGAGCATCTCCTCCAGGCATCGAGTTAATGTATTTACCTATTTGTTTGTGACACAGATGCTCTGCCTTGGTGCTCCCATAAAGAGAATGTTCCCAGCGAGAACAAAAATAATTTGGAGAGCTGGGAACAAATTAGAGGCGACACTGATCTGAATAGCAGACGCTGGCAGGGGGCAAAATTATTTTTCAAACACTTTCGCTCCTCCTGGTAAAGTAGTTAGTGTTGTATTTTCATGCTAGAAGGAAAAAATGATGAAAAGTTTTTCAACCCAAAGTAACAAAACCCTTGATTCGTGTCCAGATCTGCAAAACAGGATCCCATATGGCTAGTGGGGTCCGAGGAGGTCTGAGAGTGGATGGGAGGATGCACCTTGTAGGCTTGGCGTAGGTGTTTCGCCTCATTTTCGCGAGGGTTTTGCTGCTCCGTATGCATATCAGCCTTGCCATGGGCGTTTCATGAAGAAGAAGAAAAAAGTCCATTTTGTAATATTTTTAGTATCTGTGGCTCCAAACTCGATGATGACTCGGGCATTGGTGCAGCCAGCCAGCGTGCAGGGTGTGTGCATGAGCAATGAGAGGTGATGATGGTGGGAAGGGGCAGAGGTAGCGGGGAGAAGGGTCCAGGGCACACCCTCAGTACATGCTGAGCCATAACACAGCACAGCCTCACTGTGGCTGGTACCTTAGGCCTTAAAGGGATTGCTTCCAATCACAAGCTTAGCCATCTTCTGTCTTAAAAGGGAGAATTCTAGGGAAGGCTATAGGGAGAGTTTTCTGAGCAAGTTTGTTGCTTGTGCCTCCCAAGTTCAAAGAGAAAACCCTGCCTCATTAAAATGCCTTCTGGCTTCGACAGTCAGCTTCTCTGGAGTTAGAACTTTCATGCTTTTCTCTTTTTATTGGGGAGATATTAGGGTTGGTTTTACAAGCAAAATAAACAGCTCGGGAACAAATGAAAGCCTTTTTTATTTCGCTTTTAACTGTAAATTCAAGGGCTTGAAGTGAATTTGGCAAATAACCCCGATCGCTGAGGAGCACTGCGGCCGAAAGGCAAGATTTCCAAAAATTCTTGAAAATCCAAGTAATACCGGGAATAAATCCCAAATTCAACTTGTTGAGCCCCGCGTCTCTCTTAGAACACTCCCCACCCCACCCCTCCTTTAAAGAAGAAGGAGAAATCAATCACAGGTCTCCTGCACGCCTGGCCTGCTGGCTGTGTCTCTGACCTTGGGCCAGAGGCTGTGCAGAGCCAGCAGGATCTGGGCAAGGATGCGGGTCCCTGAGAGGAGGATGTCGCTCCCCTATGGCTGAGCTAAGGCCCGTTAGAGTGCACTGCAGGGTGACAAGTGTCTAAACGGCCTCCTCCTGATGTATCTCATATTTATTTCTTTTTCTTTATGCTAACCTTGAATGTTTTTAGCCGAGCTTTTCAAATTCGATGAACTGACTTTTGACTATTTATTTATTTATTTATTTATTTATTTATTTATTTATTATTGTCTAAAGTTTTACATGTCTCCATTTTTCCCAGTTGACCACCCCGTTCCCCCCCCCCCCCCCCAGCTATTCCCACCCTGGGCAAGCCCCCACCGCCCCAGTGTCTATGTCCATTGGTTATGCTAATATGCATGCATACAAGTCCTGTGGTTGCTCTCTAACCCCCCTCCCCTCCCTTACCATTTGTCTCTGGATCTATTCTTGTTCATCAAATGATGTTGATCATTATTATATGCCACATATAAGTGAGATCATATGATATTTATCTTTCTCTGACTGATTTATTTTATTAATTTTATTAGGAAGGGGAGAGAGAGCGAGAGAGAGAGAGAGAGAGAGAGAGAGAGAGAGAGAGAGAGAGAGAGATACATCGATGAGAGAGACACATTGATCAGTGTCTCCTGTACGCAGAACCTGTAACCCAGGTACATGCCCTGGATCGGGAATCAAACCCTTGTCCCTTTAGTGTGTGGGGCAACATTCTAACCACTTAGCCACCATCCAGGGTGACTTTTGACCTTTTAGATTTATCTTGATTTATGTAAAATCAACCTCTGAAACACAAATAAACAGAGCCGTTAGTATGGTCCTGGCCAGTGTGGCTCAGTTGGTTGGAGCATTGTCCTATACACTGAAAGGTGGCGGGTTTGATCCCCAGTTGGGTAGCATACGGGAGGCAATCTGTCACATTGATTACCTAACATTTCTCTGGCTCATTTTCTCTCTTCTGTAAAATAGGATTAATGTTGCCTATTTCTGGAGTTGTTTTAAGGCTTACATTAAATGTATAGATTTATGCTGTTGACAAAGTGGTTGGCACAAAATAGTAACTCAGTGAATGATTGTTACACACATTATAATTTATTACACACACACACACACACAAAACCTCACATTTTTTTATGAGGGACTAACAACGAATGAACCTACGCTTATTTTGTTTTTCTTTTTTTGGTGTGTTATATAATCATATAAAGCCAGTAAGGGAAAATGAACACAGCAATAATTATAGTCTCAGAGTAGAGTATAACTTTATATTAACATTAATAACGAGCTCTATACATAGTATTTTAAAATAGGTACTTATATATCATGAAAAAGAACTTTTGAGATTTGTATCATCTTGTTGTGGAAATACATTTAATAGGTATTTATGTATGAGTGTGAATGAGAACACTTTAAAAGTCATTTATAAAACTACTAGTAGCCCTGCGCATGAAACAGTGAGCCAGTAGCTCTCTACAGAGCCTGGCCGCACCTGTTGCCTAGATGCTCTCCGCAGCCCAGAGGCCCATCTGTGCCCAGGCTGTGGTGACAAAGCAAGCATTCTGCCAGGCTGCTCATGCTGCCTGCTCTCAGTGGCTGCTCCCCGCTCCCCCAGGACTGGGGACTCTGGCAGGGCTGAGAGGACTAGGCACTGCCATCTTGTGGCTATGGGTGCCTCCATCTTTGTGACGGAGGGATGGTTAATTTGCATATTATCCTTTTATTAGATAGTATATTCTAGGATGGGGGCAACCAGGGAGAGGTCAATGGGGGGAAAAGGAGACTTATGTAATGCTTTAAAAATAAAGAATTTTATTTAAAAAAAACCCACACCTACATTCTACTTATATTTTGAATTTTCTGTGGTATTTTACTTATTGTATTTGGCTAGATATGCTCTATAATAGGAATTTTGCTTTATGTTAAATGTATGAGGCTTCATTGAGTGTATTTTGATCCATTTTTGACATATCACTGGCCTATCCTTTATAAATGTCTAGAAAATGAAATGAGTACCCAGCTTCCCCTGGGGTGTCTTTTTTATTGAATTTATTGGGGTGACATTAGTTGATTAAATTATATAGATTTCAGGTGTACAGTTTTCTGTATGTCTTTTGTTTTGATACAGATTTCTTCTGGAACACTGTTGGTCATGCCTTTGAACTCTAAGCATGACATATAACTTAATTTTCAAGGGTAACTTGGTCTTCATTTTTTGATATCTCCCAAAGCATAATGCCTCTTTAATACTTAACTTAATATTTACAAATGGAAAGTGCATTTGGTTCTTTAAAGTTTCCATTATTCTTGATAAAAGAATCTTATGAACTTAACTCGTGCTACTTCTTGAAGCATAGTTTTAAAATTTTCCTAAATAAGAAATCTAGTGAATATTATCTGGAATTACCATTATGTAATATCCGCTGTCATCACCACAATGGAATACCTTTTATAATTAAAAGGTATGCAGTCATGCTTGGGCGAAATGGAATAAGAAATCAAATTGTCTCCTAGTGGGGGTACAATAGAGCTTTTTCTTGCTTGCTCAGGGGAGGGGGAGGGTTTTCAGTGTGTGCACGGGAAAGGAGGAAAGCCTCAATAAATAATTTGTTTTTCATCACTCATTTCCATGCCAGCTCTGAATCTCAAATAATAAGTCAACTGCAATTACATGAAGATACATCAGGTGACATTTTATCCTTTTTTAGATCTAGAGAAATGGACTTAAGGATGAGGAATGGCTGACTTTAGCAAACAGATTAAAAATAGCGCATTACCTAAACGCTGAGTGAGTCAGATTTAAAAAGCACACATCTAAAGGCCTTCCCATGTAAAACCGAAGCAATTTGGCTCTTGAGAGGAAAGGTTGTGACCTGGCTTCTAGCCTGTCTCCATGCTTGACCTCCTTTCGTTTAGTTCAAAGAGATTAAATCCAGTTTCCTGGGCCAGCCTTGGATGAGAACACCACGGACACTCTGGCTTGGAGATCGATAAGGATGAGATGGAGAAAAGGGACTATGAGCTCATAGGTCCTTTCCATCCCTCTAGTCTGGGCTCCTGCCATTTCATCCCACACAACCCAACCTTCCGCCACCCCGGCTCTCCTGCTGTTCTCCAAACACACCAAACATTTCCCCTAAGTGCCTTTGTACAGCCCATTCTCGCCACCCCTCATACACCACCCCCATTTCTGTTTTGCAAACTCCTACTCATGTGTCAGGAAGTGTCACCCACTCTGTGAAACCCTCCCCAGTTGCTGAGCAGAGCTTGTCAGTCTTTCCTATGGGCTCTCCTACCACTTTGCTTATTCCTACTCTCACTGCACTTAATGGAAATGTGTCTTTTTTTAACATCTCTGCCTCCTTCTTTCAGTTTTTTCCCAGGGAAAGGAGCCAAGCCCTGTCATCTTCTTTACCCAGCCCCTTACAGATAGCTAGTCAAGACTTGTGCATCCATACGGAGGCAGACAGATGAATGGTGCTGTAGATGTAGACATAGGTGGAGATAAAGAAAGAGATAGAGACAAAAAGAGAGATAGAAATAGGGACGGAAACCTCAAGGTGGTGCTTCGAGTACCCAAGAGAACAAGCTCAGAAACAGATGGCACTGACATTGGGATTAGTGGGGAAAAGGAGTGGTAGCTATATTTGTAGTTAGGCATATGGATACTATGTACATTGGTAAGGGTTGGGGGGTAGGGAGCAGCAGTGTGCTCATACACTGATAGTTGATTCACATGATGAAATGTGGTTGTCTTTAAAACGGATGTATGAGTCATGAGTGGGAAGGAGAGAGTGTGTTTGCATAAAGTATAGAGAAAAGTGAACTGCCTTAAATAGAGGGAAAGCTGACCTCAAATGAAATGGGAGAGGCCTCTCTTACGTTAAATTGGATAGAAATTGTTCTTGGGCTTCAAAAATAATTGAGAAATGAAGGAATATGATGGAAAACTCCACTCCTTTCCACATAAATCCACCTCCTCTAGATACCAACCAGTGAATACATGAAAATCGGAGTCCTTTCTAGGAGGAAGGTCAACCACAGGCTGTAAAAGAAGATCAAACTCATTAAGTATCTGTTGTGGTTGAGAATGCCTTGAAGAATGAAAAATTTAGATGCATTCAACACTCAACACCTACGCACCAAAGAACAGGACCCAGATGAGCTAATCTGCAGACCGGAGTGAAAATGAGCTAATTCTGTGAGGGGATTGTATGCAAACTATGGCAAGAGATCAATAACAATTGAAAGAGGGAGGAGGAAAAATTCTGTTCAGCTGCTAACAACCAAGAAGCAGCACATTTGCAAAATGCATTAACTGTTTCAGTAACAGGTAGGATAATGTAGAAATACTGGCTTGATTGATCCTCTAACAGTGTTTCCCAAAGTGTGGTACGTGTACCCCCAGGGATATGGGAAGAGTTTGGTGGGGATATGCACTGCACCGGAATTTGGTGGGGATATGCACTGCACCGTGCTTAGCTGCACCTGATTCTACGTTCTCATGAGTACAAGGGGTACTCAGGGTTTCGAAAATTATAGAAGGGGGACACATATGCCAATAGTTTGGGAAACACTGCTCTACAGCTATATTTATTGTGATATGTCTGATAGATCCTCCCTTCCTCCAGTTGACGGACAGACTTAAACCCCATCTGCAGCCAGACATTCCTGAGCTCTGAACCACCAATCAGCACCTGCCAAATACCCTAAGCCCCCGATTCCGATTCCTAAGTCCCTAGGTCCCTCATCATAGGCCTTCCATGGAGCCACCCATCAGCGTGTGCTGAGTGCCCTAAGCCCCGTCCCCTATCCTTAAAACCTGTTAACCAGGGAGTTCCCTTCTTAATTACACAATGTATAATGGGCGCATACTCTTTCACTAGGACGTGTCAGTACATCACGCCCGGTGGACGTAATTTCATATTATTATTATTTTTTATTTATACTTAATTAAAATAAATGAAATATATATTTTTTGTTTATTTATATATAAAGCACAAAGGAAAATACAAAATTACAAACAAATAGAAAAGAATACCAACAAAAAAATGGAAACATCGAATTAAAAAATTATAAATTTTACAATTATAAAGATTACAAAAAATATATACTGTCCGTTTCAGGGCACAACATATATTTCAAGGACGTATTCATACGTCCTACCCGTACCCGATATTGTTTACGTTTGACGTATTTATACGTCCCTCTTGGTTAACAAGTTAAAGGTGCTTGTACCCCGGCCCTCGCTCTTCCGCCCCTCTCTCTGGAAGCAGCCTGCAGGGGTACTCTTCCCTCCAATAAAGCCTGTGTGTGTCCTGCCATCCTGGTCTCCAGTCCCTTCTCTATTTAATCTATCAATGTCTTTTTCCCTTTCTCCTTTTCTTTCTTTTCTTTCTTTTCTTCCTTTTCTTTCTTTCCTTGGAGGTTGGTGGGAGGTATAGGAGTTATAGAGGATGAAGGATTTGCTTGTCTTTTTTTTCATTCCCCTTGTAGCTGACTTACCCATGCTATCACCATCATGATAAAAAGGCATGTGTAATGTTATTGAGGCGGGCAGTGGAACTGACAGCACATTTTATATATTATCCAAAACATTGAAGAAGAAAATTTGCAATAACCTAATAGTCATTTGTTAAAGCATGAAGTTGGCCTCATCAGCTGAGAAATGGAATTTGCGAGCTGTTAAATGTCAAAGCTGACCCCTGGGAGTTTCCGAGGTGGGATGATGTGGCAAAGGGCGAGCTTCAGGTCATGTTTTATACAAGAAGTTTAATTGTTCTGGCTAGGAAGTAGAAGTGACTCATTGAGCTGAAGTGGTCTCTATCTCCCCACACAGATTTCAAATGGGGGAGGACAGCATAGCAATAATATCTTTAAAAGGATTGGACGAGTCCACTTTGGTCTTTTAACTACTTCCATCCAGATTCATTTGTTTTGGACACAAATGTTGACAGCTGGCCAATGATAGCAAAAACATAGTGTCTTTGTCACCCCTTCTGAACCCACACCAACCTTTTCACTGTGTTTAAACCAAATTTTTTTTAAATTATTATTATTTTATTTTATTTTTTTGCCAAAGAAAATTGTGTGCTGTTCGGCCTTTTCTGAGCTTTTATTGGAGAACGTTAAATGGCTTATAACTATAAAGAGCTGTAACGTCATCATGACACCAAGTTCATGGTACGGTGCTTTCCAGTCGTGTTTTCATTATCCTCAGAAACGTTCAACCCACTCAGGTATGAGCATTTTTTATTTGACATCAAAAGCTTATTCACGGTCATTTCTTAGGCATGAGATTTGGATTCAGAGTCTTACATCACCTTGAAGGGCTGTGAGCTGCTAGGGGTTTCTAATCACAGCATTTGCTAGTCATCTGCCATTCTCTTCACCCACTCTTCCTTGGCCACTGATACTGCTAAATCTGAAGCTTAAAGTGAAGGTATCTCTGAAGAAAAAAATGTATTGGAAGAAGAACGTGGGCATTGGCTTACAGGAACCATTGTCTCTTCCATCTTCACCCCCTGCAAAGTATTAAAGAGTATTTAAAAACTAAGCTGAAAGAGGTATCTAGGGGGAAAAAATATATCTACAAGTGAACCTATATCAAAAGCAACACAAAAAGTAACCAGTCTAGCCCAGCTGGTATTGCTCAGTGGTTGAGCATCAACTCATGAACCAAAAGGTCACCAGTTTGATTCCTGGTCGGGGCAGGTGCCCAGATTTCTGGCGTGATCCCTAGTAGAGGGTGTGGGGAGCCAGCCTGATCAACGTTTCTCTCTCATGGATGTTTCTAGATCTCTATTCCTCTTCCGTCCTCTCCCTCTAAAATCAATAAAAATCTAAAAAAAAACAAAAACAGACAATTAAGGTCCTCTGAAGGAAAAGCAGAAGTCACTTAGGCATACAGAGGGCAACTGTTGCACTTAGAACAGTAGCTACAGGGAAATTCAGTGGAGGGGGATAGCTTGTGCATTAATTATAATAAGAGAGAAGTATCTTGCCCTAGCCAGTTTAGCTCAGTGGATAGAGCATTGGCCTGTGGACTGAAGGGTCCCCGGTTCGATTCTGGGATTCTGGTCAAGGGCACATGTCTGATTTGTGGGCTCAATCCCTAGTAGGGGGTGTGCAGAAGGCAGTCAATCAGTGATTCTCTCTCATCATTGATGTTCCTCTTTCTCTCTCCCTCTTCTTTCCTCTCTGAAATCAATAAAAATATATTTTTTAAAAAGAGAAAAAGAGAAGTATCTTAAAGTATAAGATCAGAAAAAGTGTTCTCAGGTGAAATCATAAAGGATCTCAAATTGCCAGACTGAAAGGCTTGAACTTTATTCTGCCCACAATGGTAAAGTAACCAGAAGAGTCTGGAAGGTTAGGAGGCCAGTTTGACTGCCCAGGTCTAAGGCAGAGCAATATAAGTGGAAATAAGTCAATTTTGCTAGAAATCATGAAGCCAGAATTAATAGGGTTAAGTAGTGGGTTAAAATGGCAAGTAATGAGGGAGCTGGAAGAACCAAGTAGCTATTAATATTTTGGAATGGGAAACCCTATCTTATATCAAATTATTATTTTCCCCTTTTGGCCTTATTGGTCCGAATCTGACAACCAAAGTAATTACTTTATGTTCTAATTTTTCTATTTATGTTGAGTGATTCAATTTTTTTTAAGTGGCTATATTATTTAATGACTCCTGGGCCTATATTTTTCCCAAGGGTACATGTTTCCCCATTCTATAAAGGAAATGTTCATTTATTAGGAAAGTGAGATATACCACCATCAATAACCACATCCAAAGATATATTAGCAATAATATTCATATTAATGCGCTCACTACTACCTTGTGTAAGAAATATGCTATGCAGAGGCACCTTTAAGTTTCCAATGGCATGCTTTAAGAATCCTTGTACATTTGAAATAAAAGGTAGTCTTGGTATTTCTTCATTTTTTTAAGCATACCACACTGTGTTGACATAAATGCCTATCTGCCAGGGTTGTAGAAAAAAAGTTGCAAGAATTAAAGTCATCCTCTTGTAACTGTTGTATTTATAATCGAATTGATCTGCTTAGTACTTATAGAGTATCTCGGCCTTATAGAGTATCTTTCTAGTGGAAAAGGAACCTAAGGCTACTCCAGGGAAGTGGGCATATTATTGGAAGGCAGTAGAATGCCTGAGACCGCTATCCTTGAGGCTCCCAGTGGCCCCCTTCCCTCTAGCTATGCAGTAGAATACACTCAACAATACATGCGATCCAACTATAGACGTTCACAGCAACATGGTGACTCTCAAAATAATTGTTCTGAGTGGAACAATCCTGAAAAAAAAAAAAAGAGTAGTCCTATATAATTCGGTATATATAAATTTCTAGAAAATGCAGGTATGTTAAATATATGTGATTCACTGTGTATTTGTAATACATTATTAAATTGTTTTTTATTTATTTTTTTAAAAATGAAGGCATTCTTTATGCTATTATGGAGTGATCCAGGGTATATTGTTAACTTTTTTAAAATATCAAGGTTGGAGACTATATATATGCTACTCTTTAAGAAAAGAGATAACAAGAGGCATAAGGGATATATGTACAGACAAATATATATTTATACTTTAGAAAAATTATGTAGATACAAATTATTAAAAATTTTGATGGTTATCTATGGGAGAGTATGATCTGGGAAAGATGAATATTTCTCTAACCTTATATGTTTACTGGTGTAGTTACCAAATTTTAAGAGTAAACATAGAAGCACGTAAACAAGGTAGAGTAAACTGGATACATAAAAGGTAGAAAAAAGTTTTCACCAGATGTTAAGAGACCTGGAACAATATTTGCAAATTTATAAAGGAAAGAAATTTCATATCAAGTTAAATTTTCGTCAAAAGACATAGATCCTCAGACATGCAGGAACTCTGTGAATGCTGGGCATTCTTGATAAACACACTTAAAGATAAGTTCCTGCCTTCGAAGATTATTCAAGATAAAGAATTCAGGATTGGAGAAGGCCTAACAGGAATAATGGTTAGCAAGCAATAAAAGAATATGTTTTATATTCAACCTGAATGAAATGTGGGAAATATCATTTCAGAATTGGATGTATATTTGATCAATTTTGACAATGGAAAAATAATGATAGAACTAAATGGACATCGGAGAGGCATTGGGAGTCCTAGGAACAAAGAACTTTCTCTTCCATTCATTCATACATCATTGTGATGTAGGTTAAAATAATTAAACATAATGGCCATAGCCATTTAATATTTACTTTATCTAAAAAGTTGGAGTGATCTTATAGAAGAAGCAGCATTGAAAAGTTCTGCACGGTCTCTGTTTTCATGTTTCTTTTTTCATTAAGTTTGAGAAATAGTAAATTTAGCATTTTCAAGAAAAACAGCAGGTATGTGCTATTTTCGTAGAATTGCCTACCTACCTACCTACCTAGCTACTTATCTGCCTTTATATTTGCACATGTACAACTAGGATGTTTACCAAACGTTGACAGTGATTATTTTTTGCATGGAGAACTTAGGTAATTGTATTTCTTCTCTATCAGTTGCATTTTTTGGTATTATATATTTGTATGAATGTGAAACATTAAATTATGTTGAAAGGTGTAATTAAACAGATCAATTAAGAAAAACTAGATGTTTACAGCAAAGGAATTGGTGGGTATTATGGGCTGAATTGTGTACCCCAAAATTTATAGGTTGATACCCTAACTTCCAATATGACTGTATATAGAGATAGGGACCCGAAGCGAGTAATTAAGGTTAAATGGGGTCATAAGGATGGGGCCCTAACCCAACAGGATTAGTGTCCTTATAAGAAGGAGAGACACCAGAAATGTGAATGCACAGAAGAAGGTCCATTTGAGTACCTGATAAAAAGCTTTACCAGAAACCAATTTTGCCAACACTTTAATCTTAGACTTTCTCCTCCAGGGCTGCTAGAAAAGTTATGTTGGTTAAGCCACCCAGTTTGTGATATTTTGTGATGGCATCCCTAATAGACTAAAGACTAACACAATAAATAAATTCATCTTTATGCTGCCATTAAAAAGAGTAATTCATATATATATATATATATGAATTACTAAATACAATTAGGTAATTGTATATATATATATGAATTACTAAATATACTAATTCATATACTAATTGTATTAGTAATTCATATATATATATATATTTATATATATATATATATATATATATATATATATATATATATATAAATATGTGTTTAGTTACATAATGTTTTTGTTACATCAATAAATAACAAAAGCAAATTTCAGGGAAATGCACACATAATATGATTCAGTTTCTGCTTTAAAGAAAAAGACAGCAAAACATAATAAATTCTGTATGAGCATGTTTTTATACATTTGAATGAAGAAAGATTTACCAGATTATTGACATTCCTTGAGGAGGGGATTATTATCAATTGTTTTTATATATTTCTGTATTGCTTGAAATTTTACAATAAGCATGCATACTTTTATGATTTAAAAATAGGATTAAGGAAACCAAGTATTGTGAAAAATAACATATGTTTAATTTGTGTCTGTGTGGTATATGCATACTGATTTCTATCTCTATGTCATATACCCAACAGCACTTGGTCGAGAATTCCAAAATTTTTCTGCCAAGGAGTTCTTTGCTCAAATGCAAAGAATGTAAGAATGTTTCTTCTTGTATTTCTGGCAAAAATTCTCAATGTACATAGTCACTCCTTTTCCCCCCCAACCTTGATTTTTTTCCATGTTAGTTCTCATAAGATGTGTGCATATGTGTGTACACACACATGTATTTAAGTGGGCAAATTAGATCTACAAGATTTATTCTTGTTGTATCTTAATTCAGAGTTGGCTAAAAGGCAAAAACAGCAAAAACTCAAAAGAATTCCTTTATTAGAGAATCACCAGAGCCTCTGTTATGTGGTATAGGGTACATGCTGCCTAATTGTGGATAGTGATTCATTTAAGACAGCTCTAAAGGTAATTTAAACTGAGACATCCAGTTGGTAAAGATAATTTCCTCAGTGCAAAAATCCCCAGTCTAGAAAACACGGGAGACTCACCTAACACCGTTTTGATGGAACATGCTAGGAAAAGCTAGAAAAGGCTCGGGGCTGAATGATTGCCTGTGGAAGGCGAGATGGAATTTATCAAGTAAAACAGAAGCAGGGGTCACAAGGGCCAGGAATGAAAAACAAATGCAAATCTACGAGCTGTTATTTTAAAACCAGAGAAAAGTAGGTTACACAAGCCACTTCCATTTTTAAATGCTACCCCTCTGGTGTGTGTGTGTGTGTGTGTGTGTGTGTGTGTGTGTGTGTGGTGATGGGGGCCTGGGGGACGGGGGCGGGGACCTTTACCCACTTGTCTTTTTTTTTTTTTTTTTTTGCGAAGAATGCTGTTTTTCCACGGAGGCAAAGAGTAATATTTGAGGAAGAGGTTTTCCAGATGCAAGTACAGCAAGACACTAAAGCTCAGGTTTGCACGTGGGTAAACACGTGCTTTCTCACCGAGAGAGAGAAGTTTAGCTTGGCAGGCCCCGCTACAAGCATGACTCTGGGCCTACGGAAAGCCAAAGCTACAGAAACCCAAGAGATCTCCAAAAATAACACCAAAATTAGGGCCTTGAAACGCCTCGTACTGGTCATGCCGCGGATGGTGGAACTCGGGTGCTCAGCACCCTCAAGGCTCCCGAACCCTCAGCATTCTCCTTGGCATTTTAAGACTTTGTTTGGGCCCGGCTGGTGTTGCTCGATGGTTAGAGCACCGGCTTAAGAACCAGGAGGTCACAGTTTAATTCCCTGTCATGGCACATGCCGGGGTTTTGGGCTCAATCTCCAGTGCAGGAAGGAAGCAGCCATTTGATGATTCTCTCTCATCATTGATGTTTTTATCTCTCCCTCCCTCTCCCTTCCTCTCTCTCTAGAATAGGGGTGTCGAACTCAATCAGAGAAGGGGCCAAAATCTAAAATCCAGCCTAAATCGCGGGCCGAATGGTTTACTGAACAGTCATAAACTGTCATTGTGATGGAAACGCAGCGGAGTGCAGTGATGACAGCGCGGTGCGGGCCACATTGCAAGGCCTGGCGGGACGGATTTGGCCCGCGGGCCTTGTGTTTGACACATGTGCTCTAGAATCAATAAAAACACTTTTTTTAAAGGACTTTTTTTGTCCTCACAGTCTTAAGAGGAGGCTGTACACTGGACTTGGGTTTGGGGACTTCATTGTTCAATTTAAATAATTCTGAAAGCTTTCTATCTTTGCATGTTGGATGAGTTGTCATCAATCCACTTGGTGGCAGTGAGAAATATCAACTGAGGATGTTCATTCTCTTAGCACCAGTTTGGCATGAGCAGGGTCCTATGCTGATCTCTGAGCTCTAGCAATTCTATAAACTTGTCAAGTTATACTTAGAAAGCAGTGTAACTCATTAAGACCATTCTACATTCCCAATCACATAGACATCATGTTTTACCTCCAGGATATTTGCAAAATATACGTGAAAAAGACCATGTAGGATGCCCACCAATGGGAACCTTAAAAGGCACTCGATATAGCATTCATTCATTCTAGACTTTCTTCTTTTCACAAGCTAGGGGCATTTTCCCAAGGCCGGTTTGTTAGGGATGATGCTGAGCAGATTACTGATGAGGGATCTCTAAAAGTGTGTAATGCTAGGGCAGTGGTCAGCAAACTCATTAGTCAACAGAGCCAAGATCAACAGTACAACGTTTGACATTTCTTTGGAGAGCCACATTTTTTAAACTTAAACTTCTTCTAACGTCACTTCTTCAAAATAGACTCGCCCAGGTAGTGGTATTTTGTGTAAGAGCCACACTCCAGGGGCCAAAGAGCCGCATGTGGCTCCAGAGCTGCAGTTTGCCGACCAAGGTGCTAGGGGGCACCTGCTCTGGGGACTTGAGTTTCTGAGAGCAATAGCCCCTCAAAACCAAAGCTTTTCAGCATCATGGGTAGAACCTCAGCTCACCCATCACTGGCTCTATTGACAACAAAGGGATTGATTATTCACCTAGCATCTGTGAAAAGGCATTAAGCTTTGCCGAAACCGGTTTGGCTCAGCGGTAGAGCGTCGGTCTGCAGACTGAAAGGTCCCAGGTTCGATTCTAGTCAAGGGCATGTACATTGGTTGCGGGCACATCCAATGTTGCGGGGTGTGCAAGAGGCAGCTGGTCGATGTTTCTCTCTTGTCCACGTTTCTAGCTCTCTATCTCTCTCCCTTCTTCTCTGTAAAAAAAAATCAATAAAATATATATTAAAAAAAAAAAAGAAGAAGAAGAAAAGGCATGAAGCTTTCAAGAAATGACGCAGGTTGCTCCAGCCAGCATGGCTCAGTGGGTTGAGCATCGACCTATGAACTAGGAGGTCACGGTTTGATTCCCAGTCAGGGCTGATGCAGGCTCAATTCTCAGTGGGAAGGCATGCAGGAAGCAGCGGTGTTTCTATCTCTTCCTCCAACTCCCTACCTCTCTGAAATCAATAAAAATATATTTTTAAAAAAGAAGAGATAATGCAGGTTATAAGAATCTAAGATCATAACATGCAATGCATGGACGCATGTGTACACACATAACTGTCATTGTAAAGGACTTTATCTTGTTGCTGTTGTTTTAAGTCCTGCATAAGAGTTAATTATTATTCATAGAAACATCTGCAGGCAGGTCCAGAATTTCTCCCATCCTCTACAGTCAGGCATGAACTTGGTTGTTTTGATTCTTCGATTTTCAGGCTTGGGTTTCAAATCACTACCCACACGGCCAGGTCTCTGAATAAAACCCTGGCAAAGAAAGCTGGGGCTGTTTGGGAAATGCCTAGCATGAATCGTGTCGAGCCACTGTCTTTATGCCTTTAGCTTTTTTAATTGACTTTGCATGCATCAACTCTGCCTTCCAGTAAGGCGACGCGGTTCCCAGGGATTGTCAAAAGACGCCTGTCTGGAGAGCTGATCTAATCCAGTTGGTGCCATTGAAAAACCTTAAATGGCAGCTTTCATCTTATTTGCAAAAACTCGCTTGGTTCAGGTTACATTTTAATCCCAGTTGCTATATCAGCTTTATGGCAGCAGGGATGGGGGTAGACTTTGGGGGTGAGGGGGGGGGACAGACAGGAGGGGCCCGAGGCTGTTTTTGGCTAAGCTTTTGTTTTCCTCTTCTTTTATGTAAATTATTAATTCAAGCAAAACCTTATAACGGGGGCAGTATCTGAGGCCGGAGGGCAGGCCAGTTTGGGGGCTCAGACTTGGCTCTAGTTGTTCCTGAGAGTGAGCTGTGACAGACACGTACTGGTGTGTTTAAAGCTCGCTGCCCTTCTGGCTTTGATGATGGCAGAAGATTGCAGCCTGTGATAAAGAAACAAGCTCATGTGTGCGTGGTTTTCCATCATGGCCAGGGAGGATTCAATCCCCCGGACACATGTGCGGGTCTCAATGACCCAAAGCGAAATTATAACCATCGTGGTGACACTTTAGGCCGAAGTGACTTTCCAAAATAAACAACGTAGCCTTGTCACAGTTTCTTCCTTTTCTCTTTCCTCCTCCTCCTCCTCCTCCTCCTCCTCCTCCTCCTCCTCCTCCTCCTCTCCTCCTCCTCCTCCTTCTCCTCCTCCTCTTCCTTCTCTTCCTCCCCTCCTCCTCCTCCTCCTCCTCCTCCTCCTCCTCTTCCTCCTTCTTCTTCCTCTTTTCTTCTTCTTCTTTTAATCCAAATCAACACTGGGCTTGTTATCCTTGGATAAAATGTCATTCAGAGACACAGCTTCCCATCCCCTGTCCACCCTGTGTGTGTCTTTGTGTGTGTGCACCTTTAAGAGAGGGATACCACCACCTTGCGTTTGGATCCTGTTTATTCCTCACGTAGCCTTGGGTCAGCCCACTGTTGCCTCTAAATGTGGATAAAGAGACAGTTGAGGGGAAAAGCCTGATGCTAGAGAGCATGCGCCATGCTCTGTAAATAGTATCTCATTTAACACCCGCAAGGACACAGAGAGGTGGTGGCTGTCAGTCTCATGGTGTCGGTGGGTAAACCCGAAGCCCAGATGGTCCAAGTGATTCTGTCCTGGTCGTGCCTCTCAAGGATGACCTGGAGGGGATTTGGCCAGAGGTGGCCTCTCCCCACCTCAAACCCTGTGGCTTCAGGGTGAGGCGTGTCCTAGGTCCATAGAGAAGAGCCCAGCTGTTCCTTGTCTGCTTCCCGATCTCTCTATACAGGTCTGTGTCCCCTCCATGCCTGGCACACAGGACACTCCCTGGGGCCTCTCAAGGTCAATTACAAAAGTCTGTTACTCTCATTTCTCAGTGAGATTCTGCTCTTGGCAAAGGCAGCCTTGGTAATCAGTGTGATCCCCAGGTCACCCGGAAGCCCCTATGACCTTCATTTCCTAGCCACGCCCACCAAGTAGATGTCCCCTGACATCTACTCTCAGTGCATTGATTGCCATCTTCCTCCAGGGCCTCTTTTGTAAAACTCTGGGTAACAAGAGGTTCAGGGGCAGACGCTGAGGAATCATGTGCCATCCGAGAAATGGACTGCCGTTCCACGCACCAGAGCTTTACCCTAATCAGAAGCTGGCTCCTGGACAGCGTGAGCACAAGAGAATGCCTAATGTTGTAGGAATTGCACGATTAAAATGATGCTTGATGCTGACGTTTAGACTCAAGAAAGACAGAGTCTAGATCTCTGCCCTGTGTCCATGGATGAGTGACATAATCTTTCAGATGAGTGACATAATCTCTCAGATCTCAGGCTCCTTATCTAAGAAGCATAGATAACAGCATTTTTCATCGTTGGGGGTGACATAGGGAGGAAAGGAAACCACAGAGCCAGAACTTGTAGGTGTCCCAAAAATGGCAGCTCTGATCAACCTCAGGATTCAGACCCCCCCGAGGAGAGCTCCATGAGCTGTGTCTGGGCTCGGCGGGATCCGGGGTGCCTTGGTCTGTTTAGGCTGCTGTAACAGAAATACCTGAGACAGGACAGTTGCAGACATATACACTGAGTGGCCAGATTATTATGACCTCTGGACATATAATCTGGCCACTCAGTGTGTGTGTGTGTGTGTGTGTGTGTGTGTGTGTGTGTGTGTAATATATATTATAGGCCTGGTGCATGAATTCGTGCCAGCCTGGCCAGGGGTTGGGGATATGGGTAGTTGGCCGGCCTGCCTGCTGGCCGAACTCCTGGTCAAGGGGACAATTTGCATATTAGCCTCTTATTATATAGGATATACACTTAGTGGCCAGATAGTTATGCATTCAGAGATCATCATAATCTAGCCACTCATTGTATTTCTCACTGGAAGTCCAGGATGAGGGTGCCAGCATGGTTGAGTTCCGAAGGCTGCCCTCAGGACTGGGTTACCACACCCTGCTCCCCTGTTATTCCATCCTTCCCACAATGAGTTCTTTCTGCTAATTATCATGTGAGTGGCTGCCCAGGCCATTGGGGAGGCTCCCTGTGGTCCTCTCTGTGGCCCAGATCCAGGTTTTTTCCTTTGTTTGGATGAAGTGGATTTAAACTCTGTGTCCTGAGTCCCTGCCCGCACCCAGGGAATCCTGGAAGGGCTTTCTCTTCTTCAGTGACAATCCTTAAAATACTTAACACCAGTGCTGGCTACTGGCTGAGCAGGGGAGGCCCAGTGGCCAGTGAAGGCACCTACATGGTCCTTCAGAGAAACTATGCAGCAGCTCTGACCAGAGCAGTTCAATGTTTTAATAAGCCTGGTGGCTCTCCTGGTGTGTAGCAGCTGAACCCCATTTCTGCCTTTTCCCCCATCTTAGAAATGAAGTTAGAAATCCATTGTCACCCAGCCAGTGTGGTTCAGTGTTTGAGCATCGGCCGATGAACCAAGAGGTCAAGACTTGATTCCTATTCAGGGCACCTGCCCAGATCGATGGATCAATTCCCAGTAAGGGGTGTTCAGGAGGCTGCCAATCAATGATTATCATTGGTTTTTTCTCTCTCTCTCTCTCTCTCTCTCTCTCTCTCTCTCTCTCTCTCTCTCTCTCTCCCTCCCTCCCTCCCTCCCTCCCTCCCTCCCTCCCTCCCTCCCTCCCTCCCTCTCCCTTCCTCTCTGAAGTCAATAAAAAATATATTTTTTAAAAATAATGACATCCATTCTCTTAGAAATGTCTGTGCTGCCGGACACTTTACAAGCACTGTTAAAGTTGTTTTGACCACAGTCGCGCCTGGGCTGGGCCTGTGTGTGAAGAATTTCATAGTTTTCCTCAAGCTGCTAGTAGTACATGGGTGGAGCTTACATAACCACTCAGAAATGGGGGCTGGGGTCTCCCACTCTCTTCAAACTCCCATTTGCAAATCTCCAGTACCCCATGTCCCTTTCAACATCAGTAGCTATAAGTATTCCAGCCAGAACGAAGCAACAAAAGCCTATAATTCTTTAAAAAAAAAAAAAAATAGGCCATCCGTATAGCTTTCTGAGCAAATGCTTGCCGTGCAGGCCTCCAAGAGAAGTTTCCTGCTCAGCCTTCTGGTCTGCAGAAATGCGCTGGGGTTTGTCAGCCTCACTTCTTGTCACAGCCCCCACCTACACAGCAAGACAAATGGAAGATGGCAGCCTGGCCCCGCAGCCGAAGCCTGCGCGCAGTGAACCGGGACGCAGGGCCCCTCTGGAAGAAATGGAGTATTTGCTAATAGCTGACAGAAATGAGCCGGGTTGCGGAACCACCAAAAACAAAGAAAAACCACCAAGCGTGAGAGGGAAGACGGGGCATGTGATTGCCGTCAGTCTGCTATGACTAGGACCCCCCTCCCTCAATTAGTGCGCCTCTTTCTAATCTTGGGTTGCTGGAGGGATGCTCTTTGTTTAAGCCCCACGGAGACCTCCCACCCTCACAGCCTGTGCCTGCATTAGGTCCGGAGAAGTTAAAATGATTATCAAGGGTTCCATCAAAAACCAGGATGCTTATCACTCTGGTTTGGCTACTTGCCTGCATCTAGCTCCCAGTTAATCTCAGTGCTGCTGAGTCTCTCCTGTGGGGGGGAGAGTCCCTTGGGGGAGGGGTGCATGCTCACTACTGTGCAGAAAGGTGAGCAGGCAAAGGGACCAGTGGGGTCACCCCCCGGTTTTCCACACGGGTCCAGGAAAGTAACTAGAACCAGTATCTTCAAATTCAAGAGCGGAGGGTGGGGTGGGAGAAGGTGTGGGGGAGGGAGGGGGGCTCAAAATCTTAAAAATGCCTCAAAGGCCCAAGTCCAAGGTAGTAATTACCGTATTTTTCGGACCATAAGACGCACTTTTTCCCCCCCCAGAAGTGGGGGGGAAAAAGTCCCTGCATCTTATGGTCCAAATATAGCCTACACATATACTTAAAAAAAAAAGTTTTTTTACTTGCCCGGCTCTGTGTGGTCTCTGTGTGCTTGCCCGGCTCTAAAATGGTTCTAAATGCTGCTGTTTACTTTACAGGGTTGATTACATGTGTTTATGACTGTGATGTTGGGTTTTAATGCACATAAAATATCTTAGGACACTATTTGTTTCAGAATCTTTTTTTCTTCATTCCCCTTCTCTAAAAAACTGGTGCGTCTTATGGTCCGGAGCGTCTTATGGTCCAAAAAATACGGTAAGTAGAAAGAGAGCTGTTGTCATCCACCCATTGGACAGCAGTTACATAAGAGATGTGGAATCTCTAATGGATGCTCTACCTACAGCTTGCATTTGACTCTTGTATCACTGGGATGAAAAGATGCCAGCCAATCTCATACCAGTGGTTCAAGTTGGAGCAATTTTGTGTGATGTTTATGTGACTTTGAACAAGACCAGAACCTGTGCATCTGAGTGTTATCACAAGGAAATTAAAAATACCTTTCTAATAGCCTTACATAGGATTTTTTTTTTTTTTAAACGGGAAGAGCCCTGGCTGGTGTGGCTCAGTTGGTTGGGCATCGTCCCATTTACCAAAAGGTTACCAGTTCAGCTCTCCATCACGCACATGCCTGGGTTGCAGGCTCAATCTCTGATCTCTTGTAGGGATAGAGAGAGTGTATTTCAATTGACTGGAAAGACTGCATTTAGCTGATATCAAGAAGGATCTACTAGAATACATTCCCAATGCTTTCTTGATGTCATCCAAGTGTTTGGGGAGATAAGAACTTTTTCTGGAAATAAAGGAAAAATACAGAAAGGTTTTTCGCAATATAGGGCTTGAGAGGAAATGCGTTTTCTTCCTGGGAAAGTAAAACTCTAATAGCCACGTAAATGAAGGTGACCACAGCCATGCAGACTAAATGAACAGTTATCCCTACACGTGCAGAGAATAGGTGACTTCGGTACCAGTTCCACCCAGTGGGATATATAAAGCTGAGCAAGGGAACCAGCCCAGGAAACACATGGCGATCACATGGTTCTGATTAGGACTTTTTTGATGATGTGGCCAGTGGAGAATATGACTCATCCCTTAGGAGGTGCAGAAATGGGTGAACCAAGAAATCAACTTGTGGGAGGAAAGAAGGTCAACAAGTTTCTATAGGCTGTCTGAAAAGCAGCAAAACAATGGAAACACCATGGAACTCTTGGGTGGAGGATGAAAGGATCCAGGTTAGGAAAGCAGCATTGACTATGAGTCTCTCCTTCCCAAAACCCTGTAAAAACTAACCAGGACAATAGGACAAAACCCCAATAGAGGAGAAACAATGGCAACTCATGGCATCTGGCCCGAACATGGCCTTTCCTAAGCACTTAACATGTAAACATGGAGGTGTCACCCCTTCAAGGTAGATGTGTCCGAGGCTCACCGGAATTCACTGTGGGCATATATCTTGATGCAACTTAAACATGTGCTCTGGGTTTTTAGACCTTGTCTATCCACAAGAAACAGATGCTCTTTGGAATTACAGACATGGAGATTTATTTTGTTCAAGTCAACAAGGTGAAATAAAAGACTAGGACATTTTGGGTGAAGTCTTTAAAATTTTCCATCACACCATCTGCATTCCCACTCAGTCCCCGGATCACTTGGGAAAGCAGTAAGACTTCACTTTTCAGGCCAAAGTTACTCAAAATCAATTACTTAAACACTTCCCCGCTGGGATTATCTGAACTTGCAAGACCATGTGTGTCTTTTATACTTACCATTCCTTTTCTCCTTTTTATTGGAAGACATCTGAAATAACTCAGATCTTTCAGAAAAGTAGAGAATAATATGTTGAACAGAGTGGTAATGATATGCAGCTTTATTAAATTTTATTTCTACTTTTGTCACATTGGTAATAAGATCATTTTTAATATATTTTTTCCTTTATTGAATAAGGTATTACATATGTGTCCTTATCTCCCCAATGCCCCTCTCTTCCCCTGCTCATGCCCTCACCCCCTGGGTGTCTGTGTCCATTGGTTATGCTTATATGCATGCATACAAGTCCTTTGGTTAATCAGATCATTGAACATAAAAATTATCCAAGGTATCTGATTGGTCCCAGATGCTGAATAGATATGTTAATTTTATATTTTAAGAAGGAATAGGATGTATAATATATAGGTTTGAGTTCAGTAATACCTCTGCCTTTTCTCTAAGTCCCCCTTTTTTAGACCAATTAACTGAATTCCTTCTGTCGTCTAAAAAGAAATAAAGGAAAACCCTTGTGGGGATTTCTAGAATGTGGTTTCTTTGAATTAGATACTCAATCTTGCATCTTTGTCTTCTGGATCCTCCCTACCTCAAGCACTATCTTCTTTTACTTAAAATGAGTCACTCATCTCCCACACTCTCCTCCCCACATAATGAGATAGTCATTACTAGGACAGCTGAGAACTGTAACAGGTCCCCTCCCATCCTGAGGCCCACTAAGGAATAGGCTCTTGCCTCTCTGGGCTTCCTTTGCTGTCTCCCCAGGACAGGCACTCCATCGTTCCCCCCCCCCCCCACTTCTGATTGTAGCCCACAGACAGATTCTTGTTGTCAGCGAACCCCACTAATTCCTGACGTGTGTCTCCCTACCACTCGCTGGCTCCATTTTTCTTCTTATCTCTGCCCATTTCTGAGCGCACTTGGAATTCTTTGCTGCCGAAGAATACACAAGATAGATCTTTAAAAACAAGGAAGGGAGCGTTCTCTGAAAAATGTACCCTACTGTTTGGGAATGGTTGCTTGTTTTCCATTATGTGTAGGCATTTTGACAAAGAAGCGAAGCAGATACCTGACAGGTCTATGAATTAAGGGAAGAAAAGGAGCTGGCTCAGGCATTTAGTAGCTTGTCCAGATTCTCATAAGTGTAGCCAGGAACTGACTCCCAGCCCAGCTGCCTCCAAGCTTTCTGCTGTGTGATATTAGCTCCCAAGTAGCTGGAGTTCTGTGGTCTTTGTCTCCATGAAAGGCTTGAATATATAGATAGTGTCTTCCCCTCATGAGAACCAGTGGCCGGTTCTCTTTTCCACAGCCACAGACAGTACCACAGGCCATTGTCTTAGAGTTCAAGTTGCCGCTCAAGGTCAGACTGTAGGCATGATAAAAATATCCCCTTTGGAAAATTTCATGGGAATCATCTGTGTAGTTCCTGATTGCTTTCTTTTGATAGCAATGCATCTAATATGGTCATATGTGGGCAAGTCCAATGGCTTGAAGAATATTTTATGGATTGAAAGAAATGTTAAGAAGATAAATTCATGTTAAGATAGCTTGACTCAGAACACATCTTGGACCCATTGAGATAAACTTTCCCAAAAGGTCATTGTTAACCAAATTCATGCTTGTGAAGAGTTTGATTAAACATTCCAGAAGTCATGGCTTCAGTGATGATTTAGAAGGAAAATATCCTCTGACTTTGCATTGGTGCCAGGATTGTTGACCAGTACCACCCAACAGAGAAAAGGAATCTGTTATTTTTTAAATTATTATTATTGATTTGAGAGAGAGAGAGAGAGAGAGAGAGAGAGAGAGAGAGAGAGAGAGAGAGAGAGAGAGAGAGAGAGAGGAAGAAGAAGGAGGAGAAGGAGGAGAAGGAGAGGAGGAAAAAGAGGAGGAGGAGGAGGAGGAGGAGGAGGAGGAGGAGGAGGAGGAAAAAGAGGAGGAGGAGGAGGAGGAGGAGGAGGAGGAAAATGAGGTAGAGGAGGAAGACATCAATTTGTTGTTCCTCTTTTTCTTAAAATTTATTTTAGAGGAAGGAAGTGAGAGAGAGAAACATCAATGATGAGAGGAAATTATTGCTCGGCTGCCTCCTGCACACCCCCTACTAGGGATTGAGCCTGAAACCTGGGCATGTGCCCTGACTGGGAATCGAACAGTAACCTCCTGGTTCTTAGGTTAACGCTCAATCACTGAGCTACTCTGGCTGGGCAGTATTCCACTTATTTATGCATTTATTGGTTGCTTCTTGTATGTGCCCTGACTGATATCAAACCCACAACCTTGGTGTATTGGGACAACACTCTAATCATCTGTGCTACCTGGCCAAGGCCAGAATCTGTTCTCTCTACGTCAGTTCAAGGTCTCCACTTCAAGCCACATTTGGAGTAGGAAAACATAACATAAAAGCAGGATGGCTTCTTAAGAAAATGTCTTTTGCATAGTAGTACTGTGAACTTTGTGAAAAGTTCCATTTGGAGTATTTCTGGTTAGGTGAAAGTTGGGGTCATGTCTCTTCCCCCACCCCCCACCCCCAAACTAGTTCATTCATCTCTGCCTCTGAAGCTGAGAGAATTGAATCGGGACCCACATTTTATTGCTGTTTCTTTAGGATAGTGAAGGAGTCTTGGAATTTAACATGTCCCCACTGCTGAAGAAGTTAAAGGCCCACTGTGTACTCCAAAATCAAAATCATATGTTCGGGGAGGGTCGAGACTTCCTGTGGAAAGTACAAACTTTAAAGGTTTCCACTTTCACTGCTCATCTGAAATAATGTAGAATTTATGATTTCATACGACATGCAAGTAGGAGAGCCTCCATTAGATGGTTATCCTATAACTTCACTGAGTGTCGACTTGGGGTTGGAAGGGCAGGTAGTTGAGGTCCAGATGTGTGTGGAAACAGATGTGCCTGCCTCTCCTGTGGAACCAGAAACTCTGCGGTCGTGGGGTGTGGGGTCTGTTTCTGCACTCCAGTTCCCCTGAATCTTTTTCAAGGCTGTTGTTCAATGGCTGCTATCCTCTGAAGAGTCTTTGCCCATTTCAATGGGTGGATGTTGCTTTTCTGCTCTCTTTGGACCGTGCCTCCTTGTGATACAAATAAACAAAGATTTTGCTCTGGGATCATATAAAATCGATTTTCATAGTGCTGTTTGTTAGTCCTTTTCCTTTTTAATGTTTTTTTTTTTCTTTCTTTGTGTGCCTGGGGTGGAGTGGGGAATAAAGCCATAATTATCTCTACCCCAAAGAATGTCAAATATATTACATAGTGCTTGTCAACAGCATACAACAGAGCTCAACAGCTAAGTTGCTCCCCCCCCCCCCCATTATTGCACAACGAAAAAATACATCTACATAGCAAATGGAGTGCCTGATGAGAGCAATATTTCTGTCCATGTCTGACAAAGACCTGTACTAGTAATCAACCTGGTCCCTTGGGTAATATCTTAATAACTCCCATCTCTTAGCTTTGACAACAAAGCAGCTTTCAGAGATATTAGGAAAAGAAAAATATAAATTTGGGATTAAACTTTTGTCCTCTCAATCACTGTTTCAGGAGGAAATAGATATAGATATCTAGAAGGGGGGAGGGTGGATAAATAGTGATTAACAGATAGAGTTAGAATGCTGCAATACCTCAAAAACTCTTATAGAAGCCCAAGCTATCCGCCCATAGGAGATGCTAACTGAACTGCCATTTACATTTATTCTGGTTTTTAAAAATATGTTTTATTGATTTTTTTTTACAGAGAGGAAGAGAGAGGGATAGAGAGTTAGAAACATTGATGGGAGAGAAACATCAATCAGCTGCCTCCTGCACATCCCCCACTGGGAATGTGCCCGCAACCAAGGTACATGTCCTTGACCAGAATTGAACCTGGGACCTTTCAGTCCACAGACTGACACTCGATCCACTGAGCCAAACCGGTTTTGGCTTATTCTGTTTTTATATAATTATTTGTAAAGATCACATTAAACTGCATTAAAGATAATTTGGCCTAAAAGAACTAAAAACCAAATCCATCATCCTAACATATTCATTATTTATTTTTCTCCTTTCTAAACTAGCCTAGTGTAAGTCTACAATTTTACATTATCACTCATCATTATGTACAAATACTCACATAATTGAAATTTACACCAGACTTCTAAGAATTTTAACTTTTTTCTTTAGTAATTTAATGATCATTAAAAGTAGTTCCATTGAGTTGATGTAACATAATTTCCCTGACTATGTATTGTTGAATATTTATCAGCTGCATGACCTTGGCTATATTGCATTAACCTCATATGCTCTGGCTACCTCCTTTGTGAAATGGTACAATAATAGTTATGTCATGGGTTATTGTGGAAGATGAAATAGCTAATGTGTCTTTTAATAGCATCATCTGTCTTTTAAGACCAACTCAATATATATTAGCTTTTAAAAATTGTTCTTATTGGGAATGCATGACATTCTTTAGCAAACAACTTTATTAAAAAAAATCTCCCTCTCTCTCTCTCTTCCCCACCCCCAACCCCAAGGCTGAGATCCCAGGTCAAGTGAATTTCTTTTTCCCCATGGAACTCAATGTTCTTTATGTATATTGGACCATATGTTATAAAATTTGTCAGAAAGCATCTATAAAATATACTCTTTTCCATGGTGTTGTGTGCCAAACAAATTAAACAGAGTTAACCTTTGATTATTCCCATTCTAAACAACACAACAGGAGAAGGATATGAGCATACTGCCGGTTCAAGTGTGGACGGAAATAAGCTAAGTTAGTAGAACATTGGGCCATGTATGATGTGTCCGTGGAGTGCTGTTAGCTGCAGGTTTTTAAAATTGTGAGTAAAAGACCACGTTATGTAAAAACCATGTGTTATAAGCAACCGATTCTGAACAGTGAGCATCTGAATAAACTCTGAAGGTTAATAAGGGACAAGGAGGCGAAGAAATCAGCCTGTGACTGAGGAGTCAACAGGGAAAGATCAGGATTGGCATTGATGGTTTCCAGTCACCATGCAGACGTGAGAAAGACAACCAATGTGTAAAAAACGTGGATATGGGCCAGGAGCAATCATCTGTCCAGGCAGGTGCTTAGGAGACAAAGAAACAAGAAAAGGATCCAGGAGGTGTAACAACAATATAAAATCAAGGCTCTTAAATGTGATGTTTCTGAGGGTCAGTGAATAGGTTTCCTGCCAAACTATGGGTCTTCTCACACACCCAGAACTTCCCTCCCTTTGTGCTTTAGTTCTGTTCCCCTTGTCTGAGATTCCCTTCCCCTTATACATGTCCTCCCAACCGAAATCCTTCCTATTTCTAAAAACCTGCTTCCTATATGAAGCCTTCCCTGATTGTCCCAGGACTGATGACATGAATTTGACAATGACGTGTGCAGATGTTCAAATGAGAGAGTAGGTGAGCTATGTAATCCCTCGGAGATGAAGGAATAGAGAGCGGGGGAGAGGACCTTGGGAGATGCTGATATGTTGGTTATGGGGCAAAGAAAGAAAAGAGGGGCCAGGATGGCGCCATGTCTGGAAACCTAATGGGAATGAGTCTTTCCAAGGAAGGGATTTGTACATGGAGTGTAACTCAGTCTAGATCCCTTCCTCATTGTTCTCTAAGTGGAGGATTTTTTTTTTTAATCCCTAAGGATATTCAAGTATCCTCATGAAGTCAGAGACCACATCACTGCAGTTGCCAATCACAACCCCTTCGTATGCTCCAAGCATAAACATCTCTTCCATATTTCTCCATTCTTTCCCCCTCTTGTAGTATCGAGGCAAAGAAAGCACGGGCTCTGTTCTTTTTCACGTTGAGAACATGAAAAACTTTCCAGAGGATTGGAAAGGGTCAGTGACAAGGATACTTTTCGTGTCCTCAAAACATTCCATTGTGGGCATTCCAGAAAAAAATGGGCTTTTGTGCCTTTCATAGATTACAGTTCTTTACACAATGGACTTGTCTAAGGTTCTTCCTGTTTTCCAATCTGTTAAATTTAGAACAATTGTTTCCATCTCTTCTGAGATATGATGTCTAGGAAAGTGAATGCCTCCGTGTGGTACCAGGGCCCAGCGGGTCTGTGAAACCCAGAGGCCGCTGGGGTATCACCCAGCTCCTCTGTAGGGTTCCCATGGGCACACAGAAAGCTTTTTCCTTCAGGGTCACTCCTTCTATTACCGCAAACCCTGTAATATAAGCTCCAACATTCCTGCCGCCTTCACAGAAAAGACCTGCATGTCTAATATAAGACCCCTCATTTTAAAAAATATATATATTTTATTGAGTTTTTACAGAGAGGAAGAGAGAGTTAGAAACATCGATGAGAGAAAAATATCGATCAGCTGCCTCCTGCACACCTCCCACTGGGGATGTGCCCGCCACCAAGGTACATGCCCTTGACCAGAATGAATCTGGGACCTTTCAGTCCGCAGGCCCACGCTCTATCCACTGAGTCAAACAGGTTTCAGCAAACCCCTCATTTTTTTGAGACCCCCTTTTGTGTTTTTACTTTATAGATCTTCGTGAATTAAACAATTTGTGATGATTGTCGTAAAAAATGGGAAATACATTGAAATAGGAAGAGAAAAAACACCCATTCACTTATCATCCACACATAACCACTGTTAACATTGTGGTATATGTCCTTCTAGATTTAATAGAATATATATAAATGGATTACGCTCTTATATTTTTATTTAAATGCATATTACACAAGTTTATGTTTCTTTTTTTAAAAAAAAGATTGATGCATGTTGTTATATGGCTTTCAAACTTGCTTTTATCTTCCCATATAGTAATCTTCTACATTAACTTACGGTGACATGGTTTTCAGTTGTGTAGATGAGCCATATTGTATGTACCAGGATGAGTAATTAAACGAGGTCATCATACTGAGGCAGCTCTAATGCCCCAACCACCTACATAAGCAAACCCAAATCTAAGTCTGTAAATGCCTTGAGGTTCTGAAATCCAAACACTCAAGACAACCGGCCCAAAAAGCCATGCAGATTTTAAGCTTAAGCTATAGACAAGCAAAGAATTTCCTTCCTTTGCTTCCATGTCTTCTCTATGTAAGTCTTGCCCCCTGGCTCCTGTGGCTGAGGGCTTCTAGTCACTTCTAGTTTAGTGCTACCCCCAAGGAATCGATTTTTTGCTTAAGTAAACTCTTAAAATTTTTAATTTGTCTCCATGTATCATCTTATAACCCCATTGGCTGTTGATGAAGATGTAGATCCAATTACTTCTAATAAATAATACCACTTTGAATGACTAGCATCCTTAGCCCAGGCTCTGATGCCCATCTGAGAAACTTACCCAATGTGTTACCTTAAAAAAAAACTTTCTTAACTTCATTGATCTCATCTGGAGAATGGGGGTAATCACAATACTTTCTTCATTGAGTTTGTTCAGAAGATGAAGTTTATTTTGGGGACATTTGCCATTATCTTATCACTTACAGATGTTCAGTGGCATCTGTCCATCAAGGCTGGTCTAGCCCATCAGAGGCTAAACCCTGGTGCTGACAGATCCTGAAGTATTAGCATTGTATAACCCTGAGGTGATATTTGCTCAGTTCTCTTCTTCCAGGAATAATGACTTTCCAATTACCCCAGAGAACTGTATAACTAAAATTTTCTCAGTGCCGATCCAGTTTTAGTATTTGTGTTATCATGTCAAGGGGTTGCCTTCCTGGTGATTACCATGGTCTTGCTTGAAAACACCTTCCAGGGTTTTGCAAACCATCTCAAAGTCTATCTGAAGACCACCCCGCCTTCCTGTCATCCCATTGCCGTATTCCTGGCTCACAGTGCAATTAGGAGAATACAGTTTTGTCACTCACATTCTATCATCCTGCACACTCAGAGAGTTGAGTTACTATACAAAATTATTACAATTGTGCATATTATTAAAATTCTCCATACTACTATCATGAAGTGATAATCTAGGTCATTTGATACAGATGATGCTTTTTAAAAACCAGAACTCTCTCTTTTTCCCTGGAATGCATTAACATCCCCCACCCTTCTTTGGCCGTAGGTGGACATTCCGAACAATACATTTCTGAGGTTGACATTCAACAAGTTTTCCTCTGTGTTCACCAACTTATCGCGGAGAAAGCCAGCTCTGCGTCTTACAGATGGACAAGGGAAGGGGTCCTGGTTTAAAGCTCTGTTAAATGAGTAAGTCAACAAACAATGATAGATAGGCAAATCCATGCCCTACTTACTCTTGAATTAAAGTGCAGCATGAAAGTGAATCTTCAGGTGCCTTCAAGGAGAAGGCCCACTGTGTGTCCTTCCCAACTCAGAGAACTGCTTCTCATCACCTTGCCAGCTGGCCTCCCTCCGGTTTTCCTCTCCTGGAAGGACTGCTGTCTTTCTGCATTTGTTTGGGGCCATGTCTCCCTCGAGGACATGAAGGCACATGTGCCATTGCCTGACTTGGCCTCTGGTAGAGACTGAGGGGCAGCTGGTGGATGGGGAGAGGTAGAGAGAAACCACATTCTTAAAAAAAAAAAAAAAAAATTAAAAAAAAAAATATATATATATGTATGTATGTATATATTTAAATGAATCTATCTATCTATCTATCTATCTATCTATCTATCTATATATATAATTGATTTCAGAGAGGAAGGGAGAGGGAGAGAGAGATAGACACATCAATGATGAGAGAGAATCATTGATCAGCTGCCTCATGCACGCCCCACACTGAGGATTGAGCCCATAACCCAGGCAAGTGCCCTGGCCAGGAATTGAACCATAATCTCCTGGTTCATAGGTCGATGCTCAACCACCGAGCCATGCCAGCTGGGCAAGGGAAACCACTTTCTTTAGGGGAAAGACAAAACAAAAATAAAATAAAAACCCCAAAATGTATTGCACCAAATTGAGATGAAAAGAAGTGGGGACATACCACTAAACTTAACATTTCTTACAAACAATCATCAATAGAAGCTGTGATGTCACCCCCGATGCTACATACAAAGTCAGTACATTGCACTTGACCATGAGTCGTGCAAGCATATGACAGAGAGATTCTAAGAAATGTCGCCAGAACATGGCTTTGGATTCAACCCCTTTAAACTGAAGCCCACTAATTTCTGAGAAGCTTTCTTATTTTCCATTGACAAAAAACACACACACCCTACCGTTTCTTTTTTTTAAGTAGGCAAACCATGAAATCCAAACAGGAGTCTCAATGAGTGCAGCAGGCTGGCAAGCCTCTTTGTATGGCTCTGAAGCCTCTTGCAATAAGATTAGAGGAACTAATGCAGCGGGAGCCAGAGAAGCTTACAGAATGCACCTGGCGAGCAAGACGAGGGTCCCCTTTCCCTCTCCCTCTCTCTCGCATTAGGACAACAAGCGGGCTCAGTTCTCTTGCCAAGGGCCGCTCCCCCCCCCCCCCACCTATCCTGTTACATTAACATTTGTGCTGGCAATCATTTTCTGCTTGTTATCCGGAGTGGGATTGCCACAGTGAAACTTTGGGGTGGTCCTTCCTGGGTCCCCCCCACTCCTGCTTTGCCTGAACTTGCCTCATTCCCACATACATGGAAGCTAAGACTGATCAGACTCTTCGACCCCACAGTGGGATTGGACCATTTCTTGGAGAGGATGAAATAAAGGAGGCAGGGAGGGAGCAATGTTATGTCACTCTCTCTACAGTATTATTATTTTTTTAGTGTTAATTTGAAAACCACTGTCTGAGCAGACTATTCTAGCCCAAGCCCCGGCTCCCACCTCCTCATCCTCCCTCCACTGGTGTCCCCCCAGGTTCTCCTCTTTTCTCACTGTTTTCCATCCCAATGACTGGCACAGGACTCGGAACAAGTAGGCGCCACCTATGGTGTTTTGAACAAAATCAATGCCTGGCATCTCGCAAAGGGAGACAGAATGTTCAATAGGTTTTATGAGCTCTCAGCCTGTAGGACAATTCTTCGGGGGGAGGAGGCGCTGGGCAGGGGGGCGGGCAGAGGGCAAGGAAAACCCTGATTATCTTCGAAGGCATCTCAGAGCTTTCAATGACTTTGTCTTGGCCTGGGAAATTACTCATTGGGTTACAGGGCTGCATTGAAATCAATGCCTTTTATGTCCTACGGTGAAAGCAATCAACAAAAAGGAGGAAGAATAAATCTGTAGTTATTTCATTCTTCGGGAACTGCTCACTGTTGTTTTCATGAGTCAACGTGACTTCAATAGCACAAAGGAGACGCGAGGGCTGAGCCCGGTGGAAAGAGTGAAAATGATCACAAGCCACATCAATTCTTCTCTTCAATCCCAGCTACCGAGTAAACTTTCTTCCCCACGGGGTATGTGGGAAAGAGGCAAGTTGGTGCCTTTTGGCCAAATGTCCCTACAATGTCTAAGCAGTCTTGCTCTCTCCATCCTCTTCTCTTCAAAAGTCAAAGTGAAGGGGCGGGGAGGAGAAGAGAAATGGTAGGCAGACTGTCCAAATCCAATGTGTGAAGTTTGATTGGATTGTATCCCACCCAACCAAAAAAAGGCTAAAAACAATGTTTTGTTGACAATTTAAAAATGTTGAATATTTTTAAAACATTTATAATGGATGTGGATATTTGATGATAGTAAAAGAAGTTGTAGTCTTCTGAGACGTGATAAAGGTATTGTGGTTGTGTAGGACAGTGTCTCCTTCCTCTGGCTTGCTTACAGAGCCACCTTCCAGAGTGATCATCCAGGGATACTCTTTCAAGAATATTCCTCAGGTTGGGAGTCTGTCCATGACATAGCTTTCCCAGTAGCACCTGTAATACTTTCATTCCAAAGCTGGTGTTACTTGGCGTTGCCATGTCAGCAAGACTCCTGGGACCTCGGTATGATAAAATGGAGATAGTATTGGCTGCCCAGCTCACCTCATGTGGCAGATATTAATGAAATGAGAGATACAGGCATGTTTGACCTGAAATCTGCCCAATACACACACACACACACACACACACACACACACACACACACACGTGCACGCCTTGAATGTTTACTTACTCAGCTGTCTCAGTCATCATAAGTAGAGTTTGTCATTTTATATAGGCGCCTTTCTAATATCACATTCATCCTGTTCCATTTGATTTACAAAAGTTTTTGGACTTTGAAATACATCTCTGTGAAATATTCACATTTATTGATTCTCATTTTTCTTTCTTAACCATGTTTCACGTTTTCTTACCCACTTCATAATCCTGGAGTGTTCCCACAATGACCTCTAGCAATGAGAGCAATGATGCGTGTGTCCATTTTGGAGTTGAGGAAGAGCAGGAGGGGTTTCACGCCTTGTCCAGGGCAGGGAACCCTGCTTAGTGGTGAGGTGGGTCTTAAGAGTCCTCTGGTTCTTTCCCTCCTCCTGCTGCAGGCTCTCTTGCCTGTGTTCCCTACATGTGCACAAATCAGCAAGCTGGTCCTGTCATCGTGCCAAGAGCACTTGTGATTTTGTCAGGGGCAGGGTGGGGACATACCATGAGATTTCTTTTACAGCAGCTGGATTGGATCTCGGGGGGCCCTGTTGCCAGAGCCCGCCCCTCTCTTGCTGTGTGGGGTTGTGTAATACCTCTCTTCAGCCCCACACCCAAACACCAGCTGGGCGGGGGGGGGAGTGGGAAGAGGGTGGGCGGTATGGAAGCCCAGCCAAGACCAAGACAGTGTCAAATAACAAAACCAAGTGGCCCAACCAGGGTACTATAGGCAGGAAACATTTTGGACTGTCTTTAACACAACCTCATAGTCTATATCATTTTAGAAGAGGCATTCCTAGGAATACTCTATTGGCCTACTCTTGGTTTGGATGTTATGGTGTTGGTTCCATTCCTATTATTTCCAAACCGGTTTATTTTAATAACATGTTTGCCATCGTGTAAACAAGGCATTTATGGTCAGAGGCTCTTGTTTATCTGAGTGTAAATATGGAGTTTTCTTACCCACGGTAGGTGGTCAGTAAAGGTTTCTGGATGGTGATGATGATAACTAATTTTGTGAACTATTTTATAATTCCATTTGATTGTGATGAAAATTTCCAAATTTAATGCTGCTTATGGGGTTGGCTTCTAAAAACAATGTAGCGATAGTGACAGTGGTTGTGACTTGTGGTTGAATGACCTACAATGGTTGAATATTAGAATGCCCAGGTGTTCTTTAGTGACCAAATATCAGTAACTTGAACCATTATGTATAAAGGATTATTCTGTCTTTGTGAAGACCAGTTGTTCCTCATTTCTGATTGGTTTCAACATTCACCATGTTCTTCTCATGTCTCTGCCTCCTTCCAAATCCTCATTCCAAACACATAATCATTTGAATTAACCTTCAAAGATGACAATGTCCTTTGTGCTTTTGGTAATATGAATCTCCAACTCCAATATGTTTTTATCAACATTTAAAATATTGTTTTTTTGGTAAAGTTAAACACATTTGTGATTATGAATATCTAACCTCATGCAGGTTCCTTTAAACTACAGGCTTTACTTTCTGGTCACAAAATTCTAAAGTATAAACCAAGTTATCTATCAAAATAAGTAATGAGTGGGAAAATCATGATAGGCCTTAAAATCCAAGTCAAATAATGATCATGATGTCTTATATTTGTCAAACAAATCTTGTTTGTCTTTATTATTTATTAAATAGATGTTTTGATTTTCATGGACAGCCTCAATAGTGTATCTGTTCATCAAAAAGACTAGTCTAGTTTATAAAACTCAAATTCCTTAGCCTGACCTTCAAGGCCCTCCACAGTTCATTCTGAACATACTTTTGCCAGTCTTCCCTCTAAAAACTCCTGTACCTTGGCCCTTTCTGCTTTCCTGTCCTATACGAGATCCTCCCCACGGGCTTCACAGCTTTCTTTCTAAATGCTTTCACTCACCACATTCATTTTACCTGGAAGACATTCCCACCTCTTTCTTATCAAACGTTATTCATCATTCAAAATCCAAACCACTTCCCACCTTAATCCCAAAGACTTCCTAGGACATCAACAATCTCTCTCACAATACCCAGTATCCCAATGTCTTCATACTAATTTCCAAGGGTTCAGGGATTTTCAAAATTGTCTCAAACATTTATTCTAAGTTATGGCAAAACATGCGTACTTAGAAACCTTAGGCATCAAAACCAACGTCCTTCTTCAAGAGTTGCCAAGTTGTTCCTCTCGGAAAGAAGCCACGCTTAGTACTGGAATTACACTTAACACTAATCTGTTTGGAACCCATTTTATCAACTAGAACCACAAGTAAAATGTGTAGAGTCCGGGAATTTTAACTGCAGTAATCACACTGTTTTGCAAGTTTTGGAATGGCACAAGACTTCAAGTAAACAGAGCTGAACCGCCATGAATTTTCTCCTTTAGTCATCTTCTGTCTACTCCATCCTGTTCTCATACACCCATGTTATCAGTCATCATGTTTGTTGTTATTGTTGTTGTTGTTTTGCAGGACTATCACATAACAAGATTAAGCTGGATGCTGTCGATCTCTTAGAAGTCTTTGGTGGCAAGCAACAGGGACCAACTTGGTCTAACTTAAGCAAATGAGAATTTGCTAGAAAGATGAGGGCACATACCTGGATAGAAAAAAACACACAAACTAAAAAGGGACAGACACCAGAGTAACACAGATTCTTTTTGGCTTTCAACACACTGTTGTCTGTGTCCACAGGTTAGGTATATATGTTTATTGGTTCATCTTTTCACTTTCTTTTATCCAATCCCTTCACCCTTCCCCTCTGCCATATCTCTATCAGTCTGTTCCTTGTATTCATGCCTCTGGTTCTGTTTTGCTTGTCAGTTTATTGTCATTGGACACCACCACTGGATTGAGATGGTACCAGTCATTTTTTTTTTAATCCATTCTTCAACCTCACGAGTAAGAATGCAATTGGATCACCATAGGTGATAGGCTCAGCCCTGACTATTCTGTTTGATGGTCTTACAAAAACAGAACTCAATGGCAGACAAATAATTCTCCAGAATCAACAGAGAGAATGGTTGCTGGGCATGAAACATCGCATAATCATCACATGAAACATCACATGTTCATCACATCTTAGAAATTTCCTAGCTAAAGAAGCTGACAGACAACTAGAATACATTGACGAGAAGAAAGACCCCAAAACCCTTTTGAAAATGTTACTATTTATATATTTTTTCATTTGCTGAGGCAATAACTTTTTTTGGGGGGAGGGTAAAAGGGTGCCCAGCTAACCTGTGAGAATACCCTTCTCTGACCCAATTTCTGAGCTCTTGGAAGGCCTAGCTAGCTATTAATATCTTTGCTTATGTGTAACCCACCTAAACTGCTGGTTGCCTCTTCTTCCTCTGCAGCAGGCTGGACTTACCGTTCCCCTTCCATTAACCTTTTAGTTCAGCTGCTTCTTGTGTCTGTCATCAGCTCCAGGAGATGCTGATTGCGTTGGGAGCCTCTGGAAGAGGGGATGAGACAGAGAAGCACCAGGAGATAAGGAGACCAACGAGGAAAAGATTAAAAACCTCTCAGCACTAAGTACTCTCAAGGCAGAGTCCTTCTGCAAACCTTTGCAATTGTTGGCTTTGGATGGGGGAGGATGAATCAGTTTAGATAACTTAGGAATGGGCTTGAACCTTTGCCCAGACCTCAGAATGAACCACTGAAAAAACCTCCCCGCTTTCCCAAATTAAGACATTGAGAAAAACATTGAGAGTGAGTTTCCCTTCCTCTCCCATCTCTGAATCCCCAGGGGATGGTTGGGACCACAAGGCAGTTTATTCATAATAATGGATTAGATTTTCAGTACACATTCCCCTGTGGCCATTTTGATGTGTCACAAATGCATTACAAATGTTAAGTGCTGCAATTAATCTCCCCCAAAAAAGGGAGGGAGGGGAGGTCTGCCAGCTGTAGATTCTAGTGATTTCATTTGGTTAAGCGTTTGTTATTATTTTCAGCTTTAGGATGCGTTTCCCCAAAAAGTCAGCCAGTCATCAAATATTAATTGAGTGTGTATTATTTGCCAAGCTCTGAACTTGGCACGGGGTGAAGCATATAAACCACAGTGCTGCCCTCCTAGAGTTTCTAGAGAAGTTCACGCACCAGCTAAGCGATTCATTTACTTAAATACTTAGCCACTGAACAGAATACAGAACCCATTCCCTCTTCATATTAGTGTTCCATAGGTGGGACAGTACAGTGGAGGGATTATAAAATCTAAAGTTATTTTTTTAAGTATGTTTTTATTGATTTCAAAGAGAGGAAAGGAGAGGGAGTAAGAGAGAAACACCGATGATGAGAAGCATCTATTGGCTTCCTCCTGCATGCCCCCTACTGGAGATTGAACCCTCCATCCAGGCATGTTCCCTGACTGGGAATCCAATGGGTGACCTCCTGGTTCGTGGGTCAACACTCAACCACTGAGCCACACCAGCTGAGCTAACTGGTTATTTTTTGCACTAACTCATTGATGGCCCAATTCTTCCCTCTAGAACCAGGAACTATTGCCATTATTGCTATTACTGCTCTTAGAATTAATGGGAGTTTAACGAGGTGACACTTTCAACTTTTCAACCTCATTTGACTTGAGAAGCAGCACACTGGCAGTATCCATTCTGACCTGCCTTCACGAAGCTAAAATAGTTATGAATGATATCTGAAGGAGCTTGAAACAGTGCCAGACCCCAGAGGATGGCTTTTGGCAGTTCAGTGCTCACACCTCTCATTTCCTAGTCCACCCGTTGGAGGCAAGCAACTATCTGTTGTTCGGATGGAATCCAGCTACTCACATTCTTCCGGACTCTGCTCAGACACTGTTGCTCTCAGCACCTATCTCATCTCATTCAAAAGAGGAAATGTCTCTATAAACTGCTACCAAATGGGAGGAAACTTGGGTTCCTAGCTTAAGGAGCTATTATCTGTGACCTTATTTATATACTGGGGAAATTGTACCTTTTAGAGGTGACTGAATTGATCTCTACCTTCGTGAAGGGTTGTAGGGAGGTCATTTTAGGAAGTTTGGTTGGTTCGTTGGTTTGTTGGTTGGTTGCTTGGTTGGTTTATGAATTCCATAAGCTTCTAGAGCTCTGTTGTAGTTGGCATTTTGTGTTCCTCCTTCAGATTTTATCTGTAACGGTTCAGAAAGCTGACCAAATGACAATGACAATGCCAACATTTGATTTGATTCAAATGCCTATGTTTTATTTAAGGAATTTTAGTCACTTTATTACCACTTCAGTTCCCTAATGTACTGAGCACCTGCTGTTGAATTCACTGCTATGGCTCCAGGACAGAGAGGAAACACATCGACTGCTGTTCATGAGTGAATGTGAAAGAAAAAGACCTATGAACACAGTGACTCATCCTGTTGGCCGAAATCTAACTTCTTTATCTAAAAGAAACAGAGCAAAACAACAGATTTACTGGGAAGGGCTAGGTAATACGACAGGCAGGACAATTAATGTAAAACATAAGCATTCTAGAATTTGTGGCCAACCTCTCTTCAATCCACTTGAGCCTTTGGGTTCATGGAGCTCCTGCTTTCTGTCTGGCAAGACTCCTGGAGGCAAAGGAATAATGAGGACTTCAGTTGAGAAATTCGAGAGCAGGAAGACAATAAATTCAGGAAAATACAATATCTCATCCAAGTGCCCTGTCACACTAGGAGTCGGTAGAAGCAGAACTCTGTCTTCTGGTGGTTAAGTCTGATGGTCTTTCCACTATGTGACTCTTTTTAGCCAAATATTTTTCCTTAGATAATATAAAAGTAAACTCTGGCCCAGCTGGTGTGGCTCAATGGTTGAGTATTGACCTATGAACCAGGAGGTCATGGTTTGATTCCCAGTCAGAGAACATGCCCGGGTTGCAGGCTTGATCCCCAGTAGGGAGCATGCAGGAGGCAGCTGATCAATGATTCTCTCTCATCATGGTGATGTTTCTATCTCTCTCTCCCTCTCCCTTCCTCTCTGAAATCAATATATATATATATATATGTGTATATATATATATATATATATATATATATATATATATATATATATATATAAATTTTTTTAAAGTGAATTCCATCATTCTCCTTTCTGAATTTCTAATCAATAAACTCCAAGAGAACGATGTTTTGCTCTTTGGGGAAATGTATCCTTGACAGGGCCAGCATGTTTAAAGGCTTATCAAGGCCATCAGATGACTTAATGTAGGATTCAGAAAATGGACTCTCCCAAGCCACCTCACTGAATGTGTGTTCCCATTAACTCACTGTTTCCGCTCATAGACAGCTGAGCTCCTATTGCCAAGATCTCTGCAAATGGCCTTGATCTTTGGCTCAAGGCTCAGTTCAAAAGAGGATCCGGAAAGAGGGAGACAGTAACACCCCAGGAAGCTGGAGACTTTGCCCTCAGAGGACAAAGTTAGAGGCCATCATGAGGAATTCATACAGACCTTCTAGCCTAAGTTTGATGAGTTCTTTATATATTTTGGAAATTAAACCTTTGTCTGAGCTACTGTTTGCAAACATCACATCTCCCTTCTGGTTAGGTGCCTCTTTGTTTTGTTGTCAGTTTCTTTCGCTGTGCAGAAGCTTTTTAGTCCCATTCATTTATTTTTATTTTTATTTTTGCCTTTACTTCCCTTGTCTTTGAGGTCAAGTTCAAAAAATGTTCTCTATGACCAAGGTCCATAACTTTGGTATCTCTCGATCATGAAGAAACTACATCTTCTATGTAGTTTCTTGTTGTTTCAGATAGTTATTTCTGAAGTGTTTTCAAGATGGTGGCACTTTATTTCAATCCCTACAATCTTCAAACCCCAGGGCAGAATGTAAATGTCTTGGGCCTTTTTTTTTTTTGGCTATCCAAAGGTCAAAGACAGAGTAATAATCCCCACATCCAAGGATATGCCCTTGACAATCAATACTCTCTAGTGTGTTTCTTCCTTTTGACTCTCTTGGGCCAGAAGGCATTTTGGTGGAAACTTATTAGAATTCCTTGTAGTTAAGGTTTGCTGGGCGGAAGCTGTGTTGTCCTGGCTGCCTGAGTTTCGGGGAGAGGAGTGACCATGAGAACAAAACGCATGCAGCTGTCGGAGCTGTAAGCCTTGAATAGGCCATCGAATTTACAGTTCAAGACCAGATGTGATCCAACGTGTCGACAAAAAGCAGGGTCACGAGGTCAAGTGCCGACTTTCCAGATCAATTTTTAAACTGTCTCCTCTGATTAGGGCAATGGAGGCAGCCATACATTCTTGGGGAAGGTATTGATCAGGGAACAGATGCTAAGGTAATTTATCCCAGCTTAGAAAAATGGTCCACGAGGTATTCTGCCTGATTCATCTGATTCATACCCCTCCCTCCCTCCCTCCCTCTCTCTCTCTCTCTCTCTCTCTCTCTCTCTCTCTCTCTCTCTCCCCCCCCCCCCCCCCCTGCATATTTGAAAGCATTTTGGAGGGGAACTGTGGGAGTCATCTTCCCTGGAACACTGGCAGATCTTTCTTAATTCCATTAATGGAAGCTTGATGCCAGGTCAAAACGCTCAGTTAAATATTATCCTAACTGCTGCCTTTGTTCCCAGCATTCCACTGGCAGGGAGATTAGAACCCAGTTTTCTGAAAACATGTGAAGTGGGAAGGAGGCATTCTGTTTTTCTTTGTCCTGGCTGTTATCTGGGAGGTTCTGGTCTCAGAGTCCTTGCTGAGTTGTGCTGTCCTGCGTGAAAGAAGACCGGGAGGTAAATCCCAGCTTCTCTTCCCAGAGTCCCAGCAAAGTGCTGCAGTTCTGGACACCTTCCCGGGCTCATTCTTTTCCAAACGAGGAATCCTGAGATCCAGCCTATAGTATAAAATTACTCAAATTCCAGTCTCCCTTCCAGAAAATGGATAGAGTGGAATACATTCCGCATTGCTAAGTAGTAGGCACATGCCACTGCTCCCTCCATGGAGTGCACAAATGGGAGTCTAAGTACCAACTGGTAATCTCACGTGGTTTCCTTCTCCACTCTGCACACCTGGGGGGGGGGGGGGATGGCGCACAGAATGGGGTTCCCTGGTCCTAAAAAGAGTGGATGAGACTTGAACTGGCTGGCTCTCAGGAGGAAGAGCCAAGCAGGTTCATTGCGAATTCCTTTATGAGAGATTTCCCAGGGGAAAAAGCAATTGGGAACTAAATACCATTCTGAAGTTCTTTTACGGATGCCAGTGGGGCTCTTGCTTTATTCTTCAATGACATTCATTTGCACAGCAGATGCAAAATAACTGTCAAATTTTATAGTAAGAAAACGATACTGTTCTTTAGCATCTTTCTACTCATTTTGCTGATATGATCCAAATCTAGTTCTGCATGAGTCAACATGAACACAGGATGAACGTGAAGAGCAGTTCAAGGTTTACAATTGAATCCTGTGTCTGTACCATTGGTATGAAGGGCCTGCGTCAGGGATGTTCAAGGTCAAAGGGACTCATGCTTCACTTGGCATTATGCCCTCACCCTTATATCCTGAACGCAGTTTTCACAAACATGGAATCTGCAGTGTGCACAGTGAAATTGAGAATTCCACAGGAGCCCAATTCCTTACATCTTAATTTAGACAGATACATACACAGAGAAGTATAACATGATGTGAATAAGTATGTATGATAGTATTGGGATAAACAGGGACCCTCAATGAGCACTTAGCCAGCAGCTCAGCCTGAGGATGTCAAGATTACTTAATCCAGGAGGTGCATCTAAATGAGTTGTTGGATGGTGAATAGTGGTTTACCCAGAAGAGAAGGAGAGGAGGGTGTGTGAGGATTTGAACATGACCCCAGTGACCTTTGCTCTCCTATAATCTTCTCCCATTAAGTGTGGGTAGTACTTGTGAATATAATGAGATGTGATTCCCATGATTATATTATTGGTAAAAGGGATTTTGCAGCTATAATCAAGGTCCCTATCAGTTGCAGTAATCAAAAGGTTTTTCTGGGTGGGCCTGGTGGAATCACCTGAGCCTTTAAAAGGGATTGGGACTTTTCTGGAATCAGAGAGTTTAGAAGGGCCTGTAGAGGGGGACATGTGTCAAGGACCTGAGAGAAGCTTCTAGGAGCTGCTAGACAACAACTAGAAGGACCAAAGGAACCTGGGTTCTCAGCTACAAGGAAGTTAATTCTACCAACAACAATAGCTAAAAACCTATCAAGTTCCTCACATAAAAATAAATGGGTGTAAGCAAACTTACATGGGGTATAACAATGGTTTAATTCCTCTTGTGGGTGTATATACATTCTGTGTTCACAGCATAGCAATTTGGCTGATTCATGACACTATTTTCAGGCAAAGTGGATAAAGAATACATAAAGTGGTACTCCATCATTCATCTTATCTAATCCCCTGCCTGTAGACAGAGCATGTTATTATCCCCATGAAGTAATAGAGGTCAGGGAGGCCAACTCACCTGCCCTCAGGCGATCAGCAGAGGGCAGAGTGCTCCATGCTTCAGCTCCCCGATTCTCCTGTTATTTCCTGGAGAACAGGCCAGGCAAATGGTCACACTGAGAAAGGTAGGAGGCCTGGGAGTTACAAGGACAGGGTCACAGGAGAAATCCCGGGGATGGGAATTTCCCCAGATGAGTCTGGAAACAATGTGGGTCACCCAGTATTTCATTCCGAGTCTTTGTCATATTGAACATCGAGTCTATTGTATAATTTTACCCGATTGGAAAACATCTCGTTTCTTAACATGGAATAGCTAGCTAGCTTTGGTTCAGTCCCAACAGTTGTACAAAATAGACTCGGATGCAAACCTAAAGAACTATGTTCCGTGTTGCTGTTGTATTGTTTTCATTAACCCAGAGTTGAGATTTAATTGTGCCTCCGGCCCTAGCAACACTTGTGTGCCTGCTGGCATAGTCCCTAGAAACCCAGATGTTGCATGTTAATAACATGATAACCATTACTGTCATGGCTTCCTGTAGCATTTTTTTGTTTGTAGATGATCTTTAAAAACAAATAAGAAAAAAAGCTTCATTATTTTAGGTCCTTATGTAGATGAAACATTTGTTTTTGCACTTGACTGTTGTCAGAAACACAGTGGTTGAAACAGAACAGAATGGCCCATCTCCTGGGGTCCTCCCGGGCCCCCTCTGAAGTGCCCAGAACATGGTGCAGAGCAGGGACATGCCACACGGAGGGGACTGATCAGGATCCACCTCCTGGAAGTAGGGTGAAAATATGTTCACTTCTGCAAATAATACCTCTTGGGTTTCCACTTACATTCAAACCTTTTGAGGATCCTGGGGAAATACCGCAGGAGCAGTACTTCTGATCCCTGTGAATTGAGGATTTGTTGCGCTGGAAAAAGAATCCATCCTGTGGGGGTGTCGACGGCAGCTGGCAGGGTACCAGGAAGGGGGAAGGATTACAAACTGGGCCCTGGGCCCTGGCCCCAGTTGGATGGGATTTCAACGGAGTGTGGTATTATTTTTCCTTTATGTTGAGCTGCCTTTTGGTTTTCTTCTCTGTTGGGATGTGAGGGGAGCACACGGCCCAGGCCTGTGCCGTCCATGTGTCTGAGAAGGGCCCCATGGCTATCCACTCTAGACATGCGTCATTTTCCCAAGGCCCCTAGGAGCCCGTCGGCGTTGGTGGTTTTCCCAGGTGTACTAGGAAATGGTGTGTTCGAAACACTAGAAACTTTAGAAAGGCTTCTCTTTGGTGGATCATGCTATTCCTGGGGAGGACTATGGGATTTATAAAAGCAATCAACATTTTGGATGGGATTCCAATATGAGGCAACACAACCAGCTACAATCTGGTCTAACCCTAACAGAACGTTACATCATCATCCACTTGGGAATTTGCTGTTTACATGTGTCTGCTCCATCATGTTCTAACCTCATCCAATTGGCCACACACAGGAAAAGCTCCCAATCACTTCCGTGCAAGCACAGTGTGCAGGAAGAGTCCTGCTGGGTGCCAGCTCTGCCATGGAGCTCAAGTGCCCTGACAGTGATTACCACATCTTTCCCCGGTGCTGACCTGACCTCAGGGAGAGGCTCTCCCAGAATCCCACAGAGCTACCATCCCACAGGCTTCTTGCTGAGATTCTGCAGAGTCATGCCTCTGTCAAACATAGAAAGAACCACACCCGATATCAGGGGCTCTTTTTATTCATAACCTGGCCTTACTCTAGCTGTGGCCTCAGGTTACTAGGATGGCTGGTAAGATGTTTCCTACATCTCATAGGATCTGGGTGATTGGGTGAGAGATATCTGATACAGTTTTTGAGATGTTGCCAATTGTATGCTGTCCTTCAACTCTCCATGGTCACCTGAAAATCCGGACATCAAATCCTATCTAATAAAAAGGTAATATGCAAATTAACCATCACTCCAACACATAAGATGGCTGCCCCCATGTGGTCAAATATGACCACCCCCATGTGGACACAAGATGACTGGCAAGGGAGGGCAGTTGTAGGCTATCAGGCCTGCAGGGGAGGGCAGTTAGGGGCGACTAGGCTGGCAGGGGAGCAGTTAGGCATCAATCAGGCTGTCAGGGGTGTGGTTAGGGGGTAATCAGGCTGGCAGGCAGAAGGGGTTAGGGACAAGCAGTTAGGCAGGCAGGTAAGTGGTTGAGATTCAGCAGTCCTGGATTGTGAGATCAGGCCTAAGTCAACAGTTGGACATCTCTCAAGGGGTCCCATATTGGAGGTGGTGCAGGCTGGGCTGAGGAACCACCCTCTTGGCCCCCCGTACATGAATTTCATGCACTGGGCTTCTAGTAGCCTTTTATTGGTGGTGTTTTTGAGAAACTAAAGATAGGAGGCCTGTAGGGCAAAGAAAGAAAAGAAAGGGAGAGAGAAATAGCTGGAGACCATGAGACATAGAGAAGAGATGGAGAATTCAGTGGAAGCAAGAAATGATAGGAAAGCCACCACGAGGAAGATAAACCCTCAAATACTTCTGAAGTGTACTGAGCAGGGTACTAGAATCCTCAGTAGGAAGCATGGGGCTGCAAGCTCATTCTCTTCAGTAACTGGGAGACCCTAAAAGCTTAGAAGATGAAATCAGACAGGCAACAGATATGTAGTTTGTCCTTCTCTATTGTTCAAAGCTTTTGCCTCTCAAAGCCCCAATTCCAATGTCATTTCCTCCGGAAACTCACCTCCACACCTGGGTTAGCATGAAAGGGGTTTCTCTGAAGATGTTCTGCAAAGTTCCATGGACAGGAGCCTTATTCCTTGGAGGGTCGGAGGTGGGATGGGCAAGGACCTTGTGGGCAGCCCTATACAATCAACAAGTCACCCAATTTTGCATCATTCCAAAGTAAAAACATAATTGCATCAAAAGTGTCTTTCATGGAGGACAGGTTGGTTTACAGAGTGTCATCATGGCTTTGAAAAGGATCATGGATTCATTTCATTATTTCCCCTGAAGGGAAACTTGAACTCTTCCTGTGCCACGGGGCACTTCCCCTCACCCCCACCCCATCCAAGGGTGTTCCCAACCCACAGTAACTTCTGAAAGATGACCCTGCATTCCACAGATGTCAGATTATAAATATACAGCTGACCTTTTTGTTTTTTTCCTTTCAGGAAAGAACTCCCCATTTCACCTTCCTGAGCAGTGGAATCCGTGGCTCAGAAACAGCGGCTGCCCATGAGCCGTCAGCTCACAAATACATTCCATGGCTTATTTGCGGAGGGAAGTGTCCTCTACCTCTTGACCTTTCAGATAGCTAGTGAAAGCAAACAGGTAAGCCTTTCCTTTTTCTCCTTCTAACTAAACAGGAAGAAAGTGGTCCCTCCCTGGCTTGGCTGGGAACCAAACGCAGGGGTTTCACGGCCATTCCTAAAGGATCACGGCTCAGATGACGGGGACAAAGTCCTGGTCTGGTCATGGCCAAGGTGACACTCCTGGTGTCTTCCTAGAAACCACAGCAACCGTGGCCAGGAGAACCCCGATCCATTCAGTTTTGTGTGTACTGTAACCTTGCACCTTTCTGCCTGTAAATCAGCGTCGTTTGAACGTTCACCACATCCTTTTTCTGTCCGGGCCTGTGAAACTGCTTCCTTTAATCCAGCAGATAGATGCCTGTGGTTTCAGAGCTCTGGGATGTTCCATTCCGCGAGCCACATGCGTGTGGTTAGTTAATGACCTGGTTGTCTACTGAGGTTTGTGACCAGGGATTGTTGCGAAGCTCTACCTGACTCCTTTCTCCTGCTGGAGAAGATGAGACCATTTTTACCGTATTAGTCATGCTGGGCTTTTTCTTCCTTTTTCTTTTCTTTTCTTTCTTTTCTTTTTATTTTTTTAATATTACGCAGGAAATGTTCCTCTCCAAGAGCACATAATTTGGCCAATAGCAGCTTCCTAGGTTCTGAGCCACCTCACCACCTCCCGTGAGTTCTCCAAGATAAAGTTTGCAATAGCGCCGTTTTAGCGGTGGGAATGTCACCACGTTGCACAAACTCCAGGCATGCCTTGGCATCCCAGTCACTCTGCAAATATTTACTGAGCAGAGTTCACTGGGGTCACTGGGATGAACTGGAAGGTTGTTATTCCTCATGCCTAGAGTTTACCATGACCCACACCGAGTCACACAAGCACTGTTTTGTTCTTCAGCGGGCATTTGGGTATTGAGTGCTGAACACAGCAGACCAGGCAGTACCACTTTTCTTGGATTAAAGGGTTGGCGATGGCAGTAGCAATGGAGTTGGACACGCGATCCAGGTGGCTGCTGTTTGGGGCTGAACTTCACCCCTTTGGCATTGGAACATCTCAATGCACAAGCCAGGCTTCCAGTGCTAACAGCTTCACAAACAAGACCAAGTTCAACTGTCTACAGCCTGTCAGATAAGCAATCCAAATCTGAGGCTGTCTATGTATTTCAATAGAGCCAGTTGAAAAGCAGAGGGTAAAGGAGAGAAGTGTCATAGAGGACACAAAGCTATTGTTTGTCATTGGTGTGTCATCCGTGATGATCAGCCTTATGAGTCAGTTTAGCTATGCGATGGCAGCAGTCACTCAGCCAAACTCCCATCTACGTGTCGGTGCGAGGGTATTTTGTGACGTGATGAACATCTGCAGTCGTTGGCTCTATGTAATGGAGATTTCCAGATGTTCTGAGTGGCTCTGCTCTAAGTCATTGAAAGGCCTTGAGGACAGAACTGAGGTTTTCCTCTGGAAGCATGCAGTCCACCTGTGGTTTGGAGCAGCGGTCACCAACTGGTGGTCCGTGGAACACTGGTGGTCCGTGAGGTCCGAGAGGTTGGAGACCACTGGTCTGGAGCATCACTTATGCCTGAGAGTTTTCAACTGACCTCCTTGCTAGCCTGCCCCACAGATTAGGACCTGCCTAGGCAGACCATAATTGCAAAAGCCAAATGCTTACAAATATCTCTCTCTCCCCCAAATAAACTGTACTCACTTTAAATGATTATAAAGTCAGTATTTATTAACATACAGTTCATTTTCAAAATTAAGTGAATTATTAGAGTGTGTATACAATGCTCTATGTATTTAACATAATATGTTACATATAATTACTTATATATGATGAATACATTATGTTATATATAATTAATATTATTAATATATTGCTGTGTATTAATATATCTCCTCCTGGTTCTGTTGCCCTCAGGGATACAGATATATCCTCTCATCATTAGCCTAGAGGTAGTAAACCACCAGCTTGATGATTTTTTTTCTTTTTCACTGAATCAAATATCAATGCCCAAAGATAGTATGTAAAGTTAGCAGTGACCCTCACAGCATGTCAACACCAGAACTATACAAAATTTTCCATCTGGTCTCAACACAAAAGCCAGAGGTGTCCTGCTAAAACATGGATAAGATCTCATCACTTCACCATTTAATAGCCTGGCTGATTTCCTCCCACACTCGGTCAATGCCAGGGTCTCCATGTCAGCCTGCAGACCTGCAAGATACAAGCCCTGCTCAATACCCAAGGGGGCATGTCACCCTCTGGCTTCTGTGCTCCAGCCACACTGGGCCTTTCTCTTCCTCATAGAAGCCAGTCACATGCTTTATTCAGGGCCAAGTCTTTATTTTCTGTTACTTGATTTTCCTTTCATTATAGCCCTTATAACATATTCCATATTCAATGCTTTGCTCAAAATCGATCTCCTTTAGAAGGTAAAATTCCATGAAAGCAGGAACTTGTGTTTTGTTCTCTGCTGTGTGTCCCCAGTACACCCACAAATTAGGTAACCTGTTGATATCTGTTGAATGAACGGATGGATGGGTGAGCTTCATTCAGTGGGAAAGTCAGCCAAATATGGAGGTGGGTGTCATTTAGGTAAAAAGATTGTGCTGGATTTCAATTTTCTCTCAGGTATTTTTCTCTACATAGATACCGTTTCAAAGGACATTGAATTGTGATTGAAGTGTTTTCAGTTGCTTCCCACCCTGAGCTATAGACACCCTATTGGAGAATGATCTGAATTTTCCAAAACAGCTTGATACTTTTCTACAGATTTCCCACATGGTATAATCTGTGTTTTTTTTTTAAAAAAAAACAAAACAAAACATTTTTATTGATTTCAGAGAGGAAAGGAGAGGGAGAGTTAACAACATCAATGGTGAGAGAGAATCATTGATCAGCTGCCTCCTACATGCCCCCTATTGGGGATCAAGCCACAACCCGGGCATGTGCCCTTGACCAGAATTGAACCCAGGACCCTTCAGTCCACAGACAGAAGCTCTATCCACTGAGCAAAACCAGCTAGGGCCCACAGGGCATTCTCCTGAAGAAAGGGTATTGTTTCATCTCATGTCCATGTACAGTGAGCTCTGGAACAGCCCATAATTTTACACTGAATATTGCCATCCGAAAGGATCTCAGCATTCCACCATTATTTATTAGTTCCTACATTTACTGCCTTTTTACAAAGCTCAAAAAACAACAACAACACACAGGTGAAACTTAAAACAGTTCAATTAAACATCAGATGGGTGGTTCTGATCAAGCTGGCACAGTGCCAGGGCATTCCGAGATTCTCAAATAGCATAATCTAATTAATTTTTTTCTAGAACACAGAGGTCATAAACACACGGTAATCTGAAACACTCGCCGCCCTGCCAGCTGGCATCTTCTGGTTTCCAGCTTCCCTGCACTGTAATTTTGCTCCCCGTTGTGAGAAAGCACGGATTTCTCCATTTTGGTGGATTGTATTAAGTTGCATGCTATTCAGTTGAGGTATTTTTTAATGAACTGATTACACGTTGGTTAATAATAGAACATTGCCTCAACCGTCAACTGTCGAATATCCCTTGTAAAGAAATTACTTCAGTCTTGCAGTAGGAGGGCTTGGGAATAGGATCGACCTGTGAAAACAATATGATTACCCAGGAGTGAGTTTATTGAGTTATAAATTAATGCCTCTGGATTGGAGTAACAACATCCACAATAACAGTGCCTACCAAACACAAATTTACATGTTTCCTACCAAAATAATGTTTTCTATTGCTGCTGTCCCTGTTTAGCAGTGAATAATAATGAAAAGGTCATGGCTGGTACTGGGTAGGCTTATAGCTTTTAAGGTGGTAGAGCTGGTTCTTTCTACAATGTTCAAGTTAGCTCCTAATTCTTCCACTTCTAATCATGGACCTGATGGACCTCATTCCTTACTGTGCACACATCAGTGGCGTTCTTGCAGACAATAATGAGCTTCCTTTGAAGGCAGCATTTGTATTCCCAGATGTGCTGGCTCTGGACCTGTTTGTCCTTAGCGCTGTTCCTCATCCTCACCTGCTCTGCTGTGCAGAAAAATCCGACCCCCTATGGGCTGGTTTCCCAACCTCCAAAGTCAACTGACTCCCGACTGGGCTCAGGCCTTGGGAAAGAAGCTCTTGCAGGAGATTGGGGGTGTACTTAAGGGAAGACTAGGTCAGGGCACCTCTCTCTGTGCTTCCGATGGCATTTTTCGTAGCAGCAGCTTCTCTCCTTCCCTCCTAGTACACCCCCGAGACACCCTGCATCCAGCTCAGAGCTGACAGCCTCTTCTTGCCTTTGCTGACTTCTGGGTTGCCTCGCTGTCTCATTAGACTTAGCTTTTCTATCACCAGCATAACCAATCCCCTACATTGTTGTCCTACTGCTCTCAAAATTCAGTGGCTTTTATTTCCTGATAAAACCAGAGGCTAGGTCCATGTTTCATTCATTTCAGATGCTGATTGCTCAACATTTTTATGACATCCTTTGAAGTAGGATCGCCTACAAGATGTTTTCTCTTCCCCTTTGAAAGAGCATTTTGGATTTGAGAGAGGAAGAGGAATGGGGGAGGGTAGTTGTTTATAAGGCATTAGCTCACTGTATCCCGGAGTCCCATTTTTCCTGCACAGCAGGGCATGCATTCCTGGTGAGGTCATACACACCTGGGGACATGATGTCATCTTGCACATTGTGTTACAAACAGGTTTAATAATGCATTGTTGCATCTTAAACCTCGAGGTGGAGTGCTCCCCTCCAGCCACCAAACCCAGGGCCCATCTGGTAGACATGTTAGCCGGCGACCCCAAGAGCCCAGCCTGTTTCTCCCCGTTGAGATAGAGCAGAAATGACTCCTGCAGATTGAACGCTCAGTTTTATGACACAGCGATGATGTCATGACTGTGTGTGTTTTTTCTGTTTCTCTTCTTTCTCTGCCTTTTTTTTTATTTCTCCTTCCTTCCTCCTCCCCCTCCTTCCTGCGCTTCTCGAACCTTCCCTGAGATCCAGTAGCTTTAAAAGAGGTACTTATGCAGGAGAATGGCTGGCATTTTTCAGCCAAGCAATCTGGAACTTTTCCTGTCACCTCCCTATAATCAGTCAATAATGCTCCTATAGGTTTCATTAAGTGCTGGACAACTACATCCATTTCCAATCTGAAAACTATAGAATCCTCTTTGATTCTGCTCTTCTCTCCCCATCTCTGTCCAATCATAATGTGCTCATAGTCCTTGTTCCCAGTTTTGCTACCTACTACTGCAGCCGACCCCAAACATCCCTAGCCACACTCCTGTTTCCAGAATTTTCCAGAATTTTCTCCCATCTCTTCTGTTGTTTGTGTTGTATAAAAATTACCAGAGCACCCAACATGGAATATACAGAACAGGAAAGAACCCCTGCCCCCTCACCCCACTACCCCATCACACAAAGCCACTTGAGTAGGACATGATTTATAGAAAGAAGAGAACTTCAATATTGACGAGTTTATATTAATATTATAAGGGAGATAAAATATAAATGTAACCATGTAATAAGAATCAGAGATTCTTTTTTAAAGGAAGGAAGAAATTTTTAATAGAAGTTTATGAACATAATAGGCCCAATGCTAGTAATTCAAATTCCAAAGGAGAGGAGTTCCAGAAAGAAGGGAGACATCGAGAGGAACAATAAGTACATCAATAAAATTATTTTTTTTTAAGTTTCCAAAATGGAAAGATCAGATTAAACAGTTTACCGAGTACCCAGTAAAAGAAACAAAAATAAAGCCACATGAAGGCAAGTCACTGTGAAATTTCAATAAAGAAAAAAGATCCTGCCCTAACCAGTTTGGCTCAGTGGGTAGAATGTTGGCCTTCAGACTGAAGGTTCCCAGATTTGAACCTGGTCAAGTGCATGTACCTTGATTGTGGGCACATCCCCAGTAGGGAGTATGCAGGAGGCAGCTGATGTTGCTCCTTCATCGATGTTTCAGCTCTCTATCCATCTCCCTTCCTCTCTGTAAAAAATTAATATAATACATTAAAAAAATATCCCAAAAGTTTCCAAAAATGGGAGGGGGGGAAAATAGGTCTATACAATGGACCAGGATCAGAAAGAATTTGGTCTTCTCAGCAACTCAGAAAGTCAAAAGCAATAAAGCAATGCCTTTAGAATTCTAAAGGAAAATGATTTCCAATCTAGATATTTAGACTCTGATATACTGTCAATCAAATAGGAGTGCAAAATAAAGACTATTAGGCTGACAATGTATCAATATTTCTGATTTTTTTCTTGCTTCAGATTATATGTATTCAGTAGTTTATATGCACATTAAAAAATTATAACTAGAAGAAGACAGGAGACCTGCACAGAAGACCCAAAGGGGAGAAAAACAGCAGACATGTTCAGAAGGGCTATGCAGGGAGATTCCAGGATGGAGCTGTGCCCCAGGCACACCATGACCACCAGTCTGGTTTGAGCATCTCAGGAAGCTTTGGAAGAAATTCTGGAAGATGAAACTGAGTGGCTCTCAAATGGCTGTGAATGTCTGAAGAAAAAATTCAGACCAATGATGAAGCATTTGGGGTTAAATTGGTGATAAGTACGCCTAAAATAAGTATACCCTGTTTGATATGATATGGGATTTGTATACTCCCCAATACATCCATGGGCTTACACAATTCTGACTGGGAGAAATGATACATCTGAGGACCGATACACCCCAGCAGGAAGACAGTTTTCTGAGCTTCTGAATCTAGAAGCTGCCTTAGATATCTGGATTTAGGAGCCTGAGATTTGACAGATAAGTTGTTGCCATCAGACAAAAACCACCCGTCCAATTAGCAGTGATGGAGAACATCACATCTCCCGAGATGGACCTTGAGGATGAGTGAACCTGGCCTTGATCACCCCCCACCTCTGAGGATAAGCTGGGAGCGCTGGTCCTCAGATTGTTCACCAGAGCGATTACAATCACTTCAAAAGATGATTTTGGCTGCAAGAGTCACAAGACTGAAGAGTAATCAGCCCCTGAGCTCTTTTAATAGTAAATTGTTTGCTTGCATTTCAGCTGAGAGTGGTTGGGTTGGCCTCGTTTGAAACTTAGCAAGCCTCTCAGACTAGTTTTCCAATGCTTTTGATCTCCAGTAATCAAAGTATGTTTAGCTGAGCAGTCTCCCCTTAATTTCTAAAACCCACACATACTTTATAGGAAATGTTACTCACATTGTTTTGATTCATTTACATGTTAAATCATCAAAATATTCTTTGGGAAGGGTGTTTTGATGTCCAAGAAGCCTTTTCAAGCATTTTTATAAGCTGTTTTTCTTCAAAACAGGAAGCTTCCTTTTGCCAAGAATAAACAAACTAAAAGCTCAAGAGGCAGGAGGTTGCTTGAAAACTCCAAGCCCACGAGGTTGAGTGGGTTCTAAACTTGGCACCACACCTTCCCCCATCCTTTTGTTTCATGTGGTTCCGTGTCTTCCTCCCCAAACCAGGCCCCTACAGCCAGGCTGAGGGGGAGAGCAAAGAACAAACAGGAAGAGAAAATAAACATCCATTGGAGATCACATTTTTAAATTTTTATTGAATGTATTGGAGGTGGCATTGGTTAATAAGATTATATAAGTTTCAAGTGTACAACTCTACAACACATCATCTGTATATATATAGCATTGGGTGTTCACCACCCAAAAATCAAGTCTCCTTCTATCACCATGTACTTGACCTGCCACCCCCCCCCCCGAGGTAGAAGAGGGTAAATAGAGGTAACACAGATAAGCCATGCTTTATTCCCCAGGCTTTGTTCAGAGAAACCATTGACATTATGCACTGGGAAGCAGAGGCACTGAAAGGTGAATTTTTCTCAAGGTCACAGTGCAAATTTGGATCCAAGCCAAGCAACCAAGACATCACTCTTCTTGCTTGCTGCCTTATGCCCTCACCCACAGCCCTGAGCCCTTCCCATCACAAACAGGACACACAGTTCACGCCCTCCACACAAAAGATGAGCTGGTTCTAAATCCCAGATCAGCTGTAAATCACCCAACCTCGCTGCTTCCAAAAGCCAGAAAGCACCTCATCATGAGTTCTCAACTCTGCCAGAGAGAAGAGCCCTGCCCAGTTCTTATTCTGCTCAGGTCCCAGCAAAGTGTGAGATGGTGTGTGTAGGACATGGCGTTGTGGGTGGGCAGCGCGGAGCAACTGGGCTCCCACCCACAGGAGAAACATTGTTGGCCGCAGTCAGAATCTTTCCCAAGGACTGGCAAATTCCTTTGCCTGGTGCTTTAGTTCCCAGAGGTAGGCATCTCTGAAATTTAGGTCCATTTCCAAGTATTCTGAACACGATGCTCAAGCCCTCCCTGGCCTGCCTTTCCGAGGCAGCGGGTGCCAGAAACCTATCTGCATATTTTCCCTTTTATATCCCAATTCCAAACTTAGTTTTCTTTTTTACATTTGGCCCCAGAATCCTAGGGAAACGGGGGAAGGCAGGATCCAACAAAAAAGCTATTCAGCGCAAGTAAATCAACATTAAAAAAAAATGAATAATCATTTTGGTAAGCTTTTAGATTCGCATTGCATTGCATTGCTAAGCAATATGAACATGGAGCCAGCTTAAAAGAAAAAAAGGCTGTTTTTCTCATCCCACCCTGCACTACAAATCACATCAGTACTAAATGCTTATTTTCAAAACCATGAGACACATAGTTCATCTCTCCTCTCAAGCTGCCTCTGAGCCAGTCAAAAATTCCACCACAACTTAAAATGATCAAATATGCACATTGCATTTTCATTAGAAATGTATGGGGCCCGGGTAGACCCAGGTCGATTGCTGGAGCATGTTGTCCACCTGTCGCCACTAGAAAGAAACTCAACCCACCACCCAGTGCTAAAATTATTGGGTTATTTATACCCCACCAGGCAAGATGACAGGATGTAAATACTCTTTGCACTTTGTTGCCTTTCGCAAACAGACAAATTATTCTCCTGCCTCTAAATCCGTGGTCAGCAAACTGCGGCTCTCGAGCCACATACGGCTCTTTGGCCCCTTGAATGTGGTGGCTCTTCCACAAAATATAACAGCCTGGGTGAGTCTATTTTGAAGAAGTGGTGTTAGAAGAAGTTTACATTGAAAAAATGTGGCTCTCCAAAGAAATTTCAATCTTTGTACTGTTGATGTTTGGATCTGTTGACTCATGAGTTTGCCGACCACTGTTCTAAATGGGTAAGAGGACTTAGGACAAAACAGAATGCTACACATGTGTCAAGACAAGACTGAAGAGTTCTCTCAAAGCTACTAAAACGCCTCTAAACAGGACAAAGATTTGTATTCCCTTCATCTTCTCTTCCTCCCTTTGAAAGAGGCATCAACTGAAACCAGTTTGGCTCAGTGGTAGAGCGTCAGTCTGTGGGCTGAAAGGTCTTGGGTTTGATTCCGGTCAAGGGCATGTACCTTGGTTGCGGGCATATCCCCAGTAAGAGGTGTGCAGGAGGCAGCTGATCCATGTTTCTCTCTCATCGACGTTTCTAGCTCTCTATCTCTCTCCCTTCCTCTCTGTAAAAAATCAATAAAATATATTAAAAAAAAAAAAAAAAAAAAAAGAAAGAAAGAGGCATCAGCTTCTACCTTAAGGCTGGGGCTCTATTGGAAAAATAATAACTGACCAGTTCTCCAGGCACATGTGGAGGAAGAGTTGTCATCCAGGGAGTTGGGGCTAATAAACTTCACGATGGCAGAGTAGATACAGACAGAGGCCATGTAACAGTGAGTGGAAACCATGCCCCAGGGGGAGCTGTAACCTGCTGAATGGGAGGGGCCCAGAGGGAATGCTGTCATGGAAAGTCACCAGGACCCAAACCAACACAGGAACAAGCAAAACAGTGCAGGGAACCTAATCACAAAGCTGCTAATGTGGACCAAGACTTGATCATCATAAAGGTTCCCGCCCGCTTCTACGTGACCCTCAGACTCCCTCTCTAAGGGAGAATCTGAAGTAGAGTTTCATAGAACAGTTCAAGCTGGCTCACTCAGTCAGTGTCTGAAAGTCCCTCACTGGTCTTCTCACACCTCAGTCCTACCCATGTTGTCTGTCCCAGCCTGAAGGACACCTTCTCTGGACTATTCCATTCAACTGTCACTTATCACATGACCTTTCATGACATTGCCTGTCTTTTGTCTCCAAACTGTGCCATACGGAATGGGGATGGGAGAATCCATTTCCCATGATCATCTCCAGGAAGCCCCTGCAGCAGTCCTATCACTGTCAGTATGGTTATGCCACCCACCATTTTCTTTTAATTATATGAAAGTGTCTTTTTCTTAAAAAATTTTATCTTTATTATTGAAAATATTACAGATGTTCCTGTTTTCCCCCAATGACCCGCTCCTGCCCCTTTCCCAGGCCTTCACCGCACTGTTCTGTGTCTATGGGTTACGTACACATGCATTCAAATTCTTTGGAGAATCGCCCTCCCTCCCCCTGCCCCCTCTCTCTGAGATTCATCAGTCTCTTCCATGCTTCCATGTCTCTGGATATATTTTATTCTTCAGTTTATTTTGTTCACTAAATTCCACCCCTTTGAAAAAGAGGTGGCCTCAGCCGGAGTGGCTTAGTGGTTGAGCATTGACCTATGAACCAGGAGGTCACAGTTTGATTCCTGATCAGGGTACATGCCCAGATTCTGGACTCAATCCCCAATGTGGGCCTTGCAGGAGGCAGCCGATCCGTGATTCTCTCTCATCATTGATGCTTTTCTCTCTTTCTCTCTCCCTTCATCTCTGAAATCAATAAAAACATTACAAAAAAAAAAAAAAAAAGGTGGTGTTGGGGTATCATTATCCATGAACATGCTGTTACTGGCATTGCATGATTTTCTCTGCCTGTGAACAATTTTCTTTTTCTCTTTACTTTCCTACATTCCCACATTGTTGGTGTGCTTATACTGAGGAACAGGAAGTAGAGTTTGGGCTTGTTATTATTATCATTTTCAAGTAAATATAACTTCTGTTGGAACTTGACTGAAAGTCACTTCAAAACTCCATAGAATTGCATATTTTCATTTCATTGGAAAAAGAATCCATGAGAATCTGTTAGACATGGAGAATTTTTTACCTCCATGTAAGGGGCCACATAGCATGAACATTTCACTTGTAGGTTTTATTTGGGAACTAGAGAACCATTCTTATGCAAGAACCAATACCATCTTCTTGAACTACTCTGCCTGATTATCCTTTTATTCAAATAACCTATGTGACTGACTATACTGGCTTGAATTTATTTTTGCTCTTTGTTGCCCAGTTATTTCAATAAACGGCCTGAAATTTGTTAGTTTTCTAGTGCTGTGTAAAGAAAAACAATGTGAAGCCTTTTGGCACCTACTACACTGGAGGAGTGAATCACCCCCTTAGTCATAAACACAAGGATGTTTATTGAGACAGTGAGGAAATAAAAGAGCTTAAAGGGAGAAAATGAGAAAAAAACAAACCCCTTAAAATTGTTAACGTTATCCAACTCGAAATAGCAAAATAAGCAAACCATATTTTTAAATGAAAATATACCCAAGTCATTGTATCTCAAGTTCTAAACATAGTATAGGGGGAGAAATGGGGATGGAAGGAGACTTGACTTGGGATGGTGAACACACACTACAGTGTACAGATGATGTGTGTGGAATTTTACACCTGAAACCTGTATAATTTTGTTGACCTGTGTCACCCCCAATAAATTCAATAAAAAGGGGAAAAATAAGAAAATAAAAATAAAGTTTTGCACATAGAAAAACCAAGGACAAAACTTTCATGCATCCTACGGTCAGTGTTTGAGATGGTTAAATACATGAGTCATTGGGAAGGAAAGGGATGAATGAGATGCCAACGTCTGGGTTCCCTTGTAACAACGCATGTCTTTCTTCCATGACTGTGGTTCCCATGGACCCTCCAATCAGAGCTGATCTCATACATGGATTTCAGTAAAATAAAATACTCAGAGTTATTTAAATGTATCCTCTGTTCTCTTCAGGTTCTTTAAAACAGTTCAGTAGAGTCACCTGTATTTGTGTTACTAAATCATATGCACATGTTTTATTTCTTGCATTACTTGACCACTTAGTATTTGACACCCTGGTTGACATGGTTGAGGATACCCTCCATTCTGCAAATACTTCTTCCCTAGTTTCTATCTTCTGTGACTTCCTTCTCTTTCCTTTCTCCTGCTCTGGTTGCCCTTGAATGGCCTTGATTAGAACTTTCAAAATTGGTGTTCCTCAAGGCCAAATCCCGGGTCCTCTGTTCTTCTGAGTCTCTTCTGTGCCCCTTGGATGAGCCCATGACTTTGATGATCATAAGTGCTCTCACATTTACAGATTTCCCTTAGATTGCGCAACTGAATCCTCAGCTGGTTCACACCACTGTAACCAATACCGTAGACTAGAGTCCTACCACTAAGTCAAGTTTTTTCACTCATTCATTTAATAAATGTTTGTGAAATGGCACCAGTGAGGCTCTAGGGATAAAGCTATGAGCAAAATGATGACTTTGTCCTCATAGAGCGTGCAGTCCAAATATTGAAACCAATAAGTCAAGAAATAAATGCTTTGATACAGTCAGAGAAGTGGAGAACAACATTGGGGTGAGTGTAGGGAGTGTATCTCTGTTATCCTAGTATACATATTGATGGCACCTCAGTTCATTCTTACAAATGTCCTCATTTGAACAAGAAATTATATGACCACCTTAACAGTGGCTGGGGGAAAGGGTGACTATTTTAACTGAGACACAGAGGAGGAGTACACTGGAGAGTTCGAAGAATAGTGATGAGGCAGTCAGAGTGGCTGAGGTCAGTGAAGGTCAGTATTGAAAGATAAAGTGGCAGAGGCCATATGGATCCAGATCCCATATAAATTCACTCAGAGTGAGGTGGCAGCCACTGGAGGGTTTTGAGGATGGAGGGAGTGGTATAGACTGAGTTGAGTTTTAACAGGCTCACTGTGGCTCCTGGGCTGAGAATGAATGCAGGAAGACAAGAGCAAGGGCAGAGTCAAGGAAGCCTCTTAGAAGACTACTGCAATAATTCAGAAAAGAGATAAGAGGGGGCTATTGTAATAATTCAGATTTGACTCACTATTTGGAATTGGCAAAATCTTGTCCAATCCTGAAGGTAGAACTAGAAGATAATCTGATTCGATATGGCTGTGGTCGGCAAACTGCGGCTCTCAAGCCACATGTAGCTCTTTGGCCCCTTGAGTGTGGCTCTTCCACAAAATATCACAGCCTGGGGGAGTCCATTTTGAAGAAGTGGTGTTAGAAGAAGTTTAAGTTTAAAAATTTGGCTCTCCAAAGAAATTTTAATCGTTGTCCTATTGATATTTGGCTCTGTTGACCAATGAGTTTGCCGACCACTGGGATATGGGATGGGTGCTAAAGAGGAGAGTCAAAATGTTTCCAAGATGTTTTCTCAAAAGAAAGACTGATAGATAACAAGCTGGTAAGGAAAAGAAGAGTAACTGATGGGTTATTTATTTTCCAATGTCTAGTACACTAGTCCAATGCTGTCAGAAGACCAATCCCGGTTATTCATGGGCCCAGAATACACCAAGTCTCTCCCATCTTTTTTCCCCCTCTTCCCTTCACCCATCCCTCAAGCTTTAGTATCTCCATCTACTGGGAGAATATGGGAAAAAGAAAAATCTATTCTCCTTCTTATTCCCCAAATATTTCCTGTTTCTCCTCAGATATTTCCCATATATCTCCCCACAAATCACCTAAAGTCTTCTAAGAGCTTAAAGCTTTGGGGTGGGAGTGGGGGATCCAGAAAGACTTTTAGGCACTATGGCTAGCACTCTGCCTGTTACTTCTCTTGAGGAAATGACATAAATCACTCAGAATATTCTCCAGTCACATTGATATTACTTAGCATTCATTAGAAGCAGATTGTATTCCATACTTGTGCATTATTTCACTTAATTATCTCTATAAATCCTTGACTGAATTTTAGAATTGGCGCTTACTGCCTTGTGTCCCTGTGCCCTGTATGCTCTTCCCCATTCTAAGAGTATTGTTCAAGTGTTTTAGATACCTCTTATATACACTCAGCTTCATTCGCCTCTTTGTTTGGTTTACTATTATCACACCATACTCTTAGTAGGATTTTATCAACATCATCTAGCTGCAATCTGACACCACCTAACTTCTTCTCTTACCCTGTGGACAACATAGGTTGTATTTGATGCCTACGTATTCACAGTTCAGAATGCAAAAGTGATGAGTTCCAAAGGGTCAACTTTTGACTGCTGGGAGACAAGAGCTAATGAAAAAAACTTTTTCTTCTGTCATACTCCATCCCCCATCTCAACTAGGTACACCTACCAGACACTTTATATGGCTTCCCAAAGGACAGCCCTGTATGATACAATGAATATATGTACTTAGCTGCAGCCAACTCAATACATTAATCTTATGTGGGCTCTCCATCCTTACCTAATTCACTCCCTTTGCCTCGCAGTCCTGTTCCCATGATTCACAATCTTGATAAAGTCATAGTATGCATGCTTTGGCTTCAGATTCCCTTTCTGGGAGAAGACAGGATGCCTGACACTTCCATTGACAGACGTGAGTAGAGAACTGGATAAATGAAATAAAACTTCCATTTGGGCTCAGCCGGTGTGACTCAATGGTTGAACATCAACCTAGGAACCAGGAGGTCACACTGGTTTGATTCCTAGTCAGGGCACACACCCAGGTTTCAGGCTCAATTCCCGGTAGGGGGTGTGCAGGAGGCAGTCAATCAATGATTCTCTCTCACCATTGATGTTTCTATCTCTCTCTCCCTCTCCCTTCCTCTCTGAAATCAATAAAAATATATTTTTTAAAAACTTCCATTTGGCAAAAAGGGTAATGTGAAACACGCAGAAATCGCTGGTACGTGGCACATATCAGAACCCGCTGGCATGAAGAACAAGGACAACCTGTCCTGGCCGTGAAAGGTGTTCCTGGGTCGGCTAATGAGAACACCCACCCCTGGTTCTAACCTATGAATGGCTTTCCCTTGTCTGTTGTCTTCCATGGAGATAGACTTTGGAAAGGATGCAATTTCTGGGGCCTGACCACTTGAGCAGCCCACTTCCTGTTGATGTGATTCCTGGATCCTTGGGATTATCTTAGGATTTGAGAAATACTGGCTCTTTTGGCCAGTCAGAGGGTTTTCTTGGCAGTACAGCTCACTTAAAAATTTAGTAGGCTGCCGGTCTATTTTCTTTGGGTCTATGTGCTTGTGATCAATTCCACGGCTAGGGTCAAAGCCAACTCCGTTGTTAGTTCATGGCCATCTGAATCTAGGCCATTTTATCTCCTAGAAACATATCTCTGTGCTCTTTCCGTCTCACGGTTTCTTGTTTAACAGCCACAACCATATTCTTGGCCTATCACTCGAGGCAACTTGAAAAATTGCCTTTACGGATGGAGGCCCTAATTATATATTCCTCATTTTTCGGCAACTCCACATCTGTGTCTTCAGAGCGTGACTGTTCCCTTTGTCTGGCAAAGAATGCTTAGCAGGAGGAGCTGGGAGGAAACTTGGTCTCACTCATTTCCTCCTCAATTCCCCCAGCTGTCTGCCTCTGTTGTCACCAACCTTCACATGAGATGGAGATTGTCCCAGCATGAGTTCAAATCAGATTGGTGGATTCCCTGGCAGTATGTCTCCTTAAACTCTTCTTTTGCTCTTACCTTTTGTAACTAATTCATAAGGCAATTTGTCTGCTCAGCTTTAAAAATATATCTCAAATGGGAAAATATCATCCTTTTCAACACCAGCCCTTAGCTGATCCAATTATTCTACTGCAATCTTCTCTGTAGAGAGCATAGTAGTCTCCTGACATGACTTGTCTTACAACGCCCATGGGTTCTGGTCCACCTGCTTTCTTTCTATCTTTTCTAAGTCACAATGATGCGTCACAGGGGCCACATAGATTGTTACTACTTGAAAAACCAGCCGTGCCTCCTTGAGACCTATATACCAGCTGGAACAACCCCCCCCCCCCCATTTCCTGATCATATTATCTGTAATAACAGCCATAATTCTGACCCCCTTACCTACTTTCCTCTTCTCTACTACCTTGTCACTACCTAAATATCTTTTTGGTAACTCTTTCTGATAGTATATATCTATGAATTAGAATATAACTTCCATGTGGACAGGGGCCTGTTGGCCCCATGTTTTCCAATGAGCACCGCCCTTAGAAGAGTAGAAACTCAATAAATACTCTTCCGGGCACACCACCTTCCACCCAGGCAGGGTCTTTCTGCAGCTAGAAGAGTCTATCAAGTTTCTTGATGCTACAGCATCAGCATGTCAAAGTAACAACACATAACTGCTCATTTTTGAGATCCTCCCAACTTATCTGAGCTGCCTCCATAACTGCGTGTTCTCCCTTCATGTACCAGATCACCCCAGTTGCCTGATAAAACCTTTGGTTGTTGCCCTTGAAACAGGAAAACTCTGCAGCTTGAACTTTCACATTTTCCCAGAGTGGTTTGTACATGTGTACCGATCCCATAGGGTTCAATTTAAATGATGAGCTCACAATCACTGTGGCTGTCCTTTCCCTAGTCTTGACCCCATACCATGTTCAAGACCAGTCACAACTAGCTGTTTCTTTAAACTGGGAAGACCTAACCTTTAATTTGGACAGAAGTAGCCAGCTATGAAGAATTCTTCTCTGCCACTTTTTGTGCCTATGTGATCCTGTCCATTTTCCTCTGGATTTGCTGGTATTTGTGATTTTGGAAGATCAAACAAGAATTATCATCTCTGGGGAAGAGTCTGTATTCTTTTACTTCAAATAGTTTCAACAAAATGACGAAATGCAAAGGCAAACAACCCCCATGGTTATAGGTCACTCAAATTACAATTCATTTTACTTACACAACTTAATTAACAAAATCATTAATATAGTTTATTCAAAATTACCCAATGAAAGAAATAATGGAAGAATGATATTTGACTAGTTAAAAGTGAAATGAGTGTCCTTGGTGCAAAGTGATCTAGTTAGTGTGCCCATCAGAGGAGGGACGGTCTTTCTCAGTGGACAGGGGACAGGAAATGAGAGGAATACCTGGAGCTCTCATGAGCAGGCAGATCCATATGCAGGTGAGCTGCTCTCTTTTTTCTCCTCTCAATACAGTGACCATCACTCTTCCACCTGGGACACCTTGAAGAAAGAAATAGGATGCTACAAATAAGTGTACCTCAGCCCTCATAAATTGGAGCTCTCCAAGGCAAACTAGGAAATATTGTGTCCTACCTCTTGGGCTCTGGTCCCACTTATCAAAACGTTGCTACTGGTACATGGTAGCCTTCCTCCTACCTTGTTTCCCATGGAAAACCAGTCTCCTTCCTGGTGGCCAAACTAATTTGGACCGCTGCTCAGCTTCCTGAAAGGAATAGGTTTATCTGGCCTATGTAGCTTTGACTGTCTTAAACACATCTTTTAAGATCTAGTAAGGGCTATTTTAGCAAGTAACTTTCCATGTTATCACTTCCCTATTTTACCCCAAAATCATAGGATGGGAGAACTCAGCACACAAAGATAGTGCACAGAGTTCCTGCATTCTTTCACATCAGCTCCTCCAGTTGGTTATTCAACAGAGAAGTATCAGTAGATGGATATTTCCCCCATGCATTTGTTCTTTGGAGTGTAATACTTTTTTTAAAAAATTTTTTTTTAAGAGAATCCAAAGAGGCAGATAATTAGTATCAGATGATGTGCAAAATATTTGACTGATTTTTATGAAGTTGATTGGTTGAATCAGTGGGCATTTAAAGACTTACTCTGAGTCAGGCACTCTGCCAGAACCTACAGAATTAAAACATATATAATGTCATAAATATGGTCATGTCAGGCTTATAAACCAGCAGTTAGGGTTCGGCATGACAGGGCTATGGCAATGGTGCGCACAGAATGTTGGGAGGGTCCTTGCGATTGGCAGAGGCTGGCAACATGTCAGGGGCACAGAATCTCTATCTGACGGATCTCTCAGGGACCCTAGAGTGAGTGGTACTTGAACTGATCCTTCAAAGAACAGAGGCAGCTAAGGTGGCTGAGGAAGAAGGTCACTCCAGGGGAAAGAGTAGCATGCAGGGAAGAGTGAAAGAGGGAGGCTGGGTGATACTGTTAGGAACCTAGGAAGAGTAATTGAGGGAAGTGCTCTAGGGAGGTAGTGGTGGATGGGGGTTGGAGGTATAGAATTAAAAAAAAAAGGGGGGGGGGGGAGAGAAAAGGTTCCTGAGAAAGCAAATCCACAGAAAAGGTTAGAACACTTCCTTTTGGCTCTGCTTCTAAATTCCTAAGGAAAAATAGGGTGGGACCAGACATGCAGGTAGCATGATTATCTCCATTTTCCAGGTGAGGGGACTGAAGAGAAGAGAAGCTGAGTCCATCTAAATATTTTGCATTAACAAAAATGAACTTTGTCAAATATCCAGTTCATGTCATAAAAACTATTTTATTTGGAGAGCATACCACCTGTCTTGACGATCTCTACCATGAAAAAACTCAAATCACTGAAAAATAATCTTTCATTTACAATGTGTAGACACAGAATAAATAGACATATCACTCAAGTTTAAAATGCTTTACCCCCCCTCCCCCCAACTCAAACATTTTCAGCATGTCCTGCAAAAAATGGACCCTGAGATTTTAATTGTTGACTCGAAGGCGGAGGGTATTTCATATCTGCAGCAATTGAAAGAATGCTATTCATCTTAACCACAAGAGGCTGCAGAGAGAGCTAACTGTTGCATCCGCATTCCTGGAGATGTCTGATAGCAAGAGAGGCTGTTCCTTTGCTCAGTGGCAGCAGGGTCTGCAGGTCCCTGTGAGTCCCCTCGGGATGCCTGTAGGCAGGGAAGGGTTGCACAGGGGGCAGCGCCAGAGCTTCTGGACCCATCCAGGATTTTAGGAAAGAGGAATTCGGTGCCCACAGGGAATGAGATCAGCTGCTTTTAGGACAACCTGGTTGTTAGGAACTCCCACGTTAGACATCAGTGGACATGTAAGAGAAAGGACATGTGGTTCCTATGTTGTCTCTGAAATACTGGCTCCAAGGGAACCGTTGGAGACATATTTTCCCAAAGGCCTTCCAAGGAAAGGACTCGTGCTTGTTTTCCACAAGCTTGGTTAGTTTTTGGACACTGTCACTGCCAAGTAATGTTACCTTCCCTCTGAACAGGAAGTTCTTCTAAGGCGCCATGTTTTATGTGTCCCTCAGACACGAAAAAGGTCTCCTTTGCGAGAATTACCTTTTCTCATTCAGACCCTTAGAGAAAAAAAAATACTTTAGTGAGTTATTTTTCTGTCTTTAAAGACCTCTAGGTTTCTAGGAAGCATTTCTTGGGATATAAGCCATATATCCTGGGGTCTTTGTTTCACACTCTGCACAGACTAGTAAATATCAAATGATTGACCTAACTGTGAGATATTCTTCTTCAAGTCACAAAAAAGAAAGGCCTGTACTTTTAGGAACCAACCGACCTTCTGTACCTCACTAAGAGCTCTCCTGGACTATCAACCAGAATGAGTCTAGAATATTGAGATAATTTTTAAAACTCCCAATTTTAAAAACTGCATTTCCTGTTGTCAATATTCATATATATTGAGTATGAATAATATTTTTTCAATATATGCATTTTTTCAGTCAAGACTGTCAATGGAGTGTAATTCATCCCCATGCATCTAGCTTATGAATAGAACTAACTAAAACCTTTAAAAGTTATCAATACAATTTCTATTAATTAACCAGCAGAACAGTGACAATGGCTATATTAACACATCATGAACTGCTCTGTCAAAATACTTTTTAGAATTCAGGAAGCACTTGCTATGTATATTAGTATCCCTTAAAGGTGCTGTTGTTATTATATAAAAGATGTGTTACAGGACATACATTTGAAAGTAATTCAAATCATCTTTTATTCATCTGAAGAATCCAGCTGTTCACACTAATTGAAAGATCAAATCCATATTCCTGAAGTGATATTTATAGCTAACAACTGGAACAGAATATGACCACTGACATGTTTAGGTTTAGAACTATATTTGTACATTGATTCTCCTCCAATGGGCAGCTTCCGAGTCCTTCTTTCTTATGGCTTCGACACTCATTCTCTCTCGAATCTCCATGTGCACAAACCAAATGTTATGCAGGAAAATACCATTAGCCTTGGTTCGGGATTCTGAGTGCCAAGTCAAAAACTCTGCAAAGACTTTCTCTAAACACCACATGTGTGCGACACCATCTTTCATCAAGGACTCCCTCGCCATAAACATATAATTACTTGCAGGTTATCAGCTGTCCTCTTGGTGCAGGGTTGCCCCGAGAGCATGGGCACTGGCTGGTGGCTTCTGAATTCTCTGCTCCCTGTTTCCTCTGCCCGCCCGGGAGTATCCTGTGGAATACACACAAACAAAGCCCCTGGCTTCCCAGCGAGGCTGTCAACTCACCCTCTCCTCAGACGTCACAAACTGGCCACCCCAGTGGGAATCTGGCCCCCAGATGGTTTTGGTTTAGCAAGTATAGCATTTGAACTTGCTCAACTATAGCTGTACATTTTAAAACCTGACTACTTGGGAAAATCAACTGGGAAGGTTTTCATAAATATTCATGCCTGAGCCCTATATACCCGGATATTCTCATTTCATTGGTCTCAGAGAGGACCTGGGCACCTGAATGGTTTTTAAGTTTTCCAAATGATTTGAATGCCAACTCCAGTTGAGAACCACTGTGGTCTCTCTTTGGGGTCTACCAGCATTATCACAGGGCTTCAGCTTAAGCAACAAGACAAAACTAGAAAATGGGAGAATGGAGAAAAGAGCAGGAGTCATCCTGGCCCAGACTGATGATGTGTGAATGGTCCAGATTGGGCCATATGGAAGAGCTAAGAGGCACAGCCTGGATCTTGCTCAGATCAGGTACTCAGAGGCAACATTTAAAAGGTGAGAACAGGCAACAAATCTAGAATTTTTCCGAGTCCAGCTCATAGTGCCAAGGCAAATATGGCCAGATCTCGACCCATGGAGGCAGCTCCAAGAGAGAATGATCCCATGGCCAAGTGAAACAGAGTCGGATTGTGTATTGAAGGTGACCTGAAGGACAGAAAGCCAGAATTAGGGAAGCAGAGAAAGGCAAGGTCTGAAATGGTAAGAAAAGTCCCCAACAGGTAAGGAGTTGGGGGTTGATGGAAGAAGTGGTTCAGGGATGATATGTGAATGATGAGAGTTTGTCAGTGTCCTTCATGGTCCCAGTCCTTGTGCGTGTTCTAGGCATGGCTTTGCAGGTTAACACTGGATGTCATTCATGGAAACCATATTGACTCAGAACCAAGGCAACAAACCCGGCGCAGTGGTGCAGTATCAGCAGCAACAAAGACAAACAGAACAGCTGTTTCCATCAGAGGCCTTGGTCTCCTAAATGCTGCCAGTGAGACTCGTGTGTCAAGTGCCAGGAGTGGCATTTCATCAGGACAACATGGCAGAAGTGACAGGTGTTTGAGTTAGTGGATAATGTAATCTCAGACAGCTACATGGTGAGTCAGAAGGAGAGTCATTCCATTGGAATCACTGTACCCAAGTGTAGACCTTCGCAACACCATGAAGATCTCTCTATGAAGGAGAAAAGGGGACCTGGTTGATTAGCTATATTTATTATGTCACTGTGGTATCTATTGAGGCTTAATGAGTTATCCCAAAACATTGCAACTTAAAATAACATGTGTTATGTCACAGAGTGTCTAGGATTAGGATCAGGGAACAGCTTAGCCGGGTAGTTCCAGTTCACGGCATCTCATAAGATTGCCCTCCAAGGTGTTAGCCAAGGCTACAGTCATCTGAAGACATGTCAGGGTGCAAGGATCTGCTTCCAAGCTCACTGTGTTGGAGAAGGTCTTAGTGCCTCATCATGTGGGCCTCTCCAGAGGGTTGCTTCCAACACGGCAGATGGCTTTTCCTAGGGAGCGAGACAGACAGACAGACTGACAGAGTGACAGACAGATAGATAGGCATAGAAAGAGCATGACAAAGACAAAACTTTTACAACCTAACCTCAGAAATGGCATATCACCACCTCTGCCGTATTTGTCACAGGCTAACCCCTGGCCTCCTGTGGGGGCACATGGCTAGAAATACAAAGAGGTAGGAACCATTGGGCGCCATCTTGGAGAGTGGCTACTACCATGGCTGTTGCTGTTGTCTTTATTCACAGTTTATTTGGTCTCTCCAGAACCTCCCCATTCTATAAATGAAGATGCTGGGATTTTGAGGGATTTAGTGCTTTAAATGAGGTCACAGTGCTAGCAAGTTTTTCTCAGTGGCTGGAGTTTTCCTAGTCATAGTGACTGGGAACTCACTGACCAGCCATAAATCTTCTTTTATTACTCAGTGGCAGTTCTTCAAAAGGCAGTAGAATAAAACATGGACTGAGAGGTTTTTCTCAATTTGTTCGGACCTGGCCAACATACCTGGGTTCAGCCCAGTTCCTTAAAAGGGACTTTCCTTGGGCAATAAGGGATCAGCTTGACTAAATCTTTTGATTATGTTCAATTCTCCTACATAAGTCAAAGCCATACTCTTGTCTCTACTGATTCCCAGAATAAGGCCCCGAGGTTTAAAATCTCATTTAGTCTCCTGTGTATCTAAATGAAGCTTAGAAACTAGGCTTAACTAGTTAAGCTCTGAGCAAACTAATATATGCATGTATAGTCAACAAAATAAGAAACATAACCTAAGGACAAGGATATTTAGGAGCAGTATTTAGGAAATTGATGAGACTTGGATAGAGGAAAAAAGGCAAAGTTTGAAAAGTAGAATATCAAAGAAGGCATATATAAGGATACTAAGGATTCCATGAGTGTGCCCTACCCAAATTATTATGCTGAAATCCAAACATCCAATTACTTAACTAATTAATTAATGGTAATTAAGTCATGAGGATGTAGCCCTCATGGATGGTATTAGTACCCTCATAAGAAGAGACAGTCATTCCAATGGACTGTCTCTCTCTCTCCCTCCCTCTCTCTCTCTCTCTCTCTCTCTCTCTCTCTCTCTCTCAAGGTGGGTTGTCTACAAACCAGGAAGCCTCCAGAACTGTGAGAAATGCATGTGTTTCCTTTAAGTTAGGCAGCTCATGGTATTCTGTTAGGGCAGCCACAACTCAGACAAGTGGCAATGCTGATGCAACGAATCCTTTCAGGTGACACATGCCATCAACTAATCACCTTCCCTACAATTACAGAGAGCCAGAGAAGACAAACCTTTCAATCAACCCCACAGAAAGCAAACTATTGCTCACAGCCCAAAATGCTCTCAGGAAAAAAAAAAAAAATTTCGAATGGAAATTTTAAGAACCCCAAAACAGCTTTAAATAAGCTCTGATAGTTTTCCTTAGCTTGTATGTTAGTGATACATGGGGGCAGATGTCTTCTCGAAATCCATTTTTCACGAGTTCTCTTACCAGATGAAGAGAGAGACAGACAGGCAGAGACAGAGAGACACAGAGAGAGAAGAGAAAGAAAGACTAAGCAAGCCAGAAGGCAGGCAATCAGACCTTCCACTCGGAAGGCGTCATGTGAACAAATGAATCAGGCAGGATTTGGGGAGAGGGGAAGGGTGCAGGGATTTATGGCCAGGGCTCTTCTCACCTAGGCAACAGTTGGTAGGCAGCATTTGGGGCAGTACTAGAGCTGTTCCAGGGCTTGGCTGGGACAGTATCTGCTGAATAACTAGGCCGGTCCCCGAGCCAACATCCACAGCGCGGCTGCTGTTGCTGCTGCTGAAGAAGGCTTAGAGCTCATTTTTTTGCTGAGTCAAATCTCTCTTCGGGGATTTAGAAAACAAATGAGGCTCTGAAAAGTGGAAGTTCTTCTGGATGATTCTTCGGGGAACAATGCAGTGGGTCTCTGTTATTTTTGTTCTAAGATAATGAATACAGTCAAAGGTGGAGACCCCCGCCTTCCTGGTAGATTTATGACTGATTTCACCCCGGAAGGAAAAAACTTACCTAGTTTTAGGGAAACACAATAGCATGGAAGAAATGGGGAGAGAAAAAAAAAAAAAACTTGAGGGAAAGACTAGTCCAAGGAGGAAAAAATGCATATAGAATATAATATTTCTATTTGAAAGACAAATGCATATGATTTTCCATGCCAGCTGGTCTGCTGTGTATAAATAGGAGGAGTTCAAGGTAAACTACCAAGAAAATGACTCATCTGGGCAAGAATAAGGAAAGAGATCAAGTGTTCCCGAGTTATTAGTAACTTGAAATTACACCCTTATTCGGAGAAGCTTCAAAGAGGCATTCTCCAGGCTTTGACCTCTGGTGAATGCATGACCCGGCAATGACTTTGGGGAACCAGAGCCAGGGGAGTCCAGGGAATGTTGAATATGTCTAGCCCACATACATTTTTTCCATTATGTTCGTATGTCAAAAATACCTTAGGCATTTCATAAAGTGCCCCAACCCAACTATAGATATTTGAGAAAGTCATTCTACTGTTTGGGATTCATCACTACCTTATCTATGTGTGTTTCTTGAGTACCTACTATATCCAAGGCACCTTATCATGCTGTCAGTGGGCATTCAGAGAGGAATTAGTGATGGTTGGCATCTTCCAGATACTTGTAGCCTAAAAAAAAAAAAGAAAAGGAAGAGGAGGAAGTGGAGGACAGAGAGAAACAATTTGGGATGTCAAAGCTCAGTACTTACCATGATACAACTGCATTTTAACTAACGCATTTTAAACTTCACTGAGTTCAAGGTCAGACTAAGGTCAAGGCCCCAATGGAGACATTGCATCAAACTTGCTCATTGGCACATAATTAGCATCTGTTTACAATGTGCTCCATTTAAGAAAGACCTGTTATTTTTTTCTCCTAATCATTAATTCTTATTTGTGTGATATAGTCTATCAAGTCATGAGGCTTTTACAACCTGGTGTTTTTATTTTAATATATGTTTCTGATGGTGGTGTCTTTTTTCTGAATATGTCGCCGATGGCTAGACATTTGCTACTAAGCATTAACTGGCACTTCAGGATTTGGGCTTACTTGTAGCAAATACTGCCTCAGGCTTTTATTTCTCCATGGATTTAGCTTCCTTGATGGCTTCTGATACCTCCTCTCTTCTAGTTATTTATTGTTCCTATGGGCCTCTTGGTTTACCCACCACTCTGCCATCTGCCGACTTCTCCTCAAACCACATTTCTCAAGAAAGTTTGGCTCATCCACTCACTTTATAATGTAAGAGATATAGCCCAGCAGCTGTAGCTCAGTGGTTGAGCATCAATCCAGGAACAAAGAGATGACCGGTTCGATTCCTAGTCAGGGCATATGCCCTGGTTGTGGAATCAATCCCCAGCAGCCGATCAATGATGTTTCTTTCTCATCCATGTTTCTCTCTCTAACACTCTCTCTTCCTCTCTCTCTAAATATCAATAAAAACTTTTTTTTAAAAGAGATATATTAATATAATAGGGGCCACTGGCCAACATGTACATTGGTCTCTTTGTATTAGGTGCTTTCCGGGCCCTATTATCTAATCACTTGTGACCAATGCAGTGAGTTCTCATGGCAAGAAGAGCAGCATGCGTGGAAGGAACCTCTGTGACCACTTCCCAGAACAGACCTGTGAGCCTGGCAGATGTCCATGGATCATAGAGTCCTTCTTGGTGTTTTTGCTCAGAAATAATTTACCATTTAATCAAGTGGGCTCCACATTTATTATAGACCTCTCTTCTATGCAACGCCACACATTGGAATGAAGTGTTATTTTGACTGAATTGTAGAATGATAGCATGAGATGACAAAGGGCAATCCTTCCATTTGTAGAAATGAGCTACTGGCCACTCAGCAGGGTGTACATGAATTTCTCTAGCTCACACCTTGGAGTATCCAAAAATCTATGGGCTCTCTTTCCAATGGCCTTTTCACAGTCTTTATTCACTCTGTGTGTTTTTAAGCTAAGTTATGAATTAAAGAAATGCACAGTGTAGTTTTCTATAGATATTTTTGCACGAAGCTTTCTTATGGCTTTTCCCCCCCTAGTTTCAATCAGTCATTGCAGCACTGACAGTGTGAGTACCGATAAAAATTCACTCTCCATAGTATAGCATGCCAACACTAGCAAAATAATTTCTGTGTGCCAAGAATAGAATAGTATGCGGCTGAGAACTTTTCAGTGTGCCATGACCCATAAACACAGACTTGGAGTGACAGGAGATTAGACTCCCTTTGTCCAGTCATGGAACCACCTTACCAGGTTGTGGTGAATTAATTTTGGAGACATCAGAACAAAACCATCACAAGCAAAGTATGACAAATCAGCATGAGAAGCAAGCCAGAAGTGGAATAACCCTGAAAACACTTAGTACATACATGTAGGGAAAAGTATCCACTGTAACTTATTATAGGTTAACATATGGGATTATACATGAACACAGACCTCTAAATCGAAATCAGCCTTTAAGTATTTTGACAGAGGCACTTAACACTTCCTGAAAAGCAAAGGGAGATCCAGAGCTTTAAAAGATGTGAAGCTAAGACAAAACCCTTTCATTGAATCTCACAAGAAAAATCTGAACTTTTGTTTCTGGAATTCAATCAAAATATGACCTTTGACTTCTTTAAGGTGGATATCATTTTTGTAAGCATTCTCTACACCTGGCATCTGGCAACCCCTGGATTGGGCCAAGAAGCAGCTACTCTATAGACAGGCTGGTTTGTACATCTTCCTGCGAGCTGGTAAAAAAAAAAAAAAAAAAAAAGCCTCTTAAATAGGTAAAAATGTCAACTTGCTTTGGAGATGCATTTACTTTGGAAAATGCTCCTTTAGTGTCAGGAGTGACACTAAGCCAGGTAAAACCGCTTCTAATTTATATCTAATCTCTGGGATTCCCTGCAGGCACTTACCATCAGCCAGCATCCTGGCCTCTTTGGAAGCACAGTGGTTTCAGAAACCCAGACTGTCTCAGCCTCCGTTAATGCAGCCCTAAACCCAGCAGGCACCCAAACCCCCCCCCCCACCCCCTCTCCCCGGAGGCCTAGAGAGAAGCTCACCAGATTTGGTTCTTGGGATGGCTCCTGTGATATCTTTCCAGCCCCAACAACATATCCTGACATCTTTGTTCTATACCAGGGTTTCTTGACATTTTGGTCCAGATAATTCTCTCTTGTGGAGAGAGGGGTAGCTATCTTATGCATCATAGAATGGCTTGCAATACTCACATTCTATGCTCACCAGCTGGTTCCCCACACCGATGATATGATAGCCAAGACCAGATGCCTACTTTGGGGGCAAAGCTGCCTCCATTTGCAAGCCTGGTCCAAAGCGTTTGAATTGGAGTCACATATAGGCATCAGACGAAGACCAGGACAATAATCCTAGTCACAGTGAGCATTTTTACTCACGGGATTATGGACTCTATCTATGGTTAGTTGACTCAATTGATTATAAATGAGACCAAGGTTACAAGGCTCTCTCCTTACAATAACCTAGGTGCTATGCTAAGTCCATCAGATACATTGATACATGTAATCCTTGAGAAAACTTTATATACCCAATTTGCAGAGGAGGAAGTTAAGGTTGGCAAGTAAAGTCTACCAAAGGTATACAGGCATCAGTGAATTCAACCGGCCTCTGCCCAACGCAAAAGCACAGACCCTTGCTCACTTTCTTATCCCTTGATCATCCAATTGGTGGGCTCCGTTACAGTCACCCCTCATTCTAGATACAAATCCCTGGTCATAAGAGACCCTGGTTACCAGTATGGATGACTCAGTGACAATGCACTCCTCTTACAGGAAAAACATTTCCAGGCCTGTGATCTACCAAAGGTGAGTCATCAGAGACACAACCATAAAGAAAGAGCAAAATCTGTATTTTAGAGGAACTTGGAATCCATTCCTACAGTTGTTCCATTGTGGGTTCCACTCCGGGTTATGGGCCTATCTGAGCAATAACCCTGGTGGGATCACAGTGGAGTGTCTCCAGGAAAAGGGGAACTGGGAGCCACAGGAAAAGGAGTCCTGTCGCTTTCATGTTGAACACACACAGACTCTTGCTAAGGAAAACATTGCTGGCATATTTTTAGCCTTATTATGGAAAATGGACCCTGCCGGGTCACATGAATGAGCTTCCAATCCAATAAGAGTCAGAAATGCAAAAGAAAAATACCCTGGGAAAGTTTCCTCCAGCTCATACACAGCAAAGGGTATAGTGCATTCCCGTGCCCAGCCTATAATTAAGATGAAAGGCATGTTCCCCTCCGATTTGCCATCCGGTGGGATGGTTAACATTCCATCCTGGCTGCAGCTGCCTGATTGGTCTAATGCAACACATTTTTTTTTTAAGGAAAGACAGTTTTAAAAAATACACACATCTTTACTCTTATTTCATAGGATGAGCTATTTCAGTTTCCGCTATTTTTAACTCAGTGAAAAGAAAACAATTTTTGAATCAGCCATTTCTTACAGGAACCCAAGTAGAAGGCTGCCTGTCCTTCAGGTCCAACGGTCTTGTTTGCCTAAGGTGCTGCCTGTTTTGCTGAGCTCATTGCCTGCGATGGGTCAGCCCAAAAAGGTTTGGACAGTGTGGAATGTGCCCAGAAGGTCATGTGACTTCCTCAGCCTCTCAGGATATCCAAACTTGGCCAGGAACCCTTTAAGAAGAAGGCTGTTTGTGAAAACTCTGATACTTTCCCAAAATTTTTTATTTATTGATTTTTTACAGAGAGAGAGAGAAAGAAAGACACACATACAGAGAGAAACATCGATTTGTTGTTCCATTTATTAATGCGTTCATTGGTTGCTTCTTGTATGTTCCCTGACCAGGGATCGAACCTAAAACCTTGGTGTATTGGGACAACACTGTTAAGTAACTGAGCTGCCTGGCCAGGGTAAACTTTGGTACTTCTGAATTCTACTCTTCCTCCCCTTAAACCTTTAAAGCCTAGGTAATCAAATAATAAAGCAGATCCACATCTGAGATCTCAATTTTGACCTTCATAGACAAACACATGTATGTTTTTTCAAAAATGTATATAATATATATACAATTACATAATTGTGTAAATTATATAAATGTATGTATGTGTACATACTCCAGAAATTTAATATATCTAGATGTTTATTACACATACATGCAGGGTGGGGGAAAGGTAGGTGTGAGTATGTGAAACACAGAGTTTATTCTTGTATTATTTATTAATGATAGTGTTATTTTCCATACAACAACTGCAAACCTACTTTTCCCCCACCCTGTATATTTATACTTGTATAAACTTCTGAGTTTTGTGGGGTTTTTTAGCCTTCTAGAAAAATCATCATGAATTGTCACTCATAGGGTAACATTTTTTTTAAGCAAGTGCTTCACGCATAGACTGGCATTATTTGGAATGCAATTATAGCATAATTATTCATAATATAGTGCTATGGAGTTGAAGCACACACTCATAGACCATCCAGTGTCTCAAGAAACCAACTTTTGTCTCAAGAAACCAAGTTTCAGAGAGCTCAGAAACTTCCAGGTCTGACCGAATGAAATCATGATGTTTAGAGAGAGAGAAGAAGAGAGAGGGATAGATAGAAACATCCATGAGAGAGAATCATCAATTGCCTGCACACATCCTATTGGGGATCCAGCCCACAATCCTGGCATGTGCCTTGACCAGGAATTGAACCAGTGACCTTTTGGTTCTGAGCCACGCTGGCCAGGCAAGACTTTAGTTTTAAAGTTTGGACTTTTCAAGAAGGTGAGAGATGAAGAGATGAAGTCTGCTTCATATGTGTTCACTAATTGCAGGCCCCGTTCACTCCATCTTCTAGATGTGTCCAATCCTGCCCCTGAGCTCCATGCCTGGGGATCTTTCAACAAACAAGCCTTTTGTTGTTGTTGTTGTTGTTGTGTTTGGAGGAAGAGACAACGGAGTAACGGAGTTTCCCCAGCACTGTAGAGGCTTTTAGACATTGGGCTGGGATTAGGCTTCCGCAAAGCCTGTGGTTCTGTGGTCCTGCTCAGGGGACCGATGGAGTTAATCCTCCATGAGTAGGGAAGATTCTCAGACTCCATCCCCCCAAGGACAGATCCAGCGGCTACTCATTCATCAGCGTGCTCCCTCCCCAAGGCCGCCTCTTCACCATTCTGACCAGCAACCCTCCGAACAGCCAAGGGAGAAAGAAGGATGTGTCTCACATTAAAATATGTCTCTCAAATGCAAGATATCATCCCCCACATGGCCGCCTCCAGTTTCAGGCGAGGTCCAGTTTTTAACAAGTTAATTATATTAGTTGAAAAGAAAATACAAGGACGCGGCCCGTTCCTTCTAGTAATTAGTACAATAGAGCAAAGCTGTTTGTAATGGCAGTCATTAAGTATGAGCCGTTGCTTGAGAAATTGTGTAAGAAAAGAAATTATACCTTGCCTAATGGTTAGCATTAGCGAAGGGTTAGTTCCAGGACAATAGAGGGACTCAGGCTCACACAATAGGCAGTAAGCCATGAGGAGACTCGCTCTGAAGCCCAGTAAATACCTCCTTCCCATGGTGTGCATTATGGCTCCTCTTGGCTCTAAGGCAAACCACTGGAAGAAAATTCCTTTTTGTTTAGGCTCATTGCCCCTAAAGCATGCAAAGCCCTGAGCTTATAACAGGAGAGCAACTGGTGTTCTCCCTGGCTCCTGGAGGTAATATTCGAATTCCAACAAAAGAGCCCTCTTGATGTGAATGTTATCTATGCTGGTCGGATGCCAGCAATAGCAAAGTGATTTTATGCAACTGGACTCGGCTGGTCCGTTCCAGTTTTCTACCTTCCACCCCCTTGGCGTGATCAGCTCTGCAACCACAGTTCAAGTGCAGTTGCTCCAGGAATGAGGTAAAAGATGATCAAACAGAGAACCTCCTAGTGTTTCAGAGGACAGATCATTGCAGCGTTCCATCGGAGGCCAGACCACCCTCCTGACAGGAACGCAGGAAAGGAGACAGAACAATCGGTGGTGGTCGGTTGTATGAGCTAAACGTTCAGATCTCTTCCAACCTTGGAATGCTCTGACGTGGCCTCCTTCCAGAGGATTGTTCAACATTAGGAAAAAATTATGGCTTCCGAATTGACTCGCAAAGAAACTTCCAGAATGGTGTCTGGCTCAGCTGAATGGGCCTGAAAAATAAAGGGTAGACTCTCCCTTAAAGTATCATGGAGCCAAATAATAATAGGAGTAGTCCTGATCCTTGTAGTTAGTAGTGGTGGTAGTAGTAGTAGTAGTAGCAGTGGTAGCAGTAGTGGTAGTAGTAATAATATAGGATCCAAAATTATTCCTTTGTTTTTCATTTTCATTCTGTGGAATTCATTTTCCTGTAGAGCAGCCTTCCTAATTATGTTTTACTGAAGCTAACATGGAATTTTCATTATCTCTGAGGGAAAAAAAGTTAACTGAGGAGTTGATACCCCATGGAAATGTCCTAGGGCCGTGGTCGGCAAACGGCGGCTCGCAAGCCACATGCAGCTCTTTGGCCCCTTGAGTGTGGCTCTTCCACAAAATGCCAGGCCTGGGTGAGTCTATTTTGAAAAAGTGGCATTAGAAGTTTAATTTTAAAAAATTTGGCTCTCCAAAGAAATTTCAGTCGTTGTACTGTTGATATTTGGCTCTGTTGAATAATGAGTTTGCTAATACTGTCCTAGGGCATGTGGAGTTTCAGAAAGGAAAGTCTGGAACCAATAAACACTAGATAATCCAAACACAGGATTAAGAACTGAACTTCCTTAGCAGAAATGCCATTGATTTTTATTTCGATGCCGGAAGTGCACAAGGAGAAGTTTTCCAAACTGTATACCAGTGTACTGGGAATATTACCTTTTTGAAGAAAAAAGGTACCGCAGTGTTGGCAGAACAATAACAACAATAAAATGGAAATACAAGTATGAGCAATTTCCAACAAGTGATGGCTGTCAGAATTAGAGGGCATTTACTGATGTACATATGGCCAATCCTTGCCAGTTTTTGCCATGCAGGAATGCAAGGATGACAACCCATAGGGGTGACAGGAGGTGCCTTGATTACCATAGTTTTGTGCCTGGCCATGTATACAACTGTATTACAGATGAGGTTTGATTTTTAAAGAGCAAGAGGGCATTTTAGTTTGTCCTTAGACTGGCTGGATCTAGTTTTGAAACAGGCCAGGTTTTTAATGTAAAAAAAAGCAAGGAATTCAAATATCCAAAGAAGTTCTAAGGACACAGATGAACCTGGCATCTACACTGAATTTGTGCATGGGTGGGGTCCAGCCAGCCTGGCCAGGGGGAGGGGAACATGGGCAGTTGGCCAGCCTGCCTGCTGGTCGAACTCCTGGTCAAGGGGACAATTTGCATATTAGACTTTTATTATATAGGATATACACTGAGTGGCCAGATTATTATGTACTATATACTATTTGAAAATTGTAAACTATGCTGAGAATAAACTAGGGCACCAGAATCATTTTAGGGTGAATGGAATTTAGATTCTAGGAATGGAATTTTTATTACTTTGGCCTTCACACTAATAAAAATAGTACATGTGACTGGATTATCGAAGATATAAAACATAAGTTTATGAATGGGATGTATTAAAAGCATAAATCAAAAGGGGCATCTGATAATAGCAAGCAGACAGTTTAAGCCAACTCTCATTGAAAAATAGTGTTTCTGGGTACAAAATTCTGGATTGAAGATTATCTTGTGTCAGCACTTTTGGAGACATTATTTCACAATGTTCTTAATTCTACAGTTGCTATCCAGACATCTTCCATAAAGCCACTCTCTTCTCTTTGTACTCAAGCTGACATTCCCCCTTTGCTGCTTGAAGATCTTTTCATCTCTATTGCTCTGCAATTTTATCACAATGTGCCTCTTGTAAATGTCTTTATATTTATCTTTTGCTATAAATTGTGATTCTTTTATCTGGGAATTAATACTTTTATCAGGGCAGGAAAATTGTGTCAGTGTCTCTAAAATTGTCTTTTATTCTCTCCTTCTGAAAGATTAACTCTGGTTAGATTTATGTTAGATCTCATTCTGTTTTGCTTATCTCTTAGCTATTTTGCATATTTTTTTTTTTTAATGTTTCCATCTCTATATCCCCCTGAGTATAATTCTGGTGTGGTTTTTTTCTTCATATTTCTTCTTTATTTTACTTACTTTTCTCTTATGCTGGCCTAATATGCTTGTTCATCCATTCATGAAGTCTCCTGTGCCAATATATTTCATTTCCAAAAGTTGTATTTGGTTCTTACTCAGATTCATCTGATAACTTGATCATAATCTTTTACTTCCTGCTTCTGTGATTCCAAGTTTTATTTCTTCAAATAGTTTATACAAAATTACCTTATATTCTTCATCTAAAATTTTAATATCTGAATTACTTTGGGTCTAGCTATTGTTTTTGTTTCTGGTCATTCTTACTCATGGTGGCTTATTTCCTCACGTGTTTGGTGATTCTGAATTATGCGCTTCTATTTCTTGGGCTTTAATATATAGTAAATCACATATCACTTACTCAAAGAAAGAGGGAGGTTTTTATTTATGTACTAGAGGCCCAATGCACAAAATCTGTACATGGGTAGTGTCCCTAGGCCTGGCTGACGATCAGGGCCAATCTGTGGGGCCACCAATGGGCTATTGGGGGGCTCTGCTGGCACCTGCCTTGGCTTGGGGCCTGAGGGCTTGGGGCAGCTCCTGCGTTGAGTATCTGCTCCCTGGTAGTCAGGGTATGTCATAGCAACCATTTGTTCCGCTGTTTGATCAATTTGCATATTAGGCTTTTATTACCTAGGATATATGCATTTATTTATTTAATCTCCAGCATCATTTACTTATGTTGGGGACCAGTGGATGATACTGACCTGGCATCATTTAACCTCCTTTTACTTAGACTCTATAACAAACTATTTCAAATCTCCCATTGAGCCACTGGCCCAAAGTTTAATATTTCAATATTGGATGCTGTATGTGTTTTGGCAAAGAGAAAAAAAATGAACCTAGACAGTGTAAGTAATTTTATCAACTGTTCAAAGTTCAAAGAGCCCATACCCCAGAGTGATCCTGAGAAAGGAAGTATTTGAAGCTATAATCTCTCCATTGGTCTCATTCACAAAAGCCAACTGTCTTCTATGTCTGGGATTTTTATAGATTAGGAAACAACATTTTAATGAAAAACAAACAAACAAAAAAGAAACACAGGCCTTCACCTAATATTTGAGGTTCAAGGCAAGAAGACTGTGGAGGCCTGTAAACCATATGTCTGAATACTTAAAAGTTAACGAGGATAAGTGGTGATGGAAAAAAATAATAAAATAATTTTTAAAGTTATAAATTGAGCTACCAAAGAGTTAAGGAAAAGAGTTCTATCCTCTGAACGTTGAAAATTATACCTTGGTATTGACAAAGGTTAAAAAATGAACATGAGTAAAGCTATGGTTTTATATGACTGAATGTTTGCAAAGCATCAAAGACAACTGAAGTTAATTATTATTATGCACATAAAGGTATCCTGTTTATGGGCTGGTGATGTCTGAATGAGTAATAAAGCAGAGCCCTCCACAATTCATAAAGTATGCTTTCATGCCATAAAAATTTATTATTCTTTCCTTTGTTTCAGGAAAATCACTAATTACATTGTTACAAACAAGATCTGCACAAAAGTTTTGTGGTGATTCAGTATTGTTCTTGCACAAAGTAAAATATGAATATATACAAAGCATATGCAATGTAAATTAAATCAAATATAAGAGAAAAGTTATTTTAAACATGTTCTAAAAAGTTATACTCTCAAAATATTAAAAGCTAGCCATTAAAATTAACAGACAGAATATAAATTATAACTTATGTTTATCTAATATCTAAACCAAAATATTGAAATACAGCTGAAAAGGTTTAAAAAGTCTATCACATCACTATTTTTTTTCATTAAAAAGACTACTCCCAATTCCAGCATTCAGTGTTCATCTGGCTGCCTATGTGAAGAATCATAACCACATGTGATACACGTCATATCTCTACCTATGTTTTGCAGTTCTAAAAAGAAAATGAATGTTTAATAGCATGAACATGTGTCTAAGCTACTGTGTCCAAGTGTTGCAAATACCCACACTCATTCTTAAATATCTCCTGAATCACACATTGGGACAGGAAGGGGAGGAAGGCCATGGATGCCCAGCTTTCCTGGGGAACGTACTCCTTTAAGTAAGATTCCCCTGCACCCCTGCTGCGGGAGAGGGCCCTCCCGCACTCCCATCCAGATCTGCAGACCCAGCGCTCCCTCAGCTGGCTCCACGCCTGGGGGGGAATCCTCTCTTCCTTTCTCTCACCTCTCAGAGTCTGGCTTGTGTTTTGTCTTTCCTGGCCAGCTCCGGGGATTGAGCAACCACATGCAGATTGTGTAATTTCGGTGATTGTGCATATGAGCTCAATGCTCCAGTGTTTACATTTACAGCTGCATTGCACAATGTGAAGGCAAAGGCAAGATGCATGCCAATAATTTAAAACTTGGGACGACATGAAACAGCAAATGAAAACACCATGACAAGTTTGAGGGAGAGGGAAAGAAAAAGGGAGAAAGAGAGAGAGAGAGAGAGAGAGAGAGAGAGAGAGAGAGAGAGGGAGGGAGAGAGAGACTAGTGGGAGAAGGAAAACATATCTTTGTATGTCTCTTTCACAGCATTCTTTTGTAAATGGATATTTTTATTTTGCTCTTGACCCCACAAATCTGTAATGAGCCCTGGATCCTGGTTACGCATCATGGGGAGAGCCTACATTGAACACAGTGACAAAGATGGTCAAAGTCAATGGCTCAGGACAGGGTTATCTCTTGCTCAAGTCTAGGGCAGAGCTGACCAAGACCCCCCACACACACACCAGTTCTTATTGCTGAATACAGTGAGCTCCAGCAACTTTTTCCAGTGCTGGAAGGAAACCTGGTTGCGTTGGTCATATTATGAGAAGGTAGAAGGGTGCACAACTCCAGACAAAATGGGATTTTACTCTTTTAATTTTACCTCTAATTTTTTACATGACTGCTCTCCTATAGAAAATTTTATGTAACTGCATAAGTCATTGGTAGAATTTTTTAAACCAATATGTATGTATAAACACAGCCACCACAGTTTTACCAAAATCGTGAGGTTTTGTTGTTGTTTTCTGCTTTTAGACTATTTTGAACATTAGTGAGATTGGCACTTCCCAAAGGATATACACTGAGTGGCCAGATTATTATGATCTCTGAATGCATAATAACCTGGCCACTTGGTTTATATCCTATATAATAAAAGGCTAATAAACAAATTGTCTCCTAGACCAGGAGTTCAACCAGCAGGCAGGCCGGCCAACTGCCCATGTTCTCTCTCCCTGACCAGGGTGACCCGACCCCACCCATGCACAAATTCATGCACCAGGCCTCTAGTGTGTGTGTGTGTGTGTGTGTGTGTGTGCGCGTGTGTGCGTGTGTGTACTGAGTGGCCAGATTATTATGCATTCAGAGATCATAATAATCTGGCCACTCGGTGTATATAGCCCACATGGCACATTGCATAATGGCTTTTATTAAACACTGAGCACTTAATAGAGATGCATTGAATTAATTTTATTTATTTTGGTCATTGGAATATTAATATATTCTATTCTGAGAAGTTTGACATTTTTAGAATACATTACCTCTAACTAGGTTCATTCAACTATTTCAAAATAATTAAAATGTGTATACTACCGACACTCCAGAACTTTATCTTTATCTCAACCCCATACCACCACTCCCAATCCCCCAAAAAAGTTCCTGGGGAAAAAAAAAACACAAGTGGAAAAACAGCCCACTCGGAGGTGATTGGGTCTTCGGGTTACAGGGCTCCTTGGACAACCATAGAGACCTGGAAATTAAATTTGACTTCTTTTGCTCTAAACGTCTCTGACACCTAAAGCTGAAGTGAAATAACAGAGAAATAAGGATATTTCGTTGGTTGCATTTTTAAAAAATATTTCATTGTTCTTTCCTCAATGTCTCCATCAATGTAGGCAGAAAAAAAGTCATCTATCATTTCCTTTTCATTGCTTGAAAATCTATTCTGTCACTTCCCTCGCATATGTTTTAGCCACCTTGGCCCCCAGGATTAATTTTGAGTCTACCTTTGTAGGAAGGATTCCAAGGGAATGTGTGAAAGGATCTGGGCCGATTCCTCTGGACATGTGCTCATGTTTCAGGCAGCCTGGACAAAGAGACTTTTTTCTAGAATGGTTCATGTGCAGCACCTGGTTTCAAAATACAGCAATCCCTGGGTGACACAGAGCGGGGCCCTACCTTTGACCATTGTTGCAAAGTCCTTCCCGACAGAGTACTCCACAAGTTCAAAATCAAGTTCCTGTTCCATCTACCTCGAGACTCTGTATTGCATCAGCCACTGTTGTGAACAGACCTTGACTCTCTCTCCTCCTCCCCCCCATCTTCCCGTACTCCCATCAGAGAAATAATGGAAGGCATTTGGCATTTGACTGCTCAGTCATTTACACTCTAGCTTTTCACAAGCTCTTAAGGGACAGGGGAACAAATGATGGATGACATATTAAAGGAGGCGAATGATGAATAAATGAGAATGTCAGCTAGATTTCCATATTCTACAGGGTATGGTAAATGTAGTGTTTTGTTTGCTTTTTTTTCCCCCCTTTAAAAAAAGAAAAAAAAAAAAAAAAGCATATCCATCTGTTGAAGTCCAGAAGTTGATGCATACACATCCAAGCCTTTGCTGATGCTTTTGAGGTCAGGCTGATGAAATCGAATGGGGCTTCAGATTTAATATGAAGAGCCAGGAGGGCCGAACTTACAGTCTTTAAATCTGTCATGTTTAGCAACTATTAGAGAAAAGAATGAACTCTCAGTTGTCTCGGGGAGATAATTAACTGTCCCAGATCACCTCCCTCCCTCTGACCAGCCAAATCCTATCTAGTTTTCAGTTTCCTCTCCAACACTTCCCCAGAGCAATCTTCCCATTTTCTAAACTCTCATCATTTGTTTTCTATAATACTCATAGAGATTCATCTCCGGTGCCTTGTTTCAATTCTTATTTTGATTGCCTGCCACTTTCAGCTGTTTAACTTTTTGTGTATTCATGCTTTGTCTCCTCAAATTGTTATTCTTCTAGAAACTAGCAAGTTTTAGCACAGTATTCCAATAACTCATTGTTATCTGACATTAATATATTTCATACTTATTTGTTTATGACTGTGTATTTTTATACTTATTTGCTAATGACTTCCTCACTAAAATGTAAGTTCTAAGAAGGTATTGGCTTTGTAACTTCGGAAGCATTAAGAACAGTGTCTAGCAGATAACAGGGCCTCAATAGATGGGTTAAATGGGTAAATGGATAACTAACTTGGCTTTCCCCCTTTTTTACTTTAAATTGTAACATATTTAGCATTCGCTTTAACAAAGCAGGCAGCAATCAGAACCTGCATAGGAGGTAGACATACATATATAGATTCAAATCCACTTTATTGCTTACTTTCATTGTCTGGCTATCTGATATGGGGCAAAGCACTGAACTTACCTGTGCCTTAGGTTTGTCTCTTTAAAGAGTCTAATCGCACCTACTTCATAAAGTTTATTAATTTAATAAGATACCATAAAAGAGGAAAAACCATTTTCCCTCTGCCCTTCTAAGTTCCTGCCTGAGACCTCACCTGTAATAAAAAGACAAAAGAAAAACAAATTTAATTATGTATAGTACATGTGGGAGTTCCACAAAGCTATGAGAATCAAAAAAGTGGCCAGAGTAGAAAGCTTTCATATTTTTAGACAAAGAAACAATAAATATGTGAAGAATTGACAAGACAGAGTTGGGGACTAAATGTAGTAAAATGGGGAAGATTAGCAAGATTTTTTAAAAAATATATATTTTATTGAGTTTTTTACAGAGAGGGATGGAGAGTGACAGAGAGCTAGAAACATCGATGAAAGAGAGACATCGATCAGCTCCCTCCTACACACACCCCACTGGGGATGTGCCCACAACCAAGGTACATGCCCTTGACTGGAATCGAACCTGGGACCTTTCAGTCTGCAGGCTGACGCTCTATCCACTGAGCCAAACTGGTTTCAGCGATTAGCAAGGTTTATATAAAGAGCCCTGTTCCCTAAATTTCCTGTCTCTGGTGACAAGGATGCCTTCTACCTTCCTGGTTTCAGGGAGGGTACCTTTCATATGGTATCTACCTTCATCCCCTTCTAGATGAAGGTGGTTCAGAGTGTCCTTACCCCCGCTGTTTCTCAAGTCCCTTCCATTCAAAATGATCAATATGCCAAATTGTTGTATTTTAGGGTGACATATTCTGAACCCCTGTAATACAGTATTCAGCATCAGGGGTACAAACTTGATTCCTTTTGGGTGACTTAGCTTCCAGCAAAATGGATAGGTGTGTGAAAAGTGAGCATCGATAATTGAAATGTTCCCACAAACTTAGGAAAAGATGTATTGTTCTGTGGCCTAGGCAACAAGCGGTCATCACAACCAGATTTTCACCTGTTCAACCCCTCCATAGCTCACCTCAATGAATACACTCTTGCAACCCAAGCATCCAGGATCTGTCACCCCTTCCAAAATCAGACAATCAAGGACAGGCCCACCACAATAAACATGCCTATGCGTGCCTGCAAGTCAACCAGGGTATCACCTAAGGAAGCGAGCTTTCAGAGATGATGTCAGCCCTCTGAGGTCTCTGGAAGTCCACCAAACGCTGAGCCCCATGCTTTCAGAAAACTCTATATGAGATGGGCCATCTGCTGAATGGGGGTCCCATCATCTTGCGACCTCATGACAATAGGCATAATAACAAGTAATAACCACTTTAGATACACTATTATTTCACTTGGAGCTAATGACAACCATATGCGGTGGATTCTATTCTCTTGGAAGGGGAAACACAAAATGTGTAGTTTTTCATAATGTTTTTTTGGGCACATTGATTTCCAGCCACCATCTTCAGCACTTATCTAAGTGGCGTGTTTTTAATTTAAGCTTCACAATTGCCTCATTTTACAATCAAATAATGAAGCTTAGCAAGAGTAGAAAGACTGAAACCCTTCCAGTGGCCACATCACCATCCCTTCTCTCCACAGAGTAACAGCGGTGGTGACTCCATCAGCAGGATCAGCAAACAGGAGCTGGACATTTGTTGTTCTCTGTTTCTCTGCATTTTCTCACATAAGACTAAGAAGCTCCGGCTACATTTTCTTCCATGCCACACACACACACACACACACACACACACACACACACCCGCCAATAACTAGTTTCCTTTTCCTAATTTTTTTAAATTGATGATGCTCCAAAAGGCCTTGTGCTAGATCCCAATACCCTTATGGTTTGAAATGAAGTCAAGTAATGAACCTTGGTAGAGGTAATTCCTTATAGAAAGCACTTGCTTTTGAGGAAGCTGCATTTCCATAGAGATAATCTTCCATGCTACTAAAGGAAGCAACAATGAATGAGCTTTTGTTTTAAAATTTTCAACTCTTACTTAATTGACATTTTCCATATTTTAATTTGAAAATTATCACAAAAGTACAGGGAATAAGAGCATGAATCTTACATGCTCATAACCCAGCTCCAGGAATGACCAACTCATGGCCATCTTCCTGTGTACTTCATCCACCGGCCTAGCCCCTGGATTACTTAAAATAAACAAACCTAAGCATCATTGGTCAATATTTCAGCATGTTTCTCCAAGAGACAATGATTCTTTTTAAACATACTTGTAAGATTATAACATATAAAATTCTTTCATACCAAATATCCAATCATTGCTCAATAACAGTGCTAATACTAATTATCAAAAACATATCCTAAAAGAAGTTAAGGATTTTTTTTTTCAGCTTCATTTTGTCTTTAAAGTATATCCCCCTTGGAATATTCAGTAAGAGTCCTGCTTTTTTTAAATCTTTTTATTGATCTCAGTAAGGGAAAGGGAGAGAGAGAGGAAACATTCATAATGAGAGAGAATTATGGATCAGCTGCCTCTTGCCCCCCGCCCCACAACTGGGGATCAAGTCTGCAACCGAGGCATGTGCCCTTGACCAGGAATTGAACTCTGATCTCCTGGTTCATAGGTTGGTACTCAACCATGGAGCTACATAGACTGGGCTAAATAATCATTTTTTTAAGTTTTATGTTTTTCCTTTGCTTTTAAAAAAAAAATCAACAAATCTGTGTATTTACTTTTATATGCCCCCATTTTAGCTAAATGGTGGGTGCTTTACATACTTTCCCCCCATTCCACATATGTCACTTATTTCCTAGCGATGCCCCCTAGTAATATATTGAAATGTAATATATCTAGTTTCCAGCATAATACTCTGTGTGGATGTTTCATCATCTTTAAAGAAGTCCCCTACTGCTATAATAAGTGGCAATTTTCAAAAAATAAATTATGCAACTCTTGCACTCTTTTGAAGGTTCTTAATAAAGCATGACATTTTTTTGGAACCATGGAAAATTTTATATATATATATATATATATATATATATATATATATATATATATATCATTGCTAAAAAGCTATAAGACATTTTAAAACTTGCTTATCTATTTGTGTGGGGAGAAGTTTCAATTTTTGCTTATCTATTTGAGTGAAAAAACAATTTTAAAACTTGCTTATCTATTTGTGTGAATAAAAGTTTACAAATTTGCTTATCTATTTGTGTGAAAGAGTACACAACATCTCAAAATTGGGTTTTCAAACTGCTTTTCTTTTTCCAAAAATCATCGGATTCGAGGCCTACGTGATTTTCAGAAAAGATAATATAAAATGGGACACCTAAAAATAAGATTAAATTTGGAGAGTGAATACATGAATACATTTATTCCTGTTGGCATATTTTTAATCATGTTCCTGTCTTTTCTGGGCTTAGATCTGGAAGAAGCTAATGGCAGCTACTGAGCCAGCATGAATTGGGGCCCACACCTCGGCTTCCCAATGTGTTTCGGCTTTATTTCCTCTGCTCTCCTCATTCTCATACAACTGTATTCATGAAAACACAGGTAAGCAAACTCAGTGCGCATCACACATATCGACCCTCCATGAGTTTCTAAATGAATTTCCCGTCATTTCAACTACAGTCCTAGTCTTGTTCCTCCCTTCTTCTATTGTTTTGCTGCTAGTCTCCTGTATTCCTTGGTTTTAGCAGGAATAAACACCTACTCCTTAACAGGGTTAGACCTTAAGTTGAATCCAGCACATGATTTTCTTTTTTAAATATATTTCATTGATTTTTCACAGAGAGGAAGGGAGAGGGAGAGAGAGTTAGAAACATCAATGAAAGAGAAACACCAATCAACTACCTCCTCATACTGGGGATGTACCACAACCAATGTACATGCCCTTGACCAGAATTGAACCTGGGACCCTTGAGTCTGCAGGCAGACACTCTATCCACTGAGCCAAACTAGTGAGGGCCTATGGCCTCTGTTTTAACCCTTATAGCCACCTCCACACCCCTCTCTCTTCCTAGCCTCTGCCAACCATTAAAATCTTCTCTATCTCTATAATGTATTGTTTTGTTTTGTTTTGTTTTAATCCTCACCTGAGGATAGTCTTTTTCTTTGATTCTCAGAGAGAGTTAAAGGGAGGGAGGGAGAGAGGAGGGGAGAGAGAGAAACATTGATATGTGAGAGGCACATTAACTGGTTGCCTCCCGTATGCACCCCCACACCGAGAGGTGAGGAATGAATCTGCAACTGAAGTATGTGCCCTTGAGGAACTGAACCCATGATCCTTTGTCCATGGGCCTATACTCTAACCACTGAGCAAAAAACAGCCAGGGCTCTTTTTTGTTATTTTAAGAATGTTATATGAATGGGATCACACAGGTTAGCATTTTGAGGTTGGTTGTTCAAACTCCGCATAGTTCCCTTAAGATGGATCCCCACTTCTGCCTGCATGAACAGTTTTATTGCTACATAGCATAGCATGCCTGGTGTGGAAGTGTCCTAGCTTGTTCAACCACTCACCTGTTGAAGGCCATTTGGGCTGTTTCCAGACTGGGCCTATCACCCATAAAGCGTCTATGAACATTTATGTACCGGTTTTCGTGTGAACATCAGTTTGCATTTCCCTGGGCCCGATGCCCAAGGCTACAATTGCTGAATTATATGGTAAGTGCATGTTGAGTTTTTAAAGAAACTGCCAAGCTCTCTTCCAGAGCGGCTGCACCACTTTCATTCCCAGGATCTGAGCAATCTCGCTTCTCTGTGTTCTCACCAGCGTGTGGTGCGGGCACTCATGTTTATTTTAACCCTGATAGGCATGTAGTGATGGCTCGTGGTTTTACTTTGCGTTTCCCTAATGGCTGGTGATGTCGAACATGTTTTCATGGGCTTATTTTTACCATCGGGGCATTCTTTGCTGCGAAATGCCTGTTCATGTTTGCCCATTCTCAGATTGGGCTGTTTTTGTTATTGCTTTTGAGTGCTGAGAGTTCTTTACATATTCCAGATCCAAGGTCTTGGTTGGATATGTGGTTTGCAAGGTTTTCTTCCAATAGGTAGCTTGATTTTTGTCTCTCCCTCACACGGTCTTTTGCAGATCAAAAGTTTATTTTGATGAGCTCAGATTTATTAGGTTTTTTTAAAATTTTTTTATTGATTGAGAAAGAGAAAATAATCAATTTGTTGTTACACTTATTTATGCATTCATTGGTTATTTTTGTATGTGCCCTGACTGGGGATCGAACCCACAACTTTGGCATATTGGGATTATGCTCTAGCCAACTGAGCTACCCAGCTAGGGCCAAATTGATTAATTTTTCTTTTTATTGTGCTTTTGGTGACAAGTCTAAAAACTTTATGTAGCCCTAGATCCCAAAGACTTTCTCCTAACTTTTTTCCTAAAAGTTGTATCATCTTACATTGAAATCCATTTGGGGTTGATTTTTATGTAAAGTCCAGGTTGAGGTGCATGCACAACCTTTTCTTTAATCCTCACAGAAGACACCAATAAAAACTTCTGAATGTATGCCTAGAGTCAGACAGTGGAAACTGAAGTGAAATTCTCAAGAGCATTGGTGCTCTTTGATATCCAGAAATGAAGGTATCATCGTACATCTTTTATGAGTCAGGAAAAACTTCTAATTGGGTTACAACTTCTGGTTGTAACCCTAATAGCATCTAGACACAAAGAATAAAACTAAGAGGAAATTACTAATACTGGTTAAATAGTTAAGCTAGTTGCAATCTAGCCTAAATTGATGATTAGAAATGCTAAGAGTTAAAAAAGTATATTTCTTAGAAAACTGTGTTTTCCAAGTTCCCTATTTTTTTCATTTTTATGCATTTAAAATTTTTTAAAAAAATATTTTTATTGTGACTCCTTCTAGTTCACCCCTGCTCCCCACCCAGACCCTCGCCAACCTAGTGTCTGTATCCATAGGTTATGCATATAAGTTCTTTGGATAATTTCTTCCCATCCATCCACCCAGCCACGCCTCCCTCCCCTCTGAGATTCGACAATCTGCTCCAAGTTCCCTATTCTTGATATCAAACCAAACCAGCTCTTATTCCAAAGCATAACTCCCGGGATGCCATCTAGATTCTGGATATTGACACTACACTGGTGCTATTCATAACAAGACAAAAGTCAATGCCATGGACCTTGTGTGAAGTCTCTTTGGCTTCCCTCCTGTAGAAAACAGTTTATATCATAGGGACTGTCCGCTTGATAAAACACCATGGTCCCTCCTGTAGCAGGACCCTGCTGGAGAAGGGGTGAAGGCACCCCCAGAAAGTGTGCAAACAGGGGTTTTAGTTGATGGTGATGGTAGGTCATTGAGAAGCATTTAGAGGAGCGATGTGGTCAGATCAGAGTGCCTTATAAAAATGGATTGCACACTAGTTAATCACATGCAATGGTAACTGATGTCTACCTGGTATTCTTTCATCCCTGAAAGAATATAAAACAAGGCAAAGAAAGCCAAAGCAGAGATAAGAGAATATTTCTCTTTGGGGCAAAAATAGCACCAGCAAACAAAGAGAAACTCTACTTCTCACTCAGGTGAGAGGGCAATATTCAGTAATGTCTTTTCTGGCTCACGTTGGAGAATTTCAAGGAGGACTGCCCTTTCTTATGAAAGGGCATAAGTATTTTGGGAACATGAAGCTTCATGTTTAAAATAATAGCAAGAGCAACAACAAGCACAAAAAGGCTCTTCTGTTTCAAACGTCTGTTTAACCCTTAGCTATGTTTTTAAATGCATGAGCCCCAGTCTGAGGAATGCGGGTTACCGTTTCTATTGCCCAATCTCATTAGCAAAAGACACCTCTCCAGCAATTAAACCCAGCCCAAAGAAAGCGACTGTGAAACCCTACCAGGCTGAGCTTTGATTCAAAGGAAGGATAGATGAGAAAACAAAACTTGAAAACCCAGGGTGGTGTTTTCAAAATGACTTTTCATTTCTGTGATTAGTGGGGGCCCATCTTTCAATGTTTCTTAATTTTTTGTAGAGTAGGAGCCATAGATTAAGGATGGAAGCTAGGGTATTTGGGTCACCGGTAGATGCCTGATTATACCAGTGAATAAATAAATGCTATCCACTTTTTCAAGTGTGTATGACTTATACATTTCAGCCAATAAATATCAGCACCACGTGCTCAAGGTTTTTCTACTAATTTCTTACTCAAGGACAGCATTTCATCAAACCAAATGCTCAAAATGACTTACTGTGGCAGGTGATGTTTTCAAAATGGCCAGAATGACAGCTATTTGCAGCAGAAATTTGATATTGAGAGATGTGGTCTGTGTTTTCTCCCCTTGAAATCAGATGCAATGTATTGGTGGTGATGGAGTGAGACTTTCAGGGCTAGGTCACAAAAGGCACTGTACACAATTCAATGTTTAAGTTGAAATAACTTGAGTTGAAACAACTCATTGAAAAAGTTACAATTTAAATCAAGGGGTGGGGATTGGATGAAAGAGAGCATAATCCGTAAATTTAAAGGGATGGGGGTTGTAGAGGGATGGGTGGAGGTGGACAAAGGCAAGGGGCATCTTTAATAGTGTCAACAATAAAAATAAACTTTTAAAAAAGATGAATGGGAAGGGGAAAAGTTACAATTTAATGTTGTTTGGGGGTTTTGGAGAAAAAATAGTGGGTGCTAAATAAGATAATTTCTGTGGTGTTTTTTTTTTTTTTCACAAATATGCAGATTGTTATAATCAAACTGACCAATAAAATTTACATATAGAGTCACAGTCTAATATACAATGAATAAAAATTACCCATTGAGCCAATGAAAAGGACCTAAGTAAGGCTATGGACATATTAAAGGCTCTTACTACTAACATAATCTGTTATCATAAAAAAATTGATCTCATTTAGGTTATGGATGACATAAAATTAAGATTTGATTCAAATCAGTCACACACAAAAAGTGAAGTTGCTCATTTAAATTTGAGTCAATATACAAAATTAATTCTTTATTTTTCTATATGACTTTCTTAACCAGCTAAGCTACTCTAAGAAAACATGCTGGGTTTTGTTGTGTAAGACATGTGCTTAAGCCAAAGTCATCAAAAAAAGTCATTCAAACTGGTTATTTATTGACTTACAGACAAAAGCACCAGGTGACTGTCTGAGTTTTTCATCTGACTGATTTGTAGTGCTTGGTCCACTCGAAGCCAGTGTGAGAATGTCCTCAGCTGACATGCTCAGACATTGACTTGGTGCCCGGATAACAACAACAACCACCAGTCAGACCTGCCCTCATGACTGGGGTTTCCCACCCAGGACCCCTCACTGCACTGGGAGTGTGGAGGTGCAGAGAGGACCCCAGCCCCCAGATGGAAAGCAAAAATCAGAGGCTAGGAGAACGGAAGTCCTCAGGGCAAAGGCTGAGTCACACTCAATGTCAACAGTCTAGGAGCCAAAAACAAAGTCATATTAAAAAATTAAAAAGAAAGTGTCAGTACGGGAGATAACAGCCCCACCGGTTTGATCTCTCCTTCCACTGGAATCTATGTGATATTTATCTAGGATGGTTATTATCACTATTTATAGATACTGCCATGAGGTTGTGTGAGTTTACATAAACACATATAAATAAATACACAGTCATAATCACTTCAAATAAATAGACATTCAAAACAAGAACAAGAGAATTCATACTTTCATCTCATGTTTGTATAGTCTTTCATTAATTGGCGTGTTGGCAATGCTGTTGAAAAACTCGTATGACCACCCAGAGCTGGAAATATGAGTGTAAGTGATCTTTTTCCTTTCAGTGGACTTGTCAAGCACCAGCTTGTCATCAGCAGTCCCATCTTCTCCTTACCAAACACCTCATGTTGCATCAAAGGCCAAAACAGAAGCAAATCATTGATTTTCACCAATTTTCATTAGATGGACTTACCGTATTTTTCGGACCATAAGACGCTCCGGACCATAAGACGCACCAGTTTTTAGAGAAGGGAAATGAAGAAAAAAAGATTCTGAAACAAATAGTGTCCTAAAATATTTTATGTGCATTAAAACCCAATATCACAGTCATAAACACATGTAATCAACCCTGTAAAGTAAACAGCAGCATTTAGAACCATTTTAGAGCCGGGCAAGCACACAGAGACCACACAGAGCCGGGCAAGTAAAAAAACTTTTTTTTTAAAGTATATGTGTAGGCTATATTTGGACCATAAGATGCAGGGACTTTTTCCCCCCACTTCTGGGGGGAAAAAAGTGCGTCTTATGGTCCAAAAAATACACTAGTAGTAAAATATGTATGGATTGTTACTCAGAATCTGAAATGGTAGCTTATACTTTCCAAACTCCTATAAGTGAAAAATCTGTTTCCCCACGAAATGACCTAAATGGTATACTGCTTACCTTCTAGAAGAGTAATTCATTGAGCACCTAGTCCAGATTAACTAAATTGAATTGAATTGAATTGAATTGAATTGAATTGAATTGAATTGAATTGAATTGAATCGAATCATGTTGAAGACACCAAGAAATGGTGAAAAAATCACAGCTGCCTACTGGCAAATAACTGCAGGTTGTGATGTCAACATAGCATTGTTTTTCAACAGTATAGCAAAGCAACATTCTGAAGGTAAAAGAGAGGCAACAGGAATATGGTCCACCCAGAAATATCTCACTCAAAGATATGTTCAGTCATGCCATTCATGTGTCAATCAGGATCCTTCAAATTCCAAGTACCAGCCAAAACTGGTTTGGCTCAGTGGATAGAGCGTCGATCTGGGGACTGAAAGGTCCCAGGTTCGATTCCGGTCGAGGGCATGTACATTGGTTGCAGGCACATCCCCGGTAGGGGGTGTGCAGGGGGCAGCTGGTCGATGTTTCTCTCTCATCAAAGTTTCTAGCTCTCTATCTCTCTCCCTTCCTCTCTGTGGAAAATCAATAAAATATATTTTTTAAAAAAATTCCAAGTACTAGAAAACTGGAAAGAACCTAGCTCAAAAACCAACCCCAAAGTGGGATGAGAATTGGTGATTTACATACAATTCATTGTAACTGAGAGACTCAGCCATCCTGATTCACATACCCATCCCTGGCCCCAAGTGTGTGAAGTGTGTGTATGATGCCCCGTAAAGAAGTGATTGTGTGAATAACATGTACATACAACTCACACACACACACACACACACACACACACACACACACACTCACACACAGCATTTGTCCACTACAATGAGTCCTTTATACCTTTGAAATCATTATTGATCCTATCCCTAGGTTTTGTTCTCTTAAGATTTAAAAAGAAAACTGCTGAAAAGTGTATTATTAATTGAAGAATCCTTTAGTATAAATGAGTTTACTGAACAATTTCTCCTGGAAAGGAGATGGGGAAATATGACACCATTGGGCACAAGCAAAAGAAACCAATTACAAGGCCAAGAATGGGGGCTGAGGTGGGGCAGATGAGAATGGTGCCAAGGATAAACTTTAACTTTCTTATAGTTTTGCCCCCAGCATAAATTTGCCCTTCAACTAGGGGAAGGCAATTCAAAGAAGCAACTCTTAGCAGTATAAACAATGAGTTGCAAACTTTTTCAGCACCAAAATAAATAGAGCATTGTTGGGACATGTAGATGGAGAACAGAGAAGAGGGCCAGAACTGAAATGCTTAGGGGCTGTGGGGAGCCAGGATTTTTGAAATCCTGTCCATATAGTGGATCCTCCTGATTATTCAAAAACGGCATACCTCATTCTTTTTTAACCTTTCCCCTCAAGACCCTTTGAAAAAAGAAATCACATTAAGAACCTAAGGGCAATGAATGGGTCCAATAAATGTATCATATAGTTGTGACCAAGAAGTGACTACTTTGAATCGCGTTCTCAAACCTCTTTTCTAGCAAAGAACTTACAGATGAATGAAGGACAGGTTTAGAACTGGTTCCTGGAATCCCAGGCTCTGAATAGATGGCATCCAAGTCATTCTTCCAAATTAGCTTTGATTTAAAAAACAGATCCCCCCCCCCAAAAAAAAAAAACAAAAAAAACTTCAGTGACAGATTCTATAACCTCTTCTAAATTCATAACTATATAAGCAAAGAAATGATGAGACATAATGAAGAAAATTAATAACTAACAACCACCTCTGCCCAGCAGGGTGACTGATTGAGACAATCATGGACAAGCATGGACAGAGTGGAATAGAAAACTGGGCTTCGCAGTGATGCAGGCCTAATTGAACCCTCACTTCTTTTGAATATCAGTTGTGTGATCTTAAGTAACAACCTTAAATTCTCTCTGAGACCCAATAGGTCAATGGGGTTACAACTTCCCTCATAAGCTTTGCATAAATAGTAAGTTAAACTTGGTATCATGTAAAACAGTGCCTGACAGGTAGTAGATATTCAAGCAAAAGAGCTCAATTCTTGCTAATAGAATGGTCCCAAATGTCTCCCGGAGACTTCAATGGCTTTAGTGGAAGTCAGAAGGTGTGAGGAAACCATCACCCTATGCAATCTACAAGCTGGACAATTCCTCATCAGCAAATGCCAGCTTTAGGTGGAGAAGTTGTTCCCTTGTGATGTGTAGAACAGCTTGGATAAGTGAGAAATCTAATGAATTTCACTTTCCACTAACCACCAGCTCCTTCCTGGAAGACATCAGTTCTTCAGTCCACCACTCATGCTTTGAGAAAGATTGTCTTCAGTGCGTGTGCTGTGGGACTCAGCAAAACTTCCTCCTCTCCCTCCAAAAGCATGATTTAGGTACTACAAACAACAGACTACTTCCAGAACGTTTTAAGAACCCTTTAGCCATCCCCATGACATGCAGTTTCATTTAGCCTAAAAGTTCAAGCTCAAGGTCAGTTTGACATTCTGAATGATTTGGCTCAGTGGATAGAGCATTAGCCTGCAGACTGAAGTTGCAGGCTTGATCCCCAGTAGGGGACGTTCAGGAGGCAGCTAATCAATGGTTCTACCTCTTTTTCCCTCTCCCTTCCTCTCTCAAATCAATAAATAAAATAAAATAAAATAAAATAAAATAAAATAAAATAAAATAAAGAGGGTGACTGCCCTTACCCGTTTGCCTCAGTGCCTAGAGCATTGGCTTGCAGACTGAAGGGTCCCAGGTTCGATTCCAGTCAAGGGCATGTACCTTGGTTGCGGGCACATACCCAGTGGGGAGTGTGCCGGAGGCAGCTGATCTATGTTTCTAACTTTCTATCCCTCTCTCTTCCTCTCTGTAAAATAAATAAATAAATAAATAAATATCAATAAAATATATATTTTTTTAAAAAGAGGGTGACTTAATGATAACTATGATTTGATAGCAACTGCTCATGACTGGAATGATGTGAAGTTTAATTCCTTTTCCTTGAGCTCTACGACAATTATATCTACTGGTCCAATAGCAGAGCAACAAGGGAGCATTTAACACTAATTATTTGTGCTTACTTATGTTGAGAAGAACTCAGTACCTTTTTTTTTTTTTTAATGCATTCAGAATACAACCCCATGGCTCATAAATATTTCCTTCCCTGTCACTCCACAGGCTTACCACTGCAGCCTAATATTTCTCAGGGTAGCAAACACACACACAAACAGACACTTCCAATTAAACAACCATCATCTTTCATTCTGCCAGCTCTGGAGTTCTAATCCCTCTATCTCTGTCTTCTCCCATTGTCCTCTAAGACCTTCCTTAAAAGTATTTCTTTGATTTAATATGTGGAAGCAAACGAGGCTTCCAGCACACACAGTTTTAATGGTGCAATCAGGCAGGGGGAAGACTTTTACTGCGGGGGTGAAGAAAGGTGGTCAAACTTACGGCTTCATCCCCTCCATATTTTAGAACTCAGGAAAACAATGCTCAGGCCCTGAGGCTCCCCCCCTCCCCCTTCCCCAAGTTCAAGGTCAGTTTGACACTCTGAATGGTTAAATCATCCTTGGCAGAGTCTGAACTTGGCAGAAGCTCTGTAATGAGAAATCCAGATGACTGGTATCATTTGTCACGTGAGTGCCCCCGCACTTAATCTAGCACTGGTTTGTTTTTGTAAGGAATAGCAATGACTTAAAAGCAGTCATTAGGGATGTTTAATATTTTAACTGCTTTGACACTAGATGCGGTCTTCACCTTTAATGGCACCTTTTAGCATTAAACTCTACACATAAATAAGCAGTGTAAGGCCTCCTTGAGTCAGTTCCCTTTGGCGTGCCATACCAAAAGGATTCCATCAGCATCTTGCCCTGCTTATGAGAAATGGCAGAGCTTTCTCGAAAGCCCAGGCTGGATTTCACTAGCGAGCTCAGGAAACCGAGCGCGGAGGCTCACTCTGCTCAATCTCTTCTGGATTTTTCTACCGACTCTTAAGTGAAGCTGCAGAAATCATGCAGCTTTTGGAAGGACTAAGATGAATATCGGTGACATTTCGGGACCCTCAAGCAATTTGTCTGCTGGGTCAATACACACTACAAATAATACTGTCAAAGCTCTCATAACTAGTCTTTAGATCATAAATCAATGGATTAACTGGGGTCTACCTAACTTTAAAGCATGAGCTTTTTACTCACTATCCTGTACTCATTTACATAAACACTTACCAGGAGGGAGTGATGGTGGATGTGGGACAGGCACCCCAGAATTTTTTTCTGAGTTATATGAAAATTGTCCAGCAAATTCAAAGAAAATATTGTAGTTAACTTGATCATCTCTAGTAGACCCAATTTTAATTTTAAATTATTTCATCCTCCTTGTTCCTTTAAACATTCTCACCAAGAAGCAGAAACAAACTATAAACATGATAAACAATTTTAAACTTTCATAAACAGCCTATGACTTTGGTGTTTTTTTTTTTTTTTTTACATTTTCTTTTGAATGCTAGAATATCCAAAGATCAGAGAATCTTAGTCTTAACTTAGCCACTGTAAGAAAAGAAAAAAAAAATGTCCTTCACACTCCTAAATTCTGTAGCGTGGACCTGTGAATTAAACTAACAAGAGATTAACACAAGAAAACGTATGCATGTGTGTGTGTGTGTGTGTGTGTGTGTGTGAGTGTGTGTGTGTTTTATTGATGTCAATATTTTTATGTGCATGGGGACTTCCCAAAAAAAGAAGTGAAAGCCCCATTGAAGCAGTTAAACTTGGAAGTTTACATACCATTTTAACAAAGGGCAATAAATTGTGGAGAAGTGACTAGTCAAAGGGAAGGGAGCATTGGGGCTACAGAGGCAGTAAACTGTGGAAACCTTACTCTCGGAGGAGACTAATTGAAAAAAAAATTATTTTAGTAAGGTTCATTTACTAAATCAATCTCTCGGTGCCAACTTTCTGTCTTCTTCATGGCCAAAAGAATCCTCTGGAAGGAGGATGATGGCTGTCCTCATTTCTGAGAAGTTTCTGCTTGTACCAGATAAGAGAAGTTCTCAAAAGGCTCCTTTATACATTAGCTGATCCCCCATTGCCTTCAGCTCAAAATCATCTAAATGCCAAGATGACATATTTTTCGGGAGCATATTTTGATCCCCTTCATTACTAAATTTCCTCATAGATATTTTTTTTTTAGTCAAATTCATTTGTCTGGGATCTAGTTTATGCACCAATGAAATAAAGGAGTTGGAATAGATTTTTAAATTTCACTCATTCTTTGATATTATAATTTTTTTTAATTTCTGTGCATTTGTTGTGGGTTTCATTTATAAAAGCTGTATACCTATGTCATAAGCTATATGGCATATAGACAGTCAAAGTCAGTGCAAATCTGACACGAGATAGAGTGAACTGATATTCTCCTGAAATTAACTTGTCTGTTCAAGAATTGTATTGAGCATGTGGTGTGGGTAGAGATAGTGAGGAGGATAAGAAAAATGCCACCAATTGGAGAGAGAAGACTACTTCCCAAGTTTTCACCAAAGAGATCTAGCGAGGGTAAAGAGGATACTGCCTAAAAGCCAATGTTGAGTGTTTCTCAGGATCCCATATATTGATTCCAGTCTTCCTTATATGCTGCTTTTACCCATGGTACACTGACAGTTCTGTGGATGCTAGAAAGTAAGTCAAATTAAAAAAAAATACAGTTTATTGATTTTTTACAGAGAGAAAGGGAGAGGGGTAGAGAGTTAGAAACATCTATGAAAGAGAAACATCAATCAGCTGCCTCTTGCACACTCCCTACTGGGGATGTGCCCGAAACCAAGGTACATGTCCTTGACTGGAATCGAACCTGGGACCCTTCAGTCTTCAGGGCAACGCTCTATCCCCTGAGGCAAACCGATTAGGGCATGAATCACACTTTTATTCATACCCAGGAGCTGCTTCCTACCCAACCCCTCAGCTGGTTTGTTCTTGAACTACTTCACAATCACAAATAGATCCAAGAGAGTCCCTCAAAAAGAATGTGTCTATAAGCAACGTTATGAAAGAGGAAACTGCCAGGTTCAGGTGCAGGAGAGAGAGATGCAGATCCAAAAAGCAGCAGCAGACGTGGGTCCTGGGCAGTTGCTTTGCTTTCTTAGTCAGGAGCAGTGCATTTGTAAAATGGAGACCAGGCTGATTCCTCAACCAAAGTACCAGACGAATCCAGGATGGCCCTTGATGGTAGAACAAGGGAACACTTTCAAAACACTGGCACCACACCAGAGCCAAACTCAGCAGTCATGGCCTGTTCCACAGGGATCCCCAGCTCTATTTGTGTCCACGATGACAAAAATGCATCTGTCTAGTGTTAGAATGACACCGGAGAACTTAATCACCTGAAGTCCCTCTCCGGTCATTGAATCAGAACGGCATATCCTCCCTGAACTCCGACCAAGACCTGGTCACAGGGCAGCAGGTCTGTTCCGGGAGCCCACAGGAAGCTTACCCCATCTGGAGCCAGTGGGATAAGGATGTGGTTTGTTTCAGCTGGAAGTCCTTTGTGCTTTTCCTCAGACTAATCAGAATTGGTGGCTTAGGAGAGCACACCAGGGGTGATCTTGCTTCCTTTGACCTGGTAGAGGTGCCGAGGTCCAGCTGCTAAAGTGTTTAAGGGAAGTATTTGGAGTTGTCGGGTTTGCTTTGATGCAGAACAGTGATCAGAAAGAAAGAACTGCCCACAGAGTGGAAAAATGAGAATGTGAGGTGTGGCACACTAAGAGAGAGAAAAAAAAAGTGGTCACTGCTTTCCAAAATTCCAGTAGGAAATTTGGGGAAGGATGGGCGGGGGCTCCACCACATCGGAAAGTTCCCTTTGGATTACCTAGTCCAACAGGTTTCACCAGAGTTGTGTCCACACAGCAAATAAAGTCAGAGGAGGGAAAAAATTGAATCCATCAGGCAATAGTTATTCCATGTACAGCTGTAATAGTGGATCATAGAAAGGCTAGAAATGACCAGATAGTCAAACTAAGTTCTTATTTTTTTTAAAAAATTATTTCTAATGGATGTTCTGTGCCCAGACAGTGCTGCTCAGTGGTTGAGCATGGACCTATGAGCTAGGAGGTCATGGCTCAATTCCTGGTCAGGGCACATGCCTAGGTTGTGGGCTCGATCACCAGTAGGGAGCATGCATGAGGTGGCCCATCGGTGACTCTCTCTTGTCATGTCTCATCATTAATGTTTCTAGCTCTCTCGCTCTCTCTCTCCCTTCCTCTCTCTGAAATCAATAAAAATATTTTTTTTAAATAATAATAAGTAAAAGGTGTTTATAAAGGGGGAGGATGTCATTTTGCTGAATATCTCTCAAGGCGGGTGTCCTCCTTGAATGTGTTCAAGTTGTCACTTAGTGACTTACCTTCTACACTTTTCCAGAGGGAGGAAGAGGCAGGAATTGCTGACCCATGATAATCCACACATGGAAATCCCATCTGGAATAGGCCCTCCAGCCGAATAACATGGAGATTTGCTCAGCCTTCCACGAAAAGGTAGGCCAGCGGTTTTACATATACAACGTATTCCAGTGGACAGCGTATTCGGACTCCATTGTGTATTCTCGGGAAGTATTATCGCCTATGCTGTCTACTCTTCCTAAGTGGCTGTTATGTCTCTCACCTTGGGGAGGAATCAGTCTTTGTGTTGACAGCCAAAGCTGTTTGGATGAGCTTTGGTAGATCCAGAATTCTTAGTGGTCTCAGTGGCTCTGTTAGTAAGCCATGACATCTATGGTATCTGTGGCCATACAATGGATGGGCAGCAGTAGGAAGCAGAATGGCCCAAACAGGATTGCTGAGTTGCGTGCTTTGAGTGTGTTTAGGCTGATAAACATCTGATAGCCTCCTGCAAGTTCGTTTCTCTTTCTAGATCCGTTTTATTGTTTTTCAAATGGGAATTGCAGTAATATTCGCCCTGCCTCTGGGAGGTACTTAAAAACTGGAGAAGGTAGCAGTTTTAAAGTTGTCAATGTTAATGTGACTCTTATTTCTGAGACTACCTTGCAGCAGAAAAATAAACCAGCTAAAATGTCACATGACAGACTTCCATCCTGCAGAAGTTTTCTCGGCATAGAAACACGCTTAACATTGGTGTTGAGTGCCTCTAACGGGCAGACTCTCTGCCAAGCCCAGGACTCTCAAAGAAAAAACCCAAGTTGTCATGAGAACAATTACTTAGATCAGTGGTCGGCAAACTCATTAGTCATCAGAGCCAAATATCAACAGTACAACGATGGAAATTTCTTTTGAGAGCTGAAAACTGACTTCTGTGCATGGGCTATGAAGTTTCAGTCACACTGCACATGCATGTCTGCACGTGGTATTTGTGAAGAGCCACACTCAAGGGGCCAAAAAGCCACATGTGGCTCTCGAGCCACATTTTGCCGACCACTGACTTAGAGCAATGTTAGGAACCACAACAGGGGATAATGCAGAATGAGCAATAGGAATGAGGGTCTGGCCCAGCCAGTGTGGCCCAATGATTGAGCGTCAGTGTATGAACCAGGAGGTCAGTGTTTGATTTCGGGTCAGGGCACATGCCTGGGTTGTGGACTGGATGCTCCATGTGGAGTGTGCAGTAGGCAGCTGATCAATGATCCTCTCTCATCATTGATGTTTCTCTCCCTCTCCCTTCCTCTATGAAATCAGTAAAAATATATTTCTTTTTAAAAAACAAAGAAAGAAGGGTTTGGTATGCTGCTGTATGCCATTCTGAGCAGTACACATTAACGTGTGTACTGGGAACCCCACGAAGGCTGGTTTCGTAGTCTTGCGTGCTGGCTCATGGATGAGAATATACATTGCTTGCGTCCTGTATTCTTGTGAGAAGTGTTCAGGAGCTGTACTAAGAGCAAATATCAACCACCACAGAGTTCATCTAACAGCTTTTTAAAAGCAGTTCACCCTTAAAAACCAAACGGCAACTCCATGTCGACTTCAAAGATCTCCGATGTTAGATTTATTTGCTGAGTATCTACTAAGTTCCAGGCCCAGAGCTGGGTGTTTTCAGGGCATGGTCTCATTGAAAAGTTAAAGAAAGAGGGAGGCGGCTTTAATTCCATCCCATTGTGAGCTTCTGTGCTCCATCCTGCAGCCGGGTTTCTATAGCCTGGCTCGCAGCCCATGCTCACACTACTTGGCTGCAATGCTGTTGAAGAAGAAATCTGTGCTAACCAAAATATTCCTAATAATTTCACTGCCAGGCTGTGTATAAAGAGACGATCTCTTTGGTAATAGATGATTATTATTATTATTATTTTAGTAACTGGCTCTGATTCCTCACACAACATTACTTTCCTTAAACACATGCTCTTCCAAGTCTCCCATTACTTTGTTCTGTTGGTGAGTTAGTAAATAGGAGGAGAGAGTTTGTTTGTATCCGTTTCTGGGGGCTGCCATAACAAAGTACCACCAATCAAGTGGTCTAAACAACAGAAGTGCGTTGTCTCATAGTCCTGGGGCCTAGAAGTTCAAGATCAAAGTGTCTGCAGGGTGATTCCTTTTGAGGGCCGTGAGAGAGTATGATCCTTGCCTTTCCCCTGGTTTCTGGTGGTTTGTTGGCAACTTTTGGTTTGTGTGTGTGTGTATGCAAACACACATGTATCTGCATATGTACATGATAAAGCCAGCTTTAAACATGCATGTTCACTTTCTCTAGAAAATATATTTACATTCAAATAGAACATTACCAAATGGGTCACTCAGTATTCAATTATGATTAACACTTTTGGGGGGGACATGGTTTTAAGGAGGCCTTTTGCAAAGGCAAGGTGTACCAACAATTAAATCTGGCTAAGTTGTCAAATGAACTCCACTGTCATTTAACTTGTATTCTCTTATTTTAGGCTACCTCTATTGAGTGTTAGGGCCATAGGGTATTGCCATTGCTGTTTAATTGGTAAAAAAAAAATAAGTCCCAGGAAGAGAAATAACGTGTACCTCTTAGGGTTAAAATCAGGAGTAGAAGCCAGGTTTCTTGCCACCTGAGTCAAATAATGCACAGTACACTTTCTGTGAGATACAAGTCTTCAGAACACAAATGCTCTGTCGCTCTGTGACACTGCACGACTCTAAAAGCACTGAATTGCCCGTTGGATTTCATCTATTTGGTTTCAGTGTAATCAAATGCCTTGCTCAGGATGTTGATGAAAGACATTTCTCCCACACCAGAATGAATTTGTTCCCCAACCATACGGGTTGGTGATGTGATTTAGTGGATTGTGCTTTCTTATGTAGTAGAAACCTTTCCTTATTATATGAAGCTAATTTCCAGCATATGATAACCCATCAGAAGTCAGGTCATAAATGTCTAAGACCAAAGTCAGTGGTTCTAACCACCCACGAAGAAGAGACTGCCTCGCTGATGTGGCTCAGGAATTGAGCATCGACCCCTGCACCAAGAGGTCACAGGTTCGATTCCCGGTCAGGGCACATGCCTGGGTTGTGGGCTCCCTCCCCAGTAGGAGGCGTGCAGGAGGCAGCTGATTAATGATTCTCATCGATGTGTCTATCTTCCTCTCTGAAATCAATAAAAAGATATAAAAAATAATAATAAAAGAGGAGAGTAAGTGGGCAAGGTGACAAGGGCAACAATGGAAGAATCCTAAGGAGGTGGCTGCAAGATCAGCTCCACGGGAGTGAGCAAATGTGTTGTCCAAGTTCCGAGAGGTGTTGGCCACCGTGACATGATGTGACACCCACCAGGCTGCGGAGTTCAGATGGACCCACTATAGGTTCTTGTCATGAGTTCATTCTAAATGGAGGGGGAACAGGAGGCAGAGGGGGATGCAGTCCAAGCTCTGGGGTATAGGCTGCCCTTGTTTGAAGGAAGGGAGGTGTGTGTGTAGGGAGAGAGGATGGCTCGTCCCATCCTGGCTTCTGTGCGGCCCTGGGTGTGCATCCCAGTAGGGATCTGGGCCTGAGCGGGTCCCCTCCACACAAAGGACTGCTCCCTTATCTAGCGACGTCCACACAACTGCTCCGTCTGCCCTGCCAGATGGAGCACCATTTTCACATGATTCACTTGGCAGCGACAGAGCATCTATTTTAAGCTGCCTGTTCATTTTTATGATGCAGGTTACAAAAAGCACTGGGCTAGCCCACTGTATTTGTAAGTGAACTTGAAACACTTCCAAATACAAGGTAGCCATCCGGCTCCTGGGAGTTGGATTCCCGTGTGGGAGGCTGGGACTCCCTCTCTGTAGATCCATCTTAACAATGTAGAAAACAGGCAGAATTCGGGTTGGAGTAGAACAGACGTGGGAGGGGGGTCCTAACCCGTGGGATGCAAAGACCACCCAACAGAAGGGTTGGAACGTATGAATGGGAATGGATGGACCGCTCTGTGGTTTGAGCTGAGATGCCTGGGATTGCTTTTGGAGTGTTTTAAAATTCGATAATATACATACATATATAGACACACAGAGAGACATATATAGTCAGAAAGCAAATGCTTTGCCAAGATTTTCCCCTCCGCATTCTTCAACCCAGATGGCTTTTCAATGTCTGTAACCCATGCGTCTCTGATGTGTTCACAGAGGACCTTCTGAGGACTGGCTCCTGAAAGATTGCTCTCCGAGGAAATGTCTTTGCAACCTTTTTTCTAATAGTGACCACATTTTGCTCAAGTGCATGCCCTAACCCTTTACCCAGCTTTTTCTAATACAGCAGGTTCTTTTTAAAAAAATAAAATATATATATTTATATTGATTTCAGAGAGGAAGGGAAAGGGAGAGAAAGATAGAAACATCAATGATGAGGGAGAGAGAATTATTGATCGGCTGCCTCTACTTCCTTCTCTCCTATGCCACCTGGGGATTGAGCCTGCAACCCTGGCGTGTGTCCTGACTGAGAATTGAACCTTGACCTCCTGGTTCACAGGTCAATGTTTAACCACTGAGCCACGCCAGCCAGACATCTTACTTGTTTTTATCCATCTTTCTTTAATGTATGCATAGCTCAGAATCTTTAATATCAGAAGTGTTTGGGGTCTTTATTTAGATGGTTGGTGATGATTTTGTGACCAGATGTAGGCCATAGGAATTTAACACTTGTTTCTATCAATTAGCCTGTGGTAACACTGGTTTCCTTGGACCTCATTTCATTTAAAGTTGAAGTTTCCAAGAACTCGTTGACAATGTTAAGTGAGAACTTACTTGTAATTTGGAGTAAACAAAAAAAGGGTAGACATTGAAGTCAGATCTCAATTCATTCCTAATTCTTCTCAAAGCAGTGGGACTTTGGACAGCAACACAGACCCTATAGGTCTCTCTTGTTCTCATTTAGAAAAAGCCAGGGTGGGGATGAGGACTCAGAGGTTCTCTCTTGCCCCTTTTGGGTCTAGACCTCCCACCCAGTTGCACTTGGGCGACTTCCAGGTTTGCCGACTGGTTTCCTAACTTGCTCCTAACCCAGGGCTTCTTTCTTTGTGAATTTAGGAAATCACCATGGGAACCCAGATGGGTAAGGCGCCTTGGTTCTTGTTAAGGACCCCCCTCCCACGTCTGTTCTACTCCAACCCGAATTCTGCCTGTTTTCTACATTGTTAAGATGGATCTACAGAGAGGGAGTCCCAGCCTCCCACACGGGAATCCAACTCCCAGGAGCCTTAACAAGAACCACTTGTCTCCAGTTAATGGGCAGGATAATAGAGGGGAAGAGGGTTGAGCAGCAGACCAGTGAAAGCACTGGTGACTTCGCCCTCTATCTGCTCCTTCCCCATTGCTTCCGCCTGTTTGAAAGTGAAAACACATAGCCAAAACTGGTTTGGCTCAGTGGATAGAGCGTTGGCCTGTGGACTGAAGGGTCCCAGGTTTGATTCCAGTCAAGGGCATGTACCTTGGTTGCGGGCACATCCCCAGTGTGTGTGTGGGGGAGGGGGGTGCAGGAGGCAGCTGATAGATATTTCTCTCTCATCTATGTTTCTAACTCTCTATCTCTCTTCCTTCCTCTCTGTAAAAAATCAATAAAATATATTTTAAAAGGAAGGAAGGAAGGAAGGAAGGAAGGAAAGAAGGAAGGAAGGAAGGAGGGAGGGAGGAAGAAAGGAAGGAAGGAAGGAAGGAAGGAAGGAAGGAAGGAAGGAAGGAAGGAAGGGAGAAAGAAAGAAAAAACACCAAGAAGAGGGGAGAGGTGGCAGGGGAAGAGATGGGAACCAGCCATGAACTCAATGTCTGGACTGAATAAAGAATGAAGAACCCCCGCTGCTTAGCAGGCTTCTAGGAGAATGGGAGCAAGTGCCATGTATGGGGGTTTCCATTAAGGCTATGATAGCAGATAGGTGTGGGTTTGCATTCACTTCCTTCTCTCCTTACTAGCTAGAAGGACTTGGAATTTTAGCTCAGGGTCTTTTGGAAACCGGGAGATGGGAAGCTATAACACACAAGCCAGAGCAGGAGACGCATCTTTCCGGGGATGCATGAGACCGATCTTGTCAAAGCCGCAGGGCCAGGACTGGTCTGGGTATGTGTCCCTCCACCCTTTCCTGCGTGCCTAGTAAAACCAAGGTATAGCACGTAGGTATAGTACCTAGTAAAAACAAGGTATGGGTCCCTCCCACTCCTGTTGAATCAGAGAAGTTCTGCTTTTGTCAGTTGTAGGTGCTCTGCCGTCATTGCACCAGAAATAAAAGTGAAGCGAGCCCTAGCTGGTTTGACTCAGGGGATAGAGGGTCCCAGGTTCGATTCCAATGAAGGACACATGCCCAAGTTGCAGGCTCCATCCCCAGTAGAGGGCATACAGGAGGCAGCTGGTCCATGATTCTCTGTCATCATTGATGTTTCCATCTCTCTCTTCCTCTCTGAAATCAGTATGTGTGTGTGTGTGTGTGTGTGTGTGTGTGTTTTTTTTTAAGTGAAGCAAATGATAAAAGCTCTGGGACTTGTATTGGAGACAGTCCTGGAGCATGCTCCCAGTCCTGGGCCCCAGCAGGGACCTGGGGGACAGAGCCCTACAGGAACTCAGCTAAAGGGGAGGCAGGGCTGGGGAGGCCACCACGGGCCTGGAGCAGCAGCAGGAGGCGGTCCCAGCCCAGTGCATGGGTCGCCAAGCCCCAGAGGCTGCCTTACAGCACGACAAGGGCCATGGAAAGACCGCTGTCTGTCTGCGAAGGGCTGAGAGCGAGCCTCCCAGAGAGCAGGGGGAAGGACTCACTCACTCACCACCCTGGGCTCCTGACTGATTTCCGCCTTCATTTCTGATACTTAATTGATTATAAACTAAAACCAGAAATCCCTGAGGAGCCCTCAGCCTCTGCTGAGGTAGCCATTTCGCTGGGGCGCCGTCAGCATCTGAGGATTTTGTGGCTGAAATGTATAGCGAGTGACCCTGGTCTGGCCGGCTGGGTGACGCACAACAGCATATATTGAGTGACTCATAGGAGTCAGGGCTGGAAAAGACCTATTAGGTCATTTTTTCCATCTCCCAGCCATTGCAGATTTCCTCTTTGCCAAGGTGGGATTATATTCAAATATTTGGTCCAGTCTGGTTTGAACTGATTCGGGTAATGGGGCTCCTACAACCTCCCCCGGGATCTTAATTCCACAGGATCATTGATCTCAATCCTCGGAAAATGTTCCTGATGTGCGCCTTAAATTTTCCTTTGCTCAATTTCATCCCATTAATCCTCCTTATTACCCCTCAGGCCACCCTAAATAATACTCCTTTTTCTTGTACATTGACATTCCTGGTAGGGAGGAGACGGGGGGAAACACAAAAATGTCTTCTTGGCTTGGCTCGCAGCCCCAAGCCTAAGTTAAAGAATAGAAATGCTCTGAATAACAGCTTAAGATGTTGGGAGCCGACGTGTGTCAGATGAGAAAGGGTTTTCCAGATTGCCCAGGAATCGTTCAGACAATGGAGGGCAGGTGTTTCAGAGTTTGGCTTTCCATCCTAACTACACGGAGAGGGTAGCAAAGACGAAATGTCACCTAATCTGCCATACTGCCACCTCCCAGGGTAACAGTCTATGTCCTCATAGCCTTTGGGGGAGATAATTCTAGATAATCCTCTGATTATTTCCCCCCAGAGAGCAGGGATCACTTCAAATAGCCAAAAACCACATCAGTTAATGTCTCAGGGAGTAGTGTTCCCTGCCAGGATGCAGGGCAGAGCCGACCTGAGAGTCAGTGAAGTCAGCCACTGCCAGAGGGTGAGGCACCCGGGTGTGAGTCAGGGTAGAATATCCTACATGCCCCTTAAACTGGTTTCCGGGCGCTGGGATGCTTAGTAAAAATACAAATCGTGGGGCTTTCTCAGACCAACTGAGATTCAGAATCTATGGCCAAAGTCTAGAAGCCTACATTCTTCTTAAACAAGCTTAATAATATTTGATGGGCCCCAACCCACAGGGTAACGCTAATCCAATACCATTTGTGAAACTTGGACCCAAGTGGAGAAATGAGAGTCCAAAGAGTGAGAGAGTCTGGCTGGTGATGGGACAGAAATCAGTAGTTGGAGCAGAGAGAGGCTCTGAGCAGACCAAGGAGGATGAGCAGTGGAGAAATGAAGGTGCAGAGCCCCTGGGCCATGTTTATTGGCCATCAGAGCCTGGTGCATGGGTGTGGAGTTAGTCCAACTAGATGAAAGGTCTGGCTGGACCCTGGTCTATTTGAACAAGAGCTAAGCTAGCATTGCCAACTTTTTAACTTGTTCTTTGCGTGTTGTGCAACTCAATAGAAACCCAATGGTGAAGAGAAAAGAGGAAGGGGAAAATACTGGATTTTCACATTTGTAAATACGCACACAGGTAATTTCAAGGAGTCTCAAGCCTGACTTTGACCTTGAGTTATGTAATCAACATATTTGCAGCAGACCAATGTTTCAGTTCAGAAGAACTAGAAAAGCCTGATAAAGTAGGAGGGGGAGGAGGGTGTTTTGTTTGTTTACTTAAGGTCATTGGTGGGTTGCAAAGGCAAGTAAGTTTTGGGGAGTTGAGATCCAGAAGTCAAAGGAAGCTCAGACAGATCAGCTTATACTGTGTTCTTTAACGTGATGGCTCTGCTCAGCCATGCAGCTGTGGGTGTCTCTCAGAGGTGTACAGATTTTTAAGCTGAACTGGAAGATGGTGTCACAAAACAAAGGATTCCCGATTCTCAGAGCTTTTCCAATCCCAAATCACAACAAGATGTGATTCATAAAATAAAAATACCCTGACTGGTGTGGCTCAGTGGTTGAGCATCAACCCATGCACCAAGAGGTCATCCGTTGATTCCCAATCAGGGCACATTCCCCAGGTTTCAGGCTTGATCCCCAGTAGGGGGCATGCAGGAGGCAGCTGATCAATGATGTTTCTCTTACCTATGTTTCTCTCTTGTTCCCTCTTCCTTCTTCTCTCCAAGTTTATATATATAAAACATTTTTTAAAATAAAGATGTAATGCTTACAGCAACTAAACTAAATGTCCAAGAAGGAAAAGAATACATCAAGAGACACCACTATTGGATTTTTGGTCTCTTTCCCCTCATTTCCCATCCCTTTCCTCCACATACCCACAAAACAAAACAAAAAGCAAAACAAAACCTAGAGCAGACTGAATGTATGAAAGCTAATGCAGCCTATTGAATGGGACAAAAGAATCCATTCTAAAATGCCAGTGGATAATACCAATGTGTAGACGCAGTATTTATTTTTAGGCAGCATTATGTTCCAAGAATCAGACGAGGTGCTTTCCCACACATCATCTCTTAACAATCCACTGAGGTAGGAATGACCTTCCCCAGAGTCAGGAGGAGGAAACCGAGACTTGCAGAGATTTAAAAAACTTGCCCAGAGTCACCAAATTCAGGAAATAATAAAACCAGGCCTGCAAGTCAGCCCTTCTTTCTGGGTCCTGACACGATTGCCTCAAACTTTCCTTTCTTCATTCTTCATGAAAAGATGGTTATGATCTTTTAGGGAACAAAGACAACTTATAATTAACTAGAGGCCCAGTGCACAACTTTTGTGCACTGGAGGAGGTGGGGGAGTCCCTCAGCCCGGGCCTGTGCCCTCTCACAGTCCGGGACCCTGCAGGGGGTGTCATGTAGGCGGGAGAGGCTCTTGCCACTGCCACTGCACTCATCAGCCGTGACCCCAACTTCTGGCTGAGTGGTGCTCCCCTGGGGGAGGGCACTGACCACCAGGGGACAACTCGTGCGTTGAGCTCCTGCCCCTGGTCAGTGAGCATCATAGCAACCAGTTGTTCTGTCATTTAGTCGATTTGCATATTAGCCTTTCATTGTATAGGATAGTGTATGGTTTGTTAGGCTCTGCTTACAGAATACCAAAACAATGTGGGTGCTTGTTGAAGTGAAAACATCAAATTTAGCAAAGCTGGGAGGCAGAACTCTTAAGGTAGAGGGCTTACCTATCACATCAATGGAGTTGCCAATCCTTTGTGAGTGTCCTCTCAACCTGCCCTCTGCTTCAGCTTCTTGGTTCAAGCCACACTGTCTAACCAAGAACCCTCCCAGAATACTAGTTATCTGTTCATCAAAGGAGTGGAACTCCCCTCAGGTGATGGTGATGGGGAATACCCAGCATATTCAGATAGAAGGGCATGTCAGTAAAGCACTGCTCACTTGTAGTCCTGACTTCAACAGTGAGGGTGGGGACTGATAGGTGTTTGGATTGACTTCTCAGACCAAAGAGAAGATTGACACCTGCGTGCAGAAATCCCCTCCCACCGGAGAAGGTTCTCACCAACCTAGGGGGGCTGGACACTAGGGAGGTAGTGCTTGAATGAATCAGAGATTGCATGTTTTCATTTCTCTGGGAACACAATCTCCTTGTAAGATGTAAGTTTTTGTTTGGCTTGGTTTAGATTGTCTTTCAGACCTTTGAGTTTCAGCTGCACTTTGGGGGGATAACTTGCTCCAAGAACTTTATGGCTGACTGTAAAGAATGATTGCTTGCCTGGCCAGTATGGCCCAGTGGTTGAGTGTAGACCTATGAACCAGGAGGTCACGGTTTGATTCACTGTCAGGGCAGATGCCTGGAACCGAGAACGTGCTCTCCAGTAGGACTTTCCCTTCAATGCCAGACCTGGCCTGAACTTGAGAAACAATATCGACCATCTGAGTGCTCTTTCAGCCCCAGTTTCCCTCTTCTCTGAAAAATTGGAGGGACCATTCCTCAATGACCTGATGCAGGAAGTGGTGACGGTCAGTGATAGAATGAACTCATGACAGTGTCTGAACTGGGATTGACACACACTAACGAATGCTGGATAAGGATGGTTCAAATTCAATAGCAGCAATTTATGAAAAGAAAGGGCCATCATGGAGGAAGAGAGACTGGGGACTCCAGCAGAATTTGAACTTTTCCCTTTAAAAAGGGTCTGTTTTTCTAAAAACCCAACTCTCTCAAATTAGTTGGGTCATTGTTCTTTGGGAGTTTTATTTCTCTTTGGGGAGAATTTCCAACACACAGAGTTACCTCTTTTCATCGCTAATGTAATGCCTCCTGCTAATTGAAAGCTAGGCCTTGGGCTTTCCAGAGCACTAATTTGTGATGGTAAAACATTTATCCATCATAAATTATTTCATTGTTCAGCAAGGATGTAAAACAATTAATTGGCTACTTGGCAGATAAGTTCGGCATTTGCAGGATCTGTTTTATAAGAAATTTTATTGATGAAAATGTGTCTAAAGCTTTAGCAATGCGCTTGGCTTTTGCATTTGGCAGCAAGAAGACAAGATCTTAAAGCCAAAATCCTCCCCGGGGCATGAGGCAAAGTACAGCTTTGCATCTATATTCCTGCTGTAGGTCATTGGGGGTCTCGTCTTACAGACAATTGGCAAAAGGTTCCAGTGGCTGTTTTATGACCCGTTTTGATTTTGTATATGGGCAAATCTCACATTTCGGCCTCGGGACATACCCATGTTTTACCCCAGTGCCCTTAAGTGATTTCTCAAGAAGTTGCATTAACTCTTAAATGGACATAGAATAAACAGAGGCCACTATAAATTTTTAAAATGGAAGTTTAGGCATCACATGCTAACTTACTTATTGTTAGGCTATTAAGAACAGTGGGTGTTTGGTGTGTTTTGGGATGTGGTTTTGTGGGGTTTTTGGGGGTTTTTTTTTGAGACACAAAAAATAAATGCTCAGATTTGTCATCAGCCAATATACTTGGCTGTTCTGATGCTATGATTTTTAGGAAATTAAACTGGGTCTCTATGATACTCATCCAACCAGCTCAGTCCAACAAATATTTCACACCCAACCAGTCCAGTCCAACAATTGTTGCAAAACAAAATCCCTGAAAACTGATAATTTACTAATAAATGGACCAAAAGAACCAACCTGGTTTTAAGTTGACCCTTGGATGAATGGTCACCCACTGGCTTCTTCATTCATGAGCTTCTCTGTGTCATGGAGTAAGTGGGTCACAGACACACCATGAAGGGCTAGTGCCATGAATTTGTGCTTCCAATAAGGACTCATTCTGTTTCTTTTTTTTAAAGCATTTTTGTTGTTGTTGTTGTTGTTGATTTCAGAGGGAGAGATAGAAACATCACTGAGTGAGAAACATGAATTGGCTGCTTCCTGCAGACCCCCTACTGGGGATTGAGTCCACAACTCTGGCATGGCCCTGACCGGGAATCAAACAAGTGACTTCCTGGTATATGGGATGATGTTCAACCAATGGAGCCACCTTGACTGGACTCCATTCTGTTTCAAACAGGACATCAGACAGGCAAAAGTGATATAGACCGTGCTTGTGCCTTGAATGTGGGCCATTTGTTGACACAATATTTCTAATAAATGCTTCCAGGTTAAGATATGTATTCCCACATTCAAAATTCTTCAAAATTAGCCATATTTGGGGGGAAATGCTGTTGGGAGAGAGTAGCATATTCAAAACCTGCAAACAAGGAAGTTACACATTCATGGAAAGAATTTCCAGAAGAACAACTAAGAAAATCGACTCCTAGCCATTGTGTTGACATCTCTTTCTTGCTAACACAACACAGTTCTTAACACATTTTTACATAATCTCTTCTCTTCAAGGATTCGTAATTGGCTTCATGGACTTATCTTGACAGCAAGCAATTTATTTAGAGATTTTTTACAAATAATGACTCTGGGCAGAAAAAAAATCAATCAAGTACTGCGATTTCCAGTTCTCTTCCACAGCATAGTCTTTACAATACTTACAAGCCCCTTAAGTCTTACTTTTGAGGTGACATCCAAAGTAAGGGTCATTACTCCTCCTGTTCTCACTCTTCAGAGAGGAGAATCCTTTGACTGTTCTCATAACTGTGAGAGGCTCACAGGTCTTACTGTCTCACACCTTGTCAACTAGAGCCTTTGTGGATACCCTTGTCTCTCTTTATCAGGAATTTCATAAGCTCAAGAGAACTCTCCCTAAGGGATGAGTCAAATTTACTATGTTTGCAGGTTGATGCTGAGACATAGTGAGGTTTGGTGTGGGACTTCTGTCAAAACGTGAGTGATCTCCCAGCACCACTCCAATGATTTTAATGGATATAACTGAATCTAAACATCATATACATGAATAAGAAAATTATCATCTGTTTTTAAAGTAGAATTGTGTAACTTACAGGTGGCAGGGGCAAAGGATTTTATTTTGTTTTGCTTCTTTTGGTTAGATAGTGATAAATGATTTTTGAAAAAAGGAAAAATAAGCATTTAATGAGTTGTACTAGTCAGGATTCTCCATAAAATCAGAACTAACAGGAGAGAGGGAAAGACACAAAGAGACATATATGATGTATATATAGATAGATACAAGATAGATAAATAGATTAATAGATGATATATATTTATTTTCAGGGGGGAAAAATACTTATTTTAAGGTTTTGGCTCACACAGTTATGGATGCTGGCAAGTCTGAACCCCATCTGGGCAGGCCAGCAAGCTGAAAACTCGGTCAGGATTTCAGTGTTACAGGGTTGAGGCAGAATTTCTTTTTCTGGAAATTTTCAGGATTCTATTGTTGGTTTTGTTTTGTTTTTTAACTTTGCTTAATAGCCTTTATCTTATTGGATGAGGCCAACCTCATTGCAGACAGTAATCTCTTTTGCGGATGGTCAGCTGATTGTCCTTGTCAAGAACCTTTACAAAATGCCTTCCCAGCAACATCTAAAGTAGCATTTGACCCAACAACTGGGTACCATAGCCTGGCCCAGTTGCCACATGAAATCACCCATCACAGAAGTGTTGGGTGGGCTTTATAAATGGAGCTGAAGAAGAGGAAAGAATGAGAGATGAATCCGAGAAATCTCCTGCCCTTCCTTCACAGTTAAGGGTTGACAAGATTCAGTCCAGCTGGCATGGCTCAATGGTTGCACGTTAACCTAAGAACTAGGAGGTCACAGTTCGATTCCCCAGATCAGTGGTGGGCAAACTCATTAGTGCACAGAGCCAAATATCAACAGTACAACGACTAAAATTTCTTTTGAGAGCCAAATTTTTTAAACTTAAACTTCTTCTAACGCCACTTCTTCAAAATAGACTCACCCAGGCCGTGGTGTTTTGTGGAAGAGCCACACTCAAGGGCCCAAAGAGCCACATGTGGCTTGCAAGCCACAGTTTGCCAACCATAGCCCTAGGTTATGGGTTCAATCCCTAGTGGGGGCAGCCGATCAATGATTCTCTCTCACATTGACATTTCTCTCTCTCCCTCTCCCTTCTTCTCTGATATAAATAACTTTTAGAATATTTTTTTTTTTTTTAAGAAAAAGAATCGCCAAGATTCAGAGACATTAGTCAACTGTGTGGACATCTTGACAGTCAGCCTGGTTTGAGACATCAAAGGGGAGGGATCTGAGTTATCATTAAGGTTTTGCTCCAGGAAACACTCAGCCAAGAATTGTGGGTTCCGGAAGTCATTCTTATTTTCATCAGTCTCAAAGAGAGGTCCCCTTTTCGTAGTAGGTGCCATTGAGGTGCCTTCCTCCAGGGTGTAGGGCTGCCTCTGGCCAGGGCTTGCCACTGCATCTGGGACAGAACAGCAGTGCTGTGACTGTGCCCAGACCCACACACATTCATCATTTTAATGATGGGAAGCCCAGTCATCGCTGTCAAATCACGGGTCCATCAACTTGCAAATATCAGAGTGTGGTGTTGGATGGGGTTGATCCTCGTTTGGTGAGTAAATCAACTTGACTGCTTCATTTAGGAAAAAAGTTTAAAATGTGCTCCGTCTTAGTCATGGGCCTCTTAGGGTGTTTTCGTTTCAAACCACTCCTCATAGAAGACAGCCTCTTTCCAGAAATGCGGGCGACATGTGGGCAAAGTGACACCAGTCCCTGAATAAACTGCTGCCCTGGTTTTTCTATGAGTAAAATATTATAAATTCAAATAACCTTTTGGAGCATGGAAGGTACAGGAAGTGAGTCATAGAAAGAGCCTCCTGCGGCCTCTGGATTTTGGCAAAAATTTTTTTTTAAATTAAAAACCCTCATTAACAGGGAGAGGTCAATAGGAGGAAAAGGAGACTTACGTAATACTTTAAATAATCATGAATTTAGATTTTTAAAAATATATTCATTAAAAGAAAAAAAATTTTTAAAGCCTCATTCATTGGTGGGAAGGTAAACTTGAAAACTAATTTGAAATGATTTTGAAAAGAAATGTCATTTATGACTTCTGGTTCTTTTAAGTAGAATGACTTCAAAGTCGTGCTTAATGCAGTTCTTTTGTAAATGTGTCATTGTCTTAAATCCATGAGAATGAAGTGAAGCCGTGTGCTTGCAGAGGAAAGCTGCTACTACAATACATAGCCATCCATTCATCACTTCGTGGTTGGTTGACGTTCACTTATTAGCAAAAAGATGAATAGGAAAGGTTCTGTGAAAACAAACGTTCACAGTTTTAGTTGGGTGTTTGTGTATTGTTTATTCTCTTTACATTTTGAAATTCAATCACCATTCTGTGCCCCAGACACTAAGGTGGGCCTGAGCAATGAAATAAGGAACAAGACAGGTTTGGTCACTGGGGTGAGATGAGGAGACGGGGTAAAGACAGGGTCTCAAAGTAAATCGTCCCTAAGCCAGGGCCTGAAGTATGAAAAGGGTTTGATCTCAACAAGAGAGATGCAGGAGAGGAAGTGTAGAAAGAGAAATGATTCTATCCCAGCCGGCGTGGCTCAGTGGTTGAGCATTAACCTGTGAACCAGGAGGTCACGATTCAATTTCTGGTCAGGGCACATGCCCAGATTGTGGGTTCCATCCCCAGTAGGAAGCGTGCAGGAGGCAGCCGATCAATGATTCTCTCTCATTGTTGATGTTTCTGTCTCTATATCCCTCTCCCTTCCTCTCTCTGTAATCAAATAAAAACCTATTTAAAAAAAATTAATATGAAAGAAAAATCATTCTAGACATGGCTACAAGGCTGCACGAAACAGAACGTATCTCAACCTTAAAATGTGAGGACATGGCGAATGGAAAGAATGTAGGACTGGCAATGGAGAGATATCAAGGGATGCAGCTAGCGGGCACAGCAGGGGCCAGGTTAGGACGGGGTTTATGAAACCGAGCAAGAGCCTGCCTTTGTCCTAATGGCCACTGAAAGCCATAGGGAGGTGACCTGACAGATCACCCAGGCTACTCTGTGAAGTATAGATTCCTGGGGAGCATGGCCAGCAACTGTTTTAGCAATTAAGGAACATGATGTCACAGAGAACAAGAGGAGTGAAGGCATTCTAGCCATACTTAAGAGTTGAGATCCGAAGAAGATGATTTATTGAAGGGGAGAGATGAGAAGGAAGCGGAATTCACAGGGGAGCCCCGTCAGATCGTGGTGTTGAATGTCCCTCAATTTGCCTTTGTCTGCTGGGTTCTCCTTGGCTGGTTTCAGGTTATACATATCTGGCAGGAATGTGGCATAAGTCATCTGTGTCCTTCATCAAGAGGCACATAATTTCACTTGGTGTTCTTTGCAGAGATGGTGATTTTGATCACTTGGTTAAAGTGATGTTTCCGATTTTTTTCCAGGATAAAGATATCTTTGATAACTTTCCTAATTAATAAGTAATCTGTGGAAAGATGCTCTGAGAGTAAGTATCAAGCTTTCACTCAATAGCTTTAGTAACCATTGAGGATTTTTGCCTCAAAAATTATTCTTATGATGGTTGCAAATGGTGATCTTCCAACTTTGTCCTTTCTATATTTATTAGACATAAATATATCTGACAGTTATAGAATATGAACAAATGAATAAAAACTAAAGCTATTTTATTTGCTTATTTGTATTTTGGGTGTCAACATGAATTCTTGATTATCTTATCTAGTATACTATAATGCATTGCTGTGAATAATTATTTTGATGCTCAAATTTGTTCATGGTTTCACTGGTGGGAGGTCATGTGAGCTGGCTTCAGTGACATTTTCATATGGACCACTTTGTGACTTTTTTGCACACACAAAATATTGCAGACTCAATGTTTGCTTTCTCCGTTCCAGGCCTGGATCAGCTATTACCCCCACTGAGTCCTGTTTCCTTTAAGAAAGGAAGCACAGTCAGAAAGCCAGATCTGGGCAGTCATTATGCTTAGTCATTTGTGACAGTGAGATACCCAGTCTCTGAAAAATTATTTTTGATGCTCTGTTGAGGCCTGAAGAATAGGTGCATACTTCCAGGGAGAATTTGCATTGGTTCTTAAGACTCTAGAGAGATTACCAATGAAGAATACTTTAGACCAAATCCATGGCTTGAGTAGTTGGGGGCTACCCAACAAGTAGGAAAAAGGTGCTGTCTCTTTCCCTGACCCCTTTGGTAAGCTGTCTCATGTAGTATCACCAGCAACTGTTGGGCTTCACCCTTTGCTGGTTGGTGACCCTGTTGTTTCCTACTATCCCTGGAGGCCAACACTTATCTGTGGCCTGAACCAATTATATTGAGGTAAGGAAAGTATTTGATGCCAGTCTTCAGAATCCCCCACAAGGGCTCTCTCGCCTTTGCTGTCTGTCTCCCTTTCTGGTTCTCTCTGGAGAACTAGTTGACCTATGATTCTGCTTATTGTTTTTTGTTCAGAGGAGCGATTGTGTTTCAGAATGCTCATAGTCTTGAACTTCCCAACACTGAAATAAAATCAATTCCTTTAGAGAAAGCTTCACAGACTCCTCCCTCTTGACAAACGTTCTGAGCACTGCTGAGGGAACTTGGGAGACAGGTGGCCTGTGGTCTTGATGGCTTCCTCTCTTGTCATATCTTTGCAAGGACAGGTGCGCTGAGGTGAGGGCAGTGAGGGGCCCAGTATTGTCTACTTGCCACATCTGAGATGCAGCCTCCAATCTATGAGCAGGGGCTGAGTGCAGGAAGGAAGCCCACAAGCTCTCTGCACACCCACCAGGGATTTAGCCTCTTCTCTAAGGGCTGAAGGGAGCAAGAAATGCTACAACCTGCCGAAACAGGTTTGGCTCAGTGGTAGAGCATCGGTCTGCGGACTAAAAGGTCCCAGGTTCGATTCCGGTCAAGGGCATGAACATTGGTTGCGGGCACATCCCCAGTAGGAGGTGTGCAAGAGGCAGCTGGTCAATGTTTTTCTCTCATCGACATTTCTAGCTCTCTCTCTCTTCCTTCCTCTCTGTAAAAAATCAATAAAATATATATTTTTTTTAAAAAAGGAAAAGAAAAAGAAAGAAATGCTACAACCTGCTCTCATTAAGACACCATGCTTCTAGATTGGGAGCCCAGGGGAGAGGGAGTCAGGTCTCTTTGGCTACATCTGCCTGGAGTGAAGCTTTCATCAAGCTGAGCTAGGAAAGTAGGAAGGGGAGGGAGCAGGTCATGGACCAGATCCCTCAGACTCTTGATATTCTTGCTGAGATTAGTAGATTCTCTTGAACAAATATTTCTTCATTTGCTGTATGTTTTTAGGACAATTGCCAAAGACTTTAAATGGCTGTGTGTGGTTTTATTATTATTATTATATGTATAATTTTCAACAGTTATGCTTGTTTCACTGGAGAGTGATTCCACAGTGCTGCCATTCCGGAATTAAAACTCCCATTTTCCTCTTAATTTTATACTGTTTGTTTGACATAGAAAAGTCATAAATTTTTATAGAGTCAAATCTATTCATTTTTCCTTCTGTTGTTTGTTTTACTGCTTTTATGCTTGGAAATCCAGTCCCCACTCAGAAACTTGACATATATTCACCTATACTTATTTATGTTTTCCTAATTAACTTGACACTGAATTTACAGTAAGCCCAGTATTTATGTTAATATAAGGTGCATGGTTGCTATCAAAATTAACTTTTATTCAAATGGCAAATCTCCTAATTTATTGAATAATTTATTATTCCCATTTTTTAGAAAAATTATTGAGTTGTTATATATACTGTTGGTCCATCTATATTTTACATATATGACACTGCATGAATAATATTATTTTTCCAATATTTTTAAAAATCTGAAGCCCTCAATATTCTGAATGTTCAAAATTTTCGTAGCTGTTTTTATTCATTTATTATGCCAGATGAACTTTAGAATTATTTTGCTCTCATAAAATTCCAATGTAATTTTTATCAGAATGACATAACCTGTAAGTTAATTTGGAAAAGCCTTTCAAGGTATTTTTGCAGTATTCACTTGTCCCAAAGAAGAATGTAATGTCTCTTCATTAATTTAAATCATCCTTTAAATCTCTAAGAAAATTTGAAGTTTTCTTTCTAAAAGTCCAATATATTTATTAAGGTTACCGTTAATTTTAATTGCTTTGTGTTGTTTTGCATTTTTATTTCTCTCACGAGTAGATTTTTAATATGTCCTATGATAATGCTTATTACATAGGAAACCACCAACATGTCTCACCAGCATATCTGCCTACTTTATGAACTCTTAATTAATTTAACAACTTTTCAATGTTATAGAGCAGGCTCAGTTCCCTTCAGGCAAATAAAGAAGGAAATTGTTGTTATGCAAATACTAGAGGCCTGGTGCATGAAATTCATGCATGGGAAGGGTCCCTAGGCCTGGCTGGTGATCAGGGCTGATCTGTGGGACAACCAGCGGAGTGATTGAGGAGTCCCTGATGGCACCCACCTTGGCTGGCCTGGGCCTGTGGGCTGGGGGCAGCTCCTACACTGAACATCTGCCCCCTGGTAGTCAGTGCACATCATAGCAACCAATAGTTCTGCCATTGGGTCGATTTGCATATTGAGCTTTTATTATATAGGATAGGATAATTTTTTCAAGAGGTTTAGTGTGCCTTATTTACTTCTCTAAGCATCTGCATCAAAAATTGAAGGTCTGTCCATGTGGCTCAGTTGGTTGAACATCATGCCATGTACCAAGAGGTCCCTGGTATGATTGCTGGTCAGGGCACATGCCTGGGTTGTAGGCTCAATCCCCAGGAGAGAGTTTGCAGGAGGCAGCCATCGGTGTTTCTCTCTGCTTCTCTTTCCTCTCTCTCTTTCTAAAGATCAACAGAAGCATATTTTAAAAAAATTGAAGGTCAAAACTGGCCCAAAGAAGACCCTTTCTCTTGCCAAAACGTTTGTGGATGTGCTTAGGAGTTAAGACTCAATTTAATATCAGCCAGATTCAAATATAATTGGAAAAGCAGACTATGTGGAAACAAAATATCAACTTGACCCAGGCTCAAGTACACCTGGTTAATAGAGCACCTTGACCATGCATTTGTGTCCCCTCCAAGCCAGGCAAAGCAGGGTTTGAACCCCAGCTATGTCTGTTCATGTTCTAAAGCTACAAGTGGACTAGTTAAAAACAAACCAAACACAAGAAATTGCGAATATTTTAAGATTTCTGCCGCCCAAGAACCAATTTCTCCCCCTTGGGGGTGATATCTCCCCTATTGAGAATTTAGCAGGATATTATACTAAACTTACACATTGATTCCAGAACCTGCCCTTCTTCTCTCATTTCTTTTTAATCCTTACAGCAACACAAATAATATTAATATAGATATATATATATATATGTCAATATCCTATAGAGCTTAACAGTTAAATATTTTCAATTAAATTTTAACATATCGTTAATATAGTTATAGAGCTTACTGTTTCTTTAGAAGAATGAAGCAATGCTGCGGAAGAACAGGATAAATTAAGCATTTTCCACCCACCCTCCATTCACCACTAGGAATTTGATCGTTACCTTAAAAGCAAGCAGAATGTTTTCAGTGCCCAACCTCTGCATATCAACTTTCCTTTTGTTCCTTCTTCCCTCGACCGCAGTGGTTCTCAGATTCCAGGGAACAGAAGGCTCTCTGACGGATTGAACACGCACTATCTCATGTACTCTCCATTACAAGCACTTTGGGGCTCTGTTCAAAGACCATTTGGCTAGACTCGGTTTTCACCTCGCAGGCTGATTGGAGGACCTGACCATTGTACAGTTCCTCACAATTCAGGACTTTAGTCAGAACAGAGCTAAGTCTGGACACTGATAGGAAGAGGGACAATGACAAGCTTTTCTAGAAAAATCACAACCACGGCCTGAGAAAAATAGTCACATTAACTGGAGACAGCATGGGGGGGGGGGAGGGGGAAGGAAGGAGGGAGAATATTCAGAGAGGCCTTAATATATGAATAACTAGCAAGAAGGATGAAGCACAAAGCAAACCAGTTATTTTGTTGGTTGACAGATGGGAGGAGGACATGGGGAGTGTGGTTGAAAAAGGTGGAGGGATTAAGAAGAACAAATTGGTTGCTACAAAATAGTCATGGGATGTAGAGTACAGCATATGGAATGTAGTCAATAATCCTATAAAATAAAAGAGTAATATGCAAATAGACGGAGCTGCAGAACAACCAAACAGCAAATCAAAGCATAATATGCTAAGGCTACTCAACTGCTCGCTATGACATGCACTGACCACCAGGGGATAGATGTTCTGACTAGTAGGTTAGCTTGCTGCTGGGGTCTGGTGATCAGGACTGAACAAGATGGGCCAGACATGCCCTGGAGCCTGCCCTCTAGGGGTCCCTCCCTGGCTCGAACATGCACTGGTGGGGTCCCTCAGCCTGGCCTGCACCCTCTCATAATCCAGGACCTCTCAGGGGATGTCGGAGAGCTGGTTTCAGCCGAATCCCATAGGCCACTCCCCTTTGGAGGGCACCAGATGCAGGGCTTATGACTGGTGAGGCCTTATATGCTGTCGCGGCAGCACAAGCCTCTCCCAGTCGGGACTGATGGGGTGCGAGCCCATGGCAGGGACAGTGGGACAGGGATGAGCGGGAGCAGCAGGTAGGAGCTGCAGACAGTGTTGGACTGCAGGTTTTAGCATGATCCCTGCAGGCCACCCAGAGGGACCCCACCCATGCACGAATTCATGCACCAGGCCCCTCGTATTCTAATAACCAGATGTGGTGCTGGATGGGTGTGGAATTTAGTGGGGTATTCGCCTATTATGTTATGTCAGGTCACTGGGGTATACAAATAATAATAATAATAATAATAATAATTAATAATAATAATAATAATAATAAAAGAAAAGAAATAACAGAAAGAAAGAAATGCAAACCAGTTATGATGAGCCCAGATGCTGATTCAAACTCTTATTTTTTAGGAAGATTACATAACTGATTGATGCTTTAATTTCCCAATCTAAAAATTATGGATATTTACTCTACTATGTGGCTATGTTATCCACGGGATTAAAGAGAAGATGAGATGAGTTTATATGTATATAAAGTGCTAAAAACATTGTTAGTTCCAGGAGATTGTTAACACTCTATGCTACAGATCACCAATTTCAGAAAGAACTTCAGTGTAGTGAGTGACCCATTGCTGGAAGCAATCAAGCTGACACTGCCTGAGTATCCATCAGAATCCTGTAAAACAGGATAGCTCATAGGCTGGGAGTGGGTGGGCGGGGGAGGGAGATGGCAAAAGTGGACAGAGTTAATTTCTCAGATCCTGTCAAGTCCATGACTCAGTGTGGACACAGAACCACCTACCTAATTATTCCCGGGCTTCAGCTACTTGAATATTTTGCCTGAGGGAAGTTGTTTGCAAAATGGACCCATAAACAAAATCCCACACAGCGGTGGCCTGAAACTCTTCCCTGTGTGGTTACTGATGTCTTCACTGCCGTTCACATTGGCTACCTGGACGCCGGAGCCCAGTGGCCACCCCCCTCGGTCCTTGCACTGAAAATTCTTTGTTAGCCGCCCAATGAGTGGACTGCCAGTTCCTGCTGAAAGTATGTCTCCACCTTAGATGGACTGTGTTTTCCTTGATGCTGACAATCAGCAGCCTTCACTGGTGGGAAAGAGACTGTATATCTACACTCCTGTTGTGATAAAGCTGCCCAGTGTCCACGCAGCACATTAAAAGCCACAAACCAAACAGCTTTATTTAAAAATATATGCGTAGCTCCAAATAACTGGGGGCAGGCAGTGATTTCTACTTAATGTGTAGAAATCGCACTGGATATAAATAAGTCACATGTGTAGCCACAGATGTAAATTCTAAATATGCTCAGTTTGGCAAGGATGAATCTACTGGCCTTTTCTTAATTTTTTTGTTGTTGTTGTCTTTCTCATTTATTGAGTACTTCATGATTCCTATTACCTCTTCATGAAATCTCTCTTTTCCCCTGACTCAGTCACTTGCAAATTTTCTTGTTCCCTCAACCCTTCAAATGTGTCCTCTTTTGCCTGCCCCTTCTCCCCTTTCCTACCCTCCTCTTGCTATGGTGCTTATGTTTTTGCTCTTTATACCCAGTGAACTCATTGGTGTGTTTTTTTAACTCCATATGCCATCCAGCCCTGTCAAGCTGTCTATAAGTGCTCTTTGGGGAATGATAATGGGAAAAGATCAGGAAATACTTTGGTAGAGCATTGCTCTTGATTTGGGCACCTTATGAATGCAGTTCGAAAGGGCAGTAATAATTCATGCACTCTGGACTTAAATGAAATGCACCAGTCTTTCCAAAGAAATTTGATTATTGGGTTATGATGAAAAAAATATACTTTTTCTTTTACCTAACATGGTTGATTTTTTATCATCATGTCAATCTAACTTAACAACTGACTGCACTCTTTCGTTGATTGATCAATTGAAGACTTTAGCTCAGCCCTAACTGGTTTGGCTCAGTGGATAGAGTGTTCGCCTGAGGACTGAAAGGTCCCAAGTTCGATTCTGATCAAGGGCATGTACCTTGGTTCAGGCACATCCCCAGTGGGAGGTGTGCAGGAGGCAGCTGATCGATGTTTCTCTCCCATCGATGTTTCTGATTCTCTATCCTTTTCCCTTCCTCTCTGTAAAAAAAAATCAATAAAATGTATTTTAAAAAAGAAAAGACTTTAGCTCAGGCCTCTTGGCCCAGATGCCAGGTGGAGAATTCTACTCCTAGAATATCTCCATGCAAAGGCCTGCTCCCAACCAAATCTGTTTACAAGTAGTATTGTTTCTGTTCTCTCCCCTTTACTTGACAACTCCTTCTACTGAGATTCAAATATTCAACTCTCATTGGCTCTTTTATTTTTTTCTCCTTCGTCTTAATAGTTTCCCTACAACCAATGAGCCATAATGCACTGACTCTATCCATAGAACATATCTCCCTTACCCGCTCCTTTGTATTCACATGTAAGCCTTGGCGATCAAAGGTCAGGGTGACCACAAAAGTCACCTATTGTCTCTGCTTCTGGCCTCCTCCTTCTCAAATCAGGCACCTTGGCCTCCTAAAACACTGGTGTTCACCAATTCACTCATTCATCCAGTAAATATTTATAGAGTCCCAACCTGCATGCCAGGAGGACACTCCAGGGTGGTAGCCACTCAGGAGGTACCCAATAAATCTTTGTGGAAAATTTATAAAATTCTCGTATTTATTTAGATTTAGTGAATATCCTTTGAGCTACTTGACTCTGCTGATTCTTACGAGAGGGGGATTGAGTCAGACGATCGGGGTTGCAAACGTTTTTAGCACAACAGTGTAACATATTGAAAATTGTTCCTCAGGGGCCACTGTGAGTGCCTCACAGAACCATATTAATGCTTCAATGTCCTCTTCCAGTTTGCCATGGTACAAAGGACAAAGTCAAGGGAATGTGAGAGGAATAAAGACGTTCTTATTCTTGTTATTTATTTGCCTGGCCCATACCTCCACATGGGGTCAAGCTCACAAATGAAAGGAGTATGGAGTTGTTGTTTCTTAAGGCTCATCAAAAAAGCCTTTGACCAAAAATATATCACCTCCTGGGCCAACCTCATGGTGAAACTCACAAGTTAGTTTTTGGAATTAAAACATCAAGAGCTCAGCCTAAAATGTTATTAGGGAAATGACATATTAAACCATGGCTGGCCTTTAATTTCTTACTACCAATTAAGCTATGTTCGACAACACTTGAGTTATTTTACAGTCTCTCACACATCTTCTCTTCTTTTCCATTCCCAACGCTGTCACCCTGGGTCAGGCCCCACCAGGGTTAGCACGTAGGTTTGTGGAGCTCTGAACTTCTCCAGAGTGGACCATTGCTTGAGACCACACAGCAGGGTGACATTCCCAAACAGCCTTTTCTTCTCTTAACCCCCACCCCATTTTTTTTTTTAAAGGAAGATTTGCACTAATGTGTGGCTTGGTGGTTGAGCGTTGACCTATGAACCAGGAGTGTCGACCTATGAAACAGAATTTCTATTACTAGTACACAAAATATTAGTCCTCTATTTTAACATAGTTTCATTTACTGTTCACCTACTGGTCACACATTGAACAAGGTGACGCTGGATCATTCTGTCCCTCCAACAAAAACTTTCTTTCCTTCCTTTTATCCTTTTCCAATTCATAGCTATTCTTGAAGTCCCAGCCTAAATTCTGTCTTCCAAGAGATCCTCCCAGACTATTCCAGTCCAGTCCTTTCTCTCCTCTGAACTCTTCCAATAAATATCATGTCATCTGTTTATTTGGCACGTGTCATTTGAAAAATTATATTTTTAATGCATGTATCTTAAAGAGATCATAAAGTTCCCACAGATATGGACAGGATCTCCTGTTATTTTTGTATTTTTCATTAAAAAACTGACAGTGCTTATTTTGAGAAAATGCAGGAAGCTTATACACTTATGAGGATCTCTCTGTGTGCATGTTATAATTCAATAGTTGATTTAATAAAACAGCAATAACAACCAACCCATTGGTCCCACCAATGAAAGAAATATGAAGGCAAAGAACACAATGTCCAGGGCTTGCAACTGGAGGTGGATGTGAGGTGGACAAATTGACTGTAGACACTTTTGAATTAGGAGGTGCTGCTTAGAAGAGGAATCACTTGAGCTGCTGAATTGGCCAGGTTATAGACGGGGAAGAATTTATTGAAGCAATATTTGTGAGGTACCTCAGGTATTGTGGTAGGCCCTGACCAGGACAGCTATAATTAATTGCTCTCCTGGAATTTATAACATCTAAGGAGCCTGTGACAATATACACTGAGTGGCCAGATTATTATCACTAAACACATAATAATTTGGCTACTCAGGGTATAAACTATATAATAAAAGACTAATATGCAAATTGTCCCCTCGACCAGGAGTTCGACCAGCAGGCAGGCTGGCCAACTGCCCATGTCCCCTCCCCCAGGCCAGGCTGGCTGGACCCCATCCATGCACAAATTCATGCATCGGGCCTCTAATATAAATATATATACACATACTGAATGGCCAGATTATTATGCTTTCAGAGATCATAATAATCTGGCCACGCAGTGTATGTTCTAGAGTTTTATGGGCTCTCAATCTTTCTGAGTGTAGCCACACTGTGTATTCAGACATTCACAGTCATCACTGAGAAAGTGAGAGGTTGTTGAGCCAGTTTTATAATCTTCTTCAGGGTTGAGACTCAAAGTTACCATATGACAACAGAAAGAACAGCAAGTAACGACCCGATTGCAGTCCCAAGCTTTCCTAATTTATGAGAACCAAAAGAAACCATCAGAGTCCAAGGACACACAGGAAGCTCCAAGCGTGGAAAAACGGAGGCAGTGATCCTAGTTCAGGCTCAAACTGGCCTGGAGACCCTGGCAAAAACATCCAATCTCTCTGAGCCACATGTCTCTGTATAGAAAGTGCAGATACTAGACTACATAATCTTAAGCACAACTGTACTTCTCATATCCGAGGATTCTGTAATTGCTACCGGCTGGAATTTCATACGAGGCAGCTCTGCCTCGGATCCCTCCTATTGGAAGTGAGTGGAGAGTCAGAGGTCTTCCTTTAAGATGCGATTCCCAGGAAATCAGGGCAGAGTGTGTCCATCAAGGGCAAAAGACTGCTTTTCCTTCTCTACAATATGCTCCACTCCATCAACGTTACAGAGAGAGCTTGAATTTGCACGCAACTCTGCTCTATACCCCCTTGCAGTGGTCTCAGTGAATGCCTCTGGCTAGAATTTGAGGAAAGACCAACAAGAGCTCGTAACACTTGCAGCAACATCCATTTAAGACCAAAAAGTCCTCAGCAGCAAAGATGTACATCACTGGCACATCTTTAGAGTGCTCACAAATATCCAGCTCTCTGGGAACTCTTTGTTTTAAATATGTTTTTATTGATTTTTAGAGAGAAAGGGAGAGGGAGATAGAAACATCAATGATGAGAATCATTGATCAGCTGCTGCCTGCATGCCCTCCACTGGGGGAATTGAGCCCGCAACTCAGGCATACATCCTGACCAGGAATTGAACCGTGACCTCCTGGTTCATGGGTCGATGCTCAACCACTGAACTACACTGGCCAGGCTCTCTGGGAACTCTTTGAACCAAAAAGATGCTCATGGTCCAAGGAAGCTATGGAGAAGGTCTCCTTCTAACATCCCTGTAGCTGAAAAACAACAATGCAGACATTGAAACTAATGCTCTGCACTTGGCGGCAGAATTGTGGGAAAAGTTTCAGATGAAAGGAAAGTCAGTGGGGATTGGTCTTTGGCTTTGCGTTTTCATAAAAGGCAGACATGACTCTTCCCTAATGAAGAATGGCTGGGGGAAGCTTAGGAGATTCACTGATTTGCTTTCATTCTCGTCAGCTTATCTAAACCAGATCTGAATGATCTAAGACTTTGGGGGTTGTAAAATGGGACTGGAATTTCTAGGGCAGACATGTCAAATTTGCAAGGCTCCCGATTTCTTGTCATCCTCTCAGCGATGCGGTGCCAGCAAAAACCAGCTAATAGAATCTCATGATCCAAAATTAATTTGGAAAAAAAAAGAACCGGCCAGAATTTTTTTTTTTTTTAACGTAAGAAACAGGAGAGCGATTTAGGTTGGGTTTGCATTTTCGGAAAAGATCCATGTCAGTCTTGCTTTTTATGTTTGTGGATTTGCTCAAGTCTAATTTTTTTTTTTTTTACAAATATAAATTTGTACATTAAAGGAGTATGCCATGATTTTTTGATATATGTATAATTGTGAAATGATTACCATCATCAAACTAATTAACATATCCATATTTAGACTTAATTAAAAAAAACATGCTTTTATTGATTTTAGAGAGACAGGGAGGGAGAGGGAGAGAGAAACATCAATGGGCATGCCCTCTACAAGAATTGAACTGGTGACCTCTGGTTCATAGGTTGAGGCTCAACCACTGAGCCACGCCTGCCAGGCTGAGGCCCCCATTCTTATCTTACAGGTGGTACAAATAGAATCTAGTTACAATAATATACCCACGTAGTATCCCAAGAATCAGTGTACAAAAGGAGGGAGAAGCTGAGCACCCACAGGAGGAGAGAGCTTCATACTTCATGACTCTCCATGAAGCTTGTGAAGCTTAAGCTTCAAGCTATTTCATGAAGGTCTCCATGCACATAATATTAATATAACACAAAAGGTGTATTCCTTTTATCCTGTTCATCTTTTGTGGGCTTTTGTTTTTGGCAGTTTAAGTCACAAGCTCCAGGTACTGAATCTAAAAGGGTAAAAAAAAGATTTTTCCTTACGATATTAATTAAACTACAGTCATTATGTAAATATGGGTTAAGCCCATAGTTAGAATTAAGCACACAATGTATGATCATGGATTAGAATTAATCTGAGAGGCTCAAATCTGAATCTACAGCCTGACGAGATTTAGCTAGCTCATTTAACTGAACCAAGCAAGGCCCGCTAATTATGTATGTAAATGCAATTAGCTTCTGAGCCATTTAACTGGACCAAGCAAGGACCACTAATTATGTATGTAAATGCAATTAGCTTCTGAGCCAAAATTCAGTACTGTACCATCTTGAACACTAACTGCACACCGCATTTCTTGCTATGACACTTAAGTAACCTATATATAAACCTCACATTCCTCCCACACAAGGGCTAAACTTATGTTAGCCTCAAAACTTCTGTTAACCCAGGGAAGGTGGAGCACTTTTCTGTAACCTGAAGTTAGTCACTTTCTCAAACTCTTAGGGATTCGGAGGAGCCAACACTCCTTTGACATTGGTTCTCCCTGAATATTAGTAATCTCTGTTTACTTGAAAAGAAAATGCTCTCCATATGTTTCAGAATCATTTGTATCTAACTCACCACATGGGAGACATAAATAAATATTACATACACATATGTGTAAACGTTTTGTGATGGAGAAGAGACTACTTTTATCTTTAAAATGAGCAATTTTCAGTTTGATCTCTGAGAAGGATAAAAGAAGCTGTGGCTTCTCTCTCTGGTTTGGCTACTCATCCATATGTAACCTCAGGCGTGGGGAAGGTGTCCTCCCTTTGAACTTGAGTCATAGCAAATCGTTCCGGGTACAGAACCTAAAGCTGATTTAAGAAGGACTTCAACCTCCTAGTCTCAGGTTCTTGGAGCCCAATAATGACCAAAGGACCAAGTCTACGCCCTAATTCAAGGACAGGAGCCATATATTTAGGCCAAGAGTAAGGAGACTCTGTTCTCCTGACTCTGCTGCTGTCGATAGGTGATCATTTCACCCGGTTTTCCCAGCACCCATCAGATCAGCTGATTCACAGTAGATGCCCAAGGAAGACTTGTTGAATAAATGGATGAAGAGTCGCTGGCCCAGATTTAAGGGTCCTTAAAGCAGAACAAGATGTTGATTGACAGATGGTTGGGGAAGCCCAGTAGCTAGCACAGGCCTGATATATATACAGGGTTTTCACATGTATCTGAGAAAAGGATACGTGGTTAAATGAGTGGCCTTTCATCTTTGCCATCAACATGTAGTCAGATTGGTTTGCCTTGACCCATTTTTTATTACAAAAGGGAAACACACTTAGTCCTGGTCTCTGCCTGTTGGATGGTTTGCAAAATGATTTGGATAGAAGGAAAGGCAATGTGTCTGTCATGTTCAAAGATGACAAAGCTCAAGGGGTATGGGAGGAGCTAATAGATTATGTGTCAGGAAAAGGATTCAGAATGCTTTCAATGATGATATTAAATGAGTACATCAAACCAAAATAAGGGCTTCATTTAAATGACCACTGATATAAATCCTTCTAGTTTTTCTTATTACATCTACCTGCCTGCTTACCTCTCTATTATATACTGTATGTATGTGTTTGTGTATGCATATATATAATTTATAATTTTTTAGAGAATAGGGATCACTCAACACCTGTTGTTGTATAATCTACTTTTTCCAGTTAACACCACATCATTAAATATTCTTCTGAAATATCCCTTTCCAATACCATCGTGAGAATTCTGAAATTTATGTAGCTATTATGAGATTGTTTTCGTTTTTGTTCTTTTGGACATTGTGACCATAAACATGCTTTTAACTAAGTGTTTGCTCCAAACCAATAATTCTTTAGGATAAGTCCTGAACTGTGATGGTTGACATGGATATTGCTAACTTGCCTTCCAAAGAGGCTGCGTCAGCTTACTTTTCCACCAGCCTTGTGGGAGGGTCCCTGTTTTTCCTCCTTTGCCAGACTCTTGGTTTCATCTTTTGTGAATCTTTGTCCATATATGTAAGTGGCATCTCAATTGTTTGCACTTTACTTTTGATTCATAATTTTGGGGACTTAATTATTGTATTCTATCAGCTATTTGTATTTCCTCTGACAAAAAGAAATTAATTTAAAAACCATAGGGTCTACGTTTGTTTCCCCAAAACTCAATAATGGAATTATGAAATGGGGAAACTTGGCTTGACAGCATATCGCATGAAAGGGAAGAGGAAAATAATACAAGGGGAATATGATAGCAGTCTTCAAATATTTGGATAGTTCGTATATAGCAAAGGAATCGTGTTTAGTTTATATTTTTCCAAAAGGAAAAAGTAGGGCAAGCAGATGGAAAGTTACAGGTTGGCAGGCTCTAGCTCATCTTAAGAAAGAACATTTTAACTGTCTCAGCCATACAAAAATAGAATGGATTGTCCACGGGCTTCCTGTCGTGGGTTAACTGGATGGCTTGGTCTGTCTCTTCAAACTCCATGATTCTTTGCTTCTGTGAACGTGGCTTCACACTAATGTCTTTCCTAAATGTCTTACTATCCACTTAGCTAATGTCAACTACCGTGTAAATGAGAATGTAAATATCTTGAAAAGTACCACTTTTATATCACCTAAGCACAAAAACTTACATGCATTGAGATTTTCATTTACTCAATTTATAATAGTTCATATTATCAGTAAGATTATTGGTTAAACTTAAAAAGTAAATCATTTATTAAAACATGGACAGTTTAATAATAGGCTAACAGAAATTGTCTAGTGTAATAATAGACTAAAAGAATTGTCTAGTTAGCAGGCCTGCTAGAATTTGGGAGTAATTAAAAGCATTTAGTTTAAATAATATATATATATCTTTAAAGGCAATAAAATTAGGGGTTGGGGTAGAAACACGTAAAGGTGGTCAAAGGGTACAAATTTATAGTTACAAAGTACCTAAGTCCAACCTGGCCATTGTGGCTCAGTGGTTGAGTGTCTACCTATGAATCAGGAGGTCAATTCCATGGTCAGGGCACATACTTGCCTTGGGAGCTTGATCCCCGGTAGGGGGCATGCAGAAGGCAGCCAGTCAATGGTTCTCTTTCATCATTAATCTTTCTATCTCTCTCTCTCCCCCTTCCTCTCTGGAATCAGTAAAAAATATTTTTTTTTTAAAAGAAGAACATAAATCTTTGGCATGTAATATACATCATGGTGATTATAGTTATCAGTTCTTTATTGCATGTATGAAAGTTGCTAAGAAGAGTATTTCTTAAAGTTCTCACCACAAGAAAAGAAAACATTTTGTCACTCTGTGTGCTGACAGCTGTTAACCAGACTCATTGTGGTGATCATTTTGCAACATACACAAATATAGAACCATTACATTGTACACCTGAAATTAATGTGCTTTGTATGTCAATTATCTATAATAATAAGAGCATAATATGATAATTGGACCGGATGCCCGAACAACGGAACAATCATCCAGACAACCTTCTGGACGACCTTTCAGATGAAGGTGAGGCTATGAGAACTGAGGGTGAGGCAGCCACAGCAGCTGCGAGGGCTGAGCTCCTAGCACGAATTTCATGCACCAGGCCTCTAGAACCTCAATAAAAAAAGAATAAGAAGTAGTTTGCATTTAACGAACCTTTTCAAGAAATTAAATGTTCACCCCTCCATCCCTACCAATGAGTTAAAAATCTCCAGTTATGGAGGTTTGGTTCAATTGAAAAAGTACAAGTGATAAGATCAAAATGACAAAACATTTTCATCTTTTGTTTAATATGACCCTTTTTTCTTCTCTGGGTTCACCTGGCCAAGTAACTTGACCTGTACTTCTTTCTCCCTCTTTCAAATTCTAAAGAAAGAGAATGGTTGCGCACATCCACGCCAACCTGGATCAGCTAATCATTCCGTAAGAGTAGCTTTTCCTGTCCCTTTCCTGTGGGGATCAGCCTTGGAGTGTGGTTTCTCAGAGAGGGCATCGCACTGCAGAGCACGGGGATTCTGAATCAATTAGTCAGATCTAAAGCTTTAATTCATCATAATACGGTAATAAGCCAGACACGCTGTGGTATGCATTAGCGCCCGACTCTTTCCAATATTCCACTATGGGTTTTTTTTTTTGTATGTGTGTGTATTTTTTTTTTTAAGCCCAGCTGGTTAAGTGATACCAGCCTACGTTGTGTTATATGATCGTGCTGATACTGCAGATAAAATATAGCTGCTATTTATTTTGGTAATTTAATATGGTAGAAGGCCTTTGAGAAAATTCTGCTGTTCACATGCTATTTTAGGGTAACCGGGACCCACCCTGATCCAGGGAAATTGAGTTAAACTGGGCTTGGTGTTTCCATTCTGTTTTGTAGCAACGCATTTCTGGGCTATGTTTAACCCCAAGAAAGCTGGAAACCCTGACCAGGTCAGGGAGGAAAGCCCACAGCCCAGTTCCAGCCCAATTCCAGCATTAGGGCAGTCTATATTTTTGGCAAGTCATTTATGGCTTTTCTACTCCATCTCCAATTTAGGGAACTCATCGCTTCTCATAGGAATGCTTTCTTTCTAAATTATGTGGGGGGTGATGGGAAGAGACTGTATTTGTCTTTTTTGACTTAGCTTATAACCGAGTGTACCCAACCACTATCGAGAAATTCCAGGTGGCTGAAACCGGTTTGGCTCAGTGGATAGAGTCAGCCTGCAGACTGAAAGGTCCCAGGTTCAACTCCAGTCAAAGGCATGTACCTTGCTTGCTGGCACATTCCCGGTAGGGGTTGTGCAGGAGGCAGCTAGTTGATGTTTCTCTCTCACTGATGCCTAGCTGTCTATCCCTCTCCCTTCCTCTCTGTAAAATATCAATAAAATACATTTAATTTTTAAAAAATTCCAGGTGGCAGAAAAGCCTAGATGCCATCCAGAAAACCTTTTTGTGCCTTGTTCTGGCAGAATTAACCTAATGAATATAACTAAGAGGTCAGGGGTAAACACTGGCAAAGAGACAGGCACCCAGGCTACTTGAAGTTTCCCCAAATGCTATACTTCCAGGCCTTTGGATAATGGCCAATGAAGTAACCCAGCTACTCTCTTTGCTGGAAATGTCAGTCCATGTCTTTTAGGAATGGATTCAGATAGGACACTGGTTTTTATCTCTTTGTAGAAAAAAGGAAGGTCATGTCATAATCACCTGGCTACTTTTCCCCACGCACCTTCTTCTCCTCCCTGCACTTCCTGCCCACCTCCACTGGGAAACATGGTTTATGAAGTACCAAGCAACTACTGACAGGGTAGACGTTTTTACACATTGCACGGAAAGAAAATGAAATAATAAATATTTGCACTCACAAACGAACGCCTAGCTTCTTTCTGTGTTTCCATCTCCCCTGCTCTTTCCTGGTATTTTTGAAGGAATGCTGTATGTCAGGACCTCTGCCCGAGGCTAGAGATGGAGAAATAAATCAGCCTTCATTCCTGTGGAGCTTGTGAAGATCTAGTTGGGAAACAAAAACATATATATATATATATATGTGTGTGTGTGTGTGTGTGTGTGTGTGTGTGTGTGTATACACACCCATATATATTCACATATATATGTGTGTGTATATATGTATGTATATGTGTATATATGTATGTATATGTATATGTGTGTATGTATGTATATGTATATATGTATATGTATATATCTGTATGTGTGTATATGTATGTGTGTGTGTGTGTGTGTGTGTATATTTCATTTAGTGGGATATGTAAAGAGAGAGTGCTTCCTGGAATGGTCTCGTTATGACCAGAGTACAATGTACTACATGAACCAGAAGATCGAAATAGAAGGGGCAAGTGCATGGAGGTGGTCTTTGGTTAACATCCCTTCATTGATGTATTGAACACAAACCTTCTCTGTCTTCTCAGAGTCCCTCCTCTGCCTCCTTCATTCTTTCTTAGTCACACCTGCCAAGCTGCTCCTCTCCTTCCTAACATGACTGTGGAACAGGGTATCTGGCTTCTCGAGAAGATGCAAGGACACCGATGTTGCAACCTAAAACTTCAGAAAAATGAACTCCCCTGAGGTTGGACATGGACCAATGGGAAGCAAGAGACCAGAGGGAACACAATACATAATTTCTTTCTTTGTTTTCCTCTCTGAGATGTGGTTCTCTTTGAAAACCCAACACAAATGTCTTCCCTATGAGAAGACTTGAACATACACCATGCGTTACCTACTATGTATGTTGGCAAGTTATTGTCAAGTAATGGCCAGTGAAGTAACTCAGCACAACACACTGCTTCTCAGCTTCTGTTGTCTCTGGTGATTTCCCCTCAGTTCCAATATCCTTGGCTTGCACTTCCCAAATCAGTTGTGGACATTGTAATTCTCGCTTCGTGTTCTGCTTTCTAAAAGGTCTAGCATGAAGCAGCTGGATTCATTCCTCTTTGAAATCTTGTTTGCTTATTGTAGATAATAAAAAAAAAAGTATTCAATACTGACCAACCATTTCCAAGTGATTATATAACCTCAAATGAGCAAATGTTTATCTGTTTTCTAGTAAGTGGGAATAGTCTATTTATGGTGTATTTAGGAACTAGTCCTAGCTCTGCAGATGATGTAGGAACTGTTGCTAGCTGTCTTATCTCCCATCGTGTGTCTCCTTCCTGGGTAGATACAAGGGTTGTGTAAGACAATGAACTTGATAGTTATTTGCCAAGGGACTAACTCTCACACATTCATTAGGAAGTGTCCATTGGGAGTATGTGTCTTCCAAGTTGAACCTTATGCTTCCTGAACTAATCTCACACATTTCATATTTCTCCTGCTCTACATCTTACCTTACAAATGATCTGGGTCTCTCCTTTTTTATTGCTTTCATTCTTACCCTTGTTCTGTGGTAGAAGCAAAGGTCTCTCAGCCACTATCACTTGCTTTTCTCCTCAACTTCTTTCTAATTTGTGCACAATATATATGTGAATTCAGATTATTTCCTTTAGAAATATGCAACAATTCTGTAACTTTTGTTTGAAGTTTAATGTAGATTTACTTGAACCTTATTTCAGTACCTTTCCTGACACCTGTCTAAAATCTTACAACAGCATCAAACTGATTTGTTGAAAAGACAGTTGTTCCAAAATATAACATGTTCAAATCCAACTACCACCAACACCACCATCCTGCCAGATTATCAGTTTCATGGGGGATATTTGACTTGTTCACTCCTCCTTCCCCAGCACCTGGATCCCAATAGACATTTATCAAATGAGTGAGTGATTCAGCAAATGTGCAGAGCTCTGTTTAAAATCCATGCAGACCTCATCAAGGTCATGTCTGAATTCTGCCCAACTTAAAGGGGCAGTGTAAATGCTGACCATCTAAGAAGATGTTCTTGGATTCCATCCCATCCCTAAGTCAGCCTTCATACTTTGAACTTCTATGACATTTTATCTGCCCATCTCTTATGACAGTTTTCACTTCCTACCTAGAATCACACTTACATTGTACTTATGTCTTTAAATTCTGGTCCATCTTTCTATTCACCATTGCACCTAACCACCATGCCCGATCAATATTCATGTCATTGAATAGGTAGTGTGTGTGTGTGTGTATGTGTGTCTGTGTGTATGTGTGTGTGTGTGTGTGTGTGTGTGAGAGAGAGAGAGAGAGAGAGAGAGAGAGAGAGAGAGAGAGAGAAAGACAGAGAGAGAGCACCAATCATGGGTCATGAAACCAATTTAAATCATTACCTTTGGAAATACCATACTGATCTCAATAAAAATACTATTCACAGATAGCAGGAACTTAATCATGATAATACCCTATCTAAGAGAACAAATCTTTTCTCATAGACTCAGCAATAGCTTAGCAAGTCATGTAATTGATTCTAGAGGTTTGGGGCAGAGGGAGAGGGGGGGAAATCATGGCAAAAAATAACATCAATATCATATTTCCCCAGAGTAAGAGCCTTAGGCATTCATCTTCTGATTTATCTTCCACTATGTACATACTTAAGACAAATTGTATTATTATTATTACTTATTAAAGGAAAACACAGGAATTCCCTCTCAGACATTTCTCCTGGTTGACCCCAAATTTGCTTTGAGGCCATTGCTCTAACACTCACTCTAATTTTCCTCTAAACTTCTGGATCATAATTCACCCAGATCATTAGCAATTTTCCTTCCTCGTTGCCTGATTTCTGTCTGCCCCTGGGTGGCTCTATTTTAATTACAAGGGGGGAAAAAAAGATAGAATGGAAATGTTTCAATTGTAAACATGCAGAGGTTCTTTGGGCAAATATGAGTTTGGCAGAAGGAAAGCCCGTGGTCAGCTTAGCTGTAGCTATTTGGCTCCAAAGCAAGAATAATTTTGAAGGAAATGAGGATAGTTTTTTTTTTAAGTGACAATTTTCTCCATCAGGTAGATTACATGATTTCCTGTTATTTTATGATACTGATATTTCACTTATACATTTTTCCATCTGGAGTGTACTTTTCTAATCCCTTTGTAAGCCCTTTGGATTCAGTTTCTTTCTTCTTTTTTTTTTTTTTCTATCTTACTCTCTTCCTTTTCTTTTTTCTTTGAGTGACCCTTTCCAGCAACCGTTATCAGATACCAGAAAACATAAGTTTACATCTTAGCTAAGGAGCTTATCCACTCACACAAAGCTACCCCTATAGCCCCAGAGAGTGTGGGGCCGGAGTAGAAATCAGGCTTACCTACTAACGTTACTTTCACCTGAAACCTCAGCTCACGCCTCGAACGGCTTACAACAAAAATCCCTGAAAATTAAGACTCACAGGGCTGCCAGCCTATGGACATTTTTCCACACAGGAGACAGAAAAGCAGGTACGGCTGAAGTATCTTTCAAAGAGGACAACCAGCCACTGGCTGTGGTTCGTCGGAAAAGGAAAATAAAGCAAGTGTTCTTTAAAAGCTTAAAAAGGACCAAGCAGCTCTATTCCTCCCCCTTCCTCCCAGTGGGGCTGTGAAGGCTTCCCAGGCGGAGGAAGAGAAAGAGACAGGACAAAGACCAAGTGTCGTGGGGATAACATTACAGACTGATGGCCACTCCTGTGATGAGATTTCATGACCAGTGGAACAAAATGGGAAACATGACTTTCTTTATGGGCATTATTTCCTGTATCTGGAATACACTGGGCTGTTTCATTCATTCGTGCAAATGGCAGCCCACCACCTGGCTTCCGCTCGCTCATCCTTGTTTATTGGCCTGACTTCCCCGACACTGGACTCGGCCTTGTCCGCCTCCCATTCCTGGTGGCCCTCATCCAGGAGTTTGGCCAGGACTTTCAGAATTTTACTAGCATCCCAGGAAAGTGTGTTTAGAGAAAAATATGGCAATGATAATAAACATGTTTATCAGAATTTTTACGTAGGAACGCTGGGAATGGATATTGAATTCTAAAAACTGCAGCACTTCTTTGGTCCATGTGGAGGAGAGGATGGACAGACTGCCAGTTATGGGATATGTACAGCCAGAGAGCCTCAGAGAGGGCTCAGTGAGCCGGTGGTAGGAAATGTACAGGCTGCTAAGAACCTCTTGTGGGGAGGACATTGGGTGTTAGGACCAGGAACCTTGATTTCTTCTGTGATATGGATAATTATTTCAGGGTTAGATTGTCTGCTTCATCCTACAAGCCCAATTACTACTAAAGTTATCTAGATAATTCAGACCAAAGAAAAGCTACTGCGACAACAAATCTTCACTTATTTCCATTCAATATGTATCTTGATTGTTTATCTATCTAAATCTTATTCAAAATACTGCCTGGCATATTGAAGACTTGTCTCATGAATGGATGAATGAGGTAATTAACAAACTATAGGCTTCTCTCTCACCCTCCACCTTGCCTAAATTAATAGCACATCAGCACCTAAACTGAAACATTCTCTATTGGATGTTGGACATATCTTCCCCCAAATAATTTACATGAAGTGCAAACATTGGCACAATTTCATTCCTCCTCCAAGATCACAGAGGTGAATGTCAGACCTGGAAGGAGTATCCACTCTCCGGCTTCAGGAAGGGTCCGGTTGTGTGAGTGAAGTGATGTGTTTGTTTCCAGGATGAAAGAGAATAGTGGCCAGGTCAAAGGATGTTCTCAAGAACAAAGACTAACAGAATAACTCTCAGTACATAGTCATCAACCTAAAGTTAAAATTCAGTATAGACACATGTTAGCTCTATCACCAAACTCTTCACAATATATTAACGACACACTCTTGACCTTATCCCTGTGGGAACAGCAATTCCAATATGAAAAGCATACCATGTAATTTAAATATGAGCCCTAATGTGCTTAAAAACGTATCCAGCCAGCAATCTATCAGACTCTCCTCCCTCGGTTAAGCAGCATTTGTGTTCAATATAAAGCTGATGCGACTGGCTCACATACAGTGTTCCATGCGGACTGAACACATGAGCTCATCCCTGAGTGGGTGACAAGTGTTTCTGATGCAGGCTCATCATCAAGGACTCAACCGAATTAGTCAACATCCTCCATCGATATCAAAGTCATCTGTAACGTGTGTATCTGTCTGCAGCCATTACATCATCTTTTTTAATACTCATGTCTTTCTTTCTTGTTTGCTATCCCTTTGTGTTCAACTAAATGGGCATTTAAATCCTCATTCCCAACCAAATGTTCCTGACTGATGTCTTTTTCCCACCTTGGGACAGAAGCAAATGACTTACATATGAAATGTATTTCCATATCTCTCTCTCTCTCTCTCTCTCTCTCTCTCTCTCTCTCTCTCTCTCTCTCTCTCTCTCTCTCTTTATTTTGGAGAGAGAAGGGGAGACAATCCAGTTAAATAATTGGCTTCACTGGTTTCCTCCACTGAGATGACTGGCTGCTTCACTAGATTACCCAGCGAGCACAGTCATCTCACACTGAGGAGATACAATACATGAGCGTCACTTTTCCAGTTCAGAAGCTAGGGCTTGTATAGAGTTGAGAGTCAATGAAGCTCAAATCTGTCTTGAATCTTTCCTTCAATTCAAACCAGCAACTGTGAAAAAGATAGTTTCGTTACTTGTAAGGGGACATGTAAGCCATGAATCTTTATATTTCCTTGGGTGGGAGGACAGTTCCACTTCACTCCCAAGAAGGGGAAAAGGAGAGACATGTTTTTGTCTCACCTTTCATTCACTCCCTACGGTGAAAGAGTAAAAGATCACATTGGTAGGAATGGGGCACAGCAACCCAGCCCCTTCCAGCAGATCACGCATGCTCTCCATCTTGTCCTCCACACAGCAAACACATTTGGGCAGGAATTGGTCTGTCAGGCACAAGACTACAGCTTGGTAAAAGGGCTCAATTTGAAGGGAGGGAAGCAATTAGGAAACCTGATCACAGCCTCTTCTTTAAACCATGTTTTCAAAATCTATTTCCAACCCAAAAGCCAATATTTATTTCTCTTACCCCACTGTCTATCTGATTTAGAATGTAGAGGAAGACAAGAGGATGATTAATCACCAAATCTCAACCAATGCCTACTTTTCTCTTTTCTCTATAAGCCCTTGGCTTATGACATTGCTTACATCTCAGTGCCACCAGGAAAGTGCAGACCTTTGCCATTTTCAGATACTCAGAGTATGAGTTCCACTGCTTACAAGACTTGTGACCTTGGGCTAAATTAATTAGCTTCTCTTTGCCTCAGTCCTCTCACTTCAAAGCAGGCCAAAAAAGGCAAGCCACCTCATGCTGTTTTTATGAGAAGGTAATGAGTTAATGACACACAGCCAGGTCTTGGTTTGAGTCCTAACTCTGTCACTAAGGAACATTCAGATGTCTCCCCCAAAGTACCCAATGAGATAAAGCCAAGCAGAGAGCAAAGGATGTTATCTGCACAAAGCATGCCTGTAATCTTTATCTGAAGAGAGAGAGCGAGCATTATCTCAAATAAATACCCTAGTTGGTTTAAATTCACCATATATGGTTCAGCTATCCCTGTCTTTCTCCCTGGGGGTCTCTCCCCATAATATTACTGATGTGTAGAAAAGGCACCCTTTGACTATAAAATGAAAAGATATAGTACCTGGCAACCCATTCCAATGGTAATTGAAGAGAGAGCCATGATATTGCTCTCCTGGGCAAATGCAGGGGGTTAGATGGCTGAGATAAAGAGCTCCCATTGGCTAAGTGGGCTCATTGTGTTTGAACAAACACCTTTGAAAGGTAGGGCTAGTCTTTGAATGTTTTCCTCTCTTAGAAACTGAAACTGGGGCATCCGGGATTTCTTTACCCTGCTCTCTTGTGAATTTCCTTTTCGCTCCTAGCTGCATTTTGCTCGCTTGTCATCACTTCATATTCTATGGAACGTATAAGCTCGCCTTTGTTCCTGCTATTTTAAGCTCCCTCCTTATCATGGGAATGATACTTGTTCCTTCCTTGCTCAATGGTCTCAGCATTAGGTTTGAAATCCCCAGACGAGCTGGAGCCATGCTGTGGAATCCCAGGAGAGCTGAAGGGATGCCTCTTCTCTCCTGAAATGTTTGCAGCTTCTTTTCGGAGGTTCACATAGTAGAAACAGAGGAGTTATTTCCTCTAAGTGACAGAGCACGTTTATCCTGACAAAATGCTTTGCCCTATCAAAGGAGGCTTTCCCTGTAGCTTTCTATTGTACAATGAGGAAAGTAAGTTTCAAAGGGAAGTTGTGTGTGTGTGATTTTTCTGATGCCACCTGTCAACAGAAGATATTAACATGTTTTAGTATTAATTTGAACCCAGGGCCCATTTTATCCACATATGTGCTCTTTCTTACCCGCGTGTTGATGCCTGGAACTAAATCTGTAGAGGAGACCTTTCAATCACCATTAGAGATAAATATGAACATGAAAAGGCAACAAAGAATAAAGACACCTTGACAAAGACACTGGTTCTCCTGGAAAGAGACACCTAGTCTGCTTCCCTGCTTCCACCTCAGTACACCTGAAGAAATGACACATGCCAACACCACAGGAACTCTTGGTGACAGTCAGTGAGCAGAGGACTTGAAGAATCACTGACACTACCTCCTTTTCAAAGAATGAGCTTCATCAGAGGGATAGACACTAGGAGGAAGGACCCATAGAATAGGAGGTCAAGAGCACTGAAGATAAATTTGGAGAACTTTTCAATTCTCCCCAAGATTGACCCTGTCAAAGCCAAAAACAAAAGCCCTAATGTGTGTACTGGTGGGCACAGTTGCTATACTATGGAGACTCCCAGGTGGTACTTCAGTACTGACTACTCAAGTCATCAATCTTCTTGCATCTACTCTTAAGAGGGTCTGACACAGCCCAAAGTGTGCAACCATGGCTGCCTTCTCGGGTGTGTAACACATCCAGCTATCTCCAAGGAGCAGACACATAGAAGCACCAGGCAGAATATAGAGTGCATAGGTATGAAGATATGAAGATAGAAAGCCAGTCACCATCCATTAAGAAGTATTGTGTGTCCATACAAAAGGGATGATTGTGTACACATTTAATTCCTATACCTTCTCTGTGAGGTGTAGACTATTTTCAAGAAGAGGAAATGGAAAACTCAGAGTATTTAGTAACTCAATCACACATTGACTGACTCCAAAAGTTTTTGGTTTTTCTACAGTATCATGGTGTTCTCTTCCTTCGTATCCTCCATAAATGTTCAAGACACACAGGTGACTGTCCAACTCCCGGACAGATGGACAATGCTAGCCTGATTCGCCTGGGTTGGCACTTTTTACGGTGGTGACATCTTTGGAAGCATTTGAGCTGGGTGTTTCTGGCTAACGTTATAATCAAGTATAATAATCATGACTCAGAGGTGAACTAATAAAAGTGCTCACAAAAGAGCCCAAACAGTTAGTTCATTCCCACAGACATGTGGAAGGAAGACTGGACCACCACTCTCTAGGCATGAATTATGGTCAAAAGCTTGAAGCTAGACAAAATCTCACTCTGCCTGCCAATCTCCCAAAGGGAAAGCTGGATTCCTGGTATAGTGTTGGGCAGTGATTCTTAACTGTGACTGCCCTCTCCCCCTAGGGCAATACCAATAGCAGCAGCACCTGGGAACTTGCTAGAAATGCAAAATCTCCAGCCAACTCCAAACCTAATGGGATTAAGGAATCCAAAACTCTGAGGGTGGAGTCTGGCAATGCTGTTTTAACAGAAAACCCTCCAGGTGATTCTAATGCCCATAAAAGTTTGAGAAGCACTGAGATTTCCCTTCTGTAGCTTGAGAATTATATCCATCATTGGTCTAGTGGATCAGCTAAACCATAAAGACGGAGGTGATCAGCTGCACCAGACTTGATAGGACTATAAAAGAATCTTTCCCACCCTCACAGAGTTACTTACAGACATGAAGCAAGTACCAAACAATTTGAGTTAGCACACAATTCCATGTTGCATCATATAGTTCAGACGCAGAGGGGGAGCCATGTGGCTGCTACATATGGTGAACAGAGATCAATCAGCCGATTATAATTCAGGTGAGCAGAGAAAATGCATACTCTAATACCACTTCAAATAATGCAGAGGATCTGTGGTTTGCCCACAACTCTAGCAGCCAACAGCCAACGGCTGGCCTGATGCTAATCCCTTGGAAATGGGGTGGCTCTTGGAGAAAAGCATAAAGGACCTAGAATAAAAAATAAAAAAAAGCTTGAAACTTAGAATCACAAACAGTTCCAGATTCTACACATAATTGCCTTTGGCTGCAAACCAAAGGCTTGCGTGCTCGGGGTGGGAAGTACTTTTGGTCATGCATCAAGCCATACTTGTGCCCACAGATAGTGATCTGCACATTAAAGAATTCCAATGACAGGATCTGGGCAGATGGCTGCGCAGACCAGTCAGTGTGGGAGATAAGAGAGTTGCCTTTGGACTTGGCCCAAGCACAAAGGATTGAGGTGTCACACTTGGTCATTCCTTGAGTGCCTTCTGTATATAGAATATTGGTTGGATATTAAAACAGTTGGTAGTTCAAACAGTCCCCACTTTTGAGAAGTTCAGAAACCATCCTAGAAATGCCAAAAACAACAGATAAACAAATAAAAGAACACAAGAGCAGAAACTATGTAAATACAGACTGCCTTAATTGAGCAGAGTTAACCAAGGAGTGACTAGAACCAGATACTGTCAGCAAAGGAAAACACAAATAAAATATAGGAAATTAGCAGCGGGTGAAGATCTAATTTTAAAGGCAAGGGAAATAGAATGAATGATGGTTGAAGGCATGAGGGACAGAGAATATAAAGAAGATCAAGGGCATCTATTTGCTTAAGAATAAAAACATAGACCACTTTGTAAGGAGGGGCGGGAAGGTCATTGAGTAGGAGCCTGAGAGCTGTTATCGAGAAGTTTTGCTGTTTCTTTAAAGTGTACATTTAGAGGTAGATACAGAATTCTGGGTATAATGTTCGTATGATAGAAATTATACCTGAGATTGACTCTCTGGTGGACCAGTGCTGAGGGGGTTGTGGTTGTTGAGTTAAAGGCAAAGGAGGGAAGACTAAAGAAACATCGCAGAGGACCATGGGAAGGACAGAGTGGAAAAAGAACCATCCCCCAGGCTGTCCCAGGCTACCATCATCCTGACCCTGGGTGATTGCTGCAGCCACCGTCTTCCAGCCAGATCTTCACACACACACACTGCTTTTCAAACACACCAAGCAGCTCCTATCTCTTTTGTGTCCCTATATGGAAGTGTCTTTTCCCAGATTGACACCCTCTCCCCTCTGCTAAGTTCTTTTGGTTCTCTGCTTAAATGTCCCATTATTAGAGAGACCATCCCTAAATAGCCTATCTGAAACAGGACCCCACTGCCATCACTACCCCAGCTCTCTCAGTCCCCTCACCTGCTTTATCTTCCTTCTGAGCACTTAGCGCTGTCTCGTGTGTGTCTATTTATTTTTTCACTAATGATCTGGCTTCTCTCTCCAGAGTGGAAGCCCCTCTTGATTTCTGTTCGCTGTTCTAGCCATAGCATGCATAGCAGGCTTTCCATCATGGTTGTTGAATGAATGAATAAGTGAATGAATGAAGAGTACATGAATAGATCATTTTGGCACTTGTGTTGCAATGTCTTTCAAAATATGTTGACATTTCAGTTCTCTTTGACTCATCTCAAGTTCCCCTCTAACTTTGGACTTCATTCACCCAACCCTTAGAGTTCGGTGATTCTGTCTGCAAATGGGCAGGGTTCCCTATGGATTGTCCCAAACAGTAGTGACTGGTATAGCCAGTCAGAATGCACAACATCCATGGTTTTATGCATTTTTCTGTCAGAAGCAAGGCTCGGCAGTTGTACAACCAAAATAAAATAATGAGCAATTAAAATGGTAGCACCCCAATGTCTGGAAGATTTTCATTTGGGCTCCCATGGGTGAGAGTCTTACTTCCACTTTTCTTTTCTAAGACTCTTGACCAGCGCAGAACTTTCATCCTTCCTCCTGCACAATCCCAGCTCAGGGCTACTTCACTTTTTAAAAAATTAACATTTTGCAATTCCCCAGTAATAAAGATGATGATGATGATGATGATATGGTGATGATGATGGTGATGATGATGATGGTATGATGATTATGGTGATAATCAGGATGATGTAGATGATGATGGTGAAGGTGATTATAGTGATGATAGTGACAATGATGATGGTGATAATTAGGATGGTGATGGTGAAGGTGGTGATGATGATGGTGATAATGATGATGATGGGTGGAATTACATTATTTCTCTACCCATTTAAATTCCCTAGTAGATGCAGTTTTGTCAGTCAGCAACATTTATTAACCATCATATACAGTACAGTATGCCAGGTGCCGAGGGAAATAATAAAGGTTTGTGTTATAAAGTAATTACCTTGGCTGTGGAAAACACTCAATAAATACGTGTTGAGTGATTCATTATTGAACCCTTTGGTTTCTGTATTCACACCCTTATGCAGTTCTTCTTCTGCTCATATTTATTCGAAATCCAAGGCATATTTTATAAAAACTTTCACTACAACCCAATGAAAAGAACTAGTGGCACAAATTAGGAATAAAAGAGGAACTGGATAATATAAGAAACATAGACCTATTTCACTTGAAAGCACAAAATAGCTGGGAAATAGGTTTACTCTCACCAAAAAGAACATTTTGGGAATATAGCAACACAACAAAAAAGTAAAGAGGTATCTGGTCCCTTTGTATAGTCAAGTGCCCTGTAAACTCACCTTATTTAGACTCTGTGATCCTTCAAGCAAGCTTGAGTTGAACTGTATTCTTGTCCCATATAGATTTTAATGAGTTTTGTGAAAGGACAAATGATTTAAACGAGAGTTCAAGCAAATAATCAAGCTACTTAAGGGAAAGTGGTGCCAGTGCTGGCTATCTCATATGCCTTCTTTCTTTCCTCTTTACTAAGAGAGACCATATTTTGTGTAGGGCAGCAGTTTAGTCTAAAAACAATCAAACAAAAGAAAAGCATTCTTTCTAGAATCATGACAGGCCAGAAGGTTGTGTCTCTCAACAGGGGGCCAATGAGAGTCAAGTGAAAAGGGATAGGGCTGCTTCCCGGTGAACGGGGCCAAACTGCTGGCAGGCACCTTATGTTCTCACCCCTCACTTCTCCTTGTCTGGAAGGTAGATACAGTAGCTGGAGGTTCAAGCAGCCATCTTTCAACCATGAGGGTGCCAAGCACATGGCAAGAATGGTGAGCTAGGAGTTGGCAATAGCATGCGCTCCAGCTGGCTGCCTCCAGTGGCTATACCAGCCCTGAACTAGCACCTCAGATTTGCAGAAGCCACTGTGGTCTGGTTTCTGTTATGTGCAGCCCAGCCCAACCCTCACTGACAGAGAACCTTCTGAAGGACTCGTGTATATGTGCAGTTGTATGCAGACGTTACAGACACACCATACAGAATTCTTTTTTTCTGTCCAGTTGCATGTTAGAGCCTTAATCACTCAATTAGCCTATCTCATATCTCTTGATTCATTGCACAGTGTTGCTTCTTAAAAATAGTATAAAATCAAAAATTGTTCACAGACATACCCCATTCGTAATCGTGGGGTTATTTTCATCTTAGAATCTAAGTATCATTGTTTTAGTTACCTATCAAAATCTAGGATGTGGCCCTAACTGGTTTGGCTCAGTGGATAGAGCGTCGGCCTGCAGGCTAAAGGGACCCACGTTCGATTCCAGTAAAGGGCATGTACCTTGGTTTCGGGCACATCCCCTGAAGGGGGTGTGCATGAGGCAGCTGATTGATGTTTCTCCTTCATCAGCGTTTCTAACCCTCTATCCCTGTCCCTTCCTCTCCGTAAAAAATCAATAAAATATACTTTTTTTAAAAAAAATCTAGGATGTGGACAACTGGAGAAAGAGGCATATATCTTAGTGTGTAAGCTCACAGGTTTCATAGTCATACAAACTCCTCCACTCCTTACAGGCTTTATGACCCTGAGCTGGTTACTCCACCTCTTTGCTTTCTCCGAGCCATCCCATGAACCCTGTGCTTCCACACCCATCCCAGCAGTCCCCCACCACCCCGGGGCCACCACTTTACTTGTCTTTCTCCCCAGCTGATCTGGGAGCGTTTTAAAACTGGGGCCAGCGTTTTCCCCTAGCCTCTCCTCCCAGCATCTCACACAGTGCCTGCCACGGGAGGGTGTTGCCTGAGTGTTTGTTGAATGTTGAAGTAAACAGTTCTGAACCCATCACTGATGAACCGGCTTTCTGAACGTGGCCTTGGCCTCGCAAAGGAGTTCAGAAAACAGCATCTGAAACTCTGATAGGAAGCTGGCCTGCCCCACCAGGAAGTCCTTCATGGAACCAGGATGCTGATGGAATCTCGAGTGGAAGGCAAGGGGCCTGCCCAGTCTGTGTCATTGCTTCTGAGCTCAACACACGGGAGGTGAAGAGGCCACTCCGTGGAGTGCAACATCAGTGATCCCTGGGACCCGAGTCCCTTGCATTCCTCAGCATTAGCTTCCTTCCTCCCCATCATCGAGGACTCTGTGCCTCAGACCGGATGGTGTAGAGCAGAGTGAGGTGGGACTCCCTTCCCTGCACAGAACGGCAGGACCAGCATCAGGAGCTGTGCCTCATGAGCACCCAGGGCCGTCAGATGGGAAGTGCGGCAGACAGAGCAGGGAGGGTGACCGTGCCTCTCCCAGCAGCATGAGCGACGGCCTCTAGGGGACAAGCACCCACACGCAGCGGTGAGTCAGAGAATCCAGCAGCAGATGGAACACCCACTGTGTTTAAAAACAAAACACAAAAGCCACGGCTCCTCCAGGAACCCAGAGGGAAAGAGGTCCCCGGAGATGGAATCGGAGCGGCCTGGTTAGGACTTTCCCAGCAGGCCCCGTGCGGTTCACCTCCAGGTACCGGCTTCCAGCAGCCTTGCAAGGTGCGTGCGGCTCTTCTCTCCATCCACCGATGTGGAAACCGAGGCCCCGAGAGATGAAGCAGCCTGTCCGAGGTTGTACAGGTAGAGAGAGAAGGTCCCTGGATTTTCCCCTTGGTCTGTGATCCCAAAGCTACCACCTCAAAGAGCTTAATGTCTAATGGGAAACACACTCACATATACAGACACGTATCCACTCATCTATATGCACACATGTTCTCACATACATATCTATATGGACACATACTTACACACACATAAACACAGACTACTTGTGCACAAACTTACATGCATACATACTCACCTGCACATGCACACACATGGCATCCAGCATAGGGCTGCCTTCCCCTGCCCCTCCCGCTCCTCCTAAAAGTCCTGGGAGTTCGCCAAGGACTCACCTTCGCAGAAAACACAATATTTTTAAAGGCTCCTCAAAGAGCAGAGGCCTGGAAAGGCTTTTCAGAGCATGCAGTGACGTTCCTGTCTGGAGATTTTTATTTATTTTTTTAAATATGTTTTTATTTATTTCAAAGAGAGGAAAGGAGGAGAGAGAGAGAGAGAGAGAGAGAGAGAGAGAGAGAGAGAGAGAGAGAGAGAGAGAGAGAGAGAGAGAAAGGAACTTCAGTGATGAGAGAGAATCATCCACGGGCTGCCTCCTGCACATCCGCTACTGGGGTCGAGTCTGCAACCTGAGCATGTGCCCTGACTGGGAGAACTGGTGACCTCTTGGTTCCTGGGTCAGTACTCAACTGCTGAGCCAGCCCAGCCAGGTTGTGTGTATCTTTTTAATGATCAGTGAGGATATCTCACTGTTGACCCCTTGAAAACAGTTTGGGATCCACGGAAGTTGCTGGTCTCTGGTTGGTTTTGTTAAAAGCCAATCAGATGGCCCTGACTGGTTTGGCTCAGTGGATAGAGCGTCAGCCTGCAGACTGAAAGGTCTCAAGTTCGATTCCAGTTAAGGGCATGTACCTTGGCTGCGGGCACATCCCCAGTAGGGGGTGTGCAGGAGGCAGCTGATGGATGTTTCTCTCTCATCAATGTTTCTAATGCTTTATCCCTCTCCCTTCCTCTCTGTAAAAATGCAATAATATATATATATTTTTTTAAAAAGCCAATCAGATGAATGCAGAGACCTGACCTTCTAGTTCACACTTTAAAAAAAGAAAAAGAAAAATACATCCCATCCCCTCCTTTGGGATTCCCCCTCCTCCCCCCTTATCTTTTTGATACAAAGAGGACTTACTCCTTTTGTTACACATGACATCACAGACCGTGAGCGGATGGATAATCCTTCCAAAGCTTCTGTTTGAAGCGGTTCCCTTAAAGATGGGTTGTGCTCAAGACTGTTTTCCAGGTTCTGAGATCCTTTCCACGTTTCTTTTCTTTCCCACAGCCAGCCCCAGGAAAAAAAAAGAAAAAAAGAAAAAAAAATGGACTGTGGGTCAGGTAATGTAAGCAACAGACCATGAGATGATTGCCAAAAATGTAACCACCCAATCGGCTCCAAAGGAAAATATTCATTAAAGTGACACATGTTAATAGGATCGAATTCAAAACACGTGTTTGGACACGCAGATGTCGGAAAGTGCCATATCCTGATTAGCTGAACTGGTGCTTTCAGATCTTCCTTCCTTATTTTGATTGCAAGTCAAGTTTCGGGGAAATTCTTTCCCACTACTGTCTACTGATCACATCCCTAAAGCATTCAGAAATCTCCCTCGTTTCCTATAAGAAGAGATGGAAAGCACAACCGCAAATATTTATGTAAATGTCACCATGTATTATTTGGAAGCTTTGTTCCGTTGGTTAGGGAATTATGGCAGCAAATTCTAGCTGGACTCCGTTCAAACCCTCCCTCCACGGAACACGCACACCCAGACACACCCACACACTGGCTCCCGGCTCGTCCCAAGTGGGAAGGATTGACCATTTCTCTGACCCTCTGCCTTACCTCTGTGGCCCTGATAACAGCCAAACCCTCTGGATGATGAGATGTGCTTTGAAAGCTACAAGGTCCATGTTTCTTTCTTATTTTTTCAATTTTATTTTATTGTTTAAAGTATTACACGCAGTAGTACATATATCTCCTTTCTTCCCCCAATGACCTTCCTCCAGCCTCCCCTACCCCTGTTATATGCCCTCATCTCCCCCCCCCCCCAGGGTCTTGTATCCATTGGTTGTGCTTATGTGTATGCATACTTTTTTCATTTTTTTAAACAAACACGTTTTATTTTATTTATTTACGTATTTAATATATTTTTATTGATTTCAGAGAGGAAGGGAGAAGGAGAGAGAGAGAAACATCAATGATGAGAGTGAATCATGGATCGGGTGCCTCCTGCACGCCCCCTACTGGGGATTGAACCCAGGACCCTTCAGTCCACAGGCCACTCTTTCCACTGAGCCAAACCAGCTAGGGCAAGCACATGTTTCTTATGACTGATTCCAAGCCCAGGAGGAGAGGAAAATGAGAGAGAGAGAGATTCTCACCTGCAGAAGGCAAACAACCAGACAGAGAGGACAAGACAGAAGGCACCTTCAGAAGGCAGCCGGCCTGTTGAGCATCCTCGCTTATCACTCAACTGAAAAGGAAGGAGAGAGTGAGGCAGCAATATTTAGCTTTAACTCTTTCCTTGAATGCTCTGGAGCCCCTGCTCAGAGTTGTATTTTTACAGAGTTAGATCACAAATGGGACCCAGCTCGCTGTTCAGTCATTTGTCACCAAATTGCAAGAATGCGGTGTCCTAGCATGGAAAGAATGTCATGCCTTAAACATTTATTTCTGGCCGTGTCTTTCCCAGCCTTGAGATCAAAACTTCAGCTGGTAGATAAGCAGGGTTCATGAACCACTCCTGCCACCCACTCCTTACTTCCCCTGACAGACAGTGCCCCGCATGCCCTGCCTGGCACATTCTTCTCCATGTTTTTGCCTGGCCTGGCCAGGGCAGCAATGATCTTGAACCTCAGTTATGTTTACACAAGAAGTCTCCCTCGAATTTTCTCAGACCCATTCATCCCTTGGGTAGGACCAAGATTCCTCTTCCTGGTGTTTCTAGGGGGAAAAAAAAGTTCTGTATTTTATGAACTGAATAAATATTGGCCATTTCTCCAGGTCTATCTTTCTCCCTCATGGCTTTCTCTGTATGACATGTGTGTGTATATGGAGACAGGATGGGGACAGCAAGAAGGGTCTGATCAATTTCCCAAGCGTTCAGGTGCTAGACTGAGTTCTCTTTGGGCAACACCACAAAAGGCTGGAATTGGCTGACTTCCAGAAGACCTGTGCCTCAGGGGTGATTCACCACATCGGAATCAACAGTTCCTTGCCCAATAAGTAAAAGCTCTGGGCCCTATATGGTCCAAGGCAGTTGCACTTATCCAGAGAAAAATCTAGATTGGCGATCTCTCTACATTCTGTCTTTTAATACTGTGTCTGTCTATCTGTGCTCAGAACCAGCACTGACCACAGGAATTCTGTCCACCTATTGGCCATTGGATTTTTCCCAAATTAAAAGTAAAAGAAAAAAAGATAAAAGCAGCCCTAGCCAGTTTGGCTCAGTGGATAGAGTGTTGGCCTGCAGACTGAAGGGTCTCAGGTTTGATTCTGGTCAAGTGTACATGCCTAGGTTTCAGGCTCCATCCCCAGTAGGGACATGCAGGTGGAAACCGATCAATGATTCTCTCTTGCCCTAGCTGGTTTGGCTCAGTGGATAGAGTGTCGGCCTGCAGACTGAAGGTTTGATTCTGATCAAGGGCATATGCCAGGGTTGTGGGCTTGATCCCCAGTCGGGGGTATGCAGGAGGCAGCCGATCAATGATTCTCTCTCATCATTGATGTTTCTATCTCTCCCTTTCGGTTGCTCTCTGAAATCAATAAAACTTAAAAAAAAAAAAAAAAAGATAAAAGCAATATTGTTAATAATGAGCAAGAAAACATTGGCTAAAATGAATGACATCTGGATCCAAATCAAGAGTTAATGAAATTCATTCCTATTCACACCTAAGCAGTGTGCACTGCTTTGTTCTAAGCTTCTGTGCAGTATCACTTTGCATAAGAGCCATTGTGGGACCCAAAACAGAGAAACGCTATTGCTGAGGATGCCGATAGGCCCTGGGGTTAGGCTACCTGAGATCAAACCCCAGTTACCCCTCCTAATGGTGTGACTTGGGCAAGTTACTCAACTTCCTAAACCTCCTCTTCTCAAGACAGGACATAATGACAGAAGCTTAATTCCTAGGGTGATTGGGAAAATTTAGATGAGATATTTCATATAAAGCTCTTAGCTCAGTTCCTGGCACCAGATAAAAGGGTCATAAATGTGAATTATTATTATTGTTAATGCACTATAGTAAATCCTATTTTAAGGACCTATGGGATTTTATCAGTTTGTTCATTTATCACCTTAAAGGGATCATTTTGTGAAGGGGAAAAAAATTGTTTTGCAGAGTGAAAAATTGTTCCTAATTCATTGTGGTTATATATATAATTTTTGCCCAGAAGATAATTACATCAATTTCATTAATGTTTTACTAAAGATATTTGCACACACATAAACATATGTAAATATTGCATAAATTTATATAGGTATTATGTATGTTTTCCTTCCCTTGAATCAAATATCAGAGCTCTACAAATTGGAGCATCTATTGAAAACACACACACCAATAATTTTTTCTTCTCTAAAGATCCCAAGAGGAAAAATAAAGTCATGTAATAATCAGCAGCTTCCTGTACTATACTCCCCCAGGCTTCTTTCAGGGGACAATGTTGAGTGACTTACATGTATCATCACCATTACTCCATAGACAGTCTCAGCCTAGATCTGCCCTAACAGATCCAGTCACTGTGAACAAAGTCTCCTAGGGTTACCAGCCCAAATGCGTAGAGTTCCACACTCCCCTAAATGCTCAGAGCATAAGTCATTCCTTCTGTTGACTTGAACTTATTCACACTAACCAGTTATTCCTTGACTAAGCAGCAATCCATCAAAGGATTAGTGAATCTTTCTCTCCATATATTGTATATATATATATATACACTAGGGCCCCAGTGCACAAATTCGTGCACCTTGAAAGGAACTGTGGGCCGCAAGGCTGCGGTGGGCATAGGGGCAGGTCCTGGCCCATCCTCTGTGCCCCCACCAAGCCCCTCCCACCACAGCCTCCACCCCCAGTCCCTTGTCTGCTGGCAGCCCCACTACTACTGCCACTGCTCTCACACACTGAAGGCCCCGGCCCCACTCACACTCGTTGATGGCATGGAGCAATTGGGGCCGGTGCCAGCAGTGAGTGTGAGTGGCAGCTGCTGCCAATCATCCCTCAGAAGCATGGAGAGGTGGAGAAGCCCTCAGGGGTAATCAGGGCCAGCAGCTGCAACTTGCACCCACTGATCATGGCAAGTGATCCGGACTGGCACAAGGCACCGGCAGTGGGTGCGAGCAGTGGCTCTGGTGCCGGCTGCTGGTGTGAGCGGGGCTGGCACCAGCAGCAGGTGCAAATGCCTGTCAGGACCACAGCACACAGAACAAAAAATTTTCAGTAACCACCAGAGGCTTGCCCCAATGACAATGACCAGAGCCCCGCTTTGGTCTGGCACCTCTGCTCACCTGCTTCACCATCCCGCCACAGCCAACGCCCACCATTTTCTGTACATGCCCCTGGTGGTCAGCACATGCCATAGCAACTAGTTGTTCAGTTGTTCCGGTTGTTCTGCCATTTGGCCTGTTTGCATATTAGCCTTTTATTATATTTGATGTGATGCAGAAATGTAATATCCCATACAGAACAATGTAATATCCCATCTCACACACCTTTACCTCTTTGGTCATGATTAGAGCTCAGCCACTCTGGGTGATAAGATGCCGTCTTGCTTGGGTTTTGTTTTTATTTTGTCCTACTTTTAGATCTGTTTGTTTGCCTAAATACAGATGCCAAAATACAGATGCCATGTTGTCTTTCCTTTGACTTCCTTACATACCTAGTAATTCTCCCAACTTTCTTGTGTCTGACTTTTACCATTCCATTTACATTTTCTTGTCAACGTGTTTCCCTTAGAAAAGGCACACACGATGAGGTGCAACCAATAAATAAGTAGATAGGTGAGAACCAATTTCAGTTGACACATATTCTATATTCAACTCTGTGTAGATCATGTCACATCAGTGAGGAGGCATTTTGTTCAGGACCCACCATCAATGCCTTTGTGTAGGACTTGAGGGGACAATAAGTAGTTCTTCTTCACCCTCCAAGTCAAGATCCACTTAAGAGAAAGAAAGAGGAAGAGAAGAGAAAGCAAGAAGAATAGCAGGGAAAGTGAGGGAGGAGGAGCTAGGAGACGAAGCTCTCTCACCTACACGAGTAAGAAAAATTAAAGATATTCAAAACCTCAAAGCCTTGTCTAGTTCCAACGTCAAATCCTATCTGAAATGGTTCCTGCCTACACCTAACTCATCCACTCTGACTGGATTACTGCACACACTCACCCATTGCCGGATCTGGCCAATATTGGTGAAAATCAAGAATGTTTCATCCTTTAAATAGGTCGTTCTCATTCATTGAGTTCAGTAGGCTGCAGTTGACTTCCTAGTTTCTTTCATTTTCCTACCCATGGATGATGGTGTCCGGTCTTTGCAATAACAATGAAAAGCTCTCAGGTCTTGTTAATGGGGCCCTTGGCAACATCCATCTCATCAGTTTAATTAAGGGTGGGAAAGTCGAGGTAGAGATGAGGAGAAAGGCGAAACCTGCTGGGCATTATTCTAATCAGGGCTGTGGGTCTGGCATCTGGCCCAGACCAGCTCCTGTTTTGCAGAGCAGTGATCCCCAGGGTGCTAGAGAGGAGAAGAGCGAGGCCAAGCAGGTGCTGGGGTTTCCCTGCTCACCATTCAGGAAGGTCTCCTTGGCTCTGTGCTGGAAACTTTGACCTTGCTATGGGGCATGCACACATAGGAAAGCCAATGAGCTGGCCGTGCCTCCAGACCAGGCTGAGGGGAGCAACCTGAGAAAAAGCTCAGAGAAACAAAACCGTCTTGGTCTGGAGAACATAATGGCTATTCAGGCAGCGAGCTGGGTTGAGAAATGTCAACCTCCTGTGTTTGGAGGCATGTCTCCAAGTGGATGATGTCAGAGATATGGAAATGGAAATTGATATTCATCAATCACAATACACCAGGCAATCAAGGGCTCCACTGAGAGCTGCGTTCTCACACAGACATGATCCTTAAATGCCACAAAGAAGCAAAACTGCAATCCGAGCTCCTCTCCCTAAAAGATGTGAACAGAGCCTCCTTGCAGGAAAGCACAGTGGGTAGTTTTCACAGCCCCCCTCTTTTTTTTTGCTTTGTGGTTGAAGGTCTACCGTAGAGAGAAAGGGGGACATCTGTCATTTCTAAGGATTATGAAAAGTGATGTGAAGGTATGGAATAAAGTGGAAGAGTCCATAGAATGGGAATCGGGGGGTCTGGGGTCTTGTCCAATCTCAGAAAACACACGGCCCAACCTCAACAGGTCTCAGTTTTCTCATTTGTAAAATAGAGGATTAGACTTGTGGTCCCCAAGTCTCCTGTCATTGTGAGAGTCTGTCACTTGAGACTTTATTACCAGACATCGGCATCCTTCTGCCAGGGAAATCTGATGGGCTTGAGATTCAGTGAGTTTTCTCTCCTTCATCTGTAGTAACAGTCAATGCACCAAACAAGCAGAAATGGAAAATCAGATTAACTGCCGTGATTTAAACATCGTGAATCTCATGTTTTAACAAAACGAGGGGGAAATAAGAATACTATACACTGAGTGGCCATATTATTATGATTTCTGAACACATAATAATCTGGCCACACAATGAATATCCCATATAATAAAAGGCTAATATGCAAATTGTCCCCTCAACCAGCAGTTCAACCAGCAGGCAGACTGGCCAACCACCCATGTCCCTTTGCCCTGGCCAAACTGGCTGGACCCCACCCATGCACAAATTCATGCACCGGACCTCATATATATATATATATATATATATATATATATATATATATATATTCAGCAATCATAAGAATCTGTCCACTCAGTGTATAAGTGTCTGATCACTCACATACTATTTTTGTGGTTTCTAGTGCATGATTTATTTATCTTCCTATTTCTCATACCTAAGTAACTGAAGTCATTTTCACAAACCAGATTGACTGAACAAAGCCTTTAATGATAGCTTAAATGCTTATAACCCAGTATCAGAGACATCTATTATATTTGGGGTACTTTTTTGTGTGCTATTTATTTTTTGTCTGGTTTCTTTTTTAAAAAAGAATGACAGCTCTATACTCACTGAGCCACCACCCTCACATCAGACACACATTCACTAAGGTGAGCTAGTGTCCCAAAGGCTGGAGATAAGGTGGGAGAAGGTGCTAGACATCCGTGAGCTCACTGGCTGGAGGCTGTGGCCATGACAAATCATAGGGTTATTTTAATAACAGCTTACTTCTCCATCATGTCTCTCCTTGATTTCTTCACCACTCATCTTTGAATCATCTAGGTCAAGTCAGTGTCTGGGTACTGCTTGTTTAGCTTTGGATATCTCCCTACTATGCTCATAAGCAAATGAGTTGACCAACAGTTGTAGCATTTATTATGTAACCCTCATGAGGGCAAGACCGGGGATTCTTTATTTTCTTCAGCCTTGACACAAAGTCTTAGAAAGACTTCTATTCCTGGCCCTGACTGCTTTATGGGGCTTCAAAAAGGCAGGCCCTCTTAAAATTTAAGTTTCCTTGAATATAAAATCAGATCACTGGAGTTGACTGTCTTAAATCCTTTCTAACCTCCAATGACTGTGATTATTTAACACGAAAGAAATGTTCATTACTCAGCGAGAAGGAATCTCTGGCACCTAAAAGTCTATTTTGAAGGAAGTAGAGTTTAGTAGTGAAATATGACCCTCGAAGTACCCTGAAGAAGCAAGGACACGGTTTCAGATGCTAATGTCCACTTCAATACAAGCGACAGAAAAGTACGAGCTTTGGAGGAGTTGCAACTAGATAAAAAGAAAGCTAGCTACTTTTGCTGAACATTGCTTCCCAATTTTTCCAAGCCAGTTACAAACAAGTCCTCAAATCTGATCGGAGACTCACTGTGTTTTAATCTGAGCTTTCTGTTCTGGTAAAATCAGGGCAGCAAGTTGTAGCAAATGAGCCCTGACCCCCAGACCATGAAGCCAGGCCACCGTGTCCCTGCTCTGACAATAATAGCTGAGGAAATACCTGGCCTTTCTTTCTTCACCATAAAATTAAATGGTCAAATCTAGAGGCTGCAAAAATCCCACACAGTTCTGCCATCCCATGGTTTGGGGAGGTATGTAACATTAGCATGCTTTTCCTTATCATACTGCAGAAACTAGCCTTCAGAAGTCCTATGCAGCATCAACTGAGCCACATGAGATACTCAGGAACCAAAAATCTGTCATTCTAATTTTATCTAAATTACAACAAACTCATAATTTCCTGTGTTCAAGGGAAGCCAGGAGGTGCAGACCAGCTTATTTGATAAGTAAGCATCTATAGATGCATGGTACTTGGTTGACACTATAAAAGACACAGGTAACTATCATAGGCTCGGTCCTCAGGGAACATGATGTTTCTTCTGAGGTCAACTTTTCCTTATTTTTCATTATGTTTACAATCATTTTTATTATTAGTTTATAATCATTTTTATAATTAGCAAGAAATAATATTTTCCAAAGAAGTTCAGGTAAGAGGTGATGGCGACCTGAGCTCTAATATTGTATTACCATGGCAATGGAAAGCAAGAACTCCGGGATGTAATGTGGAAGATTAGCTTTTGGAATCAGATTCTTCAACTTCTTTCTCCATGTTGACCAATAGCTCCAAGCCTTTAACTTTCTTTTGGGAAGGGCTTCATAGAATAGTGTTTAAGAGTGGGTCAGAGAGCTTGGGTTTGAAATCTGTTCCGCCATTGACCAGCTTGATGACCCTAGTCTCAGTTTCCTCATCTTTTCTTGTTATTGTTAATCCTCACCCGAGGATATTTTTCCATTAATTTTTTGAGAGAGTGTTGAAAGGGAGGGAAGGAAAGAGAGGGATAGAGAAAGAGAAACATGGATGTGAGAGAAACACATCGATTGGTTGCCTCCTTTATGTGCTCTAACCAGGGATTGAACCTGCAACCCAAGTACAGGTCCTTGACCAGGAATGGAATCCAAGACCCTTCGGTGCGTGGGCTGATGCTCCAACTCCTGAGCCAGCGCTCCGAGTCTTTAAAATGGGATTAATAATACCAAGTTTATAGGACTATTGAAAAGACTCAATGAGATAATACATTTGACCATTTAGTAGAATGCTCTCCACAGATAGGGCTCAGTAAAGGCTGACTGCTATCTTGCTGATTGTTATTTGTCTTGTCCACCCTTTACACAAAGATAAAGAGGAAATGGGTGCTAATAAATGAGTTTCCTCAGCCTCTGGATCATCGGAGATAGAGAGGCAGTGCCATGTAGATGGAACAGTGAGAATCACCAAAAGCCAGAGCTCCATTCAATGCACCGTCAGCCATGTAGCTCTCACTTGTCCCCAGCACTGATCAGGTGTCCTGTTCTTGGCTGCTATCATGACTAGATGCCAGCTGTCTGACACCTCCCGGTATCTGGTGACTGTGTTGCTACCCACCTCGCCAACCCATCTTCTTATGTTACAAACGGAATGTGATTGATTTCTGGCTGTGGGCATGACACTGACCCGAGGCCCTTGGACCCTGTCCTTCCTCAGCTTTATCCCACCAAGAATTCTATGCATGAATGGATGTTCTCTGTGAAATGCTGGGGCCACATCATTGTCTGAGAGAGCTCCTGAAAGACGCCAAACGGAAGCATAATTCCTTCCTCTCGAGACCATCTTGCGTGACAATGAGTGCTCAGGAATTAAAATAGAAGGTTTGTTTATTGCAAACGAAAAACTGGCCAAAAGGAAGCAGAGCCTTTGTGCTGTGGCTTTCTGTGACTTTTCTGGATCATAAAATGTTCTTCATTATTCACAGCTACAAAACAGAGGCATTTCTGTGGTTAGTGCTGAAGAATTATGTGGCCATCATCCAAAACATAATATTGACCTTCATTGACCCAAAGGAGCAAATTTATTACTTTTCATCTACTGTTACAGATTCTCCTTTTCCATTATGCTATCCTTTTTTGCTCCTCTCCATGATAACATTTATTTCAGAGAAAGGAGGACTATCAAATGGGACATCATGTGATAAAAATCAATCCATATTAAAGTGTTTAAATAAAATTCTATACCAATGTATAATAGCCCATGTAGGCAAACATTTAGATTAATTATGCAGCCAGAAAGCTGCATAATTAAATTAGGCTTCCCTAAATCAATAGATACAGAAATGTACAGAGAGAGAAACTCTCAATGGTACAGTAGCAGCTTGGTGGTTGATGAGGCAGGCACAGAATTAGAGGGGCCCTCCCTGCCTATCCTGTTGAATTATTTTTCCACACTATCCCCTTTGGAGAAAAGCACCACATTTTTTAGACTATGTTTCTTTTGGAGTCCTCTTGGAGACAACAAACATTATTAAAATAGGAGGCCAGCAGATCAATGATTCTTTCTCATCATTGATGTTTTAATCTCTCTCTCCCTCTTCTCCCTCTCTGAAATCAAGAAAAAAAATAATAATAAAATAGGAGGCAAGAAACGGACATATGTCAACCTGGTGACTGTTGTATATTGGAAACTCCCAATGAAATACTTCTTTCTAGTTGGCAACTGGGGGTGTTGCTCAAACAAGGGTTTCCGGGCCATCCAACCAAGTGGATGTGCCCAGATGACTTGTGCTCAAGCACTGAAATTTGCAGATATGTGGGTAAAGCTCGACCAATGATTGTATTGACCTTTGTAAAGTCATGGAGGACTTTGACCTATTGTGCCAAATAACACAATATAAGTGTGACAAAAAAAAAACACAGCAACTCACATATTGAGTTACGGCATGTGATGGTCACACCACATGACATTACCAACCACACAATGGCAACCACCTTGTTCGGATGCCCAAATCCATTAGAGGTGGTGGCAATCCATTAAATAATTAATCGCTCAGCCATGCTTGTGTCCCATTGTACCAACCAACAGTATACCCCAGGCCTGGAAATACTGGAAAGCATTCAGATGTGAATTGCCTAAGTAGCCACAAGGAAATCTCACTGCACACATATGAGCTCCGTGGCCCTGGAGGGATATCTCCCCATCAGCCTGAGTAAACTATTACATAACAGCTAAGCTATAATAAAATCCTGATTCCAAATCAAGTAAGTCTCCCAGCCTTCGAAAATGAGTCACCAACAGCTTTATAAACAGACAAAATACTTGACAAGGAAGTCTCTGATAATTTTTTAGTAATTATGTCTGCAAATTGTTCCTTGCTGACATCACCATCAGAAATGGTTTCCCACAACTTCGCGCGTTGCCTCTTCACATCTGTTCATTAATCACCGATGCCTTGAATCGTTCTATCACTATTAGGTAATTCACAGGGTTTATGCGATTCCACAGTGCTCTCCTCAGAGGAATTCTTAATTAGTGGCATCCGTGTGATCAAAGCCGGTATAATCACAGTTGCATATTCCTTGGAGTTTTTTTTTGTGTGTGTGTGTTTTTTTTTTTTTTTCAGTACAGATCCATGAAAAAGATATACTTTATCCTAAAATCATCATTCACAAAAATGACACAGCTTCTAAACATCTTTTTTTTTTAATGCAAAGAAGAAAAGAGGGGGCATGATAGGAGGTGGGGGGGTGGGGGTCACTGCATTGACATATTGTATGTTAAAAGACATTTCGACGCCCTGGCGTCATCTCTGTTTGTGTTGAACATGAGACTCAAAGTTCTGCTCTGACATGTGGTTCACAAATGAGCCCCGAGCCAGATCTGAGTGTGAGATCCTGGGTTGCGCACACTGTATATGGTCTGGCTGGGCCTGCGGGAGAGAGCTATGGCAAAAAGCGCTGCTGATCTACAGTAAAGAAAGAACAGGCATGGCCTGGGCACGTGAGTTCATCCCCGGAAGGAGGGCCACGGGGCAGAAAACTTCAGTCTGAGACCCAGGAACACGGTTGGGAACAAAAGGACTCCTAGCTTGAACAAGGCCATTCTAGTGGACGTGACCCAGAATAAACTAAGTCCTTGATCTCTCTGTAACTGGACGCATCCCGTGATAAACACTGGCTCCCTGGAAGCCTGAGAAAGTACACTATTTAGAGGAGCTCAAGCTCTGTCTAAATGGAATTTGGATTTCTCCCGGAATGACCTGTGTGGTTGGCATGCCAACTTGCCACTGGAATGAAGGTGGCGGAACATGTGGAGGAATGAGCCCAGGACTTCCTGTTGAAAACAAAATTGCTATCTTCAACCAGGTCACAAGCCTTCCGGGTAATAGTTAGAATAAATATATGGCAGAGACATTTTCTGTGGGAAAAAATGGGAGCTGTGAGGGTAGGTTTTAGCTGAATGCAAAAGGCTTTTTATCACTAAAGCCATTCAACCGGCAAAGTAGTGTTTCATAACAGCAAGCACCCCCGTAGACGCTGTGTGGAAGGATCATGTAAGAGACTCATTCATTCATTTATTCATTGATGGCTCGGTGTTTATGGAGTGCCTATTAAGCTTAAGGTGCTGATAATGCTGAGATTAATAAGATAGAACCCGTGACTTTCAGCAATTCATGGAACAGTGGGTAAACCACAACCAAAGACAGAAAATTAAAACATAACATAGTTGCCCTGACTGGTATGACTCAATGGTTAAAGTGTCAGCCTGTGGATCGAAGGGTCAAGGGTTCGATGCCCAGTCAAGGATCTGTACCTGATCGGATCCCCAGCCCCACTTGGGTTGAGTGCAGGAGTGTCTCTCACACATCGATGTTTCTATATCTCTCTCCACCCCCTCCTTACCCCTCCTGCTCTCCCTCTTCCACTCTATAAAAATCAGTGAGAAAAACATCCTCAAGTGAGGATTAACAACAACAATAAACATAACAGTTAAATGAAGACCTGATAATATGACCCAGCTTCAGGGCACACATAAGACCTGATTTTAGAAGGAGCTCGGGAAATATTTTTCTGGTCCTCTAATTGATTACTTTTATGTGCTTCCAAAAAAATACATAAATAAATAAACCTTCAGTAATAAAATTAATCTCACTTGGAAATTTTGAAATTCCATGTGTGGCTTCATTCTATTTCAAGCGACATCGCTGCTGCTGTATTCACAGAGGCCGGATAATCACATAGACCATGTAGAGGGGGTTTATGCATGGGGTAAGGACAGGGCCCATCTCTGAGTCCATCAGACTCCACACTTCATGCTATCGGCTAAAGAACTGCCAATAGAAAGCTAAAAAACAATATGAATGTGTCATTGTTATACTGCAGATGTCTTTCTAGCAACTACCCTTTGTTGATGTAAGAGTCCTGCGTAGGTCAAAGCCATTTGTGGAAGAAGCTCATTGACAATGACTCATCACACAAGCATCTTTGAATTCTTGGCATTTTCTAATAGGGCCATCATGCCGATAGCTGCGGCCACAGAATCTTAAACTAACAAATCACTCTCCTTTCAAATAGGCACTGATCATAATCGTATTCAAGAATTTTCTGATTCTTACAGCACCTTGTAGATATGCTACTTAGGAGTTTAATAAGTGAAAGAAAAAAAAGCTTCAGAAAAGAGTGAAACAAAAGAAAACCTTAACTCTCTGTGTTAAGAGAATTTACTCTGTGTGTTAAAAGAAATTTGGGGGAATGAGTACCATCTATGTTCATAGATTGCTTTATAATATGAGCTCTTTGTGGTTCAAGATTGAGCTGTGATTCTCCTTAACTAGAGTGTTATCTTCACCTTGAACTTGATAAGAAATGTGAGCTTTGCACAGAGATGGAGAGGCACATGGCTATTGGCTGCATGTAGAGATTACAGTGAGGCTCCTTGGGGGGAGGAGGGAGAGTTCACTTTCAGAGAGGAGTGGAATTTTCAGGTAACCCCAGGAAGCACTAGGAATAGATTCCATTTCCGATCACTGTAAATCCGAACCCCTACCTTCCTCCCTCCAGAGTTTATAATCCTGCTAAGGAGCTCACGGTCATGGATGAGGCTCTTAGGACAGGAAGAGTTGACCCTGACACCTACAACTCTTGACTTTAGTCTTGACCTCTTAATTTCCACTTGAGGGTTACCATGTAGGTGCCTTCTATGACTCAGTGTTTCAGGGGAGAGATGGTGGTGAGCATTGATGACAACCCCAGACTGGAAGCTTTCTCTTCTCCTCACTGGGCTTTGATCACTGATGACATGGGAATCCTGATGCAATTTCAGTCTCCCCAAGCTCTGCAGAGACTGTCTCTGTCATTGGTATTGATTTTGTCTCATAAACTTTGGGCTCAGCAGGAAGCTCACGATGGGCACTTGCGAGTGGAATGACAAGAGTCAGTAAGAATAGCCATGGAGGATGATGTCAAGGCATCTCGGTTTCAGGCCCGGGTGAGCCCGGAAATGTTCTAGCTACTGGCTCATCGATAAAAATAGCTGCCATCGGCGGGTGCCAGGTACTTCACAGGGCTCTCTCCCTGAGTCCTCACAGCCACTCTGTGAGATGGGTGCTCTGGTATTCCTGTGTCACACATGAGGAAGGGGAGGCCAGGGGAGATCTGGCTACTAGTCAGACGCTACAGGGATGGGGGCTGGAACACAGCCTACATTCATCTGACTCCATGGCCTGCTGCCCGGCTGGTTTGGGGAAGCTGAGACTGTCTCAGATGAACCCCTGGTTAGACCTTACTACACTCTAAATAGATGTATCTTCGGATATAAGAGGGGTGTTCGGGAGAGAGGGAGGGTCAACCGCCAAGACACAGCTTGGACCCTTAGAAAGGCTGTCCTAGAAAGTCCTTGATGCCCTAGCCCAGCGGTCAGCAAACTCAGTAGTGAACAGAGCAAATATCAACAGTACAACAATTGAAATTTCTTTGGAGAGCCAAATTTTTAAAACTTAAAACTTCTTCTAACACCACTTCAAAATAGACTCGCCCAGGCCATGGTATTTTGTGGAAGAGCCCACACTCAAGGGGCCAAAGAGCAGCATGTGGCTCACGAGCCGCAGTTTGCTGACCACAGCCCTAGCCAGTTTGGCTCAATGGATAGAGCATCAGCCTGTGGATTGAAGGGTCCCAGATTCGATTCCAGTCAAGGGCAAGTACCTCAGTTGCAGGTTTGATCCCTAGCCCTAGTCAGCATGCATTCGGAAGACAACTGATGGATGTGTCTCACATCAATGTTTCTCTCTCTCTCCTGCTCCCTTTTATTCTCTCTAAAAAATCAATGGGAAAATGTCCTCTGGTGAGGATTTACAAAAAAAAGGAAAAAAAGAAAGAAAGAAAGAAAGAAAGAAAGAAAGAAAGAAAGAAGGAAGGAAGGAAGGAAGGAAGGAAGGAAGGAAGGAAGGAAGGAAGGAAAGAAAGGAAGGAAGGAAGGAAGGAAGGAAGGAAGGAAGGAAGGAAGGAAGGAAGGAAGGAAGAAGAAAGAAAGAAGAAAGAAAGAAGAAAGAAAGAAAGAAAGAAAGAAGAAGAAAGAAAGAAAGAAAAGTCTTCCATAATAAAGGACCTTGCTCAGAAAATCTGAGAGACCTCATAACTGGATGCCTCTCTCCATAGAACAACTAAAAAAAAAAAAAAAATCGCCTAAAATTGGCAACACAATTTCAGTTTAACCCTTAATCCCTGCAAGAGGCAAACCAGTGACTCTCACTTCCCCTTGAAACTTGTCTCTTTTGTCCCTTTTATCATCACGTTGCTCCAGTGGACTTTTGTCAAGATGAAAACCCCTTAGAACCCCTTAGGAACATGCTATCTTTGTTTTCTGATCCAAATTTGGTCATTAAATGAAGGCCTCCCACACAATGAGAAGCCGAGACAAAAAAGTGCAAACTCATTACCTTGAAACCTGAGAGTCCTTATCTTAACAACTTGGGTCAGAAATGTTATCTTTTGGGGAGAGAATCCAAACAGGGGGGGGGAGATGACGGCATTCTCTCAAAGAGACAAGCAGGAAACATTCCAGGAAGGTGGGATGATGACCCCTTATCACAGCCTGTGGAGACCCTTTCAATATGGAGACGAGCTCTGAATGCAGTCCTTAGAGGCGGAGGAAGGAGGAAGTAAAGAAGAAAAACACTGATTCCTCACAGAAGGAAGTTCCAGAAAAAGATGACAAGGAAGGGAACCAAAGAACAGTGAGAGGGGACCTGTCAGACAGCAGTGAATCTCAACTTAAAAAATATATATATATATTAAATATATTTTCATTGATTTTAGAGAAGAAAAGGGGAGAGGGAGAGAGAATCATCAATGATGAGAGAGAATCATTGATCAGCTGCTTCCTGCACATCCCCTACTGGGGATCAAGCCCACAACCCAGGCATGTACTCTTGACTGGAATCAAGCCTAGGACCCTTCAGTCCTCAGGCCTATGCTCTATCCACTGAGCCAAACCAGCTAAGGCTTAATTTAATTTTTTATGAAATTTATTGGTAAATAGGATCATACCGGTTTCAAGTTCACATTTCTATGATACATGATCTGTATATCGCATTGTTTGTCCACCACCCAAAGTCAACTCATCTTTTGTCACCAAATATTTGGCCCCAGTTACCCCCCCCCCCCCCCACCAACACCACCTCCTTCCCTCTGGTAACCACTGTCTTCCAGGAAGTCAGGGAAGAGTTCAATGCAAGGGACAGGCATCTCCATTACCTAATTTCACCGGGTTAAATCTGCCACTTGCTTTTATGAGAAGGAATGGAACTCTAACCATATAGCCAGTTGTTAATCAAGTGCTATTTAGAAACAGAAATCAATTCCATATTCAATGTCATGTGCAGGTAATGACCTCATGGAGTGTGCATCAAAATGATGCGTGACCAGCCCCATTGTTGTTGTTATCATTATTATTATTATTATTATTATTATTATTTATTAACCACAGTGGTTCACAGTGGCTGAGGTCAGCCCCGAGTGGATGACTCACATGCAGGCTGATCTACATAAATAGCGAGCGCTAAGATTACCATCTGGTATAACAATCTACATCACAGGCATCCACGTTTCCTGTGAGCCAGGGTAAGGAAATTTCAAGCCTAAGGGAAAATGTTAGTAAGTTTCTCCAAGTACCTTCACGGAGAGACTCATGCGGCTCCCACAGAGGAGGGCCAGGGAAACTGTGAGGTAAAGGTTACTCTCTCTTTCATCTCCCCCGACTTCCCCTTCACGGGAGATGAGAAGCCCCATCTTTGCAACTCTGGCTCATCACTGCTTGAGAAAATGGACTTTGCCTAATTCATCTCTGGCAAAGGGGTCCTAGCCATGTGTGGGTCACGTGCCCCTTGCAGGCCTAGTGTGAGACACATATTTGAAACACCATTAAAAAAGGATAGTATAGCCGAAATTGGTTTGGCTCAGTGGATAGAGCGTCGGCGTGCAGACTGAAAGGTCTCGGGTTCGATTCCGGTCAAGGGCATGTACCTTGGTTGCGGGCACATCCCCAGTAGGGGGAGTGCATGTTTCTAACTCTCTATCCCTCTCTCTTCCTCTCTGTAAAAGATCAATAAAATAAAAAATAAAAAAAAGGATAGTATACATTTAAAAACCTTTCTCCGTTCCTTTATCTCCCTACCCTTTTTTTTTTTTTTTTTTTTGTCCCCCTTTGGATAAAGATAGCAACATGTGTGCCAGGCCAGTGTGACGCAGTGGTTGAGCATCGAGCTATGAACCAGGAGGTCACGGTTCGATTTCCTGATCAAGGCACATGCCCCATGTTTCAAGCTCATTCCCCTGTAGGGGGTGTGCAAGAGGCAGCTGATCAATGTTGATGCTTCTCTCTCATCAATGTTTCTCTCTGTGTGTCTTCCTCTAAAATCAATTAAAAATATATTTAAATATATATATATATATCAACACATGTCATGAAACAACTTCATTAATTGTAATAAGATGGAGTGTTTTTCTTTCAAAGAGCTCTCCAAGTACTGCATTTACAAAGATGGCAGTATTAAAAACAGAGTGAGACATCCCTAGAAATTGCAGCAAGAATTGGCCTTCTTGCCTTGGGGTGACTCTTCCTCTCTGAGCTTCCCATTGGTGGCTGATGGTGCACCCCGTGGCTCTACTGCCTTCTTTTGGTGTCCTGGGAATTCCTCCAGTTTTCCAGGTGGCTATGGTCCCATCCCAGCTGGTATTGGACATCATTGAGAAACAAAGTTGGAAATGCAGTCACTGTCAAGGCTTGAAAAAAGGGAAGTGATGACAAGGATAATCCAAGAACTACAGTCACTGTCAAATGTAAGGATCATCAGTCAAGCCAAAGAGGGTTAATTCTTGGCTTTGGAATGGGTCACCAAATCCAGGGAGTCTACTTACTGAACTCCAACAAAGACTCAAATGAGTCTCTTCCCGGAGGAATATCAACAACAACTCCTTTGGGGCCATCTGCATATATTGAACATTTCTCTGCACTTGAGGCACAAAGTGGGCAATTCACATCACTCAGCGCAGGATTGAGTTATATGCGGAGTCGTGAGAAATGCCCGTGGGGTGAGGAAAAGGAAGAAGACACGGATCAGGAAGTAGGTACCTCTTGCATGTCTCCAGGCCCGCATGGCTTCCAATTAAATCTGTAATCCTATCGTCCCCACCGAAGCTGATGCTTACAGTAGTCACGGGTCAGGAGACGAAATCCTTGATTCCCCGGGACAAATTGCATTTGAAAATGATGCTCCCTGCAATTAAGGTTTGCTGGGATTCTCTCTCTCTCTCTCTCTCTCTCTCTCTCTCTCTCTCTCTCTCTCTCTCTCTCTCTCTCTCTTCACATATGGCAGTATTTATCTTCAAAGTTTCTCTCTCTGGCTCACGGCTCCTTTGTAGAGCAGCTGGGCTTGTGTGGCCTAATTGTGAGCTTGAGCTGTTGTGTGATTCAGTAGCCTTGTTTATTTGTACAGTGGTTCAGTGGAATTTATAAACTGCATAATATTGTCCTGGAGTGTTTTCTTTTTATTAAGAAGCTGCATTTGAATGCTGGAGCACTCAAGGTATTTTCATCCCAACTTCCTCCACTAATGAACGGCATTAAACAAGAAACGCTTGCGTTTCCATGAAGGGATGGAGTGTAGAACATGGAATGAGCGAGCGCGAGGGCGATGAATCAAGTTGAAATCCATCTTTGTTGTGCGTACAAGAGCTTGTTAACAAATCCTCACATGTAACTAATACAAGCTGGAAGTTATTTCTAATGAGTCCTAGCTGTTCTCAGGCAAACCATGGAGTCTGTTAGAAAAGATTGCTTTTGCTATTCTTGGTCTGTCCCTGAGAAACTCAGTAAATGGTCCCAGTGACTTGTCACAAGTCCATGATGAAAGGTTCCCAGTACTGCCAGGCCTGTAAAGAGTTCTAAGAGCAATTTGACTGTTTCATTTAGTTACCTTTATTAAAAAGGAAGTTGCATGTGGGGCTTTTTGGTGTGTGTGTGTGTGTGGTTTTTTTTTTTCCCCCAATCGGAATAGCCTATATAATAAAAGGCTAATATGCAAATTGACAGAACTGCAGTCGCTATGATGCACACTGGCCACCAGGGGGCAGATGCTCAATGAAGGAGCTGCTCAGCCAGAAGCTGGGTTCGTGGCTGGTGAGGGTAACGATGGTGGTGGGAGCCTCGTCTACCACCACAGCAGTGCTAAGGACCTCCAACTGCCAGCTTAGGCCCGTTCTCCATGGGGAGTGGGCCTAAGCCGTCAGTTGGACATCCCCTGAGGGTTCCCGGGCTATAAGAGGGTGCAGGCTGGGCTGAGGGACAACCCCTCTCCCCCGAGTGCACAGATTTTGTGCATCGGGCCTCTAGTTTCTAAATAGTATGTGAATGGAATTTTCAAGGGGCTTTGGAAGTTAAAAAAAAAATGAGTAATTTCAGAATCTGTGATGGAACTTGATATCTTACAATGGTAAGACATGTTAAAGCCTGGAAAGAAAGTCTTGAGGCAAAATGAGGATGTCACAGGGGGAAAGCACATTAGCCATTGGTCTAGCATTTTCCAACATGGTGTTGCTTTGGTGCGTGAGTCACCATCCAGTCTGGTCCTCTGCCTTTTAGCCCTACAATGGACCTTAGAGCTAGTCAGAGGCATAGGGAGAGACTCACACACTATATTCACTCTAGGAGATTCGTGTAGAAACCAAAAGGTCAATTGCTCATTTATTTCGGTGGTCCTGGATGTTTGTCCCTCCCGTCTAAGACATCCCCGTCCATGTACTGAGTAGCTAAGAATCTGGCTTATTAATCTAAATGTTGTTTGGTTGGCATGAAACTCAAACACGTGGATGGGAAATGTCTTGAGAGTCATGTCATCTGAGCAACGATGACCTCAGGATCTAAAATCTGAGGACAAATATGATTCTAGTCTGGTCCCAGAACAAGAGGCCCCAGCCGGTTTGGCTCAATGGGTAGAGCGTCAGCCCGAAGACTGAAGGATCCTAGGCACGTACCTGGATTGTAGGCTTGCTCCCCTGCCCCAGTTGGGACATGGTCAGAGCGCATGTGGGAGTTAACCAATTGATGCATCTCTCTCTCATACTGATGTTTCTCTGTCTGTCTCCCTCCCTTCCACTTTCTCTAAAAATCAATGGGAAAATATCCTCAGGTGAGGATTAACAACAGCAAAAAACAAAAACAAAAACAAAACAAAACAAAACAAAAAAAAACAAGGCTTTGAGAAGCAGAGAACTCCCTCCTTACTATATATAATTTTGCATGAGAACTTGAAATCTAAACAGAATGACGAAGCATTCCTATTATAGAACACATTTCTTCATCATAAGCAAAGCCATTGCAATTGAAAAAAAGTTATTACAGAGTCCCTTTTTCCACCAGGGATACACTGATATACTGAGCAAAAGTGTCAATCATCTTCGATCACCACTAATCTAGTTTTCCCGAAATGCCCAATGTCACGAGCCAGCTTGAAGGAAGACATAGTTATCTTTGCACAATGTGTGGCTTTGCTGGCGACGCTGGAGGGGACCCAGGAAAGGCCCATTGGTCCAGGGGCACCTGATGCCACAGTCGGCCTGTCAATATTCCATGAAGTCTTCAACTGGCTTATTGTCTCCCAGACTCATTTTGTAATAATTCTGGCAGGAACCAAGAAGGCCCAGTGACTCATACAGAAATACATCCTTTAAAAAAATAATAATAATAACAAAAATAAAACCTAGCTGACCTTTCCAACTTATTCAGATGTATACCTTTTTTAAAAAAAAAAAAAATGTTGCTTGTTTTTAGTTCACAGAAAACAACAACACTGGTACTGTGAGGAAATGGGGTTGGGTGTCAGCCGGAAGTGATCCATGGGCCCTGGATGTGGTGGCCAGGGGATCAAAGGTCATGGGAAAGGACAATTAACTCAGAGAGGAAACTGGGGGTCTATGAGGAACCTTCCCAGCTTTGTTGAGTTAGTTTTATTATTATTATTACTTTGTTGTTGTGAATCTTTACATGAGGATATTTCCCCCCATTGTTTTTTAGAGAAAGTGGAAGAGAGACAGAGAGGAAACATCGATATGAGAGAAACACATAGATTGGTTGCCCCCTGCACAAGCCTCGACCAGGGCCAGGGCCGGGCAGGAGCCTGCAACCAAGGTTCTTGCCCTTGAACTGAATTGAACCTGGAAGCCTTTGGTCCTCAGGCCGATGCTCTATCCACTGAGCCACATCAGCCAGGGCTGTTTTTTATTTTTCTCCGCATCTGGACTCTAGCATGTTGGGAGTGGCGGTGCACACAGAACCCTGATTCAGAAAGTCTGGTCACCAGACCTTCTGCAGGAAACAGAAGGACGAAAAGAATTCCGTGTGAAGAGGGCAAACTGGACATGCGAGAGCCTGTTATCCTTCATGCGGAGGAAATTATCAGACTCTGGGTCCAGAAAATCTTTTTTGTTAAGTGTTCTCTTTGCTCTGATTTCTTGGAGTTAGGCTTCAAATGGAAATGTCATCAAGGGGGAACGTTCTCCCACAATTTTCCCCTCTCCCCTCCCAGATAAAGCTATGTCAGTGCAGTGATTAGTGTAGACAGATATTAAGGATAATCTTTCTTTTGTCTGGATCCTCTCCTTCCCCATCCATTCTCCTTCCCCATCCACTTGCTTCCTTCAAAAGAGGAGCCACGCTCCCGTTATGACATCTGTAAGAATAACTCCAAGAACTATTCTTGGATTGATCTAGGAAGAATTTACTCACCACTCCCTTCAGGATTAAGGAGCATTAACCTTTGGAATCCAGTCTTTGTACGCAGGTCAGGGTATTTTTAAGAATGGGAAAACCCAGGCTACCGATAAACAACCCAGGCTTTCAAGGGGGGTTATTTTTAGACCTGAGATTCCGAAGTATATAAAGCGACAGATACCAAAATGGCTCTCATTCAAGTGAATGTGCGTCTCCTGTCATCTTCGCAGATGCTCTGCCTGGGTCTGGAGCATAGCTTTTTAAATATTTTTTTAAACATTTTTTATTGATTTCAGAGAAGAAGGGAGAGGGAGAGAGATAGAAATATCAATGATGAGAAAGGATCATCCATTGGCTACCTCCTGCACGTCCCCTATTGGGGATCAACCCCACAACCCAGACATGTGCCCTGATGGGGATCAAACTGTGACCTCCTGGTTCATAGGTCGATGCTCAACCACTGAGTCACACCAATCAGGCAATCTGGCACATTTGTACACACACACACACACACACACACACACACTAACACATGGACCTTTCTATAAAACTCCACTGTCCTAATCTCTAATTTAGGTCATAACCCAAACTAGAAATACTAAACTGTTACCTGTAGATAAAGACCATCCTTGCTGAGGTTCGCTCCTCCTGGTTCAGAGTTCGATGCTCAACCACTGAGCCACACCAGCTGGGCAGGAGCACGCTTTAATGGAGATTTTGTTTGCCACTCATCTGGGATACGTGTCCCCTCCTGAAGGACTAACGGGATGTGAGGGTGAGGGGAACTGTTAGCCCTATTCTCTCAGAAAGAAAAGCTGCCATGTGTTCCGGCTTCTGGAGAGGATCAATGTCTCTAATTGGTTTTTCCCAGAATGTCTGAGTCTATTTATGATCCAGGGAAGCATTATCATGATTTTTAAAATCGTAGTCAAAAGATACAATATCTGGGGTTTTTTAAAAATATCCAGTGAGAGGAAGGGGAACGTGAGTAGAAATGTAGATATGGCTGGGTAGAGGACACATGAGCATTTCTTGCATTAGTCTTGCTACCTCCATGAAGATGGGGAGAGGGGCTGAAACCTGCATGGCGCTGGTCTCTTTAGGAAGAGCAAGCAGGGCCTCATTTTAATGAATAAAATGTTTTCAGAACAAGAACCTTTCCAGATGCTAGGCAATAGACAAATGAGAAATAGAGCCGTGCTCTGGCCGGTGTGGCTCAGTTGATGGGGGCACATGCCCAGATTTCAGCTCGATCCCCAGTAGGGGGCGTGCAGGAGGCAGCAGATAGATGTCTCTCTCTCTCTCTCTCTCTCTCTCTCTCTCTCTCTCTCTCTCTCTCTCTCTCCCCCTTTCTACCCCCCACCTCCACTCCGTCTCTCTCTAAAAACTCAATAAAAACATTAAAAAAGAGAGAGAAATAGTCATGAATCAATGCAAGGAACTTCAGGAGGCTGGGATTGGGTGAGGGTTATGACATCACTGGAGGTTTTAGAAACAATTGCTGAGCTCTGCAGGTTTGGCCAAGATTGCCCACCACTATCAGCCGCACTACAAAGCGCCCAATATACCCAGCCTTGGGGGAGGGGGATATTAGGCCGGAGAAATGGTGACATCGTAAATAGCCCAGCATACAAGTTGAGGAAGGAATTTCTACTCTGCAGCTCCACACGTGACTCCAATTGGTTCCCTCTGTTGGTAACGTTTTTCCTGACAGGTTTTCTTTCTGGTCTATTGAGGACTTGACCAATGGCCCATGGAATGTGTCAGCTCTAATTGCCTGTGTGGATTGGCACAAGCCAGGCCTCAGAACTGGAAGGTTGTCACGTATAACACAGTCCTACGGGGGGATAAACGTGGCCTGGAAAATGTTTTATCCAAACATTCCTTAAAAGCCATTGTGTTCTGCCACGGGAAGGGGCAGACACCCTTGACGGAATCTGCTGAGTGAATTCCCCCGGTGCCAAGGTCTCTACACATGTCAGGGCAGTGCTACCTGCCCCAGCCCCTCCGAGGACCTCAGATAAAGGCCAATGGCACTTTGGGGGTGTCCAGCCCAGGATAGCTTTCCAGAATAAGTGGGTAATTGGAGAGGGATAGATGAGGGATCGATACAACTGGGGTTGCTTTGGGTGTGTCTCCTCTTTGCTGAGCCATGGACACGGGTGTTGCGTAGTCGGCAGGCAAGAGCTGTCAAACAAGCCACGTTGGTACACGTTTGAAGGAAGCTCAGAAGGAGGAGAATTTGCCACTAAGAAAGATGCCAGGAAGCAGGGAGGTGATTTGATTGGGGAAATGAAGAAAGAACACCACCACTTATTGAGTATCTATTCTGTGCCAAGCACTTGGCATTGTTGCCCATTTTATCGCAGGACTCACATTCTCATGCAGGGTCTGGTTTCTTTAAAATCAACTGTGGCCACGTGGTTCCTATGAACCAGTGAGCAGTCAAGTATTTGGCAGAAGACAAATCAGTCACTTGCTTCTTCATTCTGCTTTTCTCTGCACCTGGGCAGACAGGTGTTGAGGGAGGAAAACCAATGCTTGAACCACACACTAGAATCTTCTCAGGATGATATCATTGCATACTTCATCAAGTTGGTCGATGTTCCTCTTGTTTCAGAAATGTCCCTCATTAAAGGCACATAGGCAGGGGGGAAAAAGCATCACGGAGGGCAGGCAGGTGGAGAAGTAGTTACTTTGGCTACCTAAGACTAGTCAACTAGTTTAATTTTTTGAAATATTAGCAAAACTAAGCTGTTTGTCTTATGAGAGATTGAGCAGATTGGAGGCGAATGGCAAAGCCAGAACTCTGTATCAGTTGGCAACAATCAAGAGTTGCCACCCAAGAAGGAGTCTCTACAAGAGAAACTCACAAGAAAGTTCCCATAGAGAAAGCCAGGCCCACAGGAAATGTCTAGTTGAGATGACGGATCACAGGCCATCCCACTTGCCAAGCTTCCATCTCAGCCTCTCGCAGCCACTGTCATGAGAAGAAACAATTCTTCCTTTCGTCCTGGGATACATCTGTTTGGGAAAATGACAAACTGTGGTCTCCTAAACATTTCATGTTTGATATTTGACATTTTCCCAAGAGACCCTACCCTATCCTCGCCATGCAATAGAGTTAGAGATGAAGATGCTTCTTTTATTTTTTTTACTTTTCCTTTTTAAGAGATGTTGCTTTTAGGGAGCCAGGCAGATAGATATACAAGCATCTCCTAGGAGAGAATGGCGCCGAGAAAATGAGTGAGTTTGTTATCACATGACATTGTTGATACTCATTTTCCACTTAATGCTCTTTCACATGTTTGTTTGTGTCTGGAAACTATCCCTCATTGGAATGGTCCCATTTTCATGAACATTTTTTTTTCCACAAATTTATATTCATTTGTTTAGACAGTAATTGACAAATGCTGGCATTGGACTGTATCAGGTTTCTCTGGAAGAGACTATTTTTCTTATAAAATCTTCCCAGCTCCAATAATGATCTGATACCATAGATCTGGGGTGGACATAGGAATCTGTAATTTTAAACAGTTCTTGCCCTGACCAGTTGGCTCCGTTGGCTGAACATCATCCCCTGCACCAAGAGGTCACCAGTTCCATTCCAGGTCAAGGGCATATGCCCAATTTGCAGTCTCCATCTCCACTAGGGGGCATGCAGGAGGTAGCAGATCCATGTTTCTCTCTCCCTCTCCCTTCCTCTTTCTCTCTCTCAAATGAATGAAAACATAATTTTTTAAAAAGTTCTCTTTTGCATACCCTGCTTTGGGATCTCTGAGAGTAGGTAGAACACCTGAATATAGGGGAGAGTGAGAGTTTTGCTCTACCCTACAACCATAGACTCTTTGACATGTTTTAAAGGATCCTGGGTAATTAGTTCATATCTTTCTCTATTTTCAACTGAAATAGCTAACCATTAGCAGATTGATGAAGTCCATTTCGTGATCAATTTATTATTCCTTGAGCCAGTAGCCTCTTGGTGCATAGGATGATGCTCAACCACTGAGCCACACACCAGCCGGGTGCAATGATTTATTATTAAATGTTTTTTATTGTGATCTCTTGTGGTTCTGGGTATTAACTGGACTTAGCTAAGCGCTTCTTGCTTGAGCTTCTTTGCGCAGAAAGTCAATGGCTGGGACTGGAGCCATCTGAAAGCTGCTTTACTCACGTGTCTGAGAGGCGATACTGATTGTCAGCGAATATGCCAACGGCCAGCAGACACAGGTTCCTGGTCCTACTGCTTCCTCTTGTCCCTCTTCCCTGGGGGCGGTCCTAGCTTCCTTGATGCTAATCTCCAGATTGCCTTAAAGGAACCTTATTTGGTTCCTCTTTCAGCACCTGGGTGATCAATTTTGCACATCGACTTCCTGTTTCAAATGCTGGTGGTGGTTATTTTCCTGCTTGGACCCGATGGGATATATTATAGAAGGTCATGTTCGCGTTCTCTGATGGGTAATGATGTACCCCAGATACCAGTGAAAGAGGAAAGCACCACAGACCAAATATGCACCTCCTGTAGGCCCCACAAGGTAAGGAGGCGGCTCTGAGGACCCACATGGTACTCAGGGAGCAGGGAAAATACAGGAGTATGTAGGGGGAATCAAAAAACGGATGGCTGGGTGGCCAGAGAGACAGCTTTTAAACTATGATGCAGGCTCCACTGTTGTGCCACCCAAACTAAACGACAGGCTCTTAAATTACCTGGATTCAGTCGTAGGAACATAAAATGCCTTTGTACGTGACGTGAAATGTGATCTTCCACCCAATGAGCCTCCACCCCTTGGTTTAAAGGTCTGCTCAGTTTTCTGTTCTATTTTGTTGTGGATCTTCACTGGAGGATATTCTTTTCATTGATTTTTAGAGAGTGGAAGGGAGGGGGAGGACATTGTTGTGAGAGAGCGAGGGCCGCAGAGAATCGAACCTGGGACACTTCCGTTCATTGGCCGGTGCTCTAACCACTGGACAACTTCTGCCAGGGCTGTTCTGCTTCATTTAACCTGGTTCCGAATGAAGAAATTAGTGTTCTGCCCACATCTGAGGAAGAGCCAAACTGCATGAGTTCACATAGCCTTCAGAGCAGAAGTGGATTGCATAACGTAGCTTGTTTGCTCTCAGCATCCTGTGATCCGGAACTTTCTATACGATTCAGAGCCGAGATCTGGGCCTGAGCAGAGGGCTCCCTTCACCCGGGCGGGCCAGGCCTCTATGATGTCACCTGAGTGTTCCATCTGTGTTTCTTCAGTCGGCAGAGAAAAATCCACTTCGGGGAGAAAGCCTTCGAGATCCATTTGGCTCTCTCTTTACCCCCAGCGTTTCGCCCGCTGTTTAATTATGTCTGTTCTCGTGGCTGAGCGATTTTGCTCATTTTGATCCCAGAGCATGGAGTCTCCCTCAGTACTTCCTGTTCCTTTCCCTCGGCCGCTGCCCAGTTACGGGAACACACTCGTCCCTCCTCCAACCAGCCTTTCCTCCCTGAATGAAAGGAATCCGCTACAAAGGGTTTCGGGGACACACAGACCTGTTATGGGAAAACCAAAGCCACTCTTTCCTTGGAAAAAAAAGTAAGCGAAGAGCATTCCCTTTGCGATCTCAGGTGCAGTTATTCATATCTACACTGAGTAGCCAGATTATCATGATCTTTGAACACATAATAATCTGGCTAGTTGGTGTGTGTGTGTGTGTGTGTATATATATATATATATATATATATATATATATATATATATATATATATCGTGTTTCCCCGAAAATAAGACCTAGCACATGGAAAGATAAGACATCCCCTGAAAATAAGACCTAACGCAACTTTGGGAGAAAAAATTAATATAAGACACTGTCTTATTTTCGGGGAAACAGGGTATATGTGGGGGGAGGGGGAGAGACCTGGTGCATGAATTCGTGTATGGGTGGGGTCCGGCCAGCCTGGCCAAGGGGAGGGCACATTGGCGGACCTGCCTGCTGGTTGAACTCCTGGTCAAGGGGACAATTTGCATATTAGCCTTTTATTATATAAGATATATACTGAGTGGCCAGAGCATTATGCATTCAGAGATCATCATAATCCGGCCATTCAGTGTATTGATGCCATGATCTGAAATTTATATTAAAGATTTCTCCAACCTCAGGGGATCTAGTGAGGATGTTTCAAACCAAGCATACAAATAACATTCTCTCTATTGCTTGTGGACTGGAATGCTGGGAAAACCAAGGTCTTAATGTGCTTTGTTTAACACAGGTGTGGTTGCAGAGACAGGCAGGAGGAGATTAGGAACAAGGGATTTACTAGATTAGGGGAGTCTAGATTTTGCTAGAATGGCAAGGTTAGAGTGTGCTCAAAACAAGCAGGTGTTAGCTTAACCCAGAGTCCCGTGTGCAGCTTACGATGTTTTGGCTTTTCAATTTTATGGGCCCTTTCTAAGGCTCTGAGTCTAACTTTGTCCTTGTAATTTTGATTCTTAATTTAAAGAGAAAAAGGAAAAAAAAAGAACTACAAATCCTCACTTATATAAGTGAGCCACAGAAGTTATTTTTAATTTTCTGGTAATTATTAAAAAAGTGAAAAGACCCAGGTGAAGTTAATTTTAGCAATATACTTTAGTTAACCCCACAGATCCAAAATAGTCTTACTTAGACATATAATCAATAGGAAAATCAATGAGACATTTTCCATGTTTTTGCAGTGTTTCAAGTCAGATGTGTATTTTACACCTTGGCCTAGTTCCGTGGTCGGCAAACTGCGGCTCACGAGCCACATACGGCTCTTTGGCCCCTTGAGTGTTGCTCTTCCACAAAATACCACAGCCTGGGTGAGCCTATTTTGAAGAAGTGGTGTTAGAAGAAGTTTAAGTTTAAAAAAATTGGCTCTCAAAAGAAATTTCAATCATTGTCCTGTTGATATTTGGCTCTGTTGACTAATGAGTGTGCTAACCACTGGCCTAGTTCAGCTCAGTTTAGCCCTAATTCCACATGTCAATTGCTTAAAGGCCACATATGGTTAGTAGTGAGGGTTTGGACAAAGACCCTCCTCTTACAAACCAAGTGACCTCGTGTGGTAGGCAGTTAGAAAGACAAAGCTCGGAGCAAGGATGATGGTCCACGTGCCTAGCAACGGTAGAGCAGGGCTCATTGCCATGGTGACCTTTCTTCCCCTAGCATATGGCTGCTCGTAGGTGGTTTAGACTCCGGGCCTTTCATATGCTAGCTGGTCATGACCCTCTGAACTTTTTTTAAAAAATATATATTTTATTGATTTTTTACAGAGAGGAAGGGAGAAGGATAGAGTTAGAAACTTTGATGAGAAACGTCAATCAGCTGCCTCCCACACACCCCCTACTGGGGACGTGCCTGCAACCAAGGTACATGCCCTTGACTGGAATCGACCTGGGACCTTTCAGTCTGCCAAACCAGTTAGGGCATCTAGACCCCTGGTCTTTCCTCCTGGAGAGATAACATCTAGGCTGAAGGTGCATTTCGGCTTCAAGCCCAGAAAAGCAGCAAAACCAGACAAGCAACTCCCAGGGCTCACCTCAGGACCAGCTGCCCTGGATATGACCCCCTGCCCTAGTGCTGACCTTCCTCACTTTCAAGCTCCAAGGGCCAGCCCTTTGCCTGGCTAAGGTGTTTCCTAAGCCCATTTCTCCTAATAATTATTTCTTTTACCTCTGTGCTTTTCTAAATAAACGAGAGAACCAATGCACAAAATTTGTGCAAGGGACTTGGCCTCGCAGCCCCAGTTTTGTCCGAAGGTCGCTCAGAAGGACGTCCGGAAGGTTGTTCGGCTGCCCGGTCTAATTAGCATATTACCCTTTTATTATTATACACGTTCTCTTATAGTTTGGGTCTTGGCTCTGAATTCTTGCCTAGCCAGAGCTCAAGTACTGAGGTTGCTGAACCCAGGCCTCGTCTGATCCCATCCGTCTAACACCTAGTGCCATCCCCGTGGGCACCCCTCACCCCACCACTTGGACATGTAGGACATGTTATGGATCCATTCAAAGTCTGCTCACTCCCTGTAAAATGGAGTTACTTAAAAAAAAAAAAAAAAAAAAAAAAAAAAGAAAGAAAGAAAACCTACATCCCAGGGTGAAATGGGAGGTTCACTAGATTAACAGAGAACAGTACCTACTACGTGCTCAGCAAACCACAGTTATCATTATCATTGTCTTAAGACATCGGTCATTCAGCTGGCCACATGGTCTCTTTTACTTTGGATCTTAGTTGGTGGACTTTTAAGCAAAGCATAACATGAACATTTCCCCACTGTTTTACACAGTTTTGGGTCAGTCTTGTCACCAGAAGGTTAACAAATAGGGTTCACAAAATATTCTTAGGGGTGGCAGATGGCTTGATCCATTTATGAGATTAAGGTCTGGTGGGGGATGGTTACACCTTCAGTATCAAGATGGAGAAGTATCGCCCGGGTTCCAGCCTGGATATAAAAAGCTCATTGCTGCCCACACAGTGTGGTCCAGTGATTGGGGGTCAACCCATGAACCAGGAGGTCAGGTTCAATTCCCAATTATGGCTCCATCCCCCATAGGGGGCATGCGTGAGGCAGCTGATGGACGATTCTCTCTCATCATTGATGTTTCTATCTCCCTCTCCCCGCCTCTCTGAAATCAATAAAAACTTTTCTTTTTTTAAGAAGCTCACTGCAAACAGGATTACCATAAATCCCCAAACAGAATAGGTTGGGGAAATAGTGTGAAGGCTACCATTATTGATCATCATATGTCCGCTCACTTAACAACAAAACAACCTAACAAGCAATATCCTGGAAGGCAGGTGGTCCTCGTTTTAAAGAGAAAGACACAGAGGCTCAAAGTGGCTTGACTGCTCTGCCCACATTGTCAGCTGACTCCTCTCTTACCCTCTGGTACCCTCCTCTTCTCACTCGGCATGTAAGGGGATGATCGGCCTGTAGCTGGCTCTCCGCAGAGAAGCACCAACTAATTGTTTTAAAGGGAAACACTCCCTCGAATTGAGTATGAAACCAGAAACGCAGATGGCAGGAAAGGAACCCTTTTCCCCCTCCACCTACACATTTGCATTGAACGGTTGGTTTCCACGTGCTGTCGACAACAGGCACACATCGGTCCTTTCATTAGATAAAGCAAGACAACCAGATGGAGCCCCGGTCCCTTTTTTTTTATTAGTGCTATTTATTAAGAGTTTGGCAACCCCCTTGCGAAGTCTGGTCTTGCAGGAACAGCCAAGGAAACTTATGGAAACGGGACTTTTTTTTTTTCCTTCGGCGCCGTGGTACGGGGCGAAATGAAGAGAGAAGTGGCAGCTCCCAACGACCAACCCCAAAGAGCACGTGGCTCTTGTTATATCTGGCTGGCTCAGCCGCGATCCAAGTTATGGGACTACAGGGGATGCTGTCTAGACCGGTTCTCTTGGCCCTGGGGTTGGCAGTCCACAGAACCAGAAAGCCAGAGTCTGGCCCAAACATCTCGCTGCATTTTTTTATTTTTATTCTGGTAGACAGTCAAGCTGGATGCAAACGACATCTCAGACAATTACAAAGAGCCATAAACAAGAGACTCCAAAGACCGCACAGGGCTTTCTTCAGCTCCGGAGAGATAAGGCCTGGCTCTTGAGCTATGAAGCATGACATTTCTGAAGCCAGGATCGTGAGGGGTAGAGGTGGGGGGGAACTTTGGGGAAGGGGAGGCACAGTCACGTGCAGCTTGAGAGCATTGTCATGGCCTCAGGGGCCTTTCTAGTCTCAGTGACGTCGCTACGGCAGGAAAAACACATGGATGTGTAATGGAAATAATTTATTTACCACTAGAGCACCACAAAAAAAAACAGACATACATCGTGTTAAAATACAGCGGGATCAGTCATCAAAATACAAAACAGCTATTCTTATATTCCTTTTTTTTTTAAACCATGTCAACCGTAAAATTGTACTGCTGCTTAACACATAAAAACTGCCCCTCCCCCCACCCCCTCATACTAACATTTCCCCCCTCTCTCCCCTTCTCCCTCCCCTCCCTTCCCTCCCCCGGCAATATTTACTTATGGGAAATAAAGACCTTATAGAACCCCCAAACTAAAAAAAAAAAAAAAAAAAAAGATTCAAGAGATCTTAAAATAGAGCATTTAAAATATTAATCAGTGCATTCATGAGGAAAGACAACATAATACACAACAAAATGTCATTTTCTGAGAAGAAAATACCTGCAGGAATAAAAGGGATTTACATAGAATTCATAGAAAAGTGGAAGAGGAAAGAAATCAACACCCTCAAATCCAGGACTGGGTTCCATCCACCACAAGGGCTGTTCCCTACTGGGTCCTCCGACCTCTGCTCCCTCCTCCTGCCATTCCAGTAATCCAACTTGACCATCCAATTCGCCAGCGGTCAGGAAATTCCAAAAACAGAAAAGTTGACTATAGCAAACAGCTTCTCTTGGGTTTAGGTGAAACTGCAGATATCCCATTGTGAGACCTACGTGTGTTGAGCTTAAAGCTAACTAAGGGACAATTGCCAACTCCTACAAACTGTGACATGAGGTGACCTCCTTCATTTATTGAAGCAAAGCAAATGGCAGCAAACTCTCATTCACAGGGGGGGAAAAATGTTGTTGTTTTTTTAATCATGGGAGAATTTGGTTTGTGCCTTCTCAACCTTCATAGAACATCTATAAAAATCTTAACTTCAGCCTGGCCGGGGTGATGCAGTTGGTTGGGCATCAACCCCATGAACCAAGAGGTCACCGGTTCGATTCCCAGTCAGGGCACATGCCTGGATTGTGGGCTTGATCCCCAGTAGGCCGCTGATTGATGTTTCTCATCAATATTTTCATATCTCTCTCTCACTTCCTCTCTCTCTAAAATCAATAAAAACATATTTTTAAAATACCTTCAGTGAAATAAGCTGAATGACTTATGCTGACCTGTTTTCTTTTCTCTCCCTTAAAAAAAAAAATCAATAAGAAGATAAATCTTCCCATTCCCCCCACTCGGAATACCAACAGCCCAATTAAAGTGAAAGATGTGTCCTAGGAACTGGCTGCTTTATTTTCACAATAATTCTGATTGAACCAAGTGAGAGAAACCTTTTGTAACTGTCACCAGGTTTCTGTCAGATCCTTGAGCCTTTGCTAAAATGAAAACATTTTGACTCAGTGATCTCTGTATCTATACTATTCCCCAGTTTTCCTAAAACAGGAGCTTTTTAATGTCTGAACTGATGAGTAGTGATGCTCTGAAGATGAAGGAAGACCACTCAACTCAAATCTATCTCCTTTTGCAAAAGAAAAAAAAAAAGGACAGGTGGACTCAGGTAGCTTACGTCATCGTAATAGACAAAGTACAAAGCACAGTGGAGCAAATTCTATATAACACATGTATTTTTAGTGCAAATCAAAATCTAGGGGCTTTACTCAAAAAAATACTAGTCAGCTAAAGGAAACACACAATTCGGAGTGATCGTGAAAAAAAAAAAAAAAGAAAAAAAAAAGAAAAGCCCAAATTTAAGTCCAATCTAAATCATAGTTGACATTATTACAGCACATTAAAAATATGGTAAAAATTTACACATTACAAGCCAAGTAGTTAATGTTTTGATTTAATAGTTTGAAAAAAAAATCGGCTGATGTGTTTCCAATTATACGGGCTTCTATACCCATCTATTGTAATAATAAAGGTATGGTTACAATATGGAAACTAAGAGAACCTATAACATAACTATACAGCAAGACTTCCATGTTTGAAGTTTGATCAGCGCGTATCAAAGCATTGAAACCTCTCACTGGTGGACTGACAGGGAAGCATTTACAATGACAAAGAAGAAAAAAACCCTTCCAAACTTCTTCAGATGGCAAGTTTCCTTTATTAACAGGCTTTTGGCTTTGAACCTTACAAGATGCTTCCTCTGGCAGTTGGGACATAGCGTGTGTTTTCAGGGTCTTTTATCTCAACACAGACTTGTGTGGTCACAGAAGAACTCACCTGGGTTTTCATCCGGCTCCTATGACCTCTTTTTTTTTTTTTTCCTTCTTCTTTTTTTTTCTTTTCTTTCTTGTTCTGGCTCGTTAGAGTTCAAGTTCCTTAAAACCCTCCATGAGTTTCTGGCAAAGGATTTTGGTCTCCACTTTGTACACCTGTTTTCTTTTCCAAGGGCCATGAAATGTTCATTATGTAGAAACACACAATAAATAACTCACTGTTAACTCTAAGAGTAGGACCAGGGAAGGGAGACTATTGCATAGCAATACAGACAAATCAAGTGCGGTGGGGGTAGGAACTTATGTACAACTCCACTTAACGGGATTTTCCTGTGTTGTTTTTTTTTTGTTTTTTTTTGTTTTGTTTTTTTTTGTGTGTGTGTGTGTGTGTTGTTTCCTTTCACATAATTAACACTAACAAATTCTTCCAGTGTTTATTTATTTTTTTCCTTAAAAAAAAAAAAAAAGGTTTTGCTTCTTGTCTCTCTCACTTACGGAGTAGGTGCAATGTAGAATCAAGCCTTCCACGCATTTGTTGTTGTTGCTGTTGTTTTTTGCTTCGTTTTGTTTTGGATGCCAGTTTTAACAAACAGGACGCACACTTCCACGTGTCTGAACTAGTACCGCTTTTCAAAGGATTTTTTTTTTTTAACACTGACAAAGCAAGCTCTCTTAGGTTCCTCCTTACAAACTTGTTACGTTGTGATCAAATCATCATCATCATCATCATCATCATCATCATGTGGTTACCATCTTGCCACTTTCCCAAGGCTCTTAGCTGCATTTGCAAGACTTCACTATCATGTTGGACAGCTGTTCGATCTTGGGGGTCTTGCCGATGTAATAGAGGATGGTGAGAGGTTCCAAGTCTTGGGACACGCAGCAAGGAGAGGCGGATGCCTCCGGGTTGATGGTGTTATATAAGCTGAGAACCTGAGAGGGCCCCGGGGAGAAAGGACAAGAAAAAAAAAAAAAAAAAAGGGCAATTAATTTTTAAATTCCCAACATCGTAGCCCTGAGTGGGCAATGCAAATTGTTTGCTTGCAGTTTTCTTTTTTTTTTTTTCTTTTTTTGCTTTTGCTGATCCTCACCTGAGGATATTTTTTCCATTGAGTTTTGGAGAGAGTGGAAGGGAGAGGGAGAGACAGAGAGGGAGAAATAGCTATGTGAGAGAGACACATCCATTGGCTGCCTCCCGCACACGACCCCAGAATGGGCCAGGGATCCAGCCTGCAATCGAGGTACTTAGTGACCTTGACTGGAATCGAACCAGGGACCCTCCATTTCCCAGGCCAGTGCTCTAACCACTGAGCCAAATGTGCTAGGGCGATCCCCGCTCTCTAACAGAAGGGAATGTGACTTTTCCCGATGGCAGTACGCAGCTTCCCCGGTGATGATAAGGAGTCATTTCCAAGGATGCCATTAATGTGTTAGCCAAACAGCGAGTGACCTTTTCCTCGAGATTCACTGCGAGTTTTTTATCCCGAGACAGATGATCCGTTCAGCGCAGCAACACTGGCTACTTTATTAAGCCACCTCTGGCTCGTTGGGTAACTGTCCAAACCACATATTTGTGACCACGACAGTTATTCTTCCTCTCTCCTTGAAAAACAAGCAGGTCTCTGCCTTCACACACTCCCTCTGTGTATCTGGGAGGGGGAATTATGTTTCTACTTGGCAACTGGGCCTGCCCACATTACAGCTACTGTTGCCACGGCCCCGAGGAGGCCGCCTGGCTAGAGGGCCCGGACAAAGGGACAGGCATGAGCAAGCTTCCCTCACATGGCCAAGCTCATGGCCGGCCTCAAGTGCCAAAATCTACAGGGGAGCTGGGCAAACAGCTGAGGGGAGGAGAGTCATAGTTTCTCAATTTAAAGTCTTGCATAGGTGGCCATTTATTATATAAACAAATAGACTTCATGTCCCACTAACATGTGATTTTTCTTAGGAAGTAAAGAGGAATTGGATACTAGGGATTGTCTAACATAATTGATAACCCTGAAGCTCATGTGTTCAGCTGAATGCATGATGGGATCTCGTTGGCAGTAGATTCTTTTTCCTACCCTGCAGGGAAGGCAGGCTGTCTAATGCCTCTTTAATAAGAAGATTTGCAGAGGCATAACCCCAATGGGTAGCCACATTTCAGGAATGAAATTCTACCAAACGGAGCCAACAGAGGCCTAGTTATAAAGCCAGCGGTCTACCTTGTAAGCTTCTGTTTGGTTTGGGGAACATCACCTACATGAACATGCTCTTTCTTTTTCCTTTTTTAAAATTATTTTTTATTGGTTTCAGAGAGGGAGGGAAAGGAAGAGATAGAAACATCAATGATGACAGAGTATCATTGACTGGCTGCCTCCTGAATGCCCCCCTACTGGGGATGGAGCCCACAACCCAGGCATGTGCCCTGACCAGGAATTGAACTGTGAATTCCTGGTTCATAGGTCAAAGTTCAACCACTGAGTCACACAGCTGGGCTCCCCTTTCTTTAGAAAAGTGACAGGTTTGGACAAGATAACTTATCACATTGTGGAACAGTAGTTTTATTGCTAGCTTTACCCGGTGGCCAGATAAGTTTCTGTTGAATGAGTACAAAAAACATTTTACATAAATGCTAAAGGCAATCTTTAAAATTAAGTACCCATTTTGAAGTTATTTATTACATGCTCTTACAACCTAATATCTTTTAAAAGTATGATACTTTGTAAAACACTGTGTAATATGAATCAAGAATTCTCGTGATCCAACTGCAATGTGTCATGAAGTCCTTCTTCCTCATCAGACACCAAAAAAGAAGCATTTGAACAAATATAATTATTAAATATAAACTCTTCGCTCATCTGGATTGGGAACCCCCAGCATCCAGCCTAGGACCTGCCTCTTTATTGGCCTCTATCCTCATTAAAGTAACTTGATAATATTTTCAGAGTCTCACTTACTTGAGCTTACATTTAAAAATACTTAGAAATACTAATTTTCAAATAATTTTCCCATGCATCACCTTTTCTTCACATCAACTCTCAAGTTTGGCATTATTAACTTAAAACATAATTTTTATTTTTATTTATTTAACCATAGTGTGATGAAGGTAGGGGGCAGGTGTGGGTGGAGGGGGTCGATGGGGGAAAAGGGACATCTGTAATATTTTCAACAATAAAGATTAAAACATCTTTAAGGATAATTTTTTAAGAGAGGTGTTCCTTTTCGCTGATAAGAAACTGAGGTTCAAAGAAGTGAAATCACTTTATAATTGTCAGACTCCGGTGACTCACTTTGCCAATGTATCTACTGAATCCTCAGCGTTCTCTTTTTCAACATTATCACCTGATGATCAGAATTCATGTGGGAATACAGTTGACCCTGGAACAACACGTGTTTGAACTACATGGGTTCACTTATATGTGGTTTTCTCAGTCAGCCCTCTGTGTCACCTTTTCTTCACATCAACTCTCAAGGTTGGCATTATTTATTTTAAACATCTTTATTTTTGCATTGGTGGATTCAAACTACCACAGATGCAAAGGACTGACAGTAGGCACTCTTCTACTCCATATTATATAAAGGACTTGAGCATCTATATTGGTTGATATTCGTGAAGGATCCTGGGATGAATACCCTGCTGACACAGAGGGATGACCAGTTAGGTTCTGGGAGAGTCAAAAGTTTCACATATCTTCGAGAGTCAGTGCTTGTAATGCCTGCATTGTTCAAGGGTCAGCTGTTATCAGCAGATGCACATTAGCAACCTAAGAATAGAAAAGAGGAGCCAACCAAGTACTTACCCTGCTGTGCTGAGTGTCTGAACTCCATAAATACGGGCATGCCCCAGCACAGAAGTTGGCATTGTACCCTTTAGGTTCATGGATCCATTTCCACCCAAGATCCCTCTTGAAGTCAATGTAAAGTGGACGTAGGCAGCAATTATCCTGCACATTTCTGTTAAAAGAAGAGCAATGGAGATTTTAAAGCAGATTTCCCTCTTGCCCCTCATCCCAAACCAGGAAAGTGACTCATTCATTTATTCAGCAAATATCTATTAGCCAAACCATGGGCCAGCTCTTCATGATTTCATTGTCGCCTAAGTGGCTTTCGCCATGGGTTGTGATGGTGATTTTCTGCGACAACTTTCCCTTTTCAACTCTATACCCTGACCCCATGTCTGAGATCTTGAAAATCAAGCCTCTCCCTTGAATGACCAGCTATAAACAGAAAGGTGGCTGATGGAGACCAACCTCTTTCCAACCAGCCCTGCACAGTGTTGCCAGCCAGCCTTTCCTGCCCTTTCCAGTATAAAATGAGGACATACAACAGCTTTTTTCTAAGCTCCATCTAAGGCATTTTCCTTTGAAAACAAATCCTTTATTTCATGTCATGCTCCGTGATCTAGGAATGAACCAAAGATCGGGAAACATGGAGTCTTATTTTATGCAAATACTGGCCCTAGCAACCCCAAACGCTTGTGAACTCTGACCCTTTGAGTACTTTATCAACGAGGACCCCTCGCTGCTCCATTCTGGAAAGAGAGAGTCTTCCCTTTCTCAGGGTTGGTAAGAAGCCATGGGGGAACATCCACACTGCCCCCTCCGTGGACTCACGTGGGAATAGGAAGTAACTCTGTGTGCCCTCCCTTCTCGCATATTCTGTAGCTAGAGACATGACAAATAGCATTCTTCTTCCACATCTTGCATCTTGGTTACTGTGTAAGCACTATGACCATGGGCAGTGAGGACAAAGGCTCATACAGATGGTGAGCCTCCCTGATTAGAGAGCCACCACATCCTTCAAATAAACTTCCATTTGATGGGGGGGAGGGAATTGAGTGGGTGGCCAGTTTATTTTCTTCCTCAGCCCCAAACTGCTTCAGAGGGATTGTGTGGGGGATGGGGAGGATGAATTCGGGGGACTATCTTTCTCCCTTTACACTCCATTTCTTGCTCAAGAGATGATGAATACAACTCAGAAATAACTATATTAAGCCCGTGGGAAGAACGATGTTATGAAATGCGATGGCCGCACTGTTCTATACCGGACCCTACGCCATGAGTACAGGGCTAGTCCATTTGACTAGGGGATGGGCAGAGGCAGTAAAGGAGTTACCAGGGGCAACGACTTGGTTGTATGTCTGTGTTCTTTACCTAAAGCAGTAGGCTGCGTCTAGAGCACGCTTCTTCCGCCGGTTGGACTGTTGTGACTCCAGTCTGTAGGAGGGTAACAACATTAGCAGGAGATGTGGGGTCTTCCCACTGTTTTTTTTCCTAGTGGACTTTATAGTTCTCTGATCACCACTGGTATATGTGGAGGTGCCATCAATACCTTGAAAAAATGCATTTGGGTAATAAACATTTAGCTTTACCTTCATCAGATATCATCAGCCATATTTTTTTTTTTTCGTTTGTCTACTGTCACAAATAGCAGTGATGACCACCATGTCAGCATCAGCTGGCGACAGTCATTCCCTACGGAAATAGATATGGTGCAAGAGGGCTAAGCAGGTGGCAACAAACACTTCTAAATGGGGCTCTTGTCAGAAGGCAGGTCAAGGTCCAAGACCGGGCTCGTTGGCTATGAAAGTCGCTACAGAAGAAGTCTTTGACCTCTAGTCCCAGGGCAGCCCAGGCAGTTCATTCGAGTCAATCCCCAGTTCACGTTGTGTTCAAACCCCTCCATGACCAAACACACAGCAATAGAACCTGCCTTTGTCACTCTCTGGTTGCCTCTCTTCCTGGGAGAACTCAACTCAAAACTTTCCTCATGAACAGAAATGAAGACTTCCCCTAAATTGCAGTGAATTCGGTTCAAATGAAACAGAAGTCACCCTTCCCTGATGCTATTTGGGGAAGCTGGGAAGAAAGGGTTTTTTCATTGGGTTCATGGCATCCTCAACACTTTCCTGATCCCATCTGAGATTTAGAAACTCGAGCTCCGCAGAGCTCACCCAGCAGAATGCCAGTTTGAGCATTTCATCTCCACACCCTGGAGAATCATGACGAGGTTACAGGCTGAACTAAATCTCCTGACCTCTGGGAGTATTTTTCCATGAGCTGGGGCCACGGTAGCCTTCTGCAAGTGGATGGACGGAGGGCCCAGGTGGTGTCACTTAGGGAAGGGCAAGGGGCATCCTGACCCGGTGGTGAGGGAGCAGTGCCACAACCACACACGGCATCCACTTCCCTCTCAACCTCTCACCATCCAGGGACTCATAATCTAGCACCTGATTGGATGATGAGAGAGGAGGGGGAAGTCTACGTTGTTGTGGGCATCTCCTCATTCTCCTTGACCTTTGGCTAATTCACCTACCAGGTAAGCAGGAGCCTGGGGGAAATTAAAGCCCTGTTAGGAGTGTAGACACTATTATAAAAGTCTGATAAGGAAGGCACCCAAAATATTGGTCACCAGCCAGGAAGAGTGAACTGGTTCCCCTACATGGAAGGTTAGTTAAAGGGATTGGGGAGCAAGAGGGCTTCCTTCTTTGTGAAATACAGATAAGGGTTCCTGACATTGGTGTGGGGGATTTCCTTAAATACATGCTATCTTCTTCGTTGATGATAGTAGCATATGTGGAACATGGGTTCGCTTACATGCTTAAAATAACTATGTAATGGTTTGTTGAGTCAGTCAGTCAGTATTGCTAAGTCATCATTGGGCATCGAGCGGCATAAAGGAGGAACCACGCCCTTTCTTCCGATCCTTTCTGCCTTCAAGTGTCTTTCTCCAACTGTATCTCTGCCCAAACAAATGATACTCCCTAGACCTCACCAAACAATCCTGTTTTCACCTGCAAATTGACGTCATCACCCACAAGGTTGTTAACAGAGGCCCTCCCCTCCCCCCCACCTTACGAGACCACGTTTCAGTTACCTGCAAATCTCGCTTCTAGTTCTTCGCTTTTATTGGGGATGATGTAGTTATTGGACGGCACAAAGGTGCAGCAGGGGCAGTGTAAACTGATTTTAAATCCCAGGTTCCTGTCTGGAAAACATGAAGCCAAGGAGGTCATTTGCATGAGCGTCTGTGCCCTTACAGATGCAGTCAACTTTGCAATAACTTAGGGTGGCTGGACATCTAGGGAGGAAAACAGAGGGAGGGTGTAACCTTTGTGGTGGAGCCACTCGTGAACAGCGTCGGTCACGTCGAAGGAAAGCCATTCCCCTTCCGCTCTTGTTTTCACCACTTTGCTGTCGATGTAGCGCTGGGTTGGAGACGTCAAATCCTTGGATTTGAGAATCTAGGGGAAGGTAGAGCAAGGGGAAGGGCTCAGTTGGCATACAGACAGCAGGAGGAAGCCATGGCTGAGAGTATTCCCATGTGTTATCTACATGTAGTGTCCTCTCCAATGCATGGCCACATTCAGGAAAGCCTACCACCAGGCCATCCGCCATGAGAAACAGAGCCACTAAATCAGCTGTGTGTTATTATCAAGGTGACAGGACCCATAAAGCCAAGGGTCTAACAGAAAGTGACAGTCATTATTTTGCTTTGCTGACATAAGCTTTGCAAGACTCCGGCCATCAATTCTATGCTATTAAGTTAATGGTTTTGTTATTCTGCTTCCCGACTTCTTTCATTGGGGGGCATTGGGATGTGGGAAGTGGTCCGGTTCAAGAGGACCCCTGCTCGCCCTCTGTGGGCCCCTGAATTATAAATCTGCTAATAAACAGAGAAAGGTCCTAACCCTGGATCCAAAACCCTCTGGCATTAAAAAATGTAGCATGCCTCGGCTTTTGGGTAAGTCTCAAGCTGGGATATTTGCTCTCAGCGTGACTTGTTCTGATTTATAAGGATATTCCATATCCCATGGATTTGGGCAAGAGAAGTCTGGCCGGGAGCATAGTGAGGGTCTGAAAGAAAACCAGCCAGAACGCTGCGAGTTAGAAGGAGGCATTTATTTCCAATAAACAAAGAACACCTGCAGCATGTTCTTAGATTTCTGTAAGAAGTGGACATTTTAGGGGTTTTGTGAGGTTTTTAAATTCTGTTTTTAAATGACATTGTTTTCTGAACCAGTGAAAACAAGATCCTACATCTCCTAGCGCTGCATTAACTCTCTACCCAGACCCGTATCCTACCTTTCCTCAGCCCTATGTTTGTTTGCTTGTTATTGATTTTAGAGAGAGGAAGGGAGAGATAGGGACAGAAAGAACAATCAATGTGAGAGAGAAACATGTCCCACCTGGGACTGAAACCCCCAACCTGGATATGTGCCCTGACCGGGAATTGAACTGATCAAGCCTTTGGCATGCGGGACGCCATTCCAACCAACTGAGCCAGGACAGCCCTGTGTGTGGCTGTTACTGCCCTTCCTGGCATTCAGACTAACTCTTCCATGATCATTGCATACAGATGGCCTCGGTTTCTCTGGAGGGTTCCTTAGCTTCCCCAGGACTATGTCTTCAATTTGATGTCCTTTTAAAGCACAGCCCCTGAAGGAATTGAATGACTATCTGAACTTCTACAGGATTTATTTACTCTCCTTGCAAAACAAACATGCATAATCTTCCCATCGACTTGAAAATGCACTTCTCTTCTGTGTGTATGTGATTTGGTCTCAGGTCATTTGGCAACAGAGTATGTGGCATTACAGTAGCCTGTAGTTGTCTTCTGGATTAAGTTTACAAAAGGAAAGAGATTCATGCACTTGGACTCTGAGGTGTTGGTGTGACTTTTCGACAAACCTTATTCCTCAGGCCTTTTCCGTGAGGTCCACCAAACCCCACAATGTGGACACAATCTAATCGTGGTTCTCCCAATAGGCGAGGTGTTCCTTGTGAATTAAAGGAAGCAAACAAATGGGACTTCAGGGCTGGGCCCACTGTGTTCTGGGCTTGGCACTAGTTATTTCATTTCTTTTTAATCCTCAAAACGTTGCTGTCAGGTAGATCAAGCAAACTCAACTCCAGGAGGTTAAGTGGCTCGCCCAGTGTCTCACAGAGAATCTTGGAAGAGAGAACGCAGAGCAACCCTATCCTTTTCCCACTTCGGGGCTGGAGTTTGAAGACCAGAGGATTGTGGGAGTCAGGGTTGCAACACGAGTCACCCTTACCCTGGTCCAGGCGATATAGAACATTCAGTGATGGAGGCAGAGACTTTTAATGAGATTATAATAAATGTTGGTGCAAGGTGAAAATATAAAATGTGGACTGCGTACGTAGTTAATGCTGACATGAACCTGTGCCTTTAAAATCAAAGCTTAACATCAGTGTTTTCTCTGGAAATCCAACCTCGCCTTGAAAACTCTCCCAGTCGGGCCAATTCAATACCATCCATCCAGTTGGGAGTGAATGGTAGACTTAACCTAACCTGGGATAACAATGATGAAATGATGGTGGGGAAAATTTCGGGCATTTCCATCTGCCTTAGTGCCTGAAAAAGGACTAACATGCCCAGGACTCATTTTCCTGTCTTTAACTTCCTTCCCCTTGCTGACTTCCTATAATGTGTTATTTTATGTTTTTGCGTATCTGCTTTGCTCCTAAGTAGCAGTGTGTCTCATTCATGTTTCTATCCTTAACTCTTAGACCTACAGTCTAAAATAAAACATTGCTTTCATTGGGAAATTACTTACATAGGGTATACATTGATAGATCTATGATATCGATCTATGTGATTTATGCATATGAGTAAATATAAATTATATAAATATAAATGTAAATATATAAATATTTTTCTTTGTAAAATGCCTTTAAGAGGTGTTTCCTCAGCCACAGAATGAATCCCAGTAGGTTCTGACAATGGGCCATTTCATATTGTCACGTGGGTGAAATGTTCTCTACATCTTTTTATCCACTCAAGACCCAGCTATTTGAAACCACCCAAAGAGTCAGCTGCTCTGCCGCCTCACGCTGAAACGTGGAAGTCACTTTGGTCCAGCCCAGTGGTCGGCAAACTCATTAGTCCACAGAGCCAAATATCAACAGTACAAAGACTGAAATTTCTTTTGAGAGCCACATTTTTTTAAACTTAAACTTCATCTAATGCCACTTCTTCAAAATAGACTCAGCTGTGTTATTTTGTGGAAGAGCCACACTCAAGGGGCCAAAGAGCCCCATGTGGCTCGCGAGCCGCAGTTTGCCTATCCCTGGTCTGGCGGGTTTGCCATCTCGAACTTTCTGGCCAAGGAGTTCTTAAACCCACTTGCTGCCATTTAACTCCGCTCTTTCTGATCCAGTCCTCCATGCAAACAGGAAACAGCTGCTTTCCATCAGCCAGAGAATAACCCTCCTAGTCCTGGAGACTATTATTAAGTCCCCCTCAGCATGCCCGCTCTCTGCCTCTCTCTCTTTCTCTCTCTCTAAGCTAAATAAACCCAGTTCCTGTAGCTGATACCCAAACCTTGAATCACGTGGGTCACTAACAAGGATGAATGGTGCTGTATGAAAGCACTCCTCCTACAGTTTCGTGATTGTGCTAGAAAACCTTCCAATCCCCTCTCGGTCTCCAATCTCCACTTCAAAGATATCTTCTTTCTAAGAATAGGCACACCCTCCCTATTCCCTGTTTATCTTCCATTTTTCACCCGCTACATTAATGTGTAAGGGAAGACAATCCATCAGACCGTTCTTAAATCCAGGAGTCCATGCAAAAATGACCAGTTCGGTCAACTTCCCATTCTCTGTTAGTCTTCGCTGTCTCTAATCTCTCAGCAACACATGTACAGAGGGAGAGTTCACCATCCTGAATCTACAGCTGTGTCCTGTAGAGCCACAGTTGTTCCCAGATCTTTTTATCCATCTTTTCGGGACAAAGAACACATAGCAGGGCCCTACCAGTCCCGGGTCTGTCTCCTGCACCAACAGTGTCTGAACGGGACAGACCCAGGGACACCCTTTCTCCCAGCCTCCGGCCCCTCTCCTGCATCTCACCAGTCACCACCTTCACAACCACCTCCCAGACCAGCCAACACACCTGTTTTCTTTCTGCCTGAACTCCTTACTGCAAACAACCACACGCTCCCAAATTCCTCAGAATTATTCCACCACCGAGGTGGAGGCCCCATCACCCGCCTAGCCCCCTGCCTCTGCGGGCCCCACATCCACCTCTCTCTGGGCTTCTGTTTTGACCTTAACCATGTGGCTCTCAAGGGCGGGGGCCACTTCTTTCTCAAGTTGCTGGGAAAGAAGAGTGAGGGCCTGAGCATCTTAAAGATGCTAAACCAGCACAGTGGCCGCATTCTCTTACAGAACGTGCTGAGGTCTCCCCAAGAGGAGTGGCACAGCTCAAGGCCATGAAAACCGCCCTTGCCTTGGCCTTGGAGAGGAGCCTGACCCAGCCCCTTTGGGTCTGCAGGCCCTGATTCTGCCCATGCAGACCCTGATCTCTGACTTCCTGCAGCACCACTTGCTGGAGGAGGAGGTGAAACTCATCAGGAAACTCATGGTCTAGAAACTGATGAAATACAGGCTCAGGAATGAGGAGAGCCATTACGCTGGGAAACTGAGTGGAGTGTCTTCATCAGGACACATTGCTTTAAAAAAATATATATTTTTTGAAAAATTTGGTGGTTCCTCTCTGAGATTTGACCCAACAATTCCACTCTTAGGTTTAGACCCACAAGAACTGAAAGCCATGACTCAGACAGGGGCCTGGACACGGATGTTTATACACAACAGCTGAAGATGGAAACAACCCAGGGGCCCTCCATAGATATGCAGATAAACAAAAAAAAACATATAGTCATAGACTAGAATGTCATTCAGCCATGAAAAGGAATGAAATGCTGACACATATTACAACATTGGATGAATCTTGAAAGGATTGTGCTAATGGAAATAAGGCAGGAAGAAAAGGACAAATAATTGTATGATTTCACTTATCCTAGGTACATAGAACAGGCAAATTCATAGAGCTAGAAAGTAGAATAGAGGTTATCAGGGATAAGGGTAGGGGTAATGGGAAATTATTGTTTAATGGGTACAAAGTCTGGAATGATGGGAAAGTTGTAGAAATGGATAGTGGTGATGATTGTACAACATTGTGAATGGACTCAATGTCACTAAATTATATAGCTAGAAGCTAAATTTTAAGTTATATTTTATTACCATATTTTTTTCTAGTTTTCGATGTGGCAGAGACAGCTATAACAAAAGAACAAGAGGAATAATAGGATAAGAGCCTAGAAGAATGCTGTATTCAGGTTGCAACTGTCCTGAAAATTTTCTCTTCTTTAAAGAAATTAAACACTAGAAATGGTAGATGATTCAATATGGATGTGATTCATGGAAAAAATATAAGGACTGGCAGGCAGTAGGCAGAGCCATAATCAAAGACAAGTCCTTGGCCTCTTATAAATAAAAATTCAGTGTGTAAATTGTGTGTGTTGTGATATATATATATATATATATATATATACACACACACACATATATATATATATATATATATATATATATATATATATATATAATATTTTAAGGTCTTCATTCTCTCTGCCTCTCATATGTTTCTACTATCCCCCGATTTAATACATTTTTCATTAAATAACAGACCAACAACCATTCCTTACTGAATTAGAAAAGAGAGCTCCTAATATATTGGCAGTGAGACACAGCTGTCTATCATTGAGCTACCACCCACCCTGATGCCTGAATGTTACCTTCACTCCATTATTGACATATACACACTATCTATGTTGTGTCCAAAATACCCACACATCTCCTTTGGCAAGGCTCTGAGCTCTTCACTGAATTACAAAACTCCCAACACAAAAGGATCCATTCATCTCTCTGTCCCTGGAAAGCAGCCAATCGGGAAGTGGATCGAGGCAGAAGTCACTGGTGTTACCCAATCGTTTGGGGGCAATAAATAAATAAAAGAAATAGCAGTCTAGATGCAAAGTTATAGCTAGAGGAAATCTTGGTCTTAAAGAATGATGTTGTAAATCAGGATTTGGCTTAGACACGAAGGAAAGACACCTCATCCACTCCTAAGAGACATTGCAAAAGTGATAAGAAAACGCTGGAAACTCTATTTGCATATTCAGACATCAACAGACCTCGAGGAGAGCCAAGAGGCCACCAGAACCCAACTTCTGATGGGAAGGGAAATTGAACAATCAAACTAGAGAGAGAAACTGCAGCTTAACTCCTGTGAGCCCATCTTGTCTTTCAATGCATTTCATGTATTAACTGCACTTAACATAACTATTTGCAGTGACTTGCATGGATTAACAAATGTGGAACTAAACATTCACTCTGCCTGAGCACCATTTCTCACATCTGCCTGACTTTGAGTGAGCAACCTCAGTAGCATGAAATTCTAGTGTTAGATAGCCACTTAGAAGCCATCTACACTACATCCACAACACTACAGCTCATTCTCCAACATCTCTGTCTTCAAAGACTTCTCAGGACAGTCAACTCACTACTCTTTTAAAATATATTTTTATTGATCTCAAAGAGGAAGGGAGAGGGGGAGAGAGAGAGAAATAGCAATGATGAGAGAGAATCATGGATCGGCTGCCTCCTGCACGCCCCCTACTGGGGATTGAGCCTGCAACCCGAGCTTGTGCCCTTGACTAGAATTTAACCCAGGACCCTCTAGTCTGCAGGCCAATGTTCTATCCACTGAGCCATACCAGCTAGGGCCAATACACTACTTTCTGAGAAAGGCCAGCACACTTTTGGACAATATTTTTTTTTGGGGGGGGGGGGGGTAAATGTTAATTTCTTTCAATGGGGTATCGAGTTCTGAAAAGATAGAGGGAAACAATAGCATTATTCTGGTTTGCTGACAGTAGCAGCTTTGAGAATAGTACTCATTGACTTAATTTGGGAGGAATCTGACTCTCTGATTTGAAATCTTGACAACATCAACATTTACTTTCATGCAAACAGAGCCCTCCTGAAGGCATGTCTTGGCTTATCCACAGGGGAAACAACCGATTCTCCCTCATTCTTGAATGTACTTCAACATTCACCCTCCAGAAAGCTTCCACTGACTGTGCAGGAGCCGTGTACCTTCATGACAACCCCTCCCCTCCTCCCCCCGCCCACATGTACTAAAACATTTAATATAATCAGTTAATTCACTTAGTCATTACTCAATCTCTGAATAATTACTGCATTAGAAACATCTGGAAGGCTTCTTAAAGCGCTGATTATATGCACCTGGGTCCTCATTTACCAATTTGAATTTATTTTATAGCCCACTTCCTCCAGTTTAGTTCAACAAATATTAAGCCCTAACTGTGAGCAAGGCATTGCTGACCCTTACATCCCAGGACAAGGAGCTGGTCCCTCTTTCTTAAAGGAGTTCTTGCCTTAGTAAGGGCATACGGGCATCTCAACAGAAATGTGCAACCATGTGTTCACAGGGCACCAGGAGGCCCCTGAAGCCAGGTATCTGCCCCAGCCTAGGGGGCCCCCGAGAAGGTGAACAGGTAACTATGAACATCCAAGAAACTGGGATGGATACTAGGCAGTAAGAGAACAAAGTCCAGGTGCAGAGATGTGCTGAGCCAATGGTCAGCAAACTCATTAGTCAACAGAGCCAAATATCAACAGCAGAACAATTGACATTTCTTTGGAGAGCCAGATTTTTTCAACTTAAACTTCTTCTAACGCCACTCCTTCAACATAGACTCGCCCAGGCCGTGGTATTTTGTGGAAGGGCCACACTCAAGGGGCCAAAGAGCGGCGTGTGGCTCACAAGCCGCGGTTTGCCGACCAAGGTGCTGGGTGAACCAAAAGATGCATCCTCTTTCCTGTCTGGGCTCTCTCATCCTTTCTCAGCTGTGTGTGCTGGAGTGTAGGGAGACTTTGCCTCATGGGTGTTAGACTCCCCGGACTGCTACAGACTGTGTGGCTTAACACACTGGAAGTTTGAACAGCAGAAGTTTACTCTCAAAGCTGTGAAGGCCAGAAGCAAGAAACCAAGGTGTTGGCTGAGCTGTGCTCCCTCTAAATGAGGATGAGGGAGGCTTCCAAATCCTCTTCTAGCATCTGGTGACTGGCTGGCCATCTTGAGTATTCAAGCTGTACAACCTCAACCTCTGCTTCTGTTCTCACGTGGCTTCTCCCTGGGTGTCTCTGTCTTCATGTGGCCATCCTCTTATAAGAATGCTGGTCATATAGGATCGCCCCCGTTCCCCAGTGTTATCTCCTTTGAACTTAACCAATTACATCTTCAACAGCCCTATTTTCAAATGAGGTCATTTTCTGAGGTCTCGAGGATTGACTTCAATATCTATTTCTCCAGGGGACGCGGTCCATCTGTAACGGTTGATGTTGATACATCACTCTGGGTTGAGTATGTTAGAAATGCCCAGTCTGGTTGTGAGCAAATCCAATTGTTATCATTTGTGTCCTTCTTACCCCTTATTCTCCCAGCATTTCCCCAGTCACTGCCTGGCATATTCATAGGGACCAAGAGACATAAATAGAACAACCCACACAATCAAGGATCAAAAAGCCCATCTTTTAGAGTGATAAGTAGAAACTACCCCTTTGGGCCCTAGCTGGTTTGGCTCAGTGGATAGAGCGTCGGCCTGTGGACTGGAGGGCTCCATCCCCAGTGTAGGGTGTGCAGGAGGCAGCTATTCAATGAATCTCTCTCATCGTTGATGTTTCTATCTCTCTCACCCTCTCCCTTTATTTCTGAAATCAGTAAAAATATATATTTTTTTTAAAGTAAGAAACTACTCCTTAGAATTTTACACACACACCCCTAAAGAAATATATATATATCTCTGATGATGCTATATATATATATATATATATATATATATATATAGCATCATCAGAGAGTGTGAACAATTTTATACTGTACTTCACCCTTTCTAGTGAATCTGCTTCATTGTGGAATGAAAATGAGGGAGAAAAACCAAGAAAGAGAATTTCCAAGCACTTAACATAGCGCCCAGCACACAGGGAGCTATTAGCGATAACAACACCGTTGCTTAGTCACATTACACCAAAGAACACCGAATATCAGTTACAATCGCATGATTATTAGCATTTCTTGGGAGTGTGGCAGAACAGCTACTGTGCACTCGGTTTTTGGGGTCCTATCTGCTCACGAGGTAAACTGACCTGGGTAACATCAAACTTAATGCAAATGATAACAATCCGATTTCTCTAGGAGACAAGCCTGCCATTCGATCAGGTTGAAAAAAAAAAACTACGAGATATTAATAGCCTTAAACAAACAAAGTGCTTATTATACTTCATGGCTTTTTTTGGGGGGGGAGGGGTTACTATACTGTGTGTGTCTCCGATGTGGCTGGGTTGGGATTGGTACTAAGGAGATTGCACACTGTAAAATTTAGCACAACAGCACCGTTGAATGGTTTTTTTCTTTCCAGTAGCACTTTTTGTGAAGTCTAATTGAACACAGTTTTTTTGGCTGGCTTTTTCTTTTATATGCCCTCAGGCAATATGAGAAAGGAAAGCTGAACTCTGTGTGTGTGTGTGTGTGTGTGTGTGTGTGTGTGTGTGTGTGTGTGTGAGAGAGAGAGAGAGAGAGAGAGAGAGAGAGAGAGGGGTGGGGAGGAGGAAGAGAGAGAGAATAGCATGCACACACATGTATTTGGGGTTAGGAAAGGGGGCTTTCATTAACCTTATTAGTGCTATACTCCCCAAAATGTTAGGATCCCAAACTTTCATTTTGCAGCAATGGGGATCCCTTTAATCAGCAGGCCTACATCGTCAGCCATGTATTTTCATGCTAAAGCCTCAGGGGTGTGCGTAGTTTAAAATCTTTTGCAGAAATACATATATTTTTCCCAATAAAACCTGGTTACTTACTTATTTTACTCCATAATCATCAATTTGCCCTTTCATCCTCAAATCTGACACATCATCTAACATTTGCTATTCAGCTTGAAGCCAAAAATAAACAAGTATAAACATTTAGGATTTAGCCACTGTCCTGTGGACCCTTGCAACTGGTCTCTGCAAATGATATTTCACCAGATTTGATGAACTGGTGATTGCCTAAGTGCAAACTGAAGCGGGTACTGAGGCCCTGGCTGGGTAGCTAGTTGGTTAGAGCATCGTCCCAACACACCAAAGTTTTGGGTTTAATCCCCGGTCAGGACATATACAAGAATCAACCAATGAATGCATAAATGGGTGGAACAACAAACTAATGTTTTTTTCTCTCTCTCTCTGAAAAAAAAAAAAAAAAGTTTGAAAAAAAAGAAATGGGCATGAAATTCAAGAATTAGAGAAAGAGGTAGGAGAAAGCAGGACTGCTTTTATTTTCACTCTCTTCTGTTGATCTGACTATAAAATAAAGACTGGGCCTGCAGGCTGCGTCACTGCCTCTCCATCTGGCCCCGGCTATATTCTCTTCTCTGTTTTCCTTAATCCTTCTACACTGTCGTGCAGGCCGTGGTTCAGAGGGCGGCCTTTCCTGGTCCCGGCAAAGGTGACTTCAGCTGATGTCTGGGTCACTACCAAAGTGAGCAGCTGCTGCTCCTGACCCGGGGTGCCTTTGAGATCCACTGAGTTGTTTTGTTTTTTTAATCTCAGTACATCCATCTATGGATCCCCAGTAGGGGATATGCAGGAAGCAGCCAATCAAAGACTTCTATCTCTCTCCCTCTTTCTTCCTCTTCGAAATCAATAAAAATATATATTTTTAAAAAGAATAAGTGCCCTAGCCAGTTTGGCTCGGTGGATAGAGTGTCGACCTGTGGACTGAAGGGTCCCAGGTTCGATTCCAGTCAAGGGCACATGCCCAGATTGTGGGCTCAATTCCCAGTGGGGGGCATGCAGAAGGCAGCCAATCAGTGATTCTTTCTCATGTATGTTTCTCTCTCTTCCTCTCTGAAATCAATAAAATATATTCAAGAAAAGAAAGGAAAGGAAGGAAGGAAAGAAAGAAAGAAAACAGCCATAGGATGAGAAGAGGAAGCTCTGTGATTTCTCTCCTTAGGGTGGGACTGGACCTGGGTAATCTGACTTTCCAGATTAGGAGGTGAACTTCTGGACTAAATGAGTGGGTACCCCAGTCACTCATGCTCAGAGCATCACCACGCCATACTAAGGGTTCTTCCCTCCGGAGTATGAGGGTCTGTATGATGAGTGGGGGTGTATAGGATGGTTTACATCAGCTCAGAAAGTCTAAGGGAACACAAAAGCTTTTACAAACCCAGGCTTCAAGCTGGTTGTCCATGCCAACAACCCAGACAAAGGTTACCTGGTACAGTTCGATCCGCTGTTCGGGCACCCTGGCTTTGGGGTTCTGTAGACGGAAGACTCTGAACTCCGCCTTCACCAAATTGGAAGCATTCTTTTCCATGGCTGAGACATCAAAGCGGACGATTCTGAAGTAGGGTCTGTACAATGTGGGCGGGATGGCATCTGTGAAAAGTTAGGGCGATCATTGAAAATGATAAAAATCCATTGTTTTGTGTGTGTTTTTTCTCTCTCTCTCAAAAAGGAAAAAAAAAGAAAGTGAAGCTGTGAGACAGTCTCGAGAAACCATAAGGAAAATATCTACAGAACGATTTCGTTTTCAATAGCCCATTTCATACCATTAACAATTTAGGGGGAAAAATAAAATAAACATGTGCGTTCGGTTACAGGAGCAGCGGATTAATGGAGATTAACAAACCACTTTCAACTCCCATTTGCGGGCGTGCAGTGAACCCTCCGCTTTGAAAGCTGGCAGAGCCGTGGAACATGCTAGATGGCCATGAATTGGAGCATGTGTCCTGACAGTTGATGCTGGAGAGAGCTGTCAACCTCGCGTACACTGTAATCGCATTCGCCAGGAAAATAGCTCCTAATGGCGAGCAGTTTGCCCATGTATTTTCTTTTTCCTTGAAAAGTTGGCATCCAAATGTCCTCCTCTCTCCAGGTTCATGTGTTGCATCTTTTTTTGGCTTCGAAGGTTTGTTTTTTTCGCACACATGTGACCAAATACGCCCTCTCGTTAAGCTAGGATGAGGAAATCGAAATGAAAAACAACACAGAACTATACCCATGGACCAGCGATACAACATCCAGTCTTGGGATAATGTCCTTGCCGGGAGGGGACCTTGGCTGATGGAGAGAAAGAATGGGCACACATGCCTTCAGTGCTGAGCCATATAAAACAGCCCACCACGATTTCAAGCTCAGGGTGGCTAGAGTTTTGTGATGATTTTGTAATCGCCTGCCATTGCTTTCAAGATGGCAATGGAAGCCATACCAAAAGCAAAACGGTTCCAAATTCCATCCCCATGCACCCTATACAGTACCCATTGATGGAGGCCCTCACCCCGGGCAAGGCCACCTGCTTCAGATCTTTCTGCCATCCTATTCTAAAATCCCTTACAAACTTTCTTTCCTTATTCCAGAATGTTCTATCCACTCTGATGCCTTCCTTACCCTCTGCCACCCACTCCTGAATGGCTTTGCTTGGTCACAACAGAATCTTTCACAGTTGCTGATGGCTCTTGACAGACGTTTTGATGACTCCATCATTGTGTTTGTTTGTTTTGATCCCCCCCCCCCCCTGTGCGATTTTAAGGACCTTGAGAGCCAAGACCATGTTTGCCAAGTCTTTCTTCTTCTCTGCGTACCCAGGACAGGGCTTTGCACACACAGTTGACCGAATATCCCGTTTACACGGCTGGTCATCAATGGGAGCCTTGAAAGACTCCGGCATCTGGCTATTGGCAAGGCCAAGTTCTTATTAAGTAAATGAGCCATCTTACCGATCTTAAAATAGACATAAATACCTTTTGTGATTTCTGGAGAAATCCATGCCCTGACAATTACACTAGAGGGAAAAAAAAAAAAAAAAAAGGCTCGGAACACAGCAAGAATTCCTCATCTGAGAAGCTCTGCACTTTCTCAGCCTCAGCCCCAGAGCCTGGCCTGTCCCTGTGGCCAGGCCCTGGATTCTCGGACAGCAGTTCATGGGGAGTAGTGAGGTCCAGGCCATGCTCTGATGGAGGACTGCTTCAGGGAGGACTGCTTCAGTGACAACTGTGTGACCCGAGGGAGCCAAAAGTCTCAGTGGCAAACAAACAAACAAACACATTTTTTAAAAATCTAAAGCAACCAGGTCTCAGAGAAAAGAAAGCATTCACGCCGACACAGCGATGGCCATGAACTAGTTGGTGGGCAGTTTTCAAAGAGGGCAACCATTCACACAAGCAGGGAGGTTTTGAGGGCCACCAGCAGAACAATTTGAAAAGGTAGCTGCTGCCTTGGCCAGTCTGGCTCAGTGGATAGAGCATCAGCCTGCAGACTAAAGGGTCCCAGGTTCAATTCCGGTCAAGGGCTCATGCCTAAGCTGCGGGCTCCATCCCCAGGAGGGGGCGTGCAGGAGGCATCAGCCCAGCCCAGGTGATTGAACCGGTTGGTGTCCACCGACCAGCTTAGCACCCGGGACAAGAAGCCTGGGTGGGGGTGGGGCCAGGCACTTGGGCTCCCCACCCTCTCTGCTTTGCCCAGAGCCTTCCTAGTGGCTGCCTGCATCGTCCCGTGGCCTCCCCATCAGACACTGCACACGGGCTTTGAAAGCGCATCCTGGAAGAGCAAGGCTCACTCAGTGTGTCTGCTGTCCTTAGAAAGCGTAAACATCCAGCCCAAACCGGTGTGGCTCAATGGATAGAGCGTCGGCTTGGGGACTGAAAGGTCCCGGGTTCGATTCTGGTCAAGGTCATGTACCTTGGTTGCGGGCATATCCCCAGTGGGGGGGGGTGTGCAAGAGGCAGCTGATCGATGACTCTCTCATCGATGTTTCTAACTCTCTGTCTCTCTCCCTTCCTCTCTGTACAAAATCAATAAAATATATAATAAAAAAAGGAAAAAAGAAAAAGAAAAAGAAAGCGTAAACATCCAGTTCACTTCCCCCTTCGCCTTTCAACGCAACCCCCCGCAGGCCTGGTCCACCAACCCCCAGCAACACCCACCCGCCCCCTCTCATCCTTCATCAAGTGTGCAAATAAGAGCTCTCGAGATTTATTTTTATTCTCTTTTGTGTTTATTAAACTTTGAGCCATTACCCCTTTCCCCCCTTCTCTGGTCCTTGGCCTTATACTTTCTTGCTAAGGCAGCCATGGACCACGAGGTCAATTTTGTTTCTCCTTCTTCTAAGCAAACCGTCCAAGGATTGTGTCTTAGGCTTAGGAGCTTTGAAGGGGCGCTTGCAAATATTTACAGGAGTAGCTTGATCGTGAAGTCGGGGGGGGGGGGGGGGGGGGGGGCGGTTCCAAAAAGGGGTTGGGCCGAAACCAGTTTGGCTCAGTGGGTAGAGCATCGGCCTGTGGACTGAAGGGTCCCGGGTTCGATGCCGGTCAAGGGCATGTACCTTAGTTGCGGGCACATCCCCAGTAGGAGATGTGCAGGAGGCAGCTGATGGATGTTTCTCTCTCATCGGTGTTTCTAACTCTCTACCTTCCTCTCTGTAAAAAAAAATAATAAATTAAAAAAATATTTTTAAAAGAAAAATAAATAAAAATAAAAAGAATGGCCCTGATTAGGGGTTCTGGTCGGGGTTGAGGGGGGGGGCTGACTCGGTGCAAAGTTCCCCCATCAGAGGCGCAGAGCTGACATCCGGGCCTTTGGACGCCCAGCCTGCACTGGCTCTCACCGCCCAGCGCCTGGAGGCATAGAACACAGTCCTTGTTCTCCTTCCCAGAAATGACAGGGCTCCCATCGCCTTACGGTAATCGGCGTGGACTTTGACAAGCCTAATGCGTGCAGTGGCCCCTTGTCCCTGACATCCCCAGCTTCTTGAGGGAAGCAGTTTGGGGTCCATTAGACGTCCCAACCCATTGAGCAGCTGTAGGTCCAATAAAACAGCCTCCGTGTGTGTGTGTGTGTGTGTGTGTGTGTGTGTGTGTGTGTGTCTGCGCACGCAGACACAGCCAAGCTAGAAACCAAGACAATTGTGTTTTGGGGTTTCCTGAAATTTGTCTTGGCTCGCCCGCGGTGGATTTCATTTCACTACCACATCCCAAATGCCGCTGACATTCAAGTCACAGCAATTTCACACGCAACGACCGAGAAATAAACAGCGCATCAGCCGTGGTTTCTGACGCTCCCTCCGCCGTCGCTCCTGTTCAGTGTAACCCAGCCCCCAGAGCATCTGTGATTGGAAGTGGGGGTCACCACTCAGGGCCGGTGTCAGACCGGATATGCTGTTGGCAACTGGGTGTCTAACTGTGTCAGCATCAGCCATGGGACTTGGCCTTCATGTCCCTGCTATTTGAGACGGGACGGACTGTCAGCGTGAGCATCTGGCCCCATCTGACACAGGGCCCCCAAAAGCAATCGCAGGGGATGCAACCTGGGTTGGGGTGGGGGGTAGCTTGAGCTCAGGGTTTCTAGTTCCTTCTGCAAAGTTTCCAGCATCCTCCTAATGCCCACCTCCAGGGAGACACCTATTTTGTTTCAATGCCTCTCTGTGTCTCATCACGCTTGGAATGCAGGCCTTTGGGTGGGGGTGCTGGGTTTTGGCAGTAAGGGCCTTGGTTGTGAAAAGGGGTGAGCCTATTACCAAGAGGTCACGGTTCGGTTCCAGGTCATGGCACATGCCCAGGTTGTGGGCTCCATCCCCAGGAGGGGGCGTGCAGGAGGAGCCGATCCACGATTCTCTCACACATGGATGGCCAATGTGTGTCTCGCTTGTCCTGGATGCTTCTCTCTCTTTCCAGTAAGCTTCTTGGTGAAGCTACCGCCTAATTGGAGGCATGATGGCGACCTGTGCTTTGCCCAAAAGCTAAGCAGCAGGGCGTACCCACGAGGGTTGCAAGCTATTTACTAATTTCATCACGTGACCACGGACATCTTAAAGTAAGGACTTGGGAGTGGGTAAATATGAAGAGGGAGAGAGCGGGCCCGGATTATGCAGTTTGAGATGGGGAAAAAGCAAACACAGCCAATACTCAGGCTCTCTGAGACTCTTCGTGGCATTTAGAAATGAGAGTCCACAACGGAACTGCCTGGCAAGTGCTCGGGCCTCTCTCACTGTCACTGGTGTCTCTAGTTCCTCTTATTATGGTTTTTGTCTACAAGACAAGACAGGGCTGCCTCTCCCAGACTCAGGACCCACGTGGATGGCCTACTACGGTCTCTTCCCTGACTTGGGCTCAGATATGTTTACTTACTCATGTATCTAGTGGGTCTAGTCCTGATACAAGCTGATCCATGATTCCCTTTCCAGTTGATCCTACTTAGAAATTCTTAAGCAAGCCAGGCTGACATGGCTCAGGGGCTGAGCATCAACCTATGAACCAGGAGGCCACGGTTCCATTCCTGGGCAGGGCACATGCCCGGGCTGTGGGCTCAATCCCCAGTAGGGGGTGTGCAGGAGGCAGCTGATCCATGATTCTATCTCTCATCATTGATGTTTCTCTCCATCTCTCTCTCCCTCTCCCTTCTTCTCTCAAATCAATCAAAACATACTTTAAAAATAAACAAAGAAAACATTCCCCCAGTGGCACATCTTCAAAGTGGACGAACAGGATTCTCAGTGCTGTCCTACTCACTCCCTTCTAGAACCCATCTCACCCTGAAACGCCCATCCCCCACTCTTTGGCCCTCTGAGGGTCCGTTTCCAAACAGGTTTCCTGGGAAAGCCGATGGGGCAGGTCTGAATTAAGACCTTTCTGCCCAATGCTGGCCCTGAACTTGAACTACAAGGGTGGCTGGTGGGAAGGAAGAATTGCTCTGAAGGAGTTGTTAGTGATCCTTGTCCTCATTAGCATCTCAGTAGCGGGCCATGCCGTGCCTTCCAAACACTGTAATACAGTCTCAAAGGACTCAAAGGACGGTGCTTCCATGGGGTTGGAAGATGTATCTGTGAAGGGCGTGTACTCTCTCCCCCCCTTTCCCCATCCTGTTTGTATTGGCAGCCTAGCTCTGCGCAATTAAGATAGGGGACCTACAGGAATTATAGGAATCCAGATGGGACTCCGTGTGTTAGGCCGGTTTTAAGAAATCCCGTTCATTTGGGTGCTCAGCAGCCTTCTGCTCAAGGTCAGGCCACCGTTCGTGAGAGGAAATGAAAACAGTCTTTAAAGGGAGACTGTGCATCACACAACTTGACCGTGGCACAGTCCTTTACAGCATCTGCTGAGTGTGTGTGTGTGTGTGTGTGTGTGTGTGTGTTTATTTAATTATCTGAGAGCAGGCCCAAGAATTTTGCTTCAGTCGTGTGCTTTGGGTGTACAGCGGCTGTAAAATGTACCGATTTTCATCTGCTCTCGTGGACAACAGGGAGAGGAAAGTGACTAAAGAGGAACAAACAGCCAGGATCTCGGAAGAGTTAAAGGCAACTAGTTCTAGTTTATTTTACACCCTGGCAAAGAGGGAGGGCGCAGTAATTTTGAGAAGCATGAATTCTTTTTAAATGTATATTTAAATGTATATAGATCACCCAGTGGCACATCTTTATATATATATATATATATATATTTCAGAGAAGAAGGGAGAAGGGGAGAGAGAGAGAGAAGGCACAGGCCTGGGTTGCAGGCTCGATCCCCAGTGTAGGGTGTGCAAGAGGTAGCCAATCCATGATTCTCTCTCGTCATTGATGCTTCTATTTCTCTATCCCTCTCCCTTTCTCTCTGAAATCAGTAATGACATACTTTTTAAACTGTGTCTTTCTTAATGTAGATTCCTACTTACAACAGAGGACACATTTAAAAACAGACACCTGCGTTCCTGCCTAGCATGTTGGCCCCTTCTAAAGATCATGCACGTCCCCAGGGGGTTAAACATGGAGAAAACAGGGGGTCATGTCCTGTCTAAATGGGGCTCCATTTTGGCTCAGGGCCTTCCCACGAAACCTCTGCTGACATCCCACCCAGAGCTCCACAGCTGTCCCGTGACTCCCATGGGCAGAATTGAAGCTCTGAGGCTGCCCTCCCTCAGTTCCCTTCCCTTTTCCTTTGTTTCCTTCCCTGAAACTTTTCCTTATCATCTAGTGTTTCCTTCAAAAGCCCAGTTACTCCCCAGAAGACTCTGCACACAGCTTACTCCCTGGCTCATCCATATAACAGCCTCCTCACCGCGTACTCCGCTATTTTCAAAAATCAAGATGAGCCCTAGCCGGTTTGGCTCAGTGGATAGGGCATTGGCTGGCGAACTGAAGGGTCCTGGGTTTGGTTCTGGTCAGGTCACGTGCCTGGGTTGCAGGCTCGATCGCCAGTGGGGGGCATGCAGGAGGCAACCAATCAATGGTTGTCTCTCATCACTGATGTTTCTGTCTCTCTCTTCCTCTCTGAAATCAATAAAAATATATTTTTTAAAAAAATCAACATGAGAGATCAAAAGAGAAAGAGCCTCCATATACCACCAGGGCTTGGAAGGGATGAGCAAAGAGAGCCCAGAGGAGAGCAGAGAGGGCATCTGAAGATGCTCTCAGCACTGTGTTGGGAGCAGGCGCTGGTCCCGTTAGTCCTCCTTCCTAATCCAGACTCCTCTCCCTCAGCCCCGGCCGCTTCCCTCCAGGCAAATGACTCCCCCGCCTTCTGCCTCCAGGTTCGAAACGATGGAAAAATCATTCTTTGGCTTCTGTGCCTTTGCCCAAACGTCCAGCGGGACACAGTGGCGTAGAGAAAGAAAACAAGGGAATTTCCACCGAGAAGTCAGCCAGCTACCTGCTTTCCCTTGGAAGTGAGCGGTGCTGCGAGCAGCCACTTTATCAGTCGGGCATCGGCATGAATCAGCGGCGGGGCCGTCTGCCTGTG